>NC_134705.1:79953270-80592020 GCF_043290135.1 Rhipicephalus microplus | reverse complement strand
AACCTTAAACGGTCTACCATAGACGTATGGCTGAAATTTCGAAATGGCCCATATGATAGCCAGGCACTCTTTCTCGGAGGCAGAGTAGTTTCTCTTCTCCTTTGACAGACCACGGCTTGCATTAGCGATTACCTTTTCGCAAACGTTTTGTTTTTGGACGAGCACGGCACCCAAACTGATATCACTGGCGTCCGTGTGTATTTCCGTTTCGGCGTTTTCGTCGAAATTAGCGAGCACGGGCGGGTTTTGCAGGCGTTGTTGCCGCTCGCAGAATGACTTTTCTTGGTCGTTTTCCCAGCTGAAACGGGTGCTTTCTTTCGTCAGGCGCATGAGTGGCTCTGCAATCCGTGCGAAGTTTGCGACGAAGCGCCGGTAGTATGTGCAGAGTCCGAGAAACCTTCGCACACCCTTCTTATCTTTCGTCCTTGGGAAGTTCACAATGGCTGATGTTTTTGCCGGGTCAGGTAGGACTCCCCCGGTGTTCATGACGTGACCCAAGAACTTGAGTTCCTCGTACGCGAAACGGCACTTCTCAGGCTTCAGCGTTAACCCCGACGTACGAATGGCCTCAAGTACAGATTCCAACCTTGTGAAGTGTTCGTTGAAAGTCTGGGCGAATACGACAACGTCGTCGAGGTATACGAGGCAAGTGTGCCACTTCAGGCCAGCTAGCACAATGTCCATGACTCTCTGAAACGTTGCGGGCGCCGTGCACAGCCCAAACGGCATCACTTTGAACTCGTATAGACTGTCCGGGGTTATAAATGCAGTCTTCTCTCGGTATCTCTCGTCCACTTCAATTTGCCAGTAGCCGGTCTTCAGATCCATGGATGAGAAGTACTTGGCGTGGCAGAGGTGGTCGAGGGCGTCGTCGATTCGTGGCAGGGGGTACACGTCCTTTTTGGTGATTTTGTTTAGTCTCCGGTAGTCAACGCCGAATCTAAAAGTGCCATCTTTTTTCTTCACGAGTACAACCGGCGCCGCCCACGGACATTTCGATGGCTGTATTATGTCGTCGCTGAGCATGTCAGCTACTTGAGTCCGGATGGCTTCGCGCTCGTGTGAAGAAACGTGTTACGGTGACTGTCTGGTAGGTCGGGCTCCATCTTCGGTTATTATCCGGTGCTTTGCCAAAGGTGTTTGACGTAACTTCGAGTTCGATGAAGAACACTCGCTGTAGCGACAGAGCAACTCCAGTCATCTATCCCGATTTTCTAGCGACAGCGCCGGGTTCACGTCGAAAGGATGTGCCAGCCTGGAAGCATCTGGGCGTGCGCGTTCAAAGGTCGCGACCGTGATCACTTGACTCGCTTCTCGAAGAAACGCAATTGCAGCGCCCTTGTTTAGATGCTGGTAGTCCTCGGTGAAATTGCTGACCAAAACGTGGGATCTGCGTTGCTTAAATCGCGCAATGCCTCTTGCGACAGACACACCGCAGTCTATAAGCAACCTTCAGTCAGTCTCTACGATCGACGTCAGGAGCAGCACCTTCACAATAGACGGTGATCCTCAAGCTTGCGCGGGGTGGCAGGGTGACGTGATCGTCGGCGATCCTTACAGCAGCACGGTGTCCGAGGTTCGGCTGCGGCGTCGTGGAGTGATCGGAAGAAAACGTTATTGACCTGGTCTGCAGATCAATTATTGCGCCATTGTCCGTCAAAAAGTCCATTCCGAGAATTACGTCATGGGAGTAGTTAGGCCAAATGACGAACTCCGCAGGGTACGTAGTGCGGTCTATGGTGACGCGCGATGTGCACATTCCACTTGGGGTCACGAGGTGGCCTCCTGCTGTGCGTTTGTGCGGACCATCCCATATGGTCGTAACTTTTTTTAGCTTGGACGCGAATGACCCGCTCATGACCGAGTAGTCGGCTCCTGTGTCGATGAGGGCGACTACGTCAATGCCGTCGATGGACAACTGGACGTCGGATGCCGCTTTCTTCGAATTTTGGGTGCGTCGGGGCGTCGCATCGCGGCTTGCGCGTGTTGATGGTCGGGCACTATGCGTCGTCATCATCGTCTTCTCAGCGGCAGGCTTCGTCATTTCGGGTACGCGTCGCGCAGCGTACCTGTCGTCATTTTCGGGAGTCTCGTCAGGGTGTCGTCGGGTCGTCGGGATGAGGGCATGTCGTGAATCACGGTCTTGCGTGGTTGGAGGGTTTTCATTTTTTCGCCGTTGTGCAACTTCACCTCCTGAAGTTGCTGCTTTTAGTGGGGGACCTTCCACGGGCGAAGTCAGGATTGCTGCGACGGTTGGGAGATTGGTACGGGTAGGGCGACGGCGAGCGGTTGAGTCGGGATGTTCCACGGCTGGTGTTCGACAGGTATTCTTCGATCTCAAATGAGCGCTGGCCGGCTCGCGGGTGGGGTGCGTCGACGGATAACCCACGCAAACCCAGCCTCTTGTACGGGCAGCGGCGGTAGACGTGGTCGGCCTCTCCGAAGTGGTAGCACAGCGGACGATTATCTGGCGTTCGCCACATCTCGGTCTTTCTGGGCGCCTGGTTTCGGGTTACAAGTGGTCGGGCGGACGACATTGGGCGGCGGTACGGCGGGGTCTCTTGATGACGGGTTGGGACGGGTCGGGGTCGACGAACAGCAGCAGAGTAGGTCATCGCTTGTGGTTCGTAAGATGCTTCCGACAGCGTAGAATTCCCCAGTGCTTGCTGAACCTCCTCGCGGACGACGTCAGTGAGGGAGGCGACTTGAGGCTGCGGCGTTGCTGGGAACGATTTCCTCAGTTCCTCACAAACGACGGCGCGGATGGTCTCCCGCAAGTCTCCCGTCGCCAATCCAGGGGCGTTTACCGGGTTCACCGAAAGGTTGTTGAGTGGTCTATTGTATTGCTGCGAACGCATATCCAAGGTCCTCTCGATCATCGAAGCCTCGGTGACGAACTCAGCGATGGTCTTAGGGGGGTTGCGGATGAGTCCAGCGAAAAGCTCTTGTTTAACTCCCCGCATCAGAAACCGCACCTTCTTCTCTTGT
Organism: Rhipicephalus microplus; assembly: GCF_043290135.1. Classification (NCBI taxonomy): domain Eukaryota; kingdom Metazoa; phylum Arthropoda; class Arachnida; order Ixodida; family Ixodidae; genus Rhipicephalus; species Rhipicephalus microplus. Next base: position 80,589,032 of record NC_134705.1, on the reverse strand, counting down.
GCCATTTCGGGGTCGGCTCTCCGGAACAGCATCTTCATCTCCTCAGCGAACAGTACAACACCTTCGTTAGGGTGTTGCATTCGCGTCTCCAACAAAAGGGCGGCTCGTTCTTTCCGCAAAACCATAGCGAATGTTTTGAGGCATTCGCTCCTAAAGACAGTCTAATCGGTTAGGGAGCCTTCCTGGTTCTCAAACCACGTTCGAGCTGCGTCCTCCAAATAAAAGAAGACATGACGAAACGTTTCTTTGTCATCCCACCTGTTAAAGATGCGGATGCGCTCGAGCTTCTCCAGCCACTCTTCCGGGTCTTCACCAGGAGATCCTCGGAATGATGGGGGCTCACGAGGTTGTTGCAGAACGACGGGAGGGTCGGTAGCGCTTGTCATGGTGCCTGCGTTGATCTTCGTGGTTTTTACGTCTTCTTTCTTCTCTTTATCCAGGAGCAGTCCAAACTCTGGCTGAAGGCCTTGCTGTCGGCGGCTGACACGAGTTGGGCTTGCTTGTCGGCTTGCCAATGGCTTAGAGTTCATGTACTCCGCACCTCTACCAGATGTCACGCAGCAAAGGACAACGCAGTTGTCTATAAGGAAAACAAGTTGATTGGAGCGAACTTGTGCTCCCCTAACAACTGAAAGAATACACAGGTGGCGTAGCAGCGGTCGGCAAAACGACGTGCACGCAATTTATCCCTCGGCGTGAGGATTTCTCAAATAGTCGAATTGTATCGAGAACACTTCAGAAGAACTGAGATTATGCTAGACGGTTCACGTTTGTTCGAAATGCTGTCGCTATCACAATAGATAATACATGCCACGCACAAAGAACAGGATACGTGCTTGACACACAGCCAACAGAGATAGCACAGGCCGGCGCAGCCAGGCCGAAAAAGCAAAACACAAATAAACAAACCTAATGCATGGTTCGCGGCAATATTAAACAAAATTGGTAATTGGTTGATTAGCCTGCACCAAAATCTGAGCACACTGGCCCAGAGCATTTTCGCCTCTATCGAAAATGCAGCCGCCGCAGTTGGGATTTGACCCCACGAACTGCGGGTCAGCAGCCGAAGCACCCTAACTACTACACCAACACGGCGGGGTTGGTGTCAAGTATGGCTTCGTGAAAGACATTTTCATATGCTCGTTTGAAATAAAAAAAAACAATGCTCGAGATGGCCCTCGCCTCATTTTCTGGTGTAGTATGTATGTCACCGGGTCAATGATGTTCTAATTGGAGGTACGAAGACGACGAGAACTGGCCATGGCGTCTGGATATACTCTGTAGCGTGCTAAGGACCATTCTAGTCTGACATGAATCATTCACTTCATCAGGTTTCTACGCAATAAGCCAGCAATAATGGGTTGTATGACTTCACATCAAGACGGATTTTTGCAGGTTTGAAAAGTGCCCCGCCGCGGTGGTCTAGTGGCTAATGTACTCGGCTGCTGACCCGCAGGTCGCGGGGCCGAATCCCGGCTGCGGCGACTGCATTTCCGATGGAGGCGGAAATGTTGTAGGCCCGTGTGCTCAGATTTGGGTGCACGTTAAAGAACCCCAGGTGGTCGAAATTTCCGGAGCCCTCCACTACGGCATCTCTCATAATCATATGGTGGTTTTGGGACGTTAAACCCCACATATCAATCAAATGAAGCAGGTTTGAAAAGTCTAAGAAGACAGCTTGTCTTCCTTTCTGAAGAATAAGCTCCCGCACGCCAAGCCTCACTGAACCACGGTTGTTGCAAAATAGGTGGTATGATATGCCATCTGGGCGGCACGATGCTGACCGATTACAAGAAGCAAAAGCCGGGTCAAGCTCTACCCATGAAAACGGCAGGTCTATGCACTCATGAAGCGAGTGTGGTGTGTTAGCAGCCTCTCAAAAAACAGGCCTGTAATCATCCTACTCAAGTATTCCGCTACCTCGTTGTTCTTTCTACGTTGGAAAAGTGCCAGGGCCTTAAACGCAACACATTGTTTCGGAAATGTGCGTAGGCTGTGCGTAGTTACAACGTAGAATGTGCGTAGTTACAACGTAGAATGTGCGTAGTTACAACGTAGAATGTGCGTAGTTACAACGCATACAGAAGAGGTATTGGGCTAAGTAGAGAAGCAGATGCCAGCATGTGCGATGAATACAAGGCAAGACATTTATTGGGAACATAGCAGGGGATGTCTACAACCTTCTAAATCGAAAGCGTAGCAAGAGTTGTCTGCAGTATTCTAATTTCAAACCATTGCAGGGCACCTGTACAACCTTCCAAGAACATCTGAGGGATGACATCTTACTTTCGTGCTAGGTGTCGTTCGCTACTGTCAGGAATTTCGGACGTTGAAGCAGCGCAGAATAACGCCAAAGTTTGAACGTCTGGCCTTCGTTACCACGGTGGCCAGCGTAGAAACTGCGACCTTCCCTCGGAGCCAACGGAGACCCGGGGTGAAAATGTCAAGGCAGCAGGAAGAAAATCTTAAAAGAGGGTTCACTTACATTCGGTACATGGCCAGCTCTCAAGAATTAGCGGGGTGGCTCATCATAAAGGGAGCCTTCTCCTGAGATCCCTAGATTATGGAACAGGTGAATATTGCACTGCATAATCACATGTCACATACAACTTCATAGGGTGCCGCCCAAACCCGCCCAAGTAAACGTCCACTTTAGAGACGTGGTCAGTACTGCAACGTGGCACCAACATGGCTTCTCCTTCTCGTGCCGGAGATGGTGGATGGGATATCCCATGCTCAGACGACAGGATGCATGAAAATCGTCTGCCGCCACACAGTTCAAAAGGTCCGCCTAACTACTCGCTCAATTGGCGAAGAGAGTGGCGGCTAACGCCGCTGTCTCTTCCAAGGAAGGAGTTGCGTCCGCGGAAATTATTGTGGTCGTCTCGGGGAACTGTTTACGGCAACTGACGGCACGGCGTCTCACTTTCCAGGTAGCAAGTACAAAACATTGCGGACATAGGCCAGCAGTCCTTCGGGGACTTCTTTGACGAAAAAAAAGTGTCGTTCCCTTGTCGTCGCAGGCGCCGATTGTTACAACACCAAATGTTGGCCTTGCTGAAAAAATTCGCCGAATCCTTCAGGAAGGGCAAGGCAGACATGAAAGCATGACCAGTGAAGGTGCTGCCACTTCTCCCTGCTAATACCTGCAAGACGTCGCTGCCCCACCACTTGAAAATTTCGAGAATCAAACTGTCAACGTAGTGAAGCTTGCGGAATCTCGGCGTATATGTTACTCAAGCCCGACTCACTACCCGAATCCCTGTACCCTCAGCGCTTTCGTACCGAACTTCTATACTGCCCATAAGCGAATGATTATGTTGAGCGTCGCACTTACGAAAACTAATATACGAACATGCCAAAAGATGCCGAGCGGCAGTGACGACTTCGCCGAGCTCCCATGTGGTAAACTGCTGTGTGACCGGTCAAATATCAAGGTACAGCAATCACTCCCGAATACTTCCCTAAGGACGGCTGCCGCCTTACGCGCAAGAGCCTGTTGTCTAAGCTTTTGAATGCTACTGGACCACCCAATCACGACCCAACAGCATCTTCCTGCAGGGGCACTATCACAATCACTATCCGGCCTCCAACTGAAGTGCGACACCACTTTCAGCACATCAGCTGTGCAGGTCTCTGTCACCTCGTCTCTACTCCCCGTCACCAGATCTCGCAAGACTATCAAAGCTCCGCTACAACAGCAAGTACCAGCACATCACCTACGAACCGGGAAAACGTGTGCCGGTGTGGAAGTCTTTGCACATGAGTGACCTGTGCTAAAAACTCCTTAATCAGTACACCGGCCAATTCGTAGTGCTTGACCGGCTCAGTGCAGTAAGTTTATAGAATAGCATGGCTGAAAGCTAGTGGGAGTCGAGCCACAAAAACTGAAGACGTGCTAGTGGCTAACCTAAAAGCTTTTAACCAGCAGGAAGAGGCACATAACACGTGGGGCGCTTCGTTTGCAAGGTGCCAAATATAACGCCGTGCGTGTGCCAGACTGAGAAGAAGCAGGAGTGTGGAGTATGAAAGATGAGCTCTCGGTAGCTTTGTCCAGTGCAGTCTCGCAGTCTGAGCCTTCCCTACTGCGGTGTGCGTGTAAGAATGTAAATGTTTCATGACAATTCTTCAAAGCGAATAAAAATGCGACAAAAGACAAGATTTGAGGCTAACAGTGGATACTGTGCACATATCACCGCAAAAAATATACACCTATAAGGGTACATTTTTTGTCCCACGGGCAACACACTTTAGGGTGTCTAGGAACACCCTAAATAATAAGGTAATTTGAAACACCCTAAAAACGCAGAGTGTAAAGAAACGTTACACCCTACTTTAATAGGCGTTTATGAACACCCCTAAACAATGGGTGTTGAATGAAGCTACACCCATGCGAGTGGGGTGTAACACTAAAAACGCCCTTGAAACGATGGCAGTTATATGGATAAACATCATCATCATCATGAGCAGCAGCAGCCTGACTAAGTCCAATGCAGGACAAAGGCCTCTGCCATGTTCCGCCAGTTAACCCGGTCGTGTGCTTGCTGCTGCCAATTTATACCCGTGAACCTAAATCTGCGCACCTAAACTTCTGTCTCACCTTAACCCGCTTGCCTTCTCTGGGAATCCAGTTAGTTACCCTTATAGACCATGGTTATCCTGTCTACGTGGTACATGCTCGGCCAAAGTTCATTTCCTCTTCTTGATTTCAACTATTATATCCTTAACCCCTGTTTGTTCCCTAATCCACTCTGCTCTCTTCTTGTCTCTTAAGGTTACACCTACCAGTTTTCTTTCAATTTCTCGCTGCGTCCTCCTCAATTTAAGCTGAACCCTCTTTGTAAGTCTCCAGGTTTCTGCTCCGTAGCTAAGTACCGGCAAGATACAGCTGATATACACCTTCCTCTTGAGGGACAGTGGCAATCTACCTGTCATATTTTGAGAGTGCTTGCCAAATGTGCTCTACCCCATTCTTATTCTTCTAGTTACTTCAATCTCGTGGTTCGGCTCCGTGGTTATTACCTGCCCTAAGTAGACATAGTCTTTTACAACTTGAAGTGCACTATTACCTATCTCGAAGCGCTGCTCTTTTTCGAGGTTCTTATACATTACTTTTGTTTTCTGCCGATTAATTTTAATACCCACCTTTCTGCTCTCTAACTCCGTAATCATGAGTTGCAATTCGTTCCCTGAGTTACTCAGCAATGCAATGTCATCGGCGAAGCGCAGGTTACTAAGGTAAGCATACTTGATCATACTAAAGTAAGCATACTAAGGTAAGCATACTTGATGGATAAGCATGCTTGATCAAATAAAGCGCAATCAACGGGACAACAACAGCAGAGGCACAGGAGGTGACGCTTACTCTTGTGTGTTGAGGAGAGCCGTTCATAGCACTTCGTTCCTTCAAATATGCATTACCAACTGGCCCAAGCCTCAACTGTTCTCTTGGAGAAGCATATATATACCTTCTCTGCGGCTGACAGCGAAGAAGGAAGATACTGGTGTCAACCACTGCACTTATACAAGTATGCATGCAGCCGATAAAATCGGGTCCAATGGTCTTGAATGAGCTGCGTAATGCCAGTGTATATATGTGTAGGTAGACGTGGCCAAAAACGACGCAGTAGGACGCGGCAGGTACACACACACACACACACACACACACACACACCAGACACACACACACACACACACGCACACACACGCACACAGACACACACACACACACACACACACACACACACACACACACACACACACGCGCGCGCGCGCGCGCGCGCTTACTCCACAGTAGAACAAGCAGTAACCTGTAGCGTAAGGTTCAACCGAACATAACGCCGCAGCAAAAACAAATCAGCCTATATGTTCACATCTGCCTTAAATATAGAAAACTGCAAGTCTGACAAACAGGACTGTGACGGCATTCTGCGAAACTTTGAAATATATCATGTGAGCAAGTTTCTTTTTCTCTTTATACAAGAAATTCATTGTTTTCTATACCATAAATCCCCACAACTTTCAAAAACTTTTGCGCTAGTTGAGCAAAAGACAGAGAGGTATGGCGTTCAATGACACCATTACAATAGATAAAAAAACACGAAGAAAGAGTAAGTGAGTTTCAGGAGTCACATTTACAACCCAATATATCTCGCAGTGTAAATTTCGACATTAAAAATTAGAACTTTCGAAAAGGTAGTGTAATTAGGGTTGTATATATGTAATGTCAGTGTTGGTATACTTCTCACAGCAAAACCACAGCTCGTCACTGCTGCTTGCACAATCATCTTCAGCTGCTGAGATGACTGGTGCCTTCCAGAGAAGTGGAGCCAAGCTGTTTTTTCTGTACAGGAAATTAAATCCGGAAAACTAAAAATAAATACACAATGAACAATGACCAAAATTTCACAAAGAGTGCGACATTCAGTATGCACCCTGCATAACTAACTACCTTCTTATGGGTAAGTATAAATTGAGTTCATAGCAAAGATATTCAGTGGCATCGGGCTCCACTGCAGTGAAAAATTCAAGAAAAGGTATGCTGAGCAATAAACGCCATAAAAAGCACGCTGTGGCAGAATCATTATACTTTCGTGCCGTTTATATGAACCTTACTTTACCCTTTCAGCTGGCTCGCGCAGGCAAATAAAAAGGTGCTTCTCCAAGTGGATAATGTTCGCTTACCTGCATGCATCGGCCAATCTAAGTGAATTTCAAGTTCCATGTTTAGTATGCATTAACACAGCTGCATGTGTATTTCTGCAGATCTACCATGGTACTCGTTCAATTAGTTTAATAAAAGGAATGCAGTACGACGCGACACAACATAAACATATTTTATCTGTCTTCCACAAAAGCACAATGCCACTGACCCTACATGATGGTATACGCATTAGGAAGGTATTCAGTAAAAGTAACTTGTAAACTTAAGTACTGTACAGTTACGTATTAAAATGCGAATGATACTAGTCTTCTTGAACTGGCTCACATTGAAACAATTATAATAGTGAAGAATTGGCAATTGGGTCATTCCACGTCAGACATGTCAGCCATTTCGGCGACCATCTATATTGTATTCGAAAAAAATCGTGCCGATTTACTGCATTAAACAGGTAACTGCTAGAATATTTCGCTGACAAATAACTTTTTGGTCACGGGGCTGCCTCCTGAAATTCTCGAAATCTCGTCTGCGTGGTTGTGAATAAATGTGTTTCATAAGTGCCTCTTATTCTTCCACGCCAAATTCGGCCTACAAGTTAAGTGAAGGGCTTGCGTAAAGTGTTTGAAGCTCTGTATAATGTTACCATTTTTTGACCACATACGCCTCAAATATTTTAGCCGACCTATTTTATACCTGCATGTTATATATCAATATTGCACTTTGAATGAATACCCGAGGAGTGAATACTTAATTGAGATAAGATATATTTGGAGGAAAAAGATTTTAGACCTCTCAAGCTATCAAACATTACGAAGAAACATCGCGAGTTTCAAAAAAATAGTTCTTTTGTCTATAATGAGACGCAACTTGCTCAATATGGTGGTGAAATTTAAATAGCCTTTGTACCTAAATCGAAAGCAAGTAAACAGTTCTTTTCATGTGTTAAATTTTGTTATAGCAATTTATGTTTTGAGAAGAAGATCACAGCATATCCACGGAGTGAAAGATGATAAGTGGGGCGAAGCGTTCGTCCATCCGGATGCACAAACGGATGGACAGACAGTCTGACGCAAGCATTGACGGGCATAAATATGGACAGACTGACACACGGACGCCCAGACGGACGGGTGCACAGACGAACGCACGATAGCACTCATGTGCTATCGTGCATTCCTTTGCCCCTAAATGATTTTTGAAGTTCTCCATTCGCAGCTATCTTGCCATTTGGTCATAGGGCAGCCGACGCCTCGAAGTTTCCCATTGCCATTCGTGCAAAAATTCTAGAACAATTTTATACCTAATATAGCAATCGTAATGATGAATCTTGTCACATACAAAGAAATGTTTATTTGCTTTCAATTTAGGTAAAAGGTGATTTTTATTTGGACCGTCACATGGTGCGATATTGCGTCTTAATATGGCCAAAAATGACAATTCCGTGAAATGAGTGACCTTTTCTCGTAAAGGTAGACAGCTTGAGATGTCTAAAAATATTTTGTCATCAAAACATATTTTCTCCGAAGTAAGTAGTCACAGCTCAGATATTCATACAAAGAGCAGTATCGCAATGGGAAAACGCAAACGTACCACATTTTGGCTAAATTCTTGGAGACATATGTGGCCAAAAAATTGTATTATTATTACTGAGTTTCAAACACCTTACATAAGCCCCTTTACTTAACATGTACCAAACTTGGTATAAATAGAAAGAGCGGTACTTGTAAAATATTTTTTATTCACAAAGAACACTCAGACAACATCTTGAAAAGTTTAAAAAGCAACCACGTGACCAAAAATTGTTTTCTCTACAAAGTGTTAAAGCAGTTTGATGTTTTCAGTGCATCAAATCAGCACGATTTTTTTTTTCAAACACATTTGACATAGCCACCAAATCGGATAGCAAATTTGGAATAAAGTAACCCTGTTGCTTTCAATCGAAGACCATTGCGTACTGCTGAATTAGGGCAATTAGTTTCAATCATGCTGGCAGGCTGAGAAACAAAACTCCTTCCCGATGCAGAGTAGGCTGTTCAGTGGATGTGCTTGTTGTGTTCTCAGATAAATATGCGGCCCAGTCTTACATTTTGGCTGCAACACATGCTTAGATACCATGCAGTATGTATAACATTAAAGTGTTCTTGTGCAACAAAAAATTAATCATATGCTTCGCATAGCGAGAATACCTTTAACGTCTTAAGTATTTCGCTAAGTTAAACACCGAAGGGAGGCAAAGCCAATATAACTCTGAATAACAAGAATTTTATGAAAGTTACACATGATGAAAACTAGCGGAATAAAATGTGCTTAAACGTTAGCAGTTATGTTCATTTGCACTGTTCAAGTATGCCTGCGGCAACACACACAAACGAAAGTTCTGTTCAAAGAACAGTCCAGCTTCAGTGCTCGATCCGCTACACAGGCAAGGCTGTCGGCAGTGTCACGCTACGTTGTGGGTGAACCAAAATAGCGGTGAAGACGAATTTAACAAAATTGAATGTATTAGCAAGGAGGCAAACTTAACAAAGCGCACCTAGCGTGAAGCAATATGCTGTGTTGTCACCCGCTCCATCATTCCAAGTTATCACGGTAATATGAGCGCACAAAACGAAAAAGGACTGAAACAAACGACATGGACACCACGCCCTTGTTTTCCGTGCTCAGTCGTTCTCTGCAATAAAACAAATTAAGAGAGAATATGAAATACCAACATGGCCAAGCATATGCGTATTAGATACGGTTGATGCTTAAGCTAGCAGGCGCCGTGCCCACACGTGTAATAATTAGTAAACTAAAATTGACCTTCATCACGAGAAGGCCCCGTTAAACACGGCTGCCAACAAAGGGCACCGCAAAAATCTGTTTAAGTTCTTCGCTGAACCACAGCCATGCATGCTTACTCTGCTTTGAACTCCAAACAATCCAAACAAACAAACAAACAAAAAACTTGCCCACAATCACTGTTCTTAATCATCCCCGTGAAACAGTTCGGACAAATATTCTCGCTAAGTAAACAAATGCTCATTTGTCATTAACTAGCTTAAAACAAAGTTATTTGAAGGAGTTATTCTCGTGCTCACGCAGTTAACAAAGCACTGAACGGAACAACGTGAGAGCGGCACTCACTATTTCAGTTCGAGTGCTCCATAATATGAATCTGCAGGTCCAGTTTTGAGGATGGGGCATCTTCGCAATGATCAGCACTGACAGAACACACAGGTCGAGCACAGAGCGCAGGCGCCGCTGCGGTGGTCTAGTGGCTAAGGTACTGGGTTGCTGACCCGCAGGTCGCGGGTTCGATTCCCGGCTGCGGCGGCTGCATTTTCGATGGAGGCGGAAATGTTGTAGGCCCGTGTACTCAGATTTGGGTGCACATTAAAGAACCCCAAGTGGTCAAAATTTCCGGAGCCCTCCACTACGGCGTCTCTCATAATCAAATGGTGGTTTTGGGACGTTAAACCCCACAAATCAATGAAATCAGCACAGACCACAGGCACATTTCAAACTAAGCACCGACTAATAAACTCTACCGATCGAGAAGCCACGCGCACCACACGCACACACACAGGAGGGTTTTTCGACAGCGCCCGCAGTGACATGTAAGACGAAGCCGGTCCCTTTCCCGTGCTCTGTGCCCGCGGGCGCAGCAATCCCGGGCAGCCAGGTTGTCTAGGTGACGAGACTTGCTGGAGTCGGTGGCGCTCTCACACTGGCTAGAAGCGGTTTAACGCTAGCTTCGGCCCTCTGCTGGTTGGGCAGGCGCCGCTTTTTTTCTCTTTTTCATGGCATTGATCTGTTACGTTATACCCGTTCTTTAGCAGTGCAACTGAATCGCAGTGAACATTGTGACGGTACTGTTCGGCCAGCACAAGCTGCTAGTCAGAACGCGCATTTGTAATATTAGTGCACCTTCACCGACGTAATGTAGTGAATACTGGTAAAAAAAGCTAAGCTGATGCTTTTTGCTTAGCTCTGGTCTTTATGAGTCTTTAGGGACTGCACATTCAGGGTCACACAGGCGATATTTTATCAGCACTTTCATTTCAGTAAAGACATTGCAACACTGAATTCATCGGCCATGACACTATTCGATGAGAACCTATTGCCACGTGCGTGCTGCTAGGAAGACGAAGACGACAGCGGATACACGCATCTGCACGCTTTTAGGCAGAAAGGAATAAGAAGAAAGAAGAGGGATGCTCGGGCGTGCAGTAAATAAAAATACTGGCGAGCTGCTACTTTCTCAACCTGTTAAATGCTACTTCTGTCTTCACGTTGCGACAATACATTCGAACTTAGCTTGCAGTCCTTGGAACAAGACCACGGCTAAAAATATTTGATCAATGTTGTTTTCCTACTACCCGCAAAGTCAAGGCTTTGACCGAAGCACGTCTGCTGGGGAAGTTACACAAATTAAAAGAAGGGAATCCAGGAAAAGCAGAGAGAGAGAGAGAGAGAGAACTGGAGAATGCGTTCTGGCTCCCCTGAGGAGAGCTTTGTTCGCAATTTAGTCAACAAGGCTCCCATCATTGTGAGCTAGGCTGCGCCAAGGTCACCGAAATGTCCTTATTCTGCATTTTTCTTTATGGTCAGTGTCCTCTTCCTAATTTGCATGACGCACTTTTAAGGACACATGAAGAGGAACATTCGCTACAGTAATTAAATAAAACGTGCCTGCTAAAGATACATCACGTCAATGCCCGTTTTTAAAAAACCTGAGGGCATGTTCACGTGCTGTTTATGGCTAAACAACTGTGCAGTTGTTTTTTTTTTTGCACGTGGCGGACGTTTTACCTCCAGAGTTAAAAGCTTCGATCTTATGGGGGACGGTGGGAGGGGGGGGGGACTGTTCCATGCATGGCTACACCAATGTGCGCAACATTGCCTTGTTCAGACGAATCAGTGCACTTTGTGAGTGTTCACTAACCACGCAAATTAAACAGATGAAAGGAACAGATACAGGAGAATTGGCCGTTGCTCTATAGGAAAGTGGCGTTCCATATATATCTTCGATCTTATAGTAGTTTGCGTGATTTATCGATGAAAACTGCGTTTCGGTCACATTACTTCCTGCTTCGATTCATTGCAAGACCCGCAAGCAGCTAGTAGTAGGAGCCTTGCTGGTATCAAGATGGTTATAGTATACTAACAGTATAAGCAAAACTTCCCGAAAATGTCGTGCATTTGTAGCCTTGGAGACCCGTGTGCTCAGATTTGGGTGCACGTTAAAGAACTCCACGTGGTCGAATTTTCCGGAGCACTTATCTACAGCGTCGCGCATAATCATAAGGTGGGTTTGGGATTCTAAACCCCACATATCAATCAATCAATCAATTATTTGTATCTTTGTTCATAAAACCCCAAATATAAGGGTGTAAAGGGGGTGTTTTGAGGGTGTTTTATTTTCACAGTGTATACGGTTCGGCTGCGCGCGTGCAAGGCCATTGTTCCGCGGTACGTGCACAAGCGCTAGAAAGAGAGAGAATTAACTTTATTAAAGGTCCTGAAGGGGACTGGGCACCCCGTACGGGGGCCAGCCCGGTGGCTCCGCCCATGTGGGGACTGGGAGGCGGAGCTCGCCAGCCACCTTTTGGGCCTTCTGTACGGCCTGCTGTTGAAGGGCCTTGCTGGGGCTCCTGAGGTGGTTGATCCAGTCGTCCTCGGTGGCAAGGGACCCGAAGCTAGCATTTAGCACGGGACACGGCCACAGCATGTGACTTAAATCTCACCGTGAATTTTGGCATTTGGGGCATTCGGGCCTTATATCTGGTAGGTTTGCTGCAGATATAGGGGCTGTGGTAACTGTGCGTTTGCATCAGTCGAAGCGTTAATTGTTGTGCTTTTTTTAGTGCTGAGTGAGGTTAGGGGAATTGCTTTCTAAATAACTTATAGTGCGAGCGAATTTCGCGATATGATAGGAGTGGCTCCCGGTGCGTGTTGGTGTCCCCGGCCAGTGAGCCGGTCCGCGACCCCCCGCGGCACGTAAGATCACGGGCGAGGTTATGGGACAGCTCATTACCGTTGGGGACCCCTGGTTGAACGTTGATCCCTTCATGACCCGGAAACCAGTGGATAAGCTTGTCTACAGTTATTTGAAGAGATGCTAGAACTCTTAATGCCGCCTGGCAAAGTGTACCGTGGCGGTATGCCAGTCCAGCGGGTTTTGAGTCGGTAAATATTGTGTTGCGCTGAGGGAGTGCTAGAGCAAGGGCAATGGCCACTTGTTCAGCCTCGGAGGCTTTCTGTATTTTTACGGAAATAGCATTAAGAGCTGTTCCGTCTGGGGCGACCACCGCAGCTGCAAAGTAGGGTTTGTCCACGTATTTAGCGGCGTCTACGAAAACCACATCTGTCACGTGTAGGTTGGCCGCTTTTAGTAAGGCTTGAGCTCGTGCCCTTCTTCGAGTCTGATTGTGCACCGGGTGCATGTTCCTGGGGAAGGATATCACTGTGATTTTAGCGTGAAAGTATTGCGGTAATGGTTCTGGTTCGTTGACTTGAGTTGGGATAGGAAGACCTATGTGTGAGAGGACTTCCTGACCCGCAGCTGTCAAAGACAGGCGTATGAGTTGGGACATTCTTTGTGCTTGGGTGATTTCTTGGAACGTGTTATGTACCCCAAGGGCAAGCAGGTGCTGCTTGCTTGTGGACATGGGTAGATCAAGTACTCGTTCCGTGCATTTTCGGATAAGGTTGTCTACATTAGTTTCATCGCCTTTGCTCCACGGGTGAGCGCAGGCAACGTAGTGAACGTGGCACATAAAGAACGTTGAAAGATGCGTAGTAATCTCTCTTCTGTAAGTCCTGCGTGTCTATTAGCGACGCGTCGGGCGAGGCGAATGACTGCCTCAGCATTTTTGGCGAGATGTGTGATGGTTAAGTCGTTTTCGCCATTCTCCTGCCGGGTAACGCCCAGAATTCGAACCGACGACACTATCGGGATAACCGAGCCATCTATTGTGGAGAGGTGTATGGTAGGTTTGCCTCTGGTGCGGCTGTACTGTGATGGCAGAAGCAGCAACTCGGACTTAGATGCCGATAGTCTGAGTCCCATGGGCATTGAAACTGTACTGCAGTGACTGCTTCCTGAAAGCTCGCTTCGATTTGTTCATCGCTCCCTCCAGTGCGCCAAATAGTAATATTATCGGCGTAGAGAGCGTGTTCTACGCCTTCGATGCGTTTCAGCTTTTGTGAAAGTTGTCTGAGGGGTAAATTGAAAAGAAACGGTGAGAGCACCGACCCTTGCGGGGTGCCGCGCAGGCCTAGGTTGTAGGTGTGTGACTTAAGATCCCCAACTTTAAGTGTGGCCGTTCTGGCTCTTAGGAAAGAGCGGACGTATTCGCACAAGCGGCGGCCTAAGCCTGTTTCCTGAATCTCGTGTAGTATATGAGCGTGGCTTATGGTATCAAAAGGTTTTTCTAAGTCAAGAGCTAGGATTACTCTGAGGTCTTTGCTCCTTACTCTAAGTAACGTATCCTGCAGCATGAGAAGTACGTCCTGCGTGGCCATAGCCGGCCTGAACCCTACTTGATTGAATGGGAAGAGGTGTTTTCGCTCTGAATATTTTGTGACTCGACGGAGAATGACGTGCTCCATGACCTTACCCACACAGGACGTGAGGGAGATGGGTCGTAGAGAGTCGAGTTCCAGGAGTTTGTTTCGCTTGGGAATGAGTATGACGGTCGCGGCCCTCCATTCTGGCGGGACCCTTCCTTGATCGCAAACCTCATTCATGTGGGTGGCTAGTGATTCAATGTCATGGTCAGCCAGTTTCCGGAGTAGCTTGTTGGTGACTCCATCAGGACCAGGGGCTGACTTAGTATTGAGCTGTGCTATTACCGCCCGTATTTCAGCGCTAGTTATAGCCTGCTCAAATGGGTCGTCTGTGGCCCCCGCGTGAGGTGGATAGTCTTCATGTGAGGTAGGTTCTGTTCATAGATACCGGGCTGCTGTAACATCTAAAATCTGCGCGTCGGTAAGTTGCTGTCCTCGCGCTTTGTGTAACAGTCTATCTAGGGTTAGTCGTTGCTCTGACATAGTGGGTTTGTGCCGCGCAGATGCCTGAGAAGGTCCCATATTAGACCCTTTCTCACGCGTGCGTCGAGCGAATTGCACACCTCATTCCACTGATTGCGCGCTAGTGTCTGACTGTACTCTTCGATTTGTCGGCTGAGCAATGCAATGCTTTTTTGTAGCCTACGATTGAGTTTATGCATTCTCCATCTTTCTGGTAGACTTTTGTAAGCCTCCAGGAGATGTGCGAGATGGCTGTCCATATGGTCTATGTTTCGTGTTGTAGAACTATTTTTGGTAGCTTGTTTTACGTCCCGATGTAGTCTCGCAAAGAGTTCAGAGAGTGAGGAGTAATGGTTGGTGTCTTGTTTGCGTATTTGCCTAAAGAAGTCTCAGTCTACTACTTTAAAGTCTCTGGGATCGAGGCTGCCTATACCGACTGTTGTGCTACAGATAAAATGATCGCTACCGAGGTTAGCTTGCAGATTAACCCATGTGGGATTCGATACGTTGCGTACTAGGGTCAGGTCAGGGGATAAGTCCCGTGACACTAAGTTACCTATGTGTGTGGGGGTAGAGAGGTCCTTAAGTAACATGAGATTGTGTTGAGTGATGTGTGTTTGTAAGTGGCGTCCTTTCTGTGTTGTGCGATTGTAACCCCATTCTACATGGGAGGCGTTGAAGTTCCCCGTGATGATGAGGGGATGGTTGCCTGCTATCTGCGTCGCTTTAGTTAGTAGTATGGTGAATGTTTCTGTGCTGTGTGAAGGTGAATTGTACACGTTAAGGATAAACACTGATTCCTTAATGTGAGCGTTGGGGATGATGCCCATCATCTGATGCTCTATTTTGAGGTCTGGGCGTACTACATGTGTCGTGTAAGCATAAGGCTTGGCCACACAAGCGGCTATTCCTCGAGCTTTCTTCCCACAGACGGCCTCGGCTCTTTATCTGCGAAGAGCGAATTGGTCGATACGCGTTTCCTGCAGGAGAATGACGGCCGGTCGTTGGGTCATAGAGTCACTGAATTGTAACGTTTCTCTCCGCGTACGGAGGGTACTTGCGTACCATTGCCAAATTGTGAATTATTGTGACAACGCCATTTTAAGGTCTAGGTATTAGCCCAGCGTGCTTACTGCGTGCCAGGTCCTCCTCCAACACCTTAGTTCTCGCACCCATTTGTGCTGGCTATGCAGCCAACTCGATAAGTTGTTTCTGCATGCTCTCTAGTTTAGCGTTGAAAGCGCTATACTCGGCCGTGATCACTGCGCGGTACTGCTCTAGTATCGCGTATATATTGGCTGTAAACCGGTCAAATTTGGATTGCTCTTCGGCCTGCCCGTTTCTTAGCGCCGCGTATCGAGATGGGGCCGCTGATAATGCTACCCTCACGCGATTCGGGGGCTTGTTGTTTTGCTAGCTGTTCTTTAAGCGATTGGATTTCTTTAGCCTGCTCCGCATACATGCATTTTAACTGTGCTAGTTCTGGGTCAGGTTGCTGTGGCGAGTGTCCCTGACGCTGCGCTGCGCGGGCCTCACCTTTGCATGCCACCTTGTCGGCCCAGGTACGCTGGTCAGTGGAAGTAGGATTTCGTGGACCTAGAGGAGGTCCTTGTGGTTCGGTGGTCTTGGCAGGAACCGGGCTGGGTGCTGTGGTGGGTGTTTGCTGCTGGGCTTGCTTTCATCGGCGACGGCGCTGACGACGACGGCGCACCAGGTAAGGCAGCTGGTAGCGATGTCGGCATTCGCGGTCGCCCGTGCGGTGTGCTTCGCCGCATAAGGGACACACTGGTTGGTTGCACACGTGTGGGTTGTCCGTTGGTAAGGGTCCGCAGTGGTCACATACCTTGGTTGAAGGAGTGGGGCACACGTCTTGACGATGGCCCACTTGGCCGCAGGTGCGGCAGGTGTCTGTTTGGCGCTTGTACAACGTGCAGTGATAGATGACCTGGCCGCAGTAGGCGTAGTTGGGCACTTTGAGCCCGTTGAAGATCAGAATCACAGTTTCAGTGTTGTAGATGCGACGCGCTCCCAGTAGGCTCGAGTTGCGCGGTTGGATTAGCATGTGGTTGAGTGCAGTGTCGTTGAAGTCAGTGTCGACGCCGCGAATCACGCCTCGGCTCGTGAAAGCGGCAGGTGAGAGGTAGGCCGTGACCGGGTGTCTCTGGTCGGTGAGAATGATCTCTGTTACTCGACTGTACGCTGCTGCATTAGTAGCGGTGGCGTACTGTCGACAAAAATGTTTTGCATCGAGTTGGGACAAATAATGTCCTCCTCCGTTACCGACGGCGCTAGCTGAGCTGACATGGTTAGTGCGGCGAGAATCCTGAGCGGGCTGCAGGCTTGCACGTTGAAGCCGCCTCCCGGTCACACGATGACTCGATTGTGACTACGTGGCATCGCCGGCAGCGAGCTCGCAGCTGCGACGCGTCGTAGAGTAGCGTTAAGAGCAAACCTCATAAGCGCGAAAATGCACGCGACAGCGACGAGCGTAGCTATGAGCGACGAAACAGGGCATTCGCGCGACGTGTCGCGTGCTCGTTTTCGCGCGATTGCTCGGTTCTCCAGATTTGGAAACCGTCGCTCATCGCCCGGAAGTGCTGGGCTCAAGCAGCCAATGGCAAAAAACCGGAAAAGACAAAGACTACATACGTGCACGTGACCCTGCCCGAGTCACGTATGCGCAACAAGAAATAACGCAATGTTTACGCATGTGCATATAAAAAAGTGCTGCAAGGCATTCATAAACACTTTCCGTTTCAATACACAGCAATATATCTTGTTTTTAAATTGCACACCACTCACTACATGGTTTTCTTGGTGCGAGTAGACGGCCTCATGCCAGCAACAGTGGAGTTCGCTTGCTGAAGCCGTCGCGTGAATGAGGTTTGCCTGCGCTAGCGACTGATCGCACGAAGACGATCTACGTCGCGTCCCTCGTCGCTGTCGTGTGCATTTTCGCGCTTATGAGGTTTGGCCCTTAGGCGTTGCTGTCGCGCCTCATTGTGTTCCCGACTGGCAGGCTGCGTGTGACTTCGCGCGCGATTCTTGCCGTCTTTTTAGAACGGAGAACCATCCGTTTCCTTGTAATTACTCAGGGGTTACGTCGTCCCCCTCCATGGCAATCTGCTGTGGCATCTCGCAGCTGGCGTGCGAGCGCCGTTGACGGGGAGGCTTGGCTCGCCGGTGTAGCGAAAAGGGGCCTCTAAAATCATGAAAAACGGGCCCACCGTGGTGAACCAGGTGTCGAACTGTTCAGGTGACCTTCGCGGAAGATTGTCCGTGCAGCTCAGGAAGATTCTAGGCCGTTGACCGGTCAGAATCGGCATTTGCAGCGGAGCGCGATGGGTGTGCGTCCGCACACCAGTCCGAGAGACGCTAGCTTCTCAGCGCTAGAGAGAAGATGAAACATGGACGAGGGATAACATAAAATATGCAATGTTGATGCAACCTGAAAACGGTGTTTTCCAGGGATGGTGCCCACCTGATATAAAGCGCCACATTTACGCAGAATTTACGGACAACTTTCAAAGGAGACTTCACGTCAGTTGATTATCAAATTTATTAGGCACTTCACGAACACTTGCTTTTGTTTTTGCAGATTCATAAGTTGCGTTGGTATAGCTGAAATAAGTTTAATTGAGCAGCGATCTGCAATCCACTTGATAACATCATACAATTAGTCAGTCAGCCAAGGAAGGCACAGTAAGCGCCTTGATATCATTTATTATGACAGGATGCTTGAATTTCTCGTTTCCACAAAAATTTCGGAAGTGATCAAGGGTGATATCAGTGCATATCACGAGCTTCCTATGTCGCGCTTACAATTAAGTTCTTGCGTGAAATATGTTTTAATTGTTTAGTTTTATTTCATTTAGTTTGGTGCATGCAGAAATTTTTGACACTGTTAATTATTTGAACTCAATTTTTTATTGTTTTTGTCAATATTGGCGCCATTTACAAAAACAAACATTGTAAGCCTTTCATCCCGCTTAGGCCATGTAATTTTCTTCCTACAATTCTGATTCATCTTCCGGCATTTCTCTCAATTTACTTTCTTTTTCTGTCTCTTAGCGCTAAATATTATTCACGTATTACATACCTCATAATATTATATAGTTTGTAACGAATTATCAAATTTGGCAGACAATAGCAATGGCGACAGTGTTTCGTGGTAAGGAATGCTCGATCAACACCTACAAGCAGATATTTGTCAAACGTTCAACCATAAAAATAGAATTATATAGTCCACTTGTCCAACTTCTATTATTCTCGTTGTAATATATTACTTGTATTTGCCTTGAATATATTTTTGACACAGCTAACGACAGCGCAGACAGAACGGAAGAAGAGGGGAAGGCTTAGCGCTGTACCCCCTTCTGCTGTGATTGCGTAGTCATGCGCTGTGTTGAAAATCTGTTCAAGTACTATCACCAACTGGCCCAGCTTGCAGTCATTCTGCTGTTATTGCCGCTTGCTACTTCGCTCAGACTTTTCTGATATAAATCAATAATTAAAAGTTGTGGCTTTAGTGTTCTTGTGCTTTCACTTGGTTCTTTGATCCTGCTGTCCAAAATTCAGGACTATCGGTTACTTGCACTGGGATCTACGAATCATAGAGGGCGCAAACATCTGATAACACCTAGAAACTATATCAGTGGACAGCGCACCCACACTCCGCCGTATCGTCCGCCACCCCGCTCTTCTCCAAAAAGTGAGCACAACATTTTGGTTAGTTTGTAGAAGTATAAAGAAGGAAAATGACGTCTGCGAAATTTTTTGCTCAAAACATACTATTTGTGACTGAAAATACGCATTGTAGATCATTAGGAGTGGCCCTAATCGGATGTAAAAACCACATCTGCGTCGGGTGAAGAAGCGAGAGAGATCTCTGATATTCGCGCTTAATGATGTCATCCTCGCCTTTCTGTCTTGGTATGCTGGAGGTAAGTGTGCTTCGCAAGCCAGTAATATGCTTCAGTCAATAAGACCCGCCCCACTCGTATGACTGTGGCACGTTGACTAGTCTTCTCCTGTTTCAAAGTCACAAGTGTGACTGATGGGATGTCGGTTAGGGGACATTTCTTGTGAAAAAATTTATTTATTCACTGGTGCCACAGATATCAGGTTTTTTTTTGTACGAAAAATAAGATACAAACTCAAAATATTCGACTTTAATCGATCACTAAAGGGACGTAGAAAACACCTAAGATCGCGCATCTAAGTCTAATTGAGTTCACATGCAAAACACAATGCCAAATTGCCACTATAAGGTGTTTATGTATGTGACCACAGTTTACCCGAAGGTGGAGCGATTGTTTTATTGTGATAGCAATGATATGATTAGTCTCGGTTGTTTGTGGCGTCATTGCTGGCGCTGTGTCACGTATCAAGACCAAACTGATAAGATCTTTCAGCGCATCATGCGTTCTTGCGTGGGTAATGTCGCACGGGTAATGTCGGGCGATGCGAACGCCACTGAAGCGGAGATCAAACAAGGTGGCCCATCTCCTTTACTACCAGACGCAGGCGACAAGACCTCCCAGCCTGCTAGACCAGTAGTCAAGTGTACATGCACAGAACCCACACGTTTTTAAACAGCGTGACAAGGCGCGAGGGAGGGGATGTTCATACGAGCAGCCACTGAGTCATTTCATTTTACGAGCGCGCATCACGCGCGCGCCTGCTATCTCACTCTATCGGAAGCCATCTGCGAATGGACCGCATACGTGCTGCACTTTCAATGCGAAAAGATTGTCCGAACAGTGTCCATAGAGCGACCGTATTTCCTTAAACCATCGTTCTGTAGAATTCTGTGAGACCAAATCCCAAAAGCCTTCCTGCCATTCTGTTACTAGCTGCCACTCTAGCGTCGCCAGCGCGACGTCGGCGATGGGAATGACAGCAGGTTGGTTCGTTTCGTACGCAAGCAGAGACCGTACGCAAGCAGAGACCGTACGCAAGCAGGTAGCCGTAGTATCGGCTTCGTAGAGACATGTGGTTTGAGACTTCGAAAAGCCTCGTCGTGGGCTGCTGTCCCTCTCCTCGTACCTTTTCAGTAAGTTGGCGTGGAAGCTATTTCTGCCGCCAGCCGTGTCTACGACGTAGTCAGCTTCACCTTTCTTTTCCCGGACTTCAAAAGGGCCCTTCCATTGCAGCAGCAGCTTGTTCGTGTCGGTGGGAAGTAAAATCAGTACCTTGTTTCCGGGGTTGAAACTCCGCTCCTTTGCCTTTCGATTGTACAGCTTCGTGTGTCGTGCTCCGGCTTTTTCCAACTCCTCGTGTGCTAGGTGCCACGTTTCCTCCAAACGGTTTCGAAGGTTGAAGACATGCTGGTACGTCATCTTAGCTTCTTCAGTCAAGTCGGCGTTCGTCCACAGCTCCTTCAGTATTGCCAAAGGTTCCCTCACATGGTGGCCATAGAGAAGCTAGAAGGGTGAAAACCTCATACTTGCCTGTGGAACCTCCCTATAGGCAAAGAGGAGAGGTGCCAAGTAGCGGTCCCAATCTCTCGGTTTTTCGGCGCACATGCGCTTCAACATTGATTTTAAGGTGCCGTTGAATTTTTCCATCAAGCCATTCGCCATGGGGTGATATGGGGTGGTGTGGAGCTGGCGCACGGAAAGGAGCCGCGCTACTTCCTTCATCAGGACCGATGTGAAGTTCGTGCCACGGTCGCTCAGTACCTCACGGGGGACGCCAAATCGGGAGAACATCTCGACCAGGGTTTCGGCCACTCGCTCAGTTTTGATACTCGGGAGCGCCACTGCGTCTGGATACCGGGTGGCATAATCCATCAAAGTCAAAATGTATCAGTTCCCATGATTTGAGGGCGGGTGAATCGGTCCCACTATATCGATCGCCACTCGCTTGAACGGGGTGTCGATTATGGGTGCCCTCCCCAGTGGAACATGTGGTACACGGCCCTTTGGTACGGTGCGCTGACAAATGTCACATGAGGCGACGAACCTTTCTACGTCAGCTGTGATGCCTGGCCAAAAGAACTCTTCCGAGATCCGCTCCTTGGTTTTCTGCGTGCCCAAGTGTCCTGCCAATATACCATCGTGTGCTGTTTTAAGCACAGCTTCTCGGTGGCAGGGCGGAACGACTAATTGGCGTACAAGCCGTCCGATGGCCTCTGTGTACTATCGGTACAGCAGTCCCTGTTCTTGTTTGTACTCGATGCTTCCCTTCTCATTTCGGCATGTTTGCTTCCTGCCGATCTTCTCAAAACACTGTTTGAGTGTCGCATCTCCCCTCTGCTCGCAGCCTTAGTTATCTCCCGGCAATGCCGCCGTGGTCCCAGGCGTACGAAGCTTGGCAAATTTTTCCGGCTGTGCATGTGGTTGGGAACGGGGGATAGCTGCTGCTACAGGCTCTTCCCTTAACTCCTTTGTCGAGGCAGGTTTTTTGTCTCCTTTCTGGGATTGTTAGGAGGTCTTACGTCATCGATATTGCCCAGAATGAGGTCATACAGCGGATCTTGCAGGCAAAGTGCTGTCAGATTGCCAGTAAAGTAGGGGGTGTCAACCTCAATCCGTGCTTCGGGCAGCATCCTCGCTGTTCCGTCCACTAAGTAGACGAGTCTGCTTGTACCTGTCAGCTCGTCTTCCTTCACCAACTTCCTCCGCACGATTACTGTGTTGCACCCCGTATCCCTCAACACTGATATATTTGTGCCTCGGAGGGTCCCTATGGCCACTGGTAGGTTCTCGGCCAGATTTTTCGGCGGTGTCACCCTTACGGCGTTAACGACGGGGACGTTTTCGCCATTCCTAAGCTCTATATACCCGTCGCATATGAGATCCTCACGCGTTTCCCTTAATGCATTGAGGCAGGACGCCTGGAGTGAGTTATTTACTCCCGACCGGCAGTCGTTTGCCCTATGTCCTTTTTTCCACACTTGAAGCATACGATGGCTACATTAGCGGCAGCTCTGTTGCGACACAAGTGCGGCGGGTGATTCCCACGATTGCAAATATAAAACCGTGGTAGTGGTGCGTGCCTGTTGCCTCCATTTTCGTATTTCGCCTTCTCGTCTGCTATGGGACCATCTTTCTTTGTTTTCGCTAGACTTGCTCTACCCTGAGCTTCCAAAAACTGGTCTGCCAGCTGAAGCATGTCTCCCAGGGATTCCGCCCTCCTTTCTTTCAAATATAATGCCAGGTTCGAACCACATCTATGCAAAAACCTCTCTTTACTCAGCAATGCGCGGAGGAACTCGAAATATGTCTCAGTTTTCAACAGCTCAACCCATCTATCGAAGTAATGTCCTAAGCGAGCCACGTAATGTGTTGCTATTTCAACCCCTACCGGCCTCTCCTTATTAAACTTGTATCGGAACCCATCCGCTGTGAAGCGAAAGCGCTTCAGGAGGGCGGTTTTAACCTTGGTGTAGTCCGCTGCATCTGTAGGGGGTAGCCTGCTATAAACACTTAGCGCCTCTCCTGTAAGACATGTCGAAAGCGCCGTCGCCCATTAGCTTTCAGGCCACTTTTGCCCTCTGGCGATGCTCTCAAACCGGCGTATAAACGCATCTATGTCGTCGCTTCCTTCGTCAAAGGTGACGAGCAGTCTACCTGTGTGTATTCTCAAACTCACTGCTGGATCGGCTCACCCTGCTACTCTCACTGAGGTGAATATTTAATTGTAGTAACTGCACTTCCCGTTCTCCGGCTTCCCTAGCCGCTTCCCTTGCCGCTTCTTGTTCCTTCTCGCTTTCTTCGCGTTCTGTCTCCTTTTCTTTGCGCTCTCTCTCCTTTTCTTCGCGTCCCCTCTCCCTTTCTTTTTCCTTTTCTTCCCGGGCCAGTGCCCGCTCTTCTCTGGCTAACGCCTGCGCCTGTTCCTGCTGCTCCTTATCCCATTGTCTCAGTTCGGCGCCCTCGAGGCCTAACTGTTTACCGTGCGCGATCCATTTATCCAAATCCATACACTCCATACTGCAAACTGTCACTATAATGCCACTATAAAAACAGCGCAATCATATGCAGGATGCAACCGCTTCAACTGTGCGGCCCTATCACCACGCTGTCCACACGGTTCTCGTTAACCCCTCACTGTCTTACTCCTGTACGGAACGTCCTGTCGCAGACGCCAGTTTTATTACAAGCTGCCACTCTAGCGTCGCCAGCGCGAAGTCGGCGACGGGAATGGCAGCAGGTTGGTTCGTTCTGTACGCAAGCAGAGACAGTGAAGAGATCAGAGACGTGAGAAAACAAAACAAACTTTACTCTAGTGATATTGCAGCACACGGGATCTAGTACAACACTTCAATACAACTAACAAAAAACATCAACACTTGATACAACTAATAAATACATCTAAAGAAAACAATAAATCAGCTTACGCGAGAGAACTAATACAAACTACACAAACTAACAACAATAGAACTACGGAGAAGAAAGTTCGAAGATATAAACAGGTGAAGGCATACGTGTGATGACCGGCAGCGTTGTGTCCCCGACGATCGGATGCGAGAAGTCGAAGAGAGTTCTGGCACGACTACGATGTCGGCGGTGTTGCTACACTAGTGGCTCCGGGAGGCTAGTGCTTGCAGGTGACTTTGAGCAGGTTGAGCTAACTCGAGGCGAAGTCCCGATGTCTACGTTGCGGACGTTAATATCGCGTCACAACTAGACGAACGGCTAAGTTTAGGTGGCCAGCCGATACAGAGCCACACTAAAACTTCTAGAAGAGATGCTTGTTGATCTGTTTCTACACCATGTTGGTCAGCGACTAGTCTGCCTAGCAGGGCGAAATCCTGCGCTTAAATCCCCCTCGTGTCTCCTCGCTCTCTTCCTTGGGGACAAAAGACCTCTACATGGGTTCAATCATGCGTGTTTGCAGTCAGACGAAATCATGCAGTCAGACGAAATCCCGTAACAATATGGTGGTTTGCGGACGTTAAACCCCACATATCATGCGAATCAATGCCTTCAGGTGAGACTGATTTTTTTTTGCGACAAGCTAGGTCGTCTATGCATCACTATAAAATATTACTGACATCAGAATAATGCTCATTGAATAATAAAACTTTGTATATCACGTTCAAATTATTGGGCCACCTAACTTTTGTTAAGTGTGGTCAATTCGCATAAACAAAACTATTAAATATTAGGTCATTTGCTCGCATTAGGAAGTCCAAATAGCCTAATTTGACTGATAGAAAAACACATAAAGTCAGGTAGAATTCCCAAAGACTTTCTCGGACGTTGCGCCAAACAGCTATCAAAGCCACTAGCTCTTTTTAAAAGACGATAGTTTTTCTCGAGGACCTTCAACGGAAAAAATTTTGGTCTGTCTGTCTGTCTGTCTGTCTCTCTGTCTGTTTGTCTGTCTCTCTGTCTGTCTGTACAATTGTCTGTTTGTTCGCACTTACGATACCTCAAATGGCACCAAACAGCCAACCCCTTCCGCAGCGCCCACCAATATTGCTCAATGTTTAGTGTTCATAGCTGTGCGATTGTCAATTAAGAAAGCAATTATTGCGCATATCTGAGGCGCCACAACAACGCTTCGATGTTTTGTATGTCTGCCTTTATACTAGAAGAGGCACACACAAGTAACTCTAAGGAATGTCGCGTTTATCGTGCTGCGCTGACAGTGCAACGCGATGCTCAAGAAGGTGTTTCCACCGCTTTGCTACGGCGTCACAATGGTAGCACCTGCCCTTCGCTTTGCGTTCTACAGCTCATCACCTTCGAGAATGGCGCGCATCTTTCTCCGCGGGCTGCACGCCTTCGTTTTCGAATATAACTGCCAGATGGCGCTTATGTCTAACATGCCTCGGTGCAATCTTTCACCTCCACTACACGCTCGAGGTACTCTAAGGCAGCGCCTCCAGAATACCATTCACTGATTTTATTGCACAGAACCTCAAATGAACATTTTGTTCACTCTCCAGATGCAAGACTATCGTCTTTCGACGATATTTGCACTGTAACATGCAGATTTGGCAAAAAATTTTTAGCCAGTTAATTACTAGAGGCGAGATTCAGGCTGATTACCTTCAAGATAAAAATGTTCGTCTTGATTAATACAGCACGTATGAGATGACAACGAACAATAAGAATCACGGGACACGCTTCTTATTCGTTGGTGTCGTATGGCATGGCCTGTATCAACCAAGACGAATCCACACCAGTTTGTGTACGCTTCCATAATGACTATGGTTGTTTTTATATACAAATCAAATTAAGGGAAAATAAATGTTCGCCTTTAAGAGTTGAACGCGATAGCAATGTTCTGTTCCTAATGCGTACCTCAAGCACTTAGTGCTTGAAACCTTTTCGAACTTGCTACAAACCAACTACTTGGCCTTAAAAGAACAGGTGAAGTAGCTTGTTTGCCTTTTGTAGTTGATTGGTGGCTTTAAACCGCGAAGTCATGACAGTAATCACATGTTCTGACGTCCGATGGCAATAGATTCTTGTACCACGTGTTATTACTGGAATAATGTTCTACTGTGAAACACGCATACGGGGCGCATGTGTTTGTAAAGCATCCAACTTTAAGTTCATTTACCAAGAAGAGCAGTTTTTCTGTTTATTCTCAGTATTCATAAGCCGACGCGTAACGTCGTGGTTGAACATGCGGTTGCCACGCAAATGATCTGGGTTCAAAACCCTCTGTTACCATGAGTTTTTGATAAGTTAATATGAATATTTAAAGATAATATTCTTTTCATCGATCTCGATTCATGCTCACGCATAAAATAATTCTTTTTCGCTCACTACCGCCTACACCGGAATTTCTGAAAAACGAGCTCTTTAGGCTACCGCACTGGAAGGTAATCGGTTACTAATATTGAAATACAGACCAGTTTTCATTGCCTGTTTCTTTTGTGAACTGCTTGACCAGGTTGTAGCTAAATATATAAACAACGTTTCAACAACAAAAAGTTGTGACATGCCACGAACTTCGTTCCGCCAAAGAATTATCCATATCAAAACTCTACAAGACTTTTTACTGCTGTAGACTTGTCAGGATAAGTAAATGGGCTGTTTCTATATTTCCGTAAGGCATTTATTCAAATTTTTCCTAGAACGTTGTACATACCGCAGCAAATAGGGCTACCGAAGCTTATTGTCTCTCACCAGCACCCATGCACTTCCTCACCACAGCCGGATTGGCCACCCTCGTTCTGTACATCACCACCACCTCCCATATGAATGCAGTAATCAACCCGTGGCCCTCAGTCCGCAGGGGCTCCGAAGCAACTATATAAGTAGGCGGTGAGACCTGCTAGGCAGCGGAGGGTGCTAAGAATGTCTGGGCCTTAAGAAACCGCCGAAAGAATCTGAACTTGGCTACGTTTACCGCTATCTAGTCAAGCTAGTCTAACTATGCTATTCGAGAAATAAGAGGGTGTTAGAGGGATCTAGTAGGGCTCAATGAAGTTAGGAGGTCACATAAAGCTCATAGAAAGCATAATAACGAACATATTCTATGCTACCGGGGTTTAATTGACCAAAAATGACTAGAGGAGGAATTTATTATTCCCAAGAGTATAGTTTTGTTCAAAAGCAACTATACAGAATAAACGTTAAATTCGAGATATACCAGCAGCAAACTTTTCAAATTAAAAACGTCTCCTAAAATATCATGAGATTTTTCCCTATAAGCCTAAATTTCAATCATACAGGGTTCTCAATAGTCGCTTACAAGATTACCTTGCATATGCGGAAACAAATATTGTAACAGCCACTGATGCTTCACTAATATACGAAAAGGCAGGAGTAGGTATTTGCTCTCCTTCACTTTACTGGTTGTTTTCAGTAAGACTGCCAGACTTCACGTCTATTTTTGCAACTGAACTTTTGGCAATTGTTCAAGCACTACGAAAACTAACTTGGGACACCCACGCTGCTATATAATTACAGGCTCCCTCTCCGTATGTACGTCACTGACAGCTTCATCTAAATCAGATGCCTTAAGGACATTTCTCATGTTATTTTCTCCACAGCTGAAGCTCTTAATATTATTAGGGGTACCTCGACATTGCGGGTTTGAATCAGATGAATAGGCGGACTCGCTAGCTCAAATGCATTAAATGGCCCAATACCTTCTGTGCTTTCGGTGCTCGTCAGTATAATGGCGATAAGATATCAAAAATTATCACTCAGGGCTGATGCTATAAAATCAGTAACACCATGAACGGAATTTAGACAATTGAAGTATCGATAGAAATCCGGATGGTGTCACACTAGACAACTGGAAGTCATACTAGCAAGATTACAACGTTGTGTGCCCCCTTTAAATATATATTCAAACAGGGCTGCTCTAGGAATATCTCCGCTATGCAGCTTTTGTACAGATCTGGATTCAATAGATCATTATTTTTGTCAGGTCGCCGTTACAGGTTATTAGGAAAACATATCCTTGTCATCCTGCTTGATAACCTTGAGCTGCCCTTAACCAATGAGAATTTACTGCCCTTTGGTGCTTCCGTTTTCAGCTACAGTAACAGGAATTCCTTTGATGTCGTTTGCAGTCATCTTCATAAAACCAAACGAACGCACCTTTAAATTCCTATTTGTA
Organism: Rhipicephalus microplus; assembly: GCF_043290135.1. Lineage (NCBI taxonomy): Eukaryota > Metazoa > Arthropoda > Arachnida > Ixodida > Ixodidae > Rhipicephalus > Rhipicephalus microplus. The sequence continues at coordinate 80,560,822 of NC_134705.1, read as the reverse complement.
TATTTATTATTTTAGTATAGTAATCAAATTCTAAACATCAATTTCAAACGTGTTCGAAATTACTGCCATTTCAATTCAAGATACATAATATTTTGTCTGGTCGAAACAACAAAAAATTGGCAGATCCCATGTACAGTGGGAATCGATGATATGCAAAGAACGAATGAGAAATGTTGATATGTCAGTTAAAAATCAGCCCAACGATACGAGGTGGAAGTAAATGATGCCGTACATAACTTCTGTGTCATGATATGTCTTTTACCTTCGACATCTATTGACGTCACGTGATACCAAATTTAGTATATGTGAAGCTAGCGAAACGGCCGCGAGCACGCTATAAGCGTGGTATGTCGTCATGTTTTTACATGACACGCGTGTCAGGATTATCATGTTTGCATTAGTCATACATTTCGTCACCATTCACGCACGTAACACTAAACTTGGTACATGTGAAGCGAGCAAAACGGCGACGAGCGCATCATGAAGGGCCCAATATACTCCAATGTAGCGTTGACGCGAACGCACACTGGGTAGAGCGACGCTACTTTAGCAAAACGCGAGCACTATAGTCTGACGACAGACGCGACCAGCGTCCGTCAGCGTGGCCTGACGGTGGCCGTAGCGAAATGCGACGTGCTGCATTTCGTGCCGATGCGTTACCCAGACAACACTGCGTTTCCCCCTTTTCGTGAAGGAGGGACGCTGGACGCGCTGAAACGTGCATGCGATAAAGCAACGCAGCGCAGCGCGCGCCCGCGAGTATATGCAGTATCGGCGCCTAGCGTGGCAACGCCGGCGTTACGCGATGAAATGAACGCCAGCGAGCACACTGACAGCGTCACGTCTAAATGTATTGTGCCTTGACTGTGGCATGTTGTCATGTTCTCACATGACATGCATCTCATGCTTATCATGTTTGCGCCATTCACATACCTTCTGCATTCATTGGCGTCACGTACTACCATATTTGGCATATGTGAAGCTAGCGGAACGGCCGCGAGCGCATCATCAGTGTGGCATGTAGTCATGTTGTTACATGACACGCATGTCGTGATTATCATGTTTGGATGTGTCGTTTACCTAGCCATTCGCGTTGCGTTATATCGAGTTTGGTACATGTCAAGCTAGCGAAACACCACGAGCCCATCATGAGCGTAGCATTAAGTCACGTTGTTACATGACACGCATCTCATGTTTATCATGTTTCCACCAGTATCATACCTTGGTCATCCATTGACGTCCTGCAATACTAAATTTGGTATAGGCACCCGGCAATGCAGTTCACGAGATCTGATGGTAGCGCCAGAACACGCTGCCTAGTAAGTAGGCGCAGCAAAACCGATTCTTCCCATGCGTAGCCTAGCGAGTAGACGCAGCAAAACCTAACTTGCGTGCGCATATCATTTTCTTTTTTTACTTGTGAGCGAGGGGGTCATGGCTGATTATGTAAGCACCCAGGATGTTTTCTTTGGAAACGTGCCAAAAAGGGCACCGACACTTCAGCGTGTCACTGTGTTCAGCGAGCGTCCTATTGTCTTAGTATCCCTGGCTGTCGGTACCAACAATACTGAAGCGGCCCAAAAAGCTTCGTCGCACCCTCTGGCTCACTATCAGGTGTATATAAGTGAAGCTAGCGAAAAGGCCTGCCAGTACATCATGAACGTGGCATGTCGTTACATGATACGCATCTCATGATTATTTTGTGTGCACCAATCACATACCTTCGTCATCCATTAACGTACTGCAATACTGAATTTCGTATATGTGTTGCTAGCGAAACGGTCGCGAGCGCATCATGAACGTGGAATGTAGTCATGTTGTTACATGGCACGCATATCATGATTTTCACGTTAGGGTCTGTCACTCGTGTTCGCCATGCAATTATGCCACATCATACCATTTCGCAATATACCATGTGAACGAAACCACCGGAAGAGCTGAAGGACCATGAAATGTAAATCATAACATTCGTCACATGCATATCTTGATAGACATGTTGTGACTAGTCAAATATGTTCTTCATACAGTCATGTTATACCATACGAAGTTTGGTATTGATACCATCATCGAAACGGCCAGGAAAGCTAAAAGTCCCCCGCAGGGGCGTCTGTGAAAGCAGGCGTTTGTTGTGTAGCGACAACACGGACCAGAGAAAACGGGGGAGGGGGGGTTCGGCTCCCTCCCACGCCTAGCCATGCGTGGCTTTGCCGTGTCCGGGAAAAAGGGGATCCTGGGGGTTGAGCTGACGCCAGGTGATTGGACCTATAAGGCCCCCGGCAGAGGCAACACACCCTTTGGCCCCGGCTTCACGTAGACGGCACCGCTGGGCTGACCCACCCAGGGAAAACCGGCAGTCACCTTTTCCTATCTATCTCCCCAACAACTTCGTTTTTATGTCTCACTTTCAGCCTGTCCTGTCTACTTTTCTCTTCTGTTTACTTCACAATTTCCAGGCGGCAAGGGTTAGCCCTGTGCAAATAGCCTACCTAGGCCTAGGCGCATCGGGTTATGGCAGTGTTTTAAGGCTGACGTCTGCAAGCTTTCAGCAAGCTCAAACTTGAAGCGTCCCCTTGTTGGGCTCCATGGTGGGTGGCCGCCAACGCTGCTGAACAAAAATAAGACCGGCAAGCATGGAGCATTCCCCCTACTGTCTGATCGTACCGGCTTAAAGCGGGTACGCACCGACGACAGCAATTTTTGCAACCAGCCAACAGGAACATTTCCTCACTTCCACGTCATTCGCTGTGAGAAAACTGGAAAACAAGCCAGAACTGTATCTCCTTTCGTAGTTGCCAGGTGTCTTACCGAAACTCTCGGGGCTGGATACAAAGTAACCAAAATGGCTAGCGAAGACCTCCTCCTCGAAATTCGTGACAAAGAACAATTTGAAAAGCTAGACGGCCTTTCATCCTTCGGTGACGTACCGATCACCATAACACTACACAGAAAAATAAGCACAACTCGCGGAGTGGTATCTCACGTAGACCTACTTGACCTGACTGAAACAGAGCTTTTAGAGGGGTGGAAGAGCCAAAATGTGACTAACGTACAGAGAATCATCATCAGAAGAGATAACAAGGAAACCCCGACAAAACACTTAATACTCACGTTTGCTTCCAGTAAACTTCCGGAGTCCATTCAAACAGGGCACACGAAGACCTCTCACAGGCCATACATACCAAACCCTCGTCATTGCTTCCAATGCCAGAGGTATGGCCATGGCTCTAAAAGCTGTCGTGGTCACCAGGCTTATGCACAATGTGGAGTCCTAGGCCCCGTGTCTGAGAACTGCAAACAACCGCCACACTGTAAACTGTGAAGCAAACCATGCCACATAATCACGCTCCTGCGCATACTGGAAGTAAGAAAAAGAAAACTACATTGATGGTGAAGGAGAACACTCCATTTAAGGAAGCAAGAAAAAGGGTCTCGCCATTTTTGGTCCAAGATATGCTAGTGCGGCAATTCAGGGTGCACCGCCACACCAGCCCTCGCCACTCCTTTGGCCCGCGCATATCGAGCCGGTAGTTGTGGCACCTGCCCCCAAGACGGCTGTATTCCAGACTACAGCCGCCTACTTCCGAACAGAGACTGCATACTCCAGGGTCCTCAGGTCTCAGGGCCTCACCTCACCAGGCGATGCTTAAACTTCGAACTGCCAGCTCGCACGTGCGGGCATCCAATGCCTCTGAAGAGGCAATGGATACATCGGTACACTTGGTGCCGCAAGAGCGGCGTGGCTTGTTAGAACGCGCCAAAAGAACAAAAAAGCAGATAACAGGGCCTGGTGACGGCCCTGTTACATGAACTCAAACTCCCATCTAAACAGCCACTCGTTTTTCGTACACAGAGTGCTACTTTACATTCACCATGAAAACTCAAATTATACAATAGAACGTCAGGGGCCTTATCAGAAACCTTGACGACATCCAAAAACTTTTACACGAACACTCACTAAAGGTGTTGTGTGTACAAGACACACACCTTAATTCAAAACACACCAACTTTCCTCGTAAATACGTTATTTTCCGAAAGGACCGTGATGATGCCATCAAATCATCCGGAGGTGTTGCCAATATAGTGAATTAAGGGATGGCATGCACACACACCTCCAAACATTCCTTGATGCCGTGGCTGGTCGAGCTGTTCTTTTTCATAAACTGATCACAATTTGCACTACTCACATTCCTCCTAGCTACCAGTTACAAAACGTGATATACACTCTTTAATTGATGAACTTCCGGAACCTTATGTACTCCTTGGAGAATTTAATGCGCATAGAAGGCTATGGGGTGACTTTCGTTGCAACGCACGAGGTTTACTGATTGAACAGTTCCTTCCCTTGTCGAGCGCTTGTCTCCTAACTCGAAAAAAACAACCTATTACAATCTCGCTAATAATACCTACTCATCCATAGACCTGAGCATAGTATCGCCATCTCTTGTACCTCTATTTCAGTGGAAAGTCATCAGTAATTCGTACAGAAGAGACCACTTTTCCGTAATTTTAAGCACAACCACAGCAACTGAGTGCCCACCTCAAGTTCCCAAATGGCTCATGAACAGAGCCGACTGGGAACATTTTTATATCATCGCTCGTTTAGGTTGGTGTGACTTACGTACTTTGAGTATTAATGTTGCTGTAACTACTTCACAGCGTTTTTGAATAATGCTGCAACAAAATGCATCCCACAAACAAATGGACACCCTGGAAATCGGCGTGCGCCATGGTGATACTCTGAATGACGAAGTGTGCGCAAACAGCAAAACAGAGCTTGGAGGTTCATTTCATTTCATTTATTGCATCCTTAAAGGCCCGAGGGCATTACATAAGGGGGGGGGGCAAAAAATACGCTGAGAATGTGTATAATTCAAGTTGAGCAAATTATTATAAACAGTACAGTTCTAATATGGTAGTTTGGTCAAAAATGACAACAAAAATGAATCAAATAACACACAAAAGAAACGCTTTGGCTGGGAATTAGAGTACAAATAACTAGGCACAAGCAAATTATACATACAGTACATTGGTAGAATATATTTACAGCCACGGGTTAATGGGTGGAATCAAAGTGGGATTTCAATTTTGCGCGGAATGATGTGCGGTCAGGTGTGGCAACAATGGTATCGGGAAGATGATTCCAAAGTGTTATTGCTTGGGGGAAAAAGGAGTCGTTCATTGCGGATGTACGGCCGTTGATTCGTGCAATGGGGTTTGAATGGTTAATGCGGGAAGAAGTTCTGTTTGGGGGCTGTAAAAGTTCGTGTCTTGATTGGGGTCGGAAAAAGAAACTGTGGAGGAGGCATAGGCGCGAGATGAGGCGGCGCGACGCGAGTGATGGCAGTTCAATTGATTGTTTTAGGGCGGTGACGCTGATTTCTCTGGAGTACTGTGAGGTTATAAAGCGGGCAGCGCGGTTTTGAACTGCTTCTAGTTCGCTAACGAGGTATGCCTGGGATGGATTTCAAATGGACGATGCGTATTCGAGCTTTGGCCGTACGTATGTTAAGTATGCTAGTTTTTTAACGTCAGAAGAGGCTGATTTGAGGTTACGGCGCAGAAAACCAAGCGTACGCAGAGCGTCTGAGCAGATGGACTGTACGTGTGGTGCAAACGAAAGATATGGGTACATGTGCACTCCGAGATACTTGTATGACGAAGCCGAATCGAGAGGAAGCGAATTGATAAAGTATGTATGATGAACAGTGGTGCGTTTACGGGAAAATGACATCGATTTGCATTTGGTTAGATTTAACGGCATTGATGAGTCTTGGCACCATAGCGCAACTGTGTCGAGGTCTTGCTGTAGTTTAGTACTGTTTTCAAAGTTGTGAATGGGGGATTATATGACACAGTCATCCGCAAATAGTCGAAGTTTTGTTTGAATGTTTGTTGGCAGGTCGTTTATGAATATCAAAAATAGAAGAGGTGATAAGCCCACACCCTGAGGGACGCCTGATGATACGTGAGTTTTAGAGGAAGTATGATTATTAGCTGAGGTGAATTGTTTACGGTTGGAGAGGAAGTGTTTAACCCAAGAGGCAATATTCTGTGCAATGGCAAGGGAAATAATTTTGCTAAGTAATAAGTTGTGTGGTACGCGATCAAAAGCTTGGGAAAAGTCTAGGAATATGGCATCAATCTGCAGGTTATCATCCATGCTTTTTAGTAGGTCGTGGGTAAACTCAGCTAATTGGGTCTCGCATGAGAAGTGCTTTCGGAAACCATGCTGGTGATTATAGAAGAAATTTATTGATTCAAGGTGAGTCACGATGTGAGAAGATATAATGTGTTCTAGTAAATTAGAGGGAATGCTTGTCAGGGAAATAGGGCGGTAGTTTGCTGGATTCGTTCGCTCTCCTGTTTTGAAGACGGCTACTATTCGGCCTATCTTCCAATCGTCTGGAATTTCGCTTGTTTCAAGGGACTGCATGAACATGAGGCAAAGAATCTGACTAACCACTGTGACGGTGTTAACTAAATGTTTGGGGGTTATTTGGTCAGGACCTGGCGCTGAAGATATCTTAAGACCGAAGATTAGTTTAACGATTCCTTCGGAGTTAAATGCTATTTCGGGGGATACAGCGCCGGGGGAACGGGTAGGTATTCGTGTTGACTGTGTAATGTTAGGGGTAGAAAATACTGATGAAAAGTAATCATTTAAAGCGGAGGCAACGTGTTTTGCGTCTATTGGTTCCCCGTCTGGGTCTAGAAGATCTATGTTGGTACTTTGATTTTTGTGAGAGAGCATGCGCCAGAATTTAGTGGGATTTGAGCGGAGGATAGATACTAGGTCACATGAAAAATATTTATCTTTGGCTTTTTGTAGTTTCTTGTAGGTTGCTTCAAAACTCACCGACAGCGGAAAATCTTGAAACCTTCAAGAAAATAAAGTCTCAAGGGAGGAGGGCCCGTCGGCAGGCCAGAAGAGAAAGCTGGCACAAGTTTTTGTCAGGGATCAATTCATACACGCTGGAGGCTTAAGTCTGGAACATGGTTGGTAGGGTAGCAGGAAAACAAGTACACACATCCACTAGTAAACACAAAGAGTGATACCTTGGAAGATCAGGCGAACTTCATCAGCGCACCCTTCAAACGGATGTCCAGCTCATCACACTATACTAACGCTTTCCAAAAATACAGAACAAGAATAGAAAAGCAGAAACTCGAACACAATTGCACTAGGCACGGGGCATATAACCAAGTTTTCACTTTAGCTGAGCTCAAAACTTCTCTAAACTCCTGCAGTACTTCTGCTCCAGTAGTTGACCGTGCGGTGTATGAAATATTAAAAAAACCTACCCATCAAAACACGCAAAACCTTATTTTCTTTGTACAATGCTATCTGGTTTTCTGGCGTTATCCCTACTTCCTGGAAAGAGGGCATTATTATGTCCATTTTGAAAGAGGGCAAAGACCCCTTTTCAGTTTCGAGCTAAAGTCCTATTGCACTTACAAGCTGCTTGAGCAAAGTCTTCGAAAAATTAATAAACTGCCGACTAGTACATTTCCTTGAAACAATTTACTCGACCCATTTCAGTTCGGGTTTCGAGAGGGTAGAACCACGACAGACCACCTTGTTCCTATCAAGGCACAGATCAGTGACGCTTTTGGTTTATAAACAATACTTTCTCTCTGTGTTTCTCCATATCGAAAAAGCCAACGATACATTATGGCACTTTATAATATTATGAGACCTGTCCCATCTTGGCGTCCGTGAAAGAATGTTTAACATAATCGAAAGTTACTTGTCAAATCGGATATACACAGTTCAAGTAGGCAGCGTTTTTTTTCCAACCATTTGTCCAAGAAACAGGCGTGCCGCAAGGTGGTGTACTTAGTTGCACACTTTTTGTTATTAAAATGAATTCTTTACGCCTGTCTATTCCTAGAAATATTTTTTACTTCACATATGCCTGCTTCCACCACGGGGGCAGCCACCACACCCGATTGCTCACTTTGCGTGGGCCTAGGTAGTAGCGGACGTTATGCGACGCTGCCCCCTGACGCGCCGCATCAGCGTAAGTTGTGCCATAAAAAGCCGAACACCTTCGGCGTGCTTCCTTGAAGGAGATGTTTTCGCGGATATTCAGTGTAATAATGTCTTTTTTTCTTTCTTCCACTGTGGCCCAGAACGTGAACGTTCTTTAAACGCAATCAGAAACGCAATCAGAAGCGCAATCAGAAGCGCTTGTTCCAGAAACGCAATCAGAAGCGTATAAAGATCTCACTGGTGCTGCCCTCTCCGTCCATTGTCTACAGTAACAGTCACAAAAAAGTGCTCTACGTTCACATTCTCTCGTGTTAAGCTGAAAACGTAATAGCCCATCATTGTAGTCGGTCAGTCGCTGTAGCTGAGAGCCCACTCTTCGGCCCGAGAATTATTTGCAGTGGCTTATGGTCTGCGAATATTGTAAACTGTCAGCCGTCAATATAAATTTGAGTTTCATGACGCCAAAGAAAAAAGAAACTCCCTCCTCATCAATCTAGCTATTAATTTTTAATGCGATAGCGTTAAAAAGCTCGTTTCGCAGAAATTCCTGTGTCGGCGTCTTTTTTTTTTTCTTGAAAGGGGGCGAAAAATTATCGTCTGATGAGTGATCAAAACATGTAGAACGATGCAAGTAAAATGAATAAATGGTAAAAACCCTGGAGCAGCGTGCGGCCTGAACGAAGGCTATTGGAGTCAAAGTGGTGATCGAACCCGGGTCGTTCGGATGGCCAGCGAATGTTCAACCACATGAAAACGACCCTGATTGTGAAAAAAAGCTTCCTCTGCTTGGAAATGCAGTGACAGTAGCTTTCATGCTTAGCAAACACCCGCGTCCTGTATATATGCTTCACAATGCAACATTAAATATTCCAGTAATAATGCTTTGTGAAGCGTCCTTTGCGCCCAGCTGTGGTGGTCTAGTGGCCAAGGTACTCGGCTGCTGACCCGCAGGTCGCGGGCTCGAATCCCGGCTGTGGCTGCTGCATTTCCGATGTAGGCGGAAATGTTGTAGGCCCGTGGGCTCAGATTTGGGTGCACGTTAAAGAAACCCAGGTGGCCGAAATTTCCGGAGCCCTCATTTACGGCGTCTCTCATAATCATATGGTGCTTTTGGGACGTTAAACCCCACATATCAATCAATCAAATCAAGCGTCCTTTGCCAGCGGGGGTCAGATTATGTTGTTATAAAGGGTTCATGTTTGAAAGCTGTTATCCCACTACTAATGCCACAAGCTCTTCTCTGCCTATTCTCTGTAGGTCATGTAGTGGGTGCGTGGCAAATCCGAACAGGTTTCATGCGCTAAGTCTTTGAAATACGCTCTACGAACAGAATGTCACTATCAAGTTCAATGCCTCAAGGCGAAGCTTTAAGGTCCTCTCATTTTTTCGGTGTTTGTCAGCGTCCTGAAAGCGTAAGTGATAGGACTAACAGTGGCGTGTTTCTTCTGATAACACGAAGTGCGCAATAAATTTGGTTGAGAATAGCACTGTTTTGAAAATGAGAAATGTTTGCGTGCATTTGCGGTCCCTCGATCAATGTAAACCTTTTTATAACAATCTACAAAAGGCTTTAGCGAGCGTTGCCAACTATGGAGTAAGCATGCCGTAGTAGTTCATGAATTCGAGCAGACAAGGCAGCTGTTGTACATTATTAGGCACTGTGGCTCTGCAAAAGCTTGAGTTTTTTTCTTTGCTGACTTAACGCTGGCCTTATTGATAACAAGCCCAGGACACTGAAGGATTTCTTTGAACTTGCATTTTTGACTCTTTATTCAGACGCCTTTTCGCTCTCGTGTTTGAAACGTCCTCTTCAGAAGTTTTTAATGCCAAACGAATATCGCCTTAATAAAAATGAGAAAATAGGTGTACGTTGAGAGGCTCGATTTTGTTTTTCTGAGACACAAAATTATTACGATCTAACAGAAATCATGCCAGGGAAAGCACAGGGTATGCCATTAGCAGTAACAGTAGTATAAATAGAAAGAAAGAAAACTGGATGAAATTATAATTAGCCATGAGCAGGGATAGGACCTGGTGTTCTTTTTGGCGTCTTTTGATATAGTACCTCCGAATAAGAGTTACGATTGCTCGCCAGAAGTGAGGTCATTTTCGTAAAGAGAAAATAAAGAGATTAAGATTTCTTTACCAAAAGATTTTCTTTATCAAAACATTTCTTGTCTACTTCCCACCTTTAACCCCCTCGAGTTCATGGTAAGTACTAGTTCACTGTAATCATGGCACTGCTGTCGAACGCTTGTGAAACCTTTCTAAAACCAAGAAGGTTACGCCCAGCGAGAATAACGTAGCAACCCTTTCTTGTCAGATAGTGCTCAATGTTTGTGCCAATGACTGGTAAAGGGGAATAGGACACAGGATAATTCGGCTTTTAGTTTACGCACACGCTGCGAATTTTCATTGTTCTTCAATGTACAGAAAAATTTTTTACCGGCACCCCCTTGGAGGTCGAAATGTCAGACTGGTTAGACAATACTACTACGACTACGAGGAAAGAATGGGTACCGCTATGAGGAGCTTCGTCCCTAAAAAATAAAGAGTACAATTGTTCGTGTGAAGTTCTTGACATGATGCTGCCCAATGTGGATTTTTTTATCAGTATTGTGAGGAACCGGTTTATTCAGCCAGGCTCGAGCTAAATCACGCTCGTGATGATATTTTCAGATGAAGAAGATGTACAGGTGATGATGATATCAAAGAGAATAAAGAGTCATTCGCTTGTCGTGCTCACACTAATTCCCCCACGCGGGGAAAGCGGCCATCTGGTCACTTGACAGTATTGTGAAATGCGTCGCGCATAAGGCTTTAAACGAGATACGTGCACTATCTCTGTTGCTCAGCAACGATGATCAGGACTAGCGCTAAGAGGAGAAACGCGGTAAATGACAGGAGATGTCTGTTCGACCACCGTGTACGGCCCAATGAAGCGACTGATGAATTTGTCGCATAGGCCGGGGACGCGTAGTGGTGTCCATAGAAGAACTTCGTCACCAGGGGAAAAGCTCACAACACGGCGAGACGAGTCGAAGCGAGATTTTCGATTGTCTCGAGAGAGGCCGGTGTTAACACGGGCCTGGTGACGGCAGTGTGCGAGACGAGATAGGAACTCTTCAGAGAAAGGAGCCGTCGAGGGTGCTGGGGCCGAAACGAAAGAGACATCCAGAGCTAAACTCGTCGAGCGATCATGGACGAGAAAAAATGGAGAAACGCTGATAGTGCGTTGAGCAGCAGTATCATAGGCAAATGTCAGGAAGGGTAGAATTGCATCCCAGTTCGCGTGGTTGGGGTGAATGTACATGGCGATCATGTCCGATAGGGTCCGATAAAACCGTTCAGTCAATCCGTTGGTCGGCGGGTGGTAGCTAGAAGTGGTCTTGTGAACAGTGTTCGAGGCACGCAAAACTTGCTCGACAATGGAAGATAGGAAGACTTTGCCACGATTACTGAGGAGGAAGCGTGGAGCTCCATGACGCAAAAAGATGTGGCGAAGAAAGAGATCGGCGATCTCAGTGGCAGTCCCAGATTGTATAGAAGCTGTTCCTGCGTAGCGGGTAAGGTGGTCGACGGCCGTGACAATCCAGCGATTCCCATTGGATGATATAGGAAGAGGGCCATACAAGTCGATTCCAACGACTTCAAAAGGTGAGGTGCGACAAGGAAGAGGTTGCATTAAGCTAGCCGGAGCAGTTGTCGGTCGTCTTCGCCGTTGGCAATGGACACAGGAGGCGACGTACTTAGCGACGGCTCAAGAAAGACCAGGTCAAAAACAACGACTTCGTATTTTGTCATAGGTCTTGTGATAGCCTAGATGAGCAGCAGTTGGATCATCATAAAAGGCTTCCAGAACTTCACGTTACAGAGAACGTGAGATGACGGGTACCCATTCGTTGCCATCGATGTTGTTAATGTAGCGACATAAAGCATCACCGACAAGCTTAAAATGTTTACGTTGTCGACGGAGTCTGGCGTTTGGAGGAGTAGTAGAGCCGGTCAAGCGGTCAACAATGGTGCGGCAGTATGGATGGACACGTTGTTGTGAAACAAGGACGGATAGGGTGGCAGGTGATGGACTTAGCACTGCGATTGGAGAGGTGCTGTCGTTTTAGAGTATCGATGGTGAGTGGCTTCCACTGGGCAAAATACAGCGCAATAGAGCATCAGCATCTTGATGCTTCTTCCCAGATCTGTAGGCGACATCGAAATCATACTCCTGCAAGCGAAGCGCCCAGTGGCCGAGGCGACCCGATAAGTTTTTCAGCGATGAAAGCCAGCATAGGGCGTTATGGTCGGTCACGACGGTAAAATGACGGCCGTGAAGATATGGTCGGAATCTTTGCACTTCCCAAACAACAGCAAGGCACTCCTGCTCGGTGATAGTGTAGTTCTTTTCTGGAGCAGTAAGAGCACGACTTGCGTAAGCAACGACGCGTTCGCGTGAGTTTTTGTCACGCTGCAAGAGTACCGCACCAAGACCATGACTACTTGCGCCGGTGTGAAGGACGGTGGGTGCGGTGGAATCGAATTGGCACAGTACCGGATTCGACGTGAGGGCTTGCTTCAATACCGTGAAAGCGTTTTCGCCGTCTTCGGACCAAATGAAGGGGACGTTCTTTGCGAGAAGTTGATGGAGCGGAGACGCAAGTTCAGCGAAACCACGTATGAAGCGCCGGAAGTAAGAAGATAAACCAAGAAAGCTGTGCAGGTCCTTTTGACGTAGTGGACGAGGAAAATCGAGGACAGCAGCAAGCTTCTCGGTGTCGGGCCGAATTCCTTCTTTGCTGACAAGGTAGCCGAGAACCTTGATTGTCTTGCTAGCAAAGGTACACTTCTTGGTGTTAAGCTGTAGACCGGCTTTTGCAAGGCATGTGAGGACTTCGTCAAGACGTTCTAGACGCTGCGAGAACGTGGATGAAAACAATGTCATCGAGATAGCACAGACATGTTTTTTCATTTCAAACCTTGCAATATGCCGTCTATCATGCGTTCGAAGGTCGAGGGCGCATTACAAAGTCCAAAAGGCATCACATTGAACTCGTACAACCCCTCTGCCTTTGAAAAGGTGGTCTTCTTTTTAACAGACTCCGACATTAGTATCTGCCAGTAGCCTGACCTAAGGTCGAGGCTAGAAAAATACTCTGCGCCTTGTAATGAATTCAGTGCATCGTCGATCCGAGGGAGGGGATAAACATCCTTGTGCGTTATTTTGTTTAGCGCACGGTCATCGACGCAGAAACGCACTGTCCCATCTTTCTTTTGAACGAGAACAACTGGGGATGACCAGGAAGTCGAGGAAGGACGTGTGATGTTGCCTCGTAGCATGTCTGAGACGTTTTCCTCGATGAACTTGCGTTCTGTCTGACACACGCCATATGGACGCCGATGTAAAATACGAGAGCTGTCAGTCTGGATGCTGTGAGTAGCGGTGGTAGTCATGCTGAGGGCGGGCGAGTTCACGTCAAATAGAGAACGGTGTCTATTTAACAGGGCGAGCAAATCTTCAGTTTAATCAGGTGTTAAGTCATTGCCTATTGTTGCGGACACAGGTGTGGCAGAGGCATTGAATGGCAGTGATTGTGACTTTGGAACATCGTTGTGGTTGTTGTTCGGAAGAGTAACAATCGCAACAGTCTCACTCTCGACCGCGCAAGGTACTGTTGAGCCACGGGGGAGCAGTACACACCCGGGCGTTTGATTTATGGCGGTTAGGTACGTAGACCCATCGAAGAAGCGTATAAGCCCTGGTGTGATCACAATGCCCCTACGTAGGGTATGACCGTAAGGAAGAATTAGTACGTCGTCAACCACAATGTCGGTGATATTAACACTTATAATTTCTTCGATTTATGGCCGAAATACATAATCTGACTTGGTGACAAGGCGGATGCGTCCATCATGTTCAAGCGGAGAAGAGTCAGTGGCATTTAGATGCCGAAGGCGCTGATGACATGTGAAAGCGGACGCAGAAGACAAGAAATCCCAACCCAGAATGAGAGCGTGGGTGCACTCACAAAATACCGCGAAAAGAATGTGATGACTAATGCCTTCTATGCAGACACGAACGGTACACTGTGCAAGTGGACGAATGAGAGCGTTGGTCACCGCACGTAGAGGTGGGCCGCCATAAGGTGTGGTGACTTTTCGAAGGCGGGAACAAAAATCAGCACGAATAATTGAAACGGCAGCGCCAGTGTCTACAAGAGCCTCAACATGTACACCTTCTACAAACACTACTATCAAACTTGATGGCCACTCTGGAGGAATTGTTAGCTGTCCAAGGGACGCAGTTTCCCCTCCTAAAACTGCTTTGGGGAGATTTCCACGTGGGCGTTCGTGGAATGGGAGGTGGGCCATAGAGGCGACACTGAAAGGCGACCTGGCGAAGGCGCCCTGCGGCGAGACGTACGGGAATTCCCAGGCATGTCGGTATGGTAAGTGGGTGACGGTGAACGGTAATAGGACAATTGGGAGGGTGGTCGTAGGTAGTTCATGGTCGGAAGAAAGCTTCGATGTTCTTCGGGAGCGTAGCCGCGCTGCTCGCCTTGTTGGCGCCTTCGACGAAACCGAGCGATATGTCCTCGATAGCCACAGTAGTAACACATTGGTCGAGGTGGGCGCTGAGGTGCGTAGTAAGGCGGTGCACGCGCTGGCGGTGATAACGAAGCCACAGGCGTATGGTCTGCTGTTGTAGGCAAAGAAACGGTGGGTGCGGCACAGAGCGCGGCAACTTCGGCGTACGTGAGCGTCTGGCGCACGCAGGGGTGTTGGAACACGTCGCACGCGATGCGGAGGCGATCTCTTGTTTATTCAGGTCTCGCAAGCTATCTTTTTCAGAAGGGAAAGTAACTTCCGCAGCACAGGAAGAGCAGCGCCCGTGCAGCTCTTCACGAACGATGTCGCGGATAGGCGAACGCAAGTCGAGGGGTGCAGGCAAACGAACGTCGGTGGCCTCGTAGCGAAGGCGAAGAGACTGAAGCTCGTCAAGTCGCTGACAGATGGTTATCACGTCCTGGTGGTGGCAGGATTTTGCGTGGCGCGGGCGTTAAAGGCGAAGGTGTCAATGCCTTTAATAATGTGGCGTATTTGGTCGTTCTGAGACATGGCGGTGTTAACGCGCTTGCACAGTGCAAGGATATCCTCAATATAAGAGGTGTAAGATTCACCCGGCCGCTGCGTGCGTTCAGCGAGTTTCTTTGCTGCCTCAGTGCGAACGACAGGGGCACCAAATATCTGACGAATTTGCTGCTCGAAAGTGTCCCAGTCGGGAAGATCCAAGTGGTGGTTCCAAAACGAAGTTTTCGCAACATCGGACAAGTAAAATGGGACGCTGCGCAACTTCTGTGGATTGTCCCACTGTTCAAATCGCTGACGAGGTCGTAGTTCTTGATCCAGTCTTCGACATGATCGCCTTGGAGACCGGAAAACACAGGTGGATTACGCAGGCGAGTGTTGTTGGGTGGAGCGGGTGGCGGTGGCTGCAGTAGGACGGCGACGTTGGATGGGCCAGGGTTTTCTTGGGCCGCCATAACAGGGGGTTGTATGCGACGATCCGAGCGGAGCTCCAGCGAGAACGGGCGGGAGGACTTGAGAGAACGAAAAGCACAGTCCACCACTTGTGAGGAACCGGTTTATTCAGCCAGGCTCGAGCTAAATCATGCTGGTCATGATATTTTCAGATGAAGAAGATGTACAGGTGATGATGATATCAAAGAGAATAAAGAGCCATTCGCTTGACGCGCACACAGTACTAATAAATAAACAGTATTCCCGTGACAAAGGGAGGTGGTAATGGCGCCGTGCAGGTCGGCCGCGTTGCGATCAGCTGCAGTGATTTCTTCGCTTCTTAGTGTTATGTGAGGCGGTGTTCACATGAAATTGGGTCGCAACGGACTTCTAAGATCACCGGGACGCTGTGGACGCAATAATCGCACCAGTGGGTGGATTATTTGTACATTCATAAGCGACATTCGTGACAACGACACCGAGTGTGCAGCAACAGACGCCGTCGTTCGGCCCGACCACGCTGCTGTCTGCTCGGTGCAGAGGCACCGCGTCTCAAACAAAAAATGACTTGTGCTTGCCACAATAAGAGATACAAAGTGAATCATCGAAAACCTTAGGGGACGCTGAAGAGAATAACAAGAATTCCGTATGCATTACGGGGACTAGAAGATGATAGGAAGTGAGGAAAGCCAGTGAAACTGCTGGCACCAGAACGCCAGCGTCTAAGACGAACGCTCAAGAGCCAATGCCTGGCCGTCACTGCTTTAGAGATGTGAAGAAAAACCTTACAAGGGGAGGCAAGATGCCACCACTGCCATGTGAAGAAACTAAGGTGGTCGTGAAGCCAAGAGGCGGTCTATGTATTAGCAAGGCTGGCGCGTCTATCGTGGCAGAGGCCATAGGGAGTGCGGCGGGGCTCAGTCCGTGCGAGAGAAACAAGGACACAGTGTGCCCTATTCAACTGCAAAATATTATGTTTGTCAGTACTTTGAGCCAAGAGAGTATCAAGTGCTACGTTAACGTTGAAGCTATTATGGTGGCCAGGCAGCGCCGCGAAGTGAGCGCATATGTGACTGCTCCGCATGCCACCTGCAAGGGAGTCATCCATGGGATCTGTCTTAGTGATGGTCCTGAAGCCATTTACCGAAATATTGTCAATGCATAAAATACACTGGCTCTCAGAGAAAAAAGGATCAAGAATACTGCCGTCAATATGGTGCTGTTCGACGGGTACAAGGTTCCCAATAATGTTTCCTATGGCGGAACCCTCATCAAGTGCGATTTATACAGGAAGTAAGTCGATGTTTGCTATGCCTGCGACCGACTAGGACGCCGCTCTGACGTCTGCCCGACGCTTCGGTCTGCAAGGCTTGCAGACAAGCTACCCAGCAAGAAGATGATCACGTTTGTGAAGCATTATGTAGTTTGTGTGGCGGAAAACACCTCACCGCATCTAGGCAATGCCAGTACCAATATCAGATACCCTGTCATCAGGCGCAGGCGAGGCCTGAGGGCCCACGCCACTTGAGAGAGGTCTCCATCTATCTTTGTCGATGGCTTCCTCTAGCTTAACGACTATCATCAGCAGGGCCAGCCCGGACCATCGGCTCCTGGAGGCCGATTCAAATCGCGACGCAGATCCAGACCCAGAGGCAGCTGCAGGAGTCGTTCCACAACCAGGGTGCGTCTGCGGTCCCGTTCGAAATCCGGGGTTCACTCCATGTCTGGAACACGGTCTCCATTCAGTGGTGGAACCAGACCACGTCCTAGCTCCCATGCCCATTTCAGATCAAGTCTCTGACCTGGCTAGGGAAAGACTGACGCACCCAGCACCAGACCTGACCCCTCGCCTAGAGCAAACTACGGGCACACAAGGGCACCCCAGCTCTGCGCGACAGTCCACGCCTCCGATGACTAGAGCAAGAGGAAGTCAAACCTAACCTAGGCCGAGAGGGTTCATAGTAATGACGGCGAGCAACCCATGCAATGTGACCCGCCCCGAGAGCATGCCAGAGACGCGGAGATATTAGGATTGAAAAAGAAAAACACCGAGCTTATGGATACGCTTAGCAAAATGGCAAATGAAATGGCGGAGTTTGAAAGAGTGCTGAGCATGATGCACAGCAATACTGAAGGTGAAACCACCGATACGTCGGTACCGGCGCTTATTGGAAAGGAGCCCATGGCAAACAAATGCAGCGTGGTAGTGAGTAAGCTTAAGAACACGGAATCTAAAGTTCAGGAGATTAGGCAAACTCTGGTTATAATTACAGAGAACATTAAGATGGTGGCAGGGGGTGTAGATAGCCTCACGGAGAGTGTTAGGCAGATGCAGAATGCACTCAGTGACCCAGTCGAGGGGCCACGGGCAATGAACGAGCGGATCATCGCACTTAGAAATCACGCCAAACTGCCTGAATTTTCACCACAGGCTGGATTGCCTGGCAACGTGGAAATGGCCGTTTCCATACACATAGATATCCCAACATTTCATTACGAAAAGGGACAGATTTATCGAGCCACACTGACCCCCCAAGGCGCTGATGAAAGCAGAATTCCTAATGGATAACGATAAAAGGCACTGTCTGTATTTGGCAGTGAAACTGCAGGGGGTATGCTAGTAAAACAGCACTCCTGCAGCAGTACTTGAGACCAATAACGGAGAAACCTCAAATTATAGCCCTTCGAGAGACTTACGCCTCTGCAGCGTCTTTTTCCGGTGACTGGGCCGTCCCTGGCCAGTCAGGAGGACAAGGTGTCTGCACACTAATAAGTAAAAAGCTTACACACGTCGCCCACAACTTGAAGCTAGTGAGATGCAATATCGAATATGTAATGGTAGAGATCCTGCTTGACATACCTCGGCAAAATCAGCGGAAAAACAGTGTTTTTGTTTTGAATGTCTACAGTAACCCCAGGCACAGGTACCAGCAGTTTAAGACGATGCCCTAGAGGGCAGTGGAATTAACCGGTCTTCAGCCCCCCGTCATATTCGGTGACTTCATTGCCCCACATGGCTTATAGGGATTCGTGTATGAGACGAGAAAGGGTTTTCATTTCATTTCATTTATTGCATTCTTAAAGGCCCGAGGATATTACATAAAGGGGGGCAACAGATACACTTTGAAGGTGTACAATTCAATGTGAATAACTTATCATAAGTTTTACAGTTCTAATCTGCATAAGAGAATTTGGTCAAGAATGACAACAAAAGCTAACTTTTGACAGGCAATCTGAGTAAGAACAACATGAAAAAATTTATACATACAGTATGCTGGTGCGATATATCTACAGCCATGATTTATTACGTGGAATCAAAGCGGGATTCCAATTTTGCGCGGAATGATGCGCGGTCAGGTGTGGCAACTATAGCGTCGGGGATGCGATTCCGAAGTGTAATTGCTTGTGGGAAAAACTAGTCGTTCATTGCAGATGTACGGTCGTTAATTGGTGCGATGGGAACAAAATGGTTAATGCAGGAAGAAGTTCTGTTAGGAGGCTGTAAAAGTTTGTGTCTTGATTTCGGGTGGAGCCCCGCCGCGGTGGTCTAGTGGCTAAGGTACTCGGCTGCTGACCCGCTGGTCGCGGGTTCGAATCCCGGCTGCGGCGGCTGCATTTCTGATGGAGGTGGAATCGTTGTAGGCCCATCTGCTGAGATTTGGGTGCACGTTAAAGAACCCCAGGTGGTCGAAATTTCTGGAATCCTCCACTACGGCGCCTCTCATATTTATATGGTGGTTTTGAGACGTTAAACCCACACATCAATCATATGATTCCAGGCGGAAAAAGAAAGTGAGAAGGAGGCATAGGCGTGAGATCAGGCGGCGTGACGCGAGAGATGGTAGTTGGATTGATTGTTTTGGGGTGATGACGCTGATTTCTCTGGAGAATTGTGAGGTTATAAAGCGGGCAGCGCGGTTTTGGACTGATTCTAGTTCATTAGCAAGATATGCCTGGGACGGATTCCAAATGCACGATGCATATTCGAGGTTTGGGCATACGTATTTTAAGTATACTAGTTTTTTAACGTCAGGAGATGCTGATTTTAGATTACGGCACAGAAATCCATGTGTGAGCAGAGAGTCGGAGCAGATGGATTGCACGTGCGGCGCAAATGAAAGAGTTGGGTACAAGAGTACACCGAGATACCTGTACGACAAAGTCGAATTGAGAAAAAGCGAATTGATAAAGTAGGTACGACGAACAGTGGCGCGCTTACGGGAAAATGACATCAATTTGCATTTGGTTAGGTTTAACGGCATTGATGAGTCTTGGCACCATTGCGCAACTGTGTTGAGCTCTTGTTGTAGTTTAGTGCTGGTTTCAATGATGTGAATGGGGGAGTATATGACACAGTCTTCCGCAAACAGTCGCAGATTTGTTTGAATGTTTGTGGGAAGGTCGTTTATGAACATAAAAATATAAGGGGTGAGAAGCACGCGCCCTGAGGTACGCCTGATGATACGTGAGTTTTAGAGGAGTTATGATTATTAGCAGAGGTGAATTGTTTACAGTTAGAGAGAAAGTGTTCAACCCAGGAAACAATATTCGGTGCAATGTCAAGTGAATGAATTTCGCTAAGTAATAGATCATAAGGTACGCGATCAAAATCTTTATAAAAAAATCAAGGAATATGGCATCGATCTGGAGGTTATCATCCTTGTTTTTTAGTAGGTCGTGGGTAAACTCGGCCAATTGGGTCTCGCATGGGAAGTGCTTTCGGAAACCGTGCTAGTGGTTATAGAAGAAATTTATTGATTCAAGGTGGGTCACGATGTGAGAAGTTATAATGTGTTCCAGTAATTTAGAGGAAATGCTAGTCAGGGAAATCGGGCGATAGTTTGTTGCATTAGTTTGTTCTCCGGTTTTGAACATCGCAACTATTCGGCCTATCTTCCAATCTTCTGCAATTTCGCTTGTTTCAGTGGACTGCATGAAGATGAGTCAAAGAGTATGACTAACCACTGTGAAGGTGGGAACTAAAAGTTTCGGGGCTATTTGGTCACATCCTGGGACTGGAGATATCTTAAGACCAGTGATTAGTTTAACGATTCCTTCAGGGTTAAATTCTATTGCGGGGGACACAGCGCCGGGGGAACGAATAGGTAGTCGAGTAGGCTGGGCAGTGTTAGGGGTAGAAAATACATAAGAAAAGTAGTGATTTAAGGCGGTGGCAATGTTTTTTGTGTGTATTGGTTCGCCGTATGGGTCTAGAAGATCTATGTTAGCATTTAGATTTTTGTGAGAGAGCATGCGCCAGAGGTTAGTAGGATTTGAGCGGAGGATAGATAGTAGATCACTAAAAATTATTTCTCTTTGGCTTGTTGTAGTTGTCACACCTGTCCCGTTATTAGGGAGGCGATCGCCGGGCTAATTCCAAGAGCCGAAGTATCGGCCCCCCCGAACCGCACCACGAAAGCGTGGACAATTTAGAAGTGGTCCTTATTGGTGCGCCAGCAGACGCCGGCTGTGGCCCAAAGAACAAGACAGAGCCGAGAGTTGATAAACAAACAAAATTATATTCTCATTAACGGCAGATCACAAACAATACACACGTATGCACACTCCACAATAGTTACATACAATACGTCACCAAACAGACAATGTACTACACAGTACAATCAACCACACTTGAAACAACGGACACAGACAACAATACGCACTACAATGCAGTCGCATGCATTGAACAACCAAGACACTTAAAGACTAAAGAGATATAAAACCTATTCAGTCCAAAGTCCTTGGAACAAAAGTCTGAATGATACTCTTCCGAGAATCACTCACTCAAAGTCCAGCGTTGTTGTCGTTCCGCAGCTCTCGAAGTTCTCTCCCAGGAAACCTCGCGTCCTCAAATGGCCACTCTCCAAGCTTCAAAATTCTTCGCCGGAAATCCGTCGGCTTCACACACGCAGCTGATGCCCGTGTCTTCGCTCGATAGCGGTAAACCCACGCTCTTGCCTGTAGCTCGAGCCGTCCCTACGGACCAAAAACTTCGCCGACTACACGGCGGACTCTCTACGCACTCTGGCGCTCACTTCCGTCTCCTCCTGTTCTGTCACTACGGGCAGAACCTTCGCCGACTCCACGGCGGAATCCCTACGCGCTCCGGCGTTAACTTCCGTCACCTCCTGATTTCTCGTCTCGGCTGCTCGGTTAAATACCTTGCGCGCGACTTTCCAGATCTTTCTCGTCATTTCGTCGGCGCGATACGCAGCGAAGGCTGGGGAGAGGCGAGACGGTTTGTCTGCCCTCCGCGTCGGATGACTCAGCTCGGTCTGACCCCGCCCCGTTCGTTCGAGAAAAATCGCGGTCTTGCTGGGCCGCCGATGTGGGGTGAGGAGGATCGTCTGCGAAGCCGTGCTTCTGCGGGGAGAGCGCGCGCCCGGGAGCCCTGGATGTTTGCTTTCTTTTTTTTTCTTTTTACCTCGCGGCGTTTCTGCCGCCCGTTGTCGCAAGGATTTGGCGGCGCGCTCTTTTTTAGCGCTCGTTCTGTGACAGTAGTTCTTCAATATATTTTTGGCGCAGTGGTAGTATTTTTCCCGCGCTAACGGTTTATTGAATTGAGTGGCGGTCCTGTGGAGACGTTTTTTTTTTCAATTTAAGAGGCTTTCTAATTCTTTGTTGAACTAATGATTATTGGAATCCGATTTTACACGGGAAGTTGTAAGGTGCTCTTTTCCCAAGTTTAGTATTGCGTTTTTTATTATCTGCCAGTTGGCGTTTACTGAACGGGTTTGATACGATCCGCGAAAACTGTCAAGAAAGGAACCAAGTTTGTCATTGATAGCGTCAAACTTTCCTCGTTTGTATTCAGTTATGAATGTTTCAGTTGGCGACCTTCTAATCAGAGGAAGTGATATGCGGTTGTGGATGAGGTTATGGTCGCTGAATCCTGAGAGTACTGTTGTGCGTTTTATGTCATCCGGGCTTGACGTAAGAAAAAGACCTAAAGTTTTATCGCCTCTTGTGGGGAATGTTATAACTTGGTGTGGGTTGAAATCTAGCGTCAAATCCAGGAATTGCTTGGATCCATTCGACAGGGTTGTTATAGGGGTTGAGAGTAAATGCCAGTTTATTTGAGGGAGATTAAAATCACCGCAAAGAAAAATAGGGGCTTCCGAAAACTTGTCTTTGATCCGGGTGAGTTAATTTGAATGGAGGATGGAAAAAGCTGGTTCAAAGTCAGGCGGTTGGTAACAGATGCCAAAAATTGCCTTTATGGCAACGTTTGAGACTCGCACCGAAGTTAATTCTAATGTGCCGTCATGAGTGATAAGAGAAGATGATAGATTGTTTCTAATAGCCATGAGCACGCTTCCGCCCTTACGATTAGTGCGATAAAGTTGATATAAAGCGAAGCCCTTGTTAGACGGGAAGATTTTGTGGTCGAGCATGCCTTCGTGTAACCATGTTTCCGTTAGGACACTGTCGGCTTCTACATCTGCAATAAAACTGGATGAAGTGCAACAGCTTTGATAGCCCAATGCGGGTGTCAGCTTTGAAGTCCTGCCTAATGGCGAAGTCCGTGTCTTTAAGCATGCGACCGCTGCTCAAGATGCATTCCTTCGTTTTGTAGTGGGCTAGTTTGTCGAGATTAGGCAGCACGCTTCGTATAATAATGAAGGCAATATTTATATTTAGCGCTGATGATCGCCTTGGTCGAGAATTAGAGGTACAGAGGACCGAGGGGCGTCATTCGGTGGTTTTCTTGCTCACACCTTGAGATTCATCAGCTAGGGCAAGCACAGTCTTTTTTGTATATTTCTACAATTTTGTCGGTATTTTGGTCGTACATGTACCACTTTTTGTCTACGTGAAGGCTGTCGAGACTCAGTTTAAATGCGCACTTTTGGATGCAAATGAAGTGCAACAGCTTTGACCGTCCAATGAGGGTGGCAGCTGTGAAGTCCCCCCTAATGGCGAAGTCCGTGTCTTTAAGCATGCGAACGCAGCTCAAGATGCGTTCCTTCGTTTTGTAGTGGGCTAGTTTAACAATGATATGTCCAGTTTCATTTTTCGAAAAGGTCCTGATTTGGTGTGCGCATTCCATCACACCTGGTTCGAAAGTAATTTTAAGCTTGTCGGCGCAAAACGTGGATAAGTTTTGTTTCGACTCTGCCCACGTTTCTTTAATGTTGTCTTTTATACCAGAAAAGAGGAGATTGTTGCGTCGTAGGCGGTTACTGAGATCAATAGTTGCGGCTTTGACCACAGAAATTTCGCGGCTTATCTGGGATGAATTGGTATTATCGCTAGGGATACTAGTTTGGGGCTATGGTTTTTTTGGGTTTTCAAGTCGGTTGCTAAGTGAAGAAATTTGTTGTTCCTGAGCAGTTTGGGCAGTTTTAAGGCCGTATATCTCTGATCGAGTAGTTTCTAAAAAGTCCTCGATGCGTTTCTTAGAATCTAAGAAAGCAGCTATCTCACTGCTTCCTGTTGGGCCGGGCTTCAATTCCACGTCGCCAGAGAGCAGCAGTATTACTTGAGAGCACAGACCAAAAGCGAACGCGTCAATACACAAGTTCTATATACAACGCCATTTAAAGTCGCTGGAACACGACACAGCAATAAAAAAGCGGTTACTGCTTCTACACGATTTACAGTTGTTCAGATAACTAACCTCCAATGTCAGAAGCGGGTTGAGCATGGTGTGGCTTGCGGTGTCGCGCTCCAGGCTGACGAAACCGGCGGAGCCGTTTTGTAGCGACGACACTGGGCATGTGACCGGTGATGTCATCGATGAGATAGGTTGCCAGCCGAATGCGGTCCACTAGGATGGTTTTGGCGGAGCAGCGGAATCCGGTGCGTCAAGGGGCGCGCCAGTTTCCCAGGTGAAGTTCCTGGGTGCATGGGAATAGCGCGATCCAGGTTTTCTTGGAGGGACGGGCACATGCAGGTGACGACGAAGCACACCAGCATCTGCAAAGTCAGAAGTGGGTTGAGCATGGTGTAGATGAGTTGGTTGAGCATGGTGTGGATGGTGTGGATGGGTTGAGACCTATGGCAGGACGCCACCGAAGTATACCTTACTTTTATCACTTATAAGGCTTTTCCTACGCGGATAGGCAACTCTGCGACACGAGACGCGACGCCAGACCTCGCTTTCGTCAAGAATGTCAAAAAGACTACTTGGGCAGACACCGTCATAGAGTTGGCAGCGACCACTACGTTCTGAAGGCTTCTAATTTAGTGGATTGTAGCAGAGTGCGAGAGTAGGCGGTAGTTGACTGGGATCTTTTTCGCAGTATTCGCGGAAAAATGGTCAGTGCTCGTGACAACTTCGAGAAATGGTGCGAGGGCATCTGCAGAGACACCACCGCTGCCACCAAGAATATGAAAAGAGATTCAAATTTGGAAAAAATGGACAGTATGCTTGCCCCCCTGCTCGAAGTCAAGGCAGCTATATTTTCTCGATGGAAGGAGCAGAAGAACAACCGTAGGCTGCGGCAAAGAATATCAAATTTGAACAAAGAAATGGAACAACACTGCAGCCCACTGTGCAAACAGCAGTGGGACAAGCTCTGTGAGCCCGTCGACGGTTAAATCCGAAATTGAGTGTCCTGGCAACTTCTGAAGCCACTGCTCGACAAGCACAGCAATAGAGCCAACCAGAGACACAATTTAGCCTGTTCTCTTCACGAAGCCATCAAAGAACAGGGAGTTGACGAACTCGTTACTTCATTAGTTTCCAAGTACCTGCCAGTCGAACGAAAAGACGAAGAAGGCGTGTTTCCAGAATATGGCGCCCCCCCCCCCCTACCTGAACTAGACGAAGACTTTTCAGAGGCTGAAGTCAGAAAAGTGAAACAAATGCTCCATGGCCAGTCGGCACCAGGGCCAGACGGGAGCACTGACAGAGCCCTCGAAACCTCGACGACGCATCCATAGAGCGTCTAACTGGTTTCATCAATGACGCATGGAAAACGGGTAGGGTTCTTAAGGAATGAAATCCAGCCGGCACCGTACTGATTCCCAAGCCAGGAGAGTCTCCTAGCGTTGAGAATTTTTGACCCATCTTTCTCTCGTCGTGCGTGGGTAAGGTGGTAAAGCAAGCGATTCTCAACAAGCTTAGCCACTACCTGGAAGGAAATGAAATTTATACGCACAATTATGATGAATATAAGGGGCTTTTAATGGCGCGAGGGACAATTGATAGCCAAAGAGTGCCATTTCAATAGGCTAGAATTACGAACAATGATGTGATGCGTGGCTGTAAAGGGGCCTTCAGATTCCTCTCGCTAACGCGGGTTAAAACATGGAAGTAATAAAATCATGACAGTGGCGTGAGATATGTGCAGTGAAAGTGGATGGCAAAATGTCATGATAATAATATAATGATGGAGATATAGTCACCGAAGCCACGGCCACGGTACAGAGGTCGTACTACCGATGATCTCGAAATATGGGGTGAAAGCTACGAACATACTTTAAAAACATGAAAAGTAATTGCAGTTTAAAAAACGGATCCCTACCAATGAGTCTCCCAGGGCGTAGTGTGAGCTACTGTCGGTAGGGCAGTAAAAAGTGCTTTTTTCTTAGAGCATGTAGCTAATTGCACTGGACGAGGATGTGAAGAACTGTAAGTGGTTCTCCCCATCTGTCAAATTATGGTGGATTGCCAGTAGATAGGAGATATGAGTGTGAGGAGAGTGTATGTCCTGTTATAAGCCTTGTTAGTGTTGTCGTGATTTTGATAGTGACGGCCAATTACCTAGTTGCGGCTGAATAGCGGAATGGAGTTTATTGTCTGTGTGTCTATCCCACGTGCTCTGCTAATACCTCCTGAGTTTTTGTTTTAAAAACGGTTTCAAGTCAAGTGCAGGGATCGGTATTGATGCATTGGAAGTAGTATCGTTGGCGGAAGCAGCCAGCTTGCCGGCCAAAACGTTCTCTTGTATCTCATGATGGCCTGGCACCCAGCTGACAACGACATGCTGTTTTCATGTAAACAGCGTGCACAGATGTGAGTAAAGTGACACCAGCATGGGGTTCTTGCGTTTTTAGGAGTTTTCAGGGCTTGAACCACACTTCGAGAATCTGTGTATACTACCGCCTTTTGTAACTTTATCTGTTTTATGTGTTTTACGACTGCCAGTATTGCGTAAGCTTCTTCTGTGAAAATGCTTGCATCACGATGAAGAAAGCCGGCCTCCGAAAAAGACTGGCCTACCACTGCATATGATACAGAAGTGTCAAACTTTGAGGCGTTCGTAAAGAACTCAGGGAATGTGTATTTATGTTGTAGTTCTAGAAAGTATGTATGTATGTGTGCAAGTGGTGCGTGCTTTGTGACTTCAACAAAAGAGACATCCCAGTCTATAAGCTGCCACTGCCATGGTGGCAGATATGCTGCAGGAGCAATCTAACTGTCTTCGAGAAGATGCACGCCTGTTTTCTGGGCCAGGCTCTTTACACGGCGCGAGTAGGGCGGCCGCAAGGAAGGACGGTTTTTGAACAAGCCATAGCAAGATAAGTCATTACTTGTGAAATAAAAGGGGTGTTTGTTGTCTGCTTTTGCCTTCAGAAAGTGCAAAAAAGACAGGTAACATATTTGTAGGTTTAGCGACCCTTCATTCGAATCCACGTACAGGCTCTCTACAGGGGACAGTACGAAAAACAACCATATTGAGGCGAATTCTTAGGTGGTGGGGAGGGTCGAGCATCTGCAAGGCTGATGGGGTTGCTGACTGATACACTAGAGCACCAAAACCTAGGCTTGTGCCTACTAGGCTTATCTATACATTCTTCAGGCACCTATTGTCACTGCCCTACGTAGTACGTCACAACAGTTTCGAAATATTCATTCTTTTTAAGCACCTGTCTCTTAAATACTTGATGTGTGGGATGAAGGCTGGTTTAGTGCCTAGTGTTAGTCCAAGAAACTTGTGCTCGGCCTTCACTGGCAGACGCTGACCATGCAGGTCGATGTCAGGGTCAGGATAGAGGCCCCTATTTCGGCAGAACAAGACGCAAGTGCTCTTTTGCGTGTTGAGTATAAAACCATTTTCATTTGCTCATTGAGAAACCTTGTACAACCCTAGTTGAACTTGGCGTTGGCACATTAAGATGTTGCACGATTTGTAACCAATCTGTACATCGTCGACATATATGAAGTAAAAAAATATTACGTGGCAGAGACAGGTGCAAGGAATTCATTTAAATTATGAAAAGTGTGCAGCTCAATACACCTCTTTGTGGCACCCCTGTTTCTGGAACAAATAGTCGAGATAAGACAGTGCTAACTCGGACACCTATAGTACGGTTGGACAGGTAGTTTTCGGTAATTGTCAGCATTCCAGCCCCGCACACCTAAATGTGACAGGTCTCGCAATATGTCAAAGAGCCATGTAGTGTCATATGCTATTTCCTTTTCGAGGAACACAGAAAGAAAAAAATGCTTATGAGCAAAAGCGTAGCCAACTTGTGTGTCGATACGGACAAGGTGGTCAGTGGTGGACCGAGCCTCTCGAAATCCACACTGGTATGGGTCAAGTAGGCCAGTAATTTTGGAAAGTGCATCAGGTGCCTGTTAATCATTTTCTCAATGACCTTGCAAAGACAGCTGGCTAACGCTATTGGCCTGTAGCTGGAAAGTGAGGCCGGGTCCTTGCCTTGTTTTAAATCGGGATAACGATAGCTTTCTTCCAGGCTTAGGGTAGCTCGTCGGAAAACCATATCGCATTATAAAGAGAGAGAGAGCTTTCTTTGTTTCAGTGGGCAGGTGCTTAAACATTTCATAAGCCACATGGTCCGTGCCTGAGCAGATTTATTGCAGCAGGTAAGTGAGGCTTGTAGTTCAGCCAAACAGAAAGGTTCATTGTATGCCTCACGAGTTGTGGCCTTGCGCTCTAATCTCTGTTTTTCTATTGTGGTTTTGTATCGTCGGAACGCTTCACTATAGTGTGATGAGCTGGAGACCTGTTCGAAGTGCGCTACGAGAGTGTCAGCCTGGTCTTCCAAATTCTCCCCTTGTGTGTTCACTAAAGAAAATGAATGTGCTTTTCGTTCTGCCACCTTAGCAAGAATGTTCCATACTCTCGCCTCATCTGTGTATCGATTCACGCGTGATAAAGATTTGTGTCAACTTTCTTCTCTCACCTGTCGGCGCGTCCTCCTTCCTTGCGACTTGGCGTTCTTAAAGTTTACAAGATTCTCGGCAGTCTGGGAGTTTCTGAGCACCTTTCCTTCCTTATTTTGTTTTTTTGCGCATCATTGCACTCATTATTCCACCATGTAACTCGTCGTTTGCCTGACGGTCCACTTGTTTGGGGAATACATTTTGTTGCTGCATCAACCAAAAAAGCTGTAACGTGGAACACAGCATCTTCCATGCTTAACGTCGCCATGTCAGTCCAAGTTGATAGAGTCGTTCTTTGAAACTTTCCCAATGAACTTTGTCAGTGAGCCATTCGGTAACCGGTGCAGGAGATGTATTTGTTATTGATGAGCTGATAACGATAGGAAAATGGTCACTACTATATGGATCAATAATCACTTCCCATTTAGGTTGAGGCAGGAGTGATGGGGATGTTACGCTGAGGTCTATTGTTGAGTACGTATTATTAGCAATGTTGTAATATGTTGCCTCTTTCCAAATCAGGAGGCACGCACCGGAAGAAAAAAGGAACTGTTAAATTAGGCGACCTCGCGCATCGCAGCGAGAATCACCCCAGAGGCTACTATGTGCATTAAAATCCCCTAGGACAAGGTGGGGTTCTGGAGTTTCGTCCATGAGGGACCGGAGTTCATGCTTTTCAAAACCGTGTTGTGAAGGTATGTAGAGAGAGCAGATGGTGATGAGCTAATTCAAAAAACTGCTCGAACAGCAACTGTTGGACTTCTGAGCCTTTCTGCTGCGTCGCGGCTCGCATCAAGCAAAACACGTCTTGTCAGATGAAATGCTTTTAATGGAACTAAAGAAGAAAGAAAAAGACAAGGGTGAGCCGGCGCTGCCACGAGGCCAAGTGTCAGCTCGTGAGGAGGCTCAATAATAATGATGACTGCTATTCAGCTGCGAGGGATGAATAAAGAAAGTCACAACAGTCACCCACGCCGACAGATGACGCTAGGTGGCTTCCAATGGGTAGAGTAGCAGCACAGGACGCTTGATAACAGTGCCATCGGGCAAGCGTAGAAAGCAAGTCCTCACGATGCCATCACGTCCACCGATCAGTTCTTCTATGCGAACCAAGGTCCACAGTTGCCTGGGACAATGTTTTTCTCCGTGTAGAACTACATTGCCTTCCTTCAATATGTGATTTATTTTTGCTTGGTTGAATGTGTAATTCCCGAGTTCATTGAGGCACTACTTTAACCAACGAGACCAGAAAATTTGCAGATCTTCTTCTCTCTTGCTCCAAAGTTTCTTCAGTTGATCGTTGGTCGACTCGGTTTTGATATTGAGGTCGTAAGGTGGTAGCGTTGTGAGTCTTCTTCCAACGAGAAAATCTGCTGGAGATAGGGGGCACGGCTTATCCACATCATTGTACACATATTTTAGAGGCCGAGAATTTATTACAGCTTCCACTCCCGTTAGTAAAGTGACCAACTCTGTATGACTTACCAAACGTCGACTAAGCATTTTCTTCAACCAGGTCTTCACAGAACGTAGGAGTCTCTCGTAAAATCCGCCCCACAAAGGAGCACTCGGGCAAATGAATTTCCACTGAATCTTCGAGGAAGAGAAATATGCAAGTACATTGGGATGCCGAACTGTTCGCCAGAGCTTCTCTAGATCTTTGGACGTTTTGACGAAGGTTCGGGCATTGTCGCTGTACATTGTGTGACAGAGGCCTCGACGTGATACGAATCTCCGAAGTGCACAAAGGAAAGCCACCGTCGTCAAATCTTCAATAAGTTCCAAGTGAACAGCTCTTGTTACAGCACAAGTAAAGAGAGCGATGTAAGAGCGCTGGTGAAGATGCCCTTTGATGTAAAGTGGACCCGCAAAATCTACTCCACTTACAAGAAACGGAGGCGTTTGTTTACAACGATCCTGGGGCATACAAGGTGAAACTTGTTCAACTGGTTTAGACTGTAGGCGTCAGCAGATGACACGCCGTCGTATTGTTTTTTTCACCAGCTGTCGTATTTATGGAATCCAGTATTGTTCCTTTAGTTGAGCCAGTGTGTCTCGTATTTCTCCATGGAACACTTTTTCGTGAGCATAATTGATGATTAAAGTAACGAGGTGACAGTCTTTCGGTAGGAGGATTGGATGGTGAGAACCGTACGAGTCGTCCGTAATCTGAACTTTTCCTTGTACCCGTAGCAGCCCGCTCTTGTCGAGGAACAATCTTAATTGTCTAACTGAACTTTGGGAATGAATCGGATTCTCGTTTGCGACGCAATTGGCTTCGTTACCAAGGTGAGCTGTCTGTTCTACGCGAATCAAGTAGCACTACTCCTGTTGAGTTTCTTCAGCAGACAGCTCCTCGAACCTATCGCTTTCTTTCCTCAACTTTTTAACGTAATGGAAAACCCATGCCGTTACTCTTACAAATTTTGTGAGGCTGCTAAATCCTTCGTTATCATTCAGCGTTGGCATCGATGTTCTCGTGTTAACAGCGTGAATATTGATTTCTGGCCCCCTGTCAGCTGCCTCGAGTTTTCCGTTTTCGAGGTCAAGGTTTCTATTGAAGTCAGACCAAAATGTATGAGACGTGGCAAGCCATCTGGGTCCATACCACCACAACTGTGATCTACTCAGTTTGTGTACAGTCAAGCCTCGAGTAAGCAAATTTGCAGGGTTTTCTTTTCCGGGACAAAATCACCATCGAGAATATTCTGTCAAATTTTTGATCTCCTGCGTCCTGCTCCGTACGAATGCCTTCTAAGAAACGGGGTCCTTGTAAATCCAGCAAAGAGTAATCTGGGATTCTGACTAAAATGTTAATTCACCAATGTCCAGGTCGCAGTTCTTGATGATGTAGGCATATAAGCGGGCTGCAAGCAAAGCTGAAAATAATTCCAGCCTTGCCAAGGCAACCGTCTTTAACGGTGCCAATCTTGTCTTTGCCATTATTAGTATAGTGTGGACGGTACCACTTGAGTCGACAGTACGAAGGTAGGTTACAGCACCGTATGCTGACTGACTAGCATCGGAAAAGACGTGCAGTTCTGCCTTTTGATGAGCGCCTTCGCTGCCCGCTGCGAGGAACCTGGGAATACTGATCTCATGTAGCATGGCTACCTCCTTGCTACATTTTTCCCAGACAGCTGACAGCTTCATTGGCATGGTGTCATCCCAGCCGAGGTTTTACTTCCAGAGAGCTTGTAGAAAGATCTTCGCCCTTACTATAAAGAATGGCAGAAACCCCAAAGGGTCGTAGATCCTTGCAACAGCTTGGAGCACAAAGCGTTTGGTAATTCGATGCTCGTCCTTAAACTGTAGAATATCCTGGGGCCTAAACGAAAAGGTATCCGTCTGTTCCAATAAAGTCCCAGGACATTCAGAGGTCCAAATGGTGAGCAAAAATTTTTTGGAAGACGTGATTCCTTGTACGAAGACGGCAGATACAACGGGGTCGTTGCTGGCTGATTTACGAATGTTCATTGAAGCAACTTTGAAGATTTCAGTTGTCTCTTTATGCATTTGAATAGCTTGTTCAATGGTGTCAGCGCCAATAAGAATATCATCCATATATATGGAGTCTTGCAATAGCCGGGCTGTCAAAGGAAAGCGATTTTTCTCGGACCTGAAGTGGTGCTTTAAGGTTGCAGTCAAAAGGAAAGGACTTGAAGTAGCTCCAAAGGGCACTATCGTCATTCTCCAAACTTCTGTTTCCGGCAGTGCGCTGTCCACTTGAGGTGAAGTCTTGAACCACAAGAAGCGAAGTGCATCTCTGTCGTGTTCTTGCAGGCCAATTTGAAGGAACGCCTTCTCAACATCAGCATTCATTGCTATCTTGTAGCGCCGGAAACGAAGCAGTAGCGACATTACGTCGGGTTTTAGATTTGGACCGGCTTCTAGATTGTCGTTTAAGGACTTCATCCCGAATTCGTGAGACGAAGCGTCGAACACGATGCGTACCTTCGTAGCAGATGGGTCCTCTAGTATGACGGCTCGGTGTGGCATATAATACTGGGGTCCCATTGGTTGGTGTTCTTTTGAAGGTACTTGTTCAGGATATGCCTCTTCGAGGTACATTCGAATAGTTGCTTCGTATTGTTTTAAGAGCTCACTGTCTTTGTTAGGCTTCTTCATCAAACTGTGCAGACGTTTGAGTGCAACTGCGTAGTTTTCACCCATCTCAACTCTTTCCTTCCATAGTACCGCCACTTCATATTGATTGTTTTTTATTGATGTGGTTCTCAAAATTTGCCAGCACCGATTCAGCAACCGTCGTTTCTTCATTTTTGACCTGGATACCGGTGCTTTCTATACCCCAGAAACGAGTCAAAAGTTTTGATATATCTTGCTTGGTCACTGTCGATCGTAGGACTGCAATACTGGCACTCTGTGTAACATCAGCTGCTGTAGACAATGGTCCTTGCACAGTCCATCCCAGTTTCGTCTTGACAGCTTTCAACTTTTCGAACACAGGTTTCACAATACCCGTTACTATATCCCAATAATAGTCTGATCCAATAAGGACCGCGATCTGTTTGTCTTCTACTCCTTGTAAAGAGAGAGCTCGCGTATCCAAGTGTATCTTGTTCATTTCTCTTATAACGCTTTCTTCTGGTACCGGAATACAGTTAGTGCATATCGTGTCCACCACCAGCGCGTCTATTGAAATCGGAAGCTTCTGGTTCGCAGGGAGAATCGATACACGTACCTTCTTCATGGTTTTTGGTGTATTATCACCCCCTAACACACCGATGGCTAACGTTTCCTCTTCTAATAGTTCGCATCCAAGTCTTCCATAAGCTTTTGTTGTAATGAAGTTTCGCTGACTTCCGCCATCAAAAAGGACCCGGTAGCAACCGGATGATTTGGTGCACAATACGGTGG
This sequence comes from Rhipicephalus microplus, assembly GCF_043290135.1. NCBI lineage: Eukaryota > Metazoa > Arthropoda > Arachnida > Ixodida > Ixodidae > Rhipicephalus > Rhipicephalus microplus. The sequence goes on along the minus strand of NC_134705.1, from coordinate 80,527,358 downwards.
CTGTCAGACTCTGGAGCATTATGACTGACCTTGTTGCTTGGACACCAGATTGACCGATGCAGATATCGCCTTATTGTCTTTTTTGATGTCATCGGATGCGCAAACAGATGTTGCGTGCCTTCTTGCGCACTTGCCACATTTTAACCGGCTTCTGCAATCTTTTGCCATGTGGCGCTGCTTCAGGCAACGAAAGCATCGTCCAGCTTTGATGAGCATTTCCCTTTTTTTTTGAGAAGTCGATATTCTTCATATTACAGACTTCGGCAGGATGCTTTTCAGACCGGCAGAACAAGCATAGTTGTGGACTTTTTGTTCAACTTTAGAAAAGCTGTCGTGGAAATGTCACGTGAATGACTGTGTTTTAGTCCTCCCTTATCTGGGGCTCGACGAGTTTTGTTACGTCTTGTTCAGCAACAGCTTCCCGAAAAGTGAGTTGAAGTTCTAATAATTCCAGAAGCATTCGAAGATCGTTATCTTCTGGAACCGCTACACGGTTTGAATTGCCTTGCATATTTTCAAGAGAATGCAGCCGACGAGGATGCCTTGTGCATCTCGTTAAAACGCAGCACCATGTCCGTCGGTAGAACTCTTAGCAGGATTTGCCGAAGCATGGAGCAATGAGTTGTCGAGTTTGTGCCAAGCGCCTTGAGGCTTCGAATATGAACCTGTACCTTGTCGTAAATTTGCCTCAGCTTATGAACGTCTGCTGACGACGACACCGGCTTAAGATCCAGCAAACCCTGCAAATGGTCGTGCACTATCTTCTGTTCATCTCCGAAACGCTTCTGTAAAATTTCAATAGCGTCATTATAGCACTCTTCGGTAGCTTGTATTCCCGATATGGCCGACGCGGCCGCTCCGGTAACCAAACTGTTCAAGTAGTTGAACTTGTCAGCTGTGCTTAACTCGCTGTTGTTGTGAACTGCTGATGTAAACAGCGTCCAATATCTCGGCCATAGTCTGCGGTTACCATCAAACTTTACGAGTTCTAGTTGGGGAAGCTTGCTTTTGCCAGATGATAATGGGTGAACGTTCGTAAGTAGTGGGGCTTGAGGAGCCAGACATTCATTCAGCTTGGCTTGTAGATTCGCTGTGAGAGTAACAACCTTGTCGCGGTATTCTCCAGCGTCTAACGTCTCGCTGTCCAACAGGTCGTCTGGCGTCTCCTCAAACAATTGCCTCATCCACTTTCTCTATCTGACTATAAAATGAGCTTATTCGGTCGAGCAATACACTTACTACTGCTGCCGTGACGGCTTGATTTCCTCGCAAGTGGTCTTCCGCCTCGGACAACGGGACTTCCAATTGGGACCGGAGGCTGTGGTGTCGTCTAAGATATTGTTCCATTCTGCCGCCCGCATTCGATGTATCTCACAAAGATCGCAGGTGCCGTATTCCGAGGTGTTGCGGCTCCTAACGTCGATGATGTTGGCGTCGTCAAAGGTCCCGGGTTTCGGCACCATGTGTTGGACCTCTGAGCCTTTCTGCTGCGGCGCGGCTCACATCAAGCAAAACACGTCTTGCCAGATGAAAGGCTTTAATGGAACTAAAGAAGAAAGAAAAAGACAAGAGTGAGCCGTTGCTGCCACGAAGCCAAGCGTCAGCTCGTGAGGAGGCTCAATAATGATGATTACTGCTATTCTGCTGCGAGGGATGAATAAAGAAGTCACCACAGCAACCGCCTCAAGGGATGTTTCTGTGTGCATGCAATTCCTTGATTGACTACAATGGCAACACCACCAGATGGCACATTGGCATCGTTCTGGTCCTTTCGAAAGATAACTAAATTGCGCAGAAAGTGTGTTTTGGTTTCAAGCGTGTTTCTGGCACACCCAGCACTTTTGGTGTATGTTCGTGTAAGAGCTCCTGGGTATCGTTGAGGTTTCTCAGCAGTCTGATGTTCCACTGTAGTATTTTTGTCATTTCAGTGTTGTGTGCTGCTGTTTGTACAAAAGTGTTGCCTCAGGTTACAGGGCATTTTGGGGGCCCTGTATTTCGGGGTTTTTTTCTTTTTTGGTGCGCTCCAAAGAGTTGTGCCTATCCTTCGGCGTCTGAGGTGCCGGAAGAGTCGTACTTGTGTCCATTGCCTTTTGTCAGGTGGTGGATGGTGCCTGCTCGGCAGGCACTTTCACAGAGGTTTCGGACCCAACTGCGCTTGCAGTGGTCCGAGGTTCAGCAGCCACGGTGGTCTGCCGGCCCTTTTTGTCAAGTGGCGGAGCAATACAGGCTGCTCCAGCCGGGGCCGCTAGTGGCACGACCGCGGCCACATTCTGTATGGCATTCGCGGGTGCAGAAGCATGTGGCGCGGAGCCCCAGCGCGTCACATCTGCCAAAAAGGGACAAGGGGCGTTGTGCACTGAAAAACGTTTACGTGCCTCTTGGAATGACAGATTCAACTTGACCTTGAGTTCTACCATTTGTTTCTACTTTTGCTATGTGGGGCATGAACGTGAGTAGGCAGGGTGATTTTCTTCACAGTTCGAACAATGAGTTGCTTCTGAGGTGCACTCGTCCGATATGTGTTAAGTGGATGCACACTTTGCAGAAGTGGATTACCCTCCCCAACTCTGCGATCCGTGCCCGAAACGTTGACACTTGCAACATCAACGAGGATTGGCTATATAATGTCTGACAAGGAGCTTACAATAGCCGGTTTCAATTGATTCTGGTAACTCACTAGTACCAAAGGTGACAACTATGTGTTTGGTGGGTGTTTCTTTGTTGTCTCGTCATATATTGTTTCTCTCTACCTTGACTACGTTCTGGTCTTGCCAGCCTTCTGATAGTTCTTTTTCTGAGTGTTGTAAAAGGTCATCATCAAGAATGACGCCGCGTACAGTGTTCATGGACCTGTGTGGGCCCACGGAAAAAGGGGTTTCTCCAAATGCTACAAGTTTGCACAGCTTCTCGTAATAAGCTTTGTCACGAACCTCCAAAAGGCTATCGCAACTTCTTGTCTATGTGACTTTAAAGCCTGGACCTATTGCTTCAGTGAGAGTTTCGGACACAAGAAAGGGTGAAATAGTACGTACTGTCTTTTCGTTCTGGCTATGAATAACATGGTACTTTGGGAAGGTTGGTTTTGGTATATTGAGCATGAAAGTGTGTTCGGTGTGCCACCTTTTTAGGCAGCGATCAGGAAGGTGGGGGAAAGCATTTGCCATAAATTAACTTTGAAGTTCGGCAGCGGTGGCAGCCGCCCATCATCGAGCCTAACCAGGGGACATAACTGGAGATGTTGGGCAAGTCCTGTTGATGCCCGCCCTACAACGCTACTATAACCCACTGCGCCTAGATCAACATAGGCTGTTACACAGGGTTAACCCTAGCTGCTACGAAGTTTGGAAGTAAACAGAAGAGAGTAGAAGACAGGACAGATAAAAAGTGAGAGAAAAAGACGAAGATGTAGGAAGAGAGAGATAGGAAAAGGTGAATGCCGATTTTCCCTGGGTGGGTCAGCCCAGGGGTGCCGTCTACGTGAAGCCAGAGCCAAAGGGGTGTGTTGCCTCTTCCGGACGGCCTCAAAGGTCCAATAACCCGGCCTTGGCTAAACCCCCACAATGAAATTTTCCCCGGACACGGCAAAGCCACGCATGGCTAGGTGTGGTAGAAAATCGAAACCTCCACCCCTCCCACCCGTTAGGTCGGGTCCCTGGTATAGCTACACACCAAATGACTACTCGCGCAGACGCCCCTGCGGATATTTATACGCACAATGAGATCGGGTTCCGTACCGGCTTTTCTTCATTAAGCACCAAGTACTTGATGGTTACTTTAGAGATACAAAGGCCCTTCTTGGCCTAGACCTACGGAAGGCCTTTGGCAACATTAAGGACGAATTCATCTTAGACACTGGCGAAACTCGAGCTTAGACTCAGGCTGTAACCCTACATCAAGTCCTTCTTGTCTGGAAGAAAACAAAGCTGCGCATCGGGAACTCCTTCTCTGAAGACGTACTACTCGGACATCGAGGTACGCCTCACGGTTCCTTGACTTCTCCGGTGCTTTTCAATATCTGCATAATCGGACTGCTGATAAGGCCGACTAGCGTAGACGGCATCTAGCATACCATCTACGCCAACGACATCACATTCTGGTGCGTTGGCGGCAAGGAAGGCCGCGTGCAAGATACCCTTCAAGAAGCAGTCACCCGAGGTGGAGTCGTACCTGCGCTAAACGAGACTCATATGCTCACCCGCCCAGTCGGAGCTCCTGCTCCATAGAAAAGGACGAGGTGGCCGACCTATGGGATGGGAACTCGTCGAAAAAAGCGATATACACATTTACAGGAGTTATGGAGAAGAAATTCAGAGAAATCTTCGAGATTCACTTTATCCGGCTCCTTGGCATGTTTATTGAAACGAAGGCTGTCAATGGTGCCGCTCTGTGGAAGACCGTCGCCAAGACTCATCAAAAAAACCTTTTGAAGACATAAAGGCCTCAAGGAAGACAATTCGTTAAGGCTAATCAAGACATTTGTGCTCTGCTACTTTACTTAGACCGTTGCCATGCACAAGTGGCTTAGGTCGGAGTGGTACAAGCTCGACGTGATTATCATAAAGATCGTGAAGTACGCACACACAACGAGAACTTGCTCGCGCTCTGTGTGCACAAATTCGCTGCCAAGATAGCGGAAGCGCAGCAACGCTCGCAGCTGGCTCAGTTGTCCACTACGACGGCTTCTCGGCGCATACTAGGTGAGCCAGGTTTTAACCCTATGGAGCTAGAAAAAAAACAACGTGCGTATATCAAAACATATACAGAAAAACGTCATTGTTGTCCCAATACCCCAAAACACTCACCCTGTACACAATGAGGGACGTCGCCGGACAAGGACAACGGCTCTACTGAAGCAACTGGGCAAGGGTGGCGTAAATGCAAGTTTTGTTGACACTGTTGCATATCGAGACGACAATAGAATCGCAGCGGTGGTCGTGCACCAGACGGGCTCGACTACGAACTTCGCCACGATACGCACAACGAACCCCTAAGTGACCGAACAAGTGGCCATCGCATTCGCTCTGCTAAATGCTCAGTGCGAAGAGATGTACAGCGACTCCTCCACAGTCAGAGCCTTTCAAAAGGGCCGCATATCAACAAAGGGCACCAGGGTCTTGAACAGCTCCACCAGTAATACGATTTTCTCCCACACCATATATTGGTTCTCACGCATGTCGGCTCCATGAACGGCATTGCACTAAACCCGAACGAGTCGGCCCACACAGCAGCGCGCACGCTCACTGACCGCGCTGCTCTTGACCTAGGCGACGGCTCCAGTGCCGACGACGCAGGACATAAAGACACACATACTACACACAACGAGATTACCAAGTATTACTACATGGCAAGGCGCGCATTCCCAAATGCCACAATGAAAGCTTAATAAAACTTAATAGAGCAGAGGCCGTCTCGTTGCGCTTACTACAAACCCATTCGTAACCGTCGTTAGCATGCCTAAATTCTATTTATCTTTTCAAAGTATTCGATGCCAGGTGCACTGCTTGCCGGCAGACCGCTACATTAGCACACAAGCTCTCGGGGTGCGGGTCGCTTGGACCTACTTATAGCAGACCCGAGTGGGATGCGCTTCTGCACAGTCCACAGCTTCAGGACCGAATCCCGGCCGTCCAGTGTGCCCGTGACAGGGCCATCAGGCCAGACCTGCTGGTTCTGCCGTGGGAGTATCCGGGTGATGCAAACCAACCTCAGCGTCGGCACACCGACCTCAGCGTCATCACCATAATAAAGTTGTTCTTCGGCACTCAGTATTCACGCGACATGTCTCGTGCACATGATTTGTAAGTATTATGAACATCAATGCTATATTTATAAAACACGCAACTGAAGGTCGGTGTAATTACACAAAACCGCTTTCCTCGTGCTATAAAATTAATTGTTGTGAAAAAAAAGCTCTGTACCACCTGTTTCATTCGTATGAAAATCAGAAAAACCTTGTGCAGCGACAGTTTTAGTTGAGGCAATAATATTGTAACTCCTACAGCCTATATATATATATATATATATATATATATATATATATATATATATATATATATATATATATATATATATATATATATATATATATATATATATATATATATATATACATAGGGGAAAGAAGTGTATACCTAAGGGCTCGTTTTTCCGTGTTTTAACACAATAATAATGAGATATAACAGACAGTAATGCCAAGGAATGTACAGGGGAAGTTATAAGAACCAATAGAATGTAAATAAGAAGAAAAAAAAGTGGATGAAAAAATAACCAGCGTGAGCAGGAATTGAACCTACAGCCTTCGAATAACGCGTTCAATGCTCTAACTACTGAGCTACCACAGTGGCCTTTCCTCCATCCACTTTTTTGGGTTTATATGTGAATTTAGAAGTAGGAGTGACAGTCATCGCGATCTATAAGCCAAACGGCGAGTGTGAAAACACTCTTATGCGCATGTTTTGGCGTCACGCAGCACGAGAACTTATTATGAGCGGGCAACTGATTAATTGTCCCTCTTATACAACCTAAACACACCAAGTCTGCCAGTACGGGACCTTCGTTCAATGAAATAACGGAAAGAAGTGTATACCTAAGGGCCCGTTTTTCCGTGTTTTAACACAATATCAATGAGATAAAACAGACAGTAATGCCAAGGAATTTACAGGGGAAGTTGTTAGAACCCATGGAATGTAAATAAGAAGAAAAAAAAGTGGATGAAAAAATAACCAGCGTGAGCAGGAATTGAACCTACGGCCTTCGAATAACGCGTTCAATGCTCTAACTACTGAGCTACCACAGTGGCCTTTCCTCCATCCACTTTTTTGGGTTTATATGTGAATTTAGAAGTAGGAGTGACAGTCATCGCGATCTATAAGCCAAACGGCGAGTGTGAAAACACTCTTATGCGCATGTTTTGGCGTCACGCAGCACGAGAACTTATTATGAGCGGGCAACTGATTAATTGTCCCTCTTATACAACCTAAACACACCAAGTCTGCCAGTACGGGAGCTTCGTTCAATGAAATAACGGAAAGAAGTGTATACCTAAGGGCCCGTTTTTCCGTGTTTTAACACAATATCAATGAGATAAAACAGACAGTAATGCCAAGGAATTTACAGGGGAAGTTGTTAGAACCCATGGAATGTAAATAAGAAGAAAGAAAAGTGGATGAAAAAATAACCAGCGTGAGCAGGAATTGAACCTACGGCCTTAGAATAACGCGTTCGATGCTCTAACCACTGAGCTACCACAGCGGCCTTCCCTCCATCCACTTTTTTGGGTTTATATGTGAATTTAGAAGTAGGAGTGACAGTCAACGCGATCTGTAAGCCAGACAGCGAGTGTGAAAACACTCTTATGCGAATGTTTTGGCGTTACGTAGCACGTGAACTTATTATGAGCGGGCAACTGATTAATTGTCCCTCTTATACAACCTAAACACACCAAGTCTGCCGGTACGAGACCCTCGTTCAATGAAATAACGGAAAGAAGTGTATACCTAAGAGCCCGTTTTTCCGTGTTTTAACACAATATTATTGAGATATAACAGACAGTAATGCCAAGGAATTTACAGGGGAAGTTATCAGAACCAATGGAATGTAAATAGGAAGAAAAAAAAGTGGATGAAAAAATAACCAGTCGTGAGCAGGAATCGAACCTACGACCTTCAAATAAAGCGTTCGATGCTCTAACCACTGAGCTACCACAGCGGCCTTCCCTCCATCCACTCTTTTGGGTTTATATGAGAAATTAGAAGTAGGAGTGACAGTTAGCGCCATCTATAAGCCACACGGCGAGTGTGAAAACACTCTTATGCGAATGTTTTGGCGTTACGTAGCACGTGAACTTATTATGAGCGGGCAGCTGATTAATTGTCTCTCTTATACAACCTAAACACACCAAGTCTGCCAGTACGAGACCCTCGTTCAATCAAATAAGGGAAAGAAGGGTATACCTAAGGGCTCGTTTTTTCGTGCTTTAACACAATAATAATGAGATATAACAGACAGTAATGCCAAGAAATGTACAGGGGAAATTATTAGAACCAATGGAATGTAAATAGGAAGGAAGAAAAGTGGATGAAAAAATAACCAGCCGTGAGCAGGAATCGAACCTACGACCTTCTAATCACGCGTTCGATGCTCTAACGACTGAGCTACCACAGCGGCCTTCCCTCCAACCACTTTTTTGGGTTTATATGTGAATTTAGAAATACGAGTGACAGTCAGCGTCATCTATAGACCAAACGGCGAGTGTGAAAACACTCTTATGCACATGTTTTGGCGTCACGTAGCACGTGAACCTATTATGAGCAGGCAGCTGATTAATTGTCCCTCTTATACAACCTAAACACACCAAGTCTGCCAGTACGAGACCCTCGTTCAATGAAATAAGGGAAAGAAGTGTATACCTAAGGGTTCGTTTTTCTGTGTTTTAACACAATAATAATGAGATATAACAGACAGTTGTGCCAAGGAATGTACAGGGGAAAGAACGTATTAGAACCAATGCAATGTAAATAAGAACAAAGAAAAGTGGATGTAAAAATAACCAGCTGCGAGCAGAAATATATATATATATATATATATATATATATATATATATATATGTTCTGATGAGTGAGACAGAGAACAAGAGATAACATCCGATCCTGGGCCAGCTGTTCTTATTCTGACTTCGTTCTCTTCCTTGCTGTACCTATCCGCGCGCCGGAGCCCCAGTGTCTTTCTTGGTCATCACACTCGGCCATGACTGCGCGCGCGCGGAGCTGGCGGCAAAGTTTCTGGTGGAAAAGCTTGGCTGCATCATGGTGGTCAGTTCGGACTACAACAATGCAAGATGGTGCGAAGGTCTGGGGAAAGCGTCTCTGGTGGACGGCACTGGCTGCCTCGAGCCGGTCGCTCTTTTGCACGTCACGATGTCTCTTGAAAAACTGCTGTGGACTCAAGCGGCCGGAACTGGCTGCCCCGTTGCGGCCGACGCTCTCGGCCACGCTGCGATTTGGTCCGGGTATCTGCCAGAAGGAGATCTGGTGGTTGATATTGGCTGCATCTCCGAGGTCGGCCTCGGCCACGCTGGAACTGGGTGCCGGAGTCTTCCACAAGTCTATCGGGAGGTCGAGACTGGCTGCATCGTTGTGGTTGATCTCGTTCATGGTTTGACGTGTTCGGAAGACTAGGTGAAAACAGTTCTGGCGGGTGGCATTGACTTCCTCGCCTGGGCCGGACCCGTCTAGGCTGTGTGTGACTTGGCACGCTGAGACAGTATTTGTTGCCTTGGTCGGCCACAGTGTCGTCGTTGACGTTGGGTATTGACATTCGCTCGCACCTTGGTCGATGAAGACTCGGGGGTATGAAACTGGTTGTACCTCGGTGGTCTGTCTTTACGACGCTGTAACATGGTGTAGAGATTTGGTGGGCGACAGTGGTTGTGTTGGAGCAGTAGTTGCTTGCCGAGTAGACATTTATGTTGTCTGAATGGGATGGTGTGGTTTTTATGCGCATTCGAATGTCGAGCCGGAAAATACTTGCGCAACAGAGGGTGAGTGTGAGTGCTCACTGGCTACTGGACACAATCATGATGCGACGTGCCCGCAGCTTCCTTGCTGTTATCGCTCTTGTTTTGACCGAGCTGGTCATGGCCTGAACAATCAGGGGTGATTTCTATGGTGACGACTTTATGGGGGTCTGCGCAACGTTCTAGTTGTACGTTGGGAGTCAGAATGGCGTGCTTGTCGTCTTCGGAAAGATCGTACATCATGTTTCTAGAAGGGCCAGTGCTAGCTCTTTCTGCCTAGAACGCATCGATGTTACTCACACGCTCGGCCAATGACTGCAGCTGTGGTACACACTGGTTCAAGATTGTCTCCTTGCTATCCATGGTTGTCTCCGACAGCTCTGTCTTGGAAATGGCAATGGTTGCTTGCGCGGAAGTTCGTGAAATGGGTCCCGGTGTGAAACCTGGCATCGGAACAGCGACGCCTGCCTTAGAGCCTGTTTCAGTGTAGCCTGCGGAGCGTTCAGCCAAGAGGTCATCAAAGCTTATGCAGGGTACACCTGCACATTCGGGATGGTTCAGTGTGGGTATGTCGTTTGAGTGACGTCCTTCACGAGGTCCGTCTTCAATAGTGGTCTTTGGCTGAGCTGAACTTGAATTGGACGACGGCAAAGAGTCCAAAAGCTCAAGTGAACTGCAACGCATGACTGCAACCTGGAGGCTGAAACCCTTATGCGCCTTATCCTCGGTAGTCGTCAGGTTGAACTGGGTGGTGGAAGGGGATCGGAGAGTGTCCGGCCGAAGGCAGCTATGAGCTTGGAGCTTCCCTGCACCCAGGACTGCTGCTTGAAGCCTTCATACCTGTGCCACGCCGCTGCACTTTACCGAAGAGGGTCTACAGCCAAAGTCCATTTCTGAGATTCCGTACAGGCCTCGGCATTGCTATCACGTTGACGTTTGCCACCCAGCTGTCGGCGTCGTTCCGGACCTGGTGGAATTCTGGTAGTTCGCAGACGGCTGGTGATTGTGAGGTGGCAGGTGTCAACACAGAGATCACTGACGCGAAGCAGATGAGCTGGTGTTAGAGCTCGATGAGAGAAGACCGAAGCCCCCTGCGTTGCTCCGGTGGGCTTGCCTCAAGGTCGTATGAGGCAGCTACATCCAACACTGCGTTAACGTTACACAATGCTGGTAACAGTACAGGAGCTCGCTGGGCGATCAACGCGGTCAGTTTGTTAGTCTCGGCGCGGAGTTGGGCGATGGTACGCCGCAGTTCCACGGCACTGTCGCACGAGGCTTCTGAACCGCTTTTGTTCGCGTCCGTGAAGTACTTAGTTCTAGTAGTACTCACGGCGGTGACACGCACGTCCAAAGAAGCATAAACAGCGTTTCTTGGCGGCTCGTATGTTGGAAGAGTACCGGATAGGGAATGCAAGCCGTGGGAAGCTTGAACAGCATTCCCAAAGGACAGGAGCCCATGCGAATTACGGCCGCGAAGTGGTAGCATAGTGTCCATTGGGTGATGCCCTAGTACCACAGAGGAGACATGGACACCGTCCACTGATGCTTCGATGGGCAGCTGAAGAGTAGGCCGGGTTGTTGACTCCATCGCCAAAGAAGCGTGAACGGCGTTCCTGGATGGAGAAGCCCGCCCTCCCGACGAACCACGAAGACACGTACCCGTGGCTTCCCGCAGAGGGTTCATTTGTCGGCTTGCGCTGACGGCAGAATCCATAGCCAAGGACGCGTGGATGGCGTCCCTTGTGAAATGGTACTCGTAACGTGTACTGCAACTGCCGAGGAAGCCTTTACGGCGTCCCCGAACGGTGGTGGCCGTTGTGGCAGGTGAACAGCTGGCGAGGAGGCCTTGACGCCGTCCTCAAGAGGCGCTTATCGCTGCTGTCCTGGATGACGAAGCCGGGACGTAAGACTTCTTCGTCGGCTGCGCCATTGTGATGAGCGAGACAGAGAACAAAAGACAACACCCTATCCTGGGACAGCTGTTCTCATTCTGACTTCGTTCTCTTCCTTGCTCTAGCTATCCGCGCGCCGGAGCCCCAGTGTCTTTCTTGGTCATGACAATATATATATATATATATATATATATATATATATATATATATATATATATATATATATATATATATCCAGATCTGGTGTCCAACCGGATCCGAACAAGATTAGCGATGTCAAGAACTTTCCTCTGCCTTCTACTGCCAAAGATGTTCGTTATTTTGTGGGCTTATGCTCGTACTTCCAACGTTTTATACGCAATTTCGCTACAATTGAACGACCACAAACTGATCTTCTTAAAAGAACACGCCCTTCTCATGGGGCCAACACCAAGCAGCCTCGTTTTCCTCGCTGTGCGATCTGCTCTTCCCACCAACAGCCACGTCGAATCGTATCGCAAATACCTCAGGTCCTCTTGGTACAGTCGATTGTGCGTGAAGAACTGAGCAATTTTGGCTTCGATGTCTGCGGCGCCGTTGCTCAGTCTTGATGAATAGGCTTCCGTACAAGGTCGCTGCCTCGCCACCGGTCACCGCCCCAGGAAGGGTCTTATCCACGCTCTCGCAATCCGGCAGAATGGAGAACTGCGGATGATCGGCCGATATGCTTCAACTGCCGCCGCATAGAACACGTCACATGATATTGCCACCACCATTGGTCTTCGTCCCGAACACACCCAGGCAGCACAGAAGGTTGGCCCAATATTGGGGATAGATCGGCATTGCCTGGCCCATGAACGGCCCAGTTTTCACAACGTACCGCCAATATTGGCTATGCCAGCCAAACAGAATGGCGACGTTGGACCAGCATTGACAACGTACCCCCAATATTGGTTCTGCCAGCCGAATAGAACGGCCATGTTGGACCAGCATTAACAACATTCCGCCAATGATGGCTGTGCCAGTCTATTAGATTGGTTATATTGGGCCAGCTTTCAGAACTTTCCGCCCATATAGGCTGTGCCGGCCTATTAGAACGGACACATCGGGCCAGGTTGTACAAGTAACAGCCAATATGGGCGGAGCCATCCAATAAGACCGGCATTATTGGCCCGCCGTTTGAACGTTATTGCCGGCGTCAGCTGAAAAGTAAACATCACGATGTCATAATATTAGAATATGAGCCAATTTCTGCGTGTGCTGCTTTTTGGCGCTGTTCTGGCCCAAATTCACGCGCCGATTTTTCAAGTTAGAGAGAGAGAAATATATGTGCCGGGCACAATATTAGAACTATCTTTTCGTCGTTAAACCATGCCCCGCCGCGGCAGTCTAGTGGCTAAGGTACTCGGCTGCTGAAACGCAGGTCGCGGGTTCGAATCCCGGCTGCGGCGGCTGCATTTCCGATGGAGGCGGAAATGCTGTAGCCCCGTGTGCTCAGATTTGGGTGCACTTTAAAAAACCCCAGGTGGTCGAAATTTCCGGAGCCCTCCACTACGGCGTCTCTCATAATCATATGGTGGTTTTGGGACGTTAAACCCCACATATCAATCAATCAATCATTAAACCATGCACAGCTCGTTGAAATGGATAATCGTTGGTTGAAGTTGTGCAAGGTAGACTTTTTAAGTGAGAAAAAATTACCGATCAAGTTTCTCTGTCAGACGTGACGTCCGATGCGGTGCTATCCGTACGTATGACGAAGCTGCTGCGGATACCGCTGTCTTACGCGTACATGTAGACGTCGAATATCTGACGCAAATCTTATCGTATCATGTGTCGGGCTAGCTATCTACGCGACCTATTCGAATCTGTTTTGCGTTCACAGCACAGTACGGTTAACGGCACTTGCTGCTGCTTGACGTGTGGGAAGAGCGGGGGTCGTCAGTTGCGTTATGGTGACTGAATCATACAACATATGCAGTTGCCGTGATCTAACACACAGACGCGCGTGCGCACGCACGCACGCGCTATATTCATGCAACGACCACACGAATTCCCAACAACATCGCAGCGAACGGTTGGTAAGGTGTTGCGGAGTGTGTGGGCGTCGTAGGGCACCCTGTCGGTGCCCAGCTCGTTGCTAACGCGAATTTCGGCGTGGAACGCATCTTTTTTATGTACTTTTTTTACGTGTGCCCAAAACGGTAGGCTGCGCGATACGAGAAGTACGGCACACAAAAAAAGAAGAAACGTGAATGCATAGGGCAAATCGTTAATAACAAAAAAAAACACGCACGCTCACGCCACTGCAGTGGCGTGAGCGTGCGTGTTTTTTTGTTATTAACGAAGCACATGTGCTTCCATAAAACATGACAGCCAAGAATGATGAAGTATTCATTTACATAAAAATTACTATGAGTTGCTGAAGCTCACGCAAAAGAACATAATTTTCTTCCTTGGATATTGATCGAGTGCCTTGGAATTATGCTATGTGAATTTGACACATCAACAGTGCATTATGATTCCCACCATAAGGGGCCACAATCTTGGCAAGTAATAGAAGTACTCTTCCCACCTGATGTGCACCTAACGTAAAGAGGCCTTGTTTCTCAAGTTAGCAATATATATATATATATTGTAATGATATTAAATAGTGGGGCTCAGGCAAGGGCGCAGGCAGGGTTACGGAAGCGGAGGAAGAGGAAGCAGAATAAGAACAGCCGGCCTGCAGCAAAGGCGTTGTCTCTTATTTCTCGTCGTTACAATGGCGCAGTCGACGAAGAAAACGGCTTACGTCTCGGTTTCGTCATCCACAACGCCCGCCGACGTGCAGCCGCGGTAAGCGTCGCTTGAGGACGGCGTCAAGCCCTCCTCGCCAGCTGTTTACTGACACCACCGTTCGGGGACGGCGTCAAGGCCTCCTCGGCGGCTCCAGCACCCGTTACCGGTACCAGTTCACCATAAGGAACGCCGTCACGCTTCTTCGCTGATGGAACCCGCAAGGCGTCCGTCGCGGCCAGCATCGATCCCAGTACCGACGGATGGCGTCCAGGCCTCCGTTGTGGTTCCGGGAAACTTGTCCTGGGACGCGACACGTCGCGGCAACCATGCGCACGGGCCTCTCTCACCTAGGGATGGCGTACATGCCTCCTCCATACCTGGCAACCTGTCGGCGCTTCAAGCACCCACCGTGTACGGCGTCGAGGCCTACCCGGCGGCGCAAGACCGCTTCATCTACGCCACAGTACCAGGTCACAACTCATCACATGGGTTCCGCTTGCCTGGGAACGTCGTTGACGCTTCCAGCGCCCTGGAACCCATGTCCACGATTCCTACCACAGCTGGATTTCCAAGGGACGCCGTCCACGCGTCCTTGGTCAGCAATTGTACCACCTCGAGTACCGCAGTCACTGTATCCTCCGCAGAGGCGGGCCTTGGCTCTTCGTGCGGATCGCACGACAGCGCAGCGGAGCTGCAGCATACCATCGCGCAACTCCGCGTCACGACCAACGCCCTCATAGCGTCGAGCTCCCAGCTACGTCCTGCCATCTTGCCAACATTGTGCGCACTCAATGCCATGTTGGCTGCGGCCGCCTCACAAAACTTCGAGGTAAGCTCGCCCGAGAACCGTCGCAATCTCGGACGTTCTCTCACGGAGGTATCAGAGCAAGTGAACTGCTTGGCGTGGGCACATTTCGGAGTTTTGCCCGCAGTCCCGCCATCGCCGATTTCCTTCGAGCTACCGGAGTTTCGCGGCTTCCAGGACGATGCCAAGGAATGGGTGGCAACCGTCAACGCTGTCGGAGATCACGCAGCGTGGACGGACCAAAAGAAGTGGGGCATGGCCATAGACCGCCTTCGGAATGCTGCCGCGGCTTGGCATCGATACGAAGGCGTGCGGCAGACGTCCTGGGTGGACTGGAGTGACAAGCTCATAGCTGCTTTTGGACGGAGTCACCATCACCTCTCCACGACCACCCAGTCTTACGCGACCGCTACCGAGAATAGATCCCAGAAGGAGACCACCCTCGCGGCTTCAGCTGTATTTTGCAGCTTCCCGACAGCCAATTTAACCACCTACCCTGGGACGAACAACCCTACAGTGCTGACCCTCACTTCGAAGCGACATCTCCTGATATCACGTCAGTCTGTGGCCGAGTGTGCGGACGTCTGCCACACGCTAAGCGCCGCTTCCTTCAAAGTCACTGTCAGCAAAGACCTACCAGAGAAGGTAATACTTCCGGTTAGTGACAGGTCATCTGACAATGAAGGCTCTACTGCACGTGAAACTATAGGAATAAGCAGCTTGAGCATGAGTCCGACAAAGGCAGTGCTGCAAGAGCACGCGTTGCCTCTCAAGCTGCAACCTGAACTCGGCTCTCAGATGACTACAAAGACACCCCGACGCCCCTTGCCACACCGCAAGCAACGCAGGCGTCGACGCTCAGTGCAGCAGGTGACGGTGCAGCGTGGACTATTTCCAGCATTTGTAACACGACTGCGACAGGATGCTCAAACCGACGAGATTAAACCAACGCGGCCACTTTGCAGGAGTCTGTATCTCCTGCTAGCGGCATCTTGTCCAAGTCAACAGCGTTGGCCCCATCGTGGACGACGCCTGCACCGACCATCACGTCACAGCCAGTGTCGTCCTCCGGAATCTCCTTCAACAAACTTCCATGTGAAATATCAGCTTGGCCGAGCCCGGCCACCCCGGAATAGTCAATGCCGCCCACCGGAGACATTGTCGGTAGCCCACGAGGCTCGCAGTCGGGGCCGAGTGTAATGATATTAAATAGTGGGGCTCAGGCAAGGGCGCAGGCAGGGTTACGGAAGCGGAGGAAGAGGAAGCAGAATAAGAACAGCCGGCCTGCAGCAAAGGCGTTGTCTCTTATTTCTCGTCGTTACAATATATATATATATATATATATATATATATATATATATATATATATATATATATATATATATATATATATATATATATATATAACCACTGGAAAAATATACCAGGTGTAACCAGAAAAAGGTGCACCTGCAGTTTTAAAGTTTAAAAGAAGCAATGACATGCCAACCATCCAAAATAGAACACCCGAGAAAGGAGCATCAATCAGTATTACAGCAGCTAAAAGCCTGCTAACAGCTGAAGGTAGTCATGCTGCTCTTCCATTCAAGTATAGTGTACACTGAGAAAAGATACTGAAGATACACCATCAGCAAATGACAAAAGCAATACAGACAGAGCTTTCTCTTATAATTCAAAAAGTCTTTAGCTGAGGAGGCAAATAAGTCATTGGCACACAATAAATGCACAAAAAAAAAGCTGTCGCACGAGGCTGTCAGCGCTTAGACAACACAGGCAAAAATACAGTAGACTGAAGAAGGGAAAACCCATAGCAAAAGTTACCATACTCCTGAGTTCTTGCTTTGCGTGCAAATGAAGCTAGCGTGAAGTTGAACACTAGATTAAAGCACCACAATCAAAATCTGGAAGTCAATGCTTTAGGAATAATACAAAGTACTGAAGAAGCATGCAAAGAGCATTCCTGTGAAAGAAAATATAACAAAAGACTGAAACCTCTGTGGCCCTGAACAAGACAACACCACAACCAATCGAAGAGCCGTTCGGACACACCAGCAGTTCTGGCCAACACTAAAAAGTCACAAAAACATACCTTTAATGCCTTTTTTACAAGAGAACTTCAAAAAGAAATGTGCATACACCAATGCCAGAAGTATCGATGGAAGCTATTACTCATATTCAGCTCTTCATTGAAACACTGACAGAAGATACTTGTACCTGGATGCTTAATTACTTTGGTACAACTCAAGAGCGTCGACACCAAGTGGCAAAAAAATTATGATGGAAGACTACAATGTGATCAAATGCACACGTCAACCACCAACCAAGGTCCTATGCTAGAGTGAATATCGCAAAAAGTCTTGAACGCCTAATGTCACTGGCTCATACTCAGCGTTCTCAATCAAAATCTTGACCTCCCACACAGCATATTATTTCAACAACCTGCCACCTCTCACCATGTCATGAAACAAGCTCGAGTATACACAAACTCTCCTCACCGTTAGGTAGTTAGATAGCTCCACTAGTGCTTCACTTTCGGAACACATAGACCAGGGCCGTAACTAGACGGGTAGTGAGGAGGTTCTGAGCCCCTGAAGTATTTTCATGCTCTGACTTTTCGTCAACAATAGCTTAATCTGGGCAAGTTGGTTCATTGTGATTGTGTTCTAGTAACAGTGAGAGAAGTTCAGGAAGAGACAAAAAGGACAGGAAAGAGCGCTGACTGCCAACTAAATTTTATTGAAGGTACTACACCCACTTTTTTACAGAGTACAAGAACAGTGCTCATGCACAACGACACATGTGAGACCATGATAATATAATCTTAACTGAGAAAAGAATACTCTCTCTCCGAATGGATGAGTGAAGGTATACTGATGCTCTGATCCATGGCCTTCCTGACAAGAAAATGCTTTCACAGTCTCTCTTTCATTTCTTGTTCTTGCTTTTTTCAAAAACAGTGTTTTATGAAACATAAACTGCACTTACATTCTTTACAGTGTATGGCCATGCGACTACCATAGCCATTCTTAACATTTTAAGCATGCTGTCTTGCTCAAACATTGGGGCATTGCCCAGTTTGTCTTATGTTTACGTTTCCACGTGTCAATAGTATCTCATACACAACATTATATTGGCATTCAGAATACCTATTCTCGTGACGAATGGTGAAATAATGGCTATTCCTGTTGCTTTTTAGTACACACACTTTTGAAAACTTGCAAGGGATGGCAAATAACAAGATAAAATCATATCGGCTCACTATTTTCTTTATATTGTGAAACACCTTATGTACATACGGCATAGCATGCAAAGATCTTTGGTCATTCTGTTTTTATTTTGGTCCTGTTTTGTTTAACTTGACTTTCTGCAGGAGGGTTCAGCACACGGGTGTGATGGTGCTGTGGGATATCCAGCATCCTTTAGCCTTTTAATCTGGTTTTTAAGGCTTACCTCATCCTTGTGCTCACATGACTTCTGAAGGGTGGCCTCAATGCACGTGGTGGCAATTCCTCTGTGTAAATTGTCTAAATGTGTAATTATGTGTTATGATGTACTAAAAAAGATGTCCCAAGAATCAGAATAAGTGACAGTAGTCAAAGTTTTTGTCACTGCATTTATACAAATACCAGTTTATTTGTTGCCTCCTGCAGTATTTTAGGGCCTCTTATATAGATAGGATGTTTTCTCACTTTTATTACATTTTTGTATTGATGATGCCATATGCTCAGGAGGTAGAATGTCGTTATGTTCTTTCTGATAACTTCTAGCTTCTTAGCAAAGATAATGTTTCAGAAAAATGAAAAAAAGGCTAGCATAATATTAAGACATGGGAAGAAAGCAGAGTTTATCAAAAATGAATGCATTAGTTGGGAATGAGAAAAAAAGATGGATGACAGGTCAGTAATGTCAATTAATTTATATTAGGACACATGAAATGTAGCAGAGGGTGGCAGGTGATTAGTTCCAATGAGATCGAGAAATTATCAGCCATAATATGAAATTGGCTCATACAGGACAGGGAACATTGATTGGGCTTCCACCCTGCAGTGGACATAATATAGGCTTAACGCTAACAATGAGCAAAGCCTGTGAAATTAATGCTCCATGAAATGAGCAGTACTGCACAGATTGCTGTGCTAGACTTCCCATTTTGCATGTTTTTACCAGCTTATCCTGCTCGCTGTTCAGACACAAAGCTTCACCAGAAAAACAATGTTATACTTGGTGAGGATAATGCCAGTAAATCCAGTGTTTTATCTACACCTTTCCTTGCTTAAGTCCTCCTCCAAACTATACGATTTTTCTTGGAAATGTTCTGCTTACAGCACACCAACCGATCAAGTGAAACAACTTTATTGGGGTCCTGCAGGACGCGCCCTAGTATGCAATCACCATTTCACTTCACGTTACAACATACTGGTGGTAAAAATATTCTCTGGCAGGGTACAGAAGTGCATGCACTGAGCTAGCTTGTGCAGCGCGGTCTATTCCAGAAAGCTGAACCTATGTTTGGTACAGAATTTTGTAACCACATGATGCTTGCACAGATTAAATGTGGCCACACATAGCAACTTCTGAGCTTTTTTATGAAATGATCTCGCAGTATCTGAAAACATTTGTTTTTTTGTTTACTTCATAGTTCCCAGTGAAATATTTCTCTTGTTCCTCTCATTGAATAATGGCATTTGGTGTGACTAAGGTGTTCCTAATGCCTCACTATGAGATCAGAAAAACGATTCTTCTTGAAATTGCTTCACAAGCATTTCCTAAGATATTGAATGACACTGCTTGCACATGTACAAACATTTGCTAGTTTTATTGAGGGTTGATGATAAAGGGAATCAGTTGGTGCATCCAAGCCGGACAGAGATTGACTGGCCCTGAAAAAGGCCGTTTAGCTATATATCTTGCAGCTTGTTTCAGGTAGACAGGGCTTCATTCTGTAGAAATGGTAACTCATCACACTGGTTCCCCAGCATGAAGAACATAACTTGATGCTAACACTGACTCAGATGTTCTGAAATGTCATAGAGGGTACATGAAGGCTGGGTACATGAAGGTTGCAGTTATACTAACTGTACAGTCAGCATGCTTGTGTGATATGTGCATAGCTGCATCAAAGCCACGTGTGAGAATTGCGTGAACAGCTGAAAATCTCAATGGCAGCTTAGCTTAAGAAGTCTGTCATCCCTTTTTTGCCAGTTTCCAATATCATCCTTCCCTTTTCATGCATCTTCTTTCAATATATCTGGGGTTTTAATTCCCAAAACTACGATATCTTAATGAGAAGCAAATTTTGAACATCTGGTGTTCTTTAACATCTTCACTTGTTTGCAGCGCAACACCAGAAACACAGGACAGGGAAGGAGCAAAAGAGAAAGAAAAGATGGCGCCGACTCTGAAAAAGACGGCACTGACATCATGACACGCACATGTCGTGATGTAAGCTGCCCAAAGAGTGGCCTCCCGTGAGAATAGTGAACAACTGGGAATAGGATCTACCAGTAAGGGCTTTGTGTGCAATTCACAAACAGTGAAAAAGATCCACCAGGGGTGAACCACAGGTACATGGTGCACTCTGGTTGAGAGAGAGCAGAGTAAAACAGATGTGCCAGACAGGAGATTATAAATGGTTTTGTCTGGAGCTGGTGCCAGACCGAGCTCTGATTAAGCGTAAGGGAGTATTGAGCGCCAGGCCAATCTAATCCCATTCCTGTGATGGGGTGCAATGTGATGACAGGTGCGAATTCCATTTTCTTTTTTTTCCATGGGTTTAGGGAAATAATTTTTCAGGGATCAGATGAAAATACCTCCGACATACATAATAACATGCTTATTCTTGGGCGTAGTCATGCCTAGCCACCAGATTGGGAGAAAAAGGAATCTTTCCCGAAATGTGCGATAAAGTGTTTGGTGCTACGCCTTGACGGAAGTATTGATAGGTGCTTTGGAAATCGGTATGCCGTTTCTGTAATCGTTAAATATGCAACTGCATGTGCCACTGCTAGGGATAGCGTGACACTCCCAGCCATTTCGGGGTAAGCCGTTTTAATCTACATGAAGATGTTAAGGAGCCCGTTCTCCAACACAGCAGTAGCTGTGGCCATTCCTTCAACTAGGCCTACTGCAGCGCCAACTAAACGTCTGCATGAATTTAGCGCTAGTACCATACATAATAATCAGCACGTGCCTTGGGTTCACTTCGATGGTGTTGTGAATTCATCTTCCGTGACAATGGTTTAAGTTGCATGCGTGCCTTAATCATTATTGCAATAGGAGACCATGATTTATAGTCATGCATGGTGTTGCTTAGCTCGGTCCTCAGTGTTCGAAGCAGGTTCCGCCTTGTGAGTGCATGAGAGAGGCACAAGAGTTGATTTCTGCTCTGTGTTTCTATAATTCCCTAGCCTGTATTATACAGGAAGTGGATAGTGCTGGTGTGCGTCAGCTGCCTCGGTGCGCTCTCAACCGCCTGCCTGGTAAGACTGATAGCTCATTCTATCAGCGCCTTGTCGTACTCCCTCCTCACACTGCGACATGTCCTCCAATTGGAGGACATGATGATGCAACAAGATGATACGAAGCCCAAAACCACAATGTTTGCAAGCCACAACCCGAGCAAAAAAAAAATGTTTTATGTTTTATATATTGCACTTTTTGTATTGCCCTCCTGCTACGCTCTCAGATGAGAGCAGCAGTATTGGAAATAAATAAATAAATAAATAAATAAATAAACAATTCAACGGTGAGGCCAGAAAATCTACCTGACTAGGCCTGGAGCAACAAGCCAGAGAGCATATTCTTGGCTGGATAGATGAATGGATGTGGCCGTACCCTTTAGATCGGGCGGCGGCTCACGTCACCTAGCCGTAATGCTTAGTGAACTAACCACTAGATTTTTTTTCCCCTTTAAATAGTAAAGTTGAACGGGTACTTTGAAGTGAAGGGTTTAATTTTCAATCGTGCCTTGACTTTAGCCACCAATCAGATAACCTCCTTTTAGTTAAGTCTACCCGCTTAAAGTCTATTTTGCCCTCCCTGTCCCTAAACACCAGTGCTTTGAAAAACTCTGCGCCATCATCTTGAACTATAAGGTGAAGCCCTTTACAGAGCATTGTCAAGTGTTCGGCAGTTTTTTCTTTCTCTTCGCACGCACTGCATATTGTGTCTACCTCTTCATATTTGGCCCGGTATGTCTTGGTTCGCAATACTCCCGTCCTGGCCTCAAACAGTAGAGAACTACCCTGAGTATTATCATAGATTCTTTCTTTGGCAATTTCCTGCCTAAAAGTTCGATAGATCTCTAGTGCGGACTTCTTAATCATGCCAATTCTCCACATGTCAGTCTCCGTTTCCTGCAGTTCCTTTTTAACCGATAGTTCTTTCTGGTTTGGCCACCTGCTGTTTTCTAAGTATTTACCAGTCAATTTCGTGGTTCGCTTCCTCCATTTTGTATTGACATTCTTCATGTACAAGTAGCTGAAAACCTTCATAGCCCAACGCTCCTCCCCCATTTCTCCTCCCCCACAAGCATGCTGACTATATATATATATATATATGTTGTTAACAACATATATATATATATATATGTTGTTAACAGGCAATGGGCATGACTCCGCCGTCTAATAGGACTAGCATCGCTGGTATGTTTTTGATGCACGACGGACGTTTGACCCAAAGGGCGGTCATCGATGTCGAAAATATTTTGGTAGGTGGTCAGAACGTAGTGGAGCTATGCAGCCTGATAGGGCAGAAGATCAGGGGCAGTCATCATCGTGATTTTGTCGGTAGCTGCGTTTGCTCGGCTGGCTGCAACAGGGGACAAACAGTCTACAGGGTCTAATGCCACGATGTTACACGCATCAAGTGGGGAAGCATGGCCTAACGAATTGCCTTGCGGGAGAACTTTGGTCGTACTACTAAAGTTAAGGAGCGGAATCTGAATGTAATTGTCCACAATAGTCACGATAGTATGCGGCACAGAAACACTTCGGCCCAAGAGCACATCCACTAATGGAGACACTATGTATTCACCATCAGGAAGAGCTGGTGATATCGTTAAGACCGCGGACGTGGTGGCTTGCGGTTACAGCCGGACATAATCAACAGCGCACAAGTGGTGTGGCGGTGAAGATGGCACAGCCCGAAGTTGAGGCAGTTCAATTGGAGAACGCTGGTTGCACAGTAGATGAGAACGGCATGAGTGCACAATAAATCCAATTTAAGAATCAGGTAATTGAGGAACTGCTCAATAACTGCAAAGAGAACAGATGTGGGGTAATCGGCCACTGTGATGCGTGCTGTCCACATTCCTGTGATGGCAAGGCTTCTTCCGTAAGCGACACGAATTACGCCAGAAGAAGCCGGTGTGAAAACTTGTTTCAGGCAGTGACGAGGTCGGGCAATCATCACAGAAATATGCTCTCCGGTGTCAATAAAGGCAGAAACAGTCAGGCCGTCAACGTCGACGTCAATCAAAGCTTGTCGCCTCGGCAGTACAAGAAGAGGATTTAAGGTCGGTATCGAGGATGCAGCTTCACTTCTAAAAGCTGCACCGCTTAGTTTCACGGATGAGAATTGAGCGGGGAGGTTGGGCGTCGTTGTAGAGGAGAAAGGGGCGACGGGCGACGTCCAGGTGGTGAACGACACTGATGGCATCGGGGCGATGGTGAGCGGCTGTGCTGCGTATCAGGGGCATAGAAGGGTGGAAGGCAGCGGTAGCTGTAGGGGATTGGCGCAGGTGGCTGAAAAAGGCGGTAGATTTCGGCGTGGCGAGCAGTGTGATACTGCCCAGGCAGCACGCCGCCGTTGGACCAATCTTGGACCAACATCGGCTAACATCGGCACCGACGTCGGGCCGACGTCGGAAGTGCAACTTCTTCCAAAGTCGGGCCGACGTTCAAGCCAATGATGGGCCGATATTTTGCCGATGTTTTAGCCAGTATGCAACTAACATTGGGCCAATGAAGGCCCATTGTATTGCCGACAAAGCTGCCAATGTTCGGCCAACCTTGGGCCATATTTCAGCCAATCACATGCCATTTTTACGCCGATGTTTGCTGCACGACGAATATTGGCTACGGATGTACGACCGACATTGGACCAATCCAGGGCCACATTGCAGCCAATCAAATGCCGTGATTACACCGGTGTTTCCTGCACGACGAATATTGGCTACTGATTGGCTTGCCATTTTGTAACCATTATTAGTAGGGAATTTTTCTTACCGGAAGATTTAAACAATATGCCTCGATGACCCGCTCTTGTAGCTTTGCAGCCCTGTATTCTTGGGGCAACAGAAAATTGAATGCTGAGAACTGAAAGCAGTTACTCGATCTATTTCATCTTTTATACCTCATTCCCTTTGCTAACACTAGAAGCGTAGTTTATTTTTTTACCAATTTATCTTTTGCAATAGCGAGTGCTTTATTTGGTACTGGTATTTGGTACAGCAGATCGAAAAAAGTCGTTAGGAAGTAAATGTTGAAAGCGTATGTCCCCCACTTGCAATCCCCACATATGTCCCCCACATGGTAATCGAGAATATTCATAGTTTAGAGCATTTTTTTGTAACTAAAACATGGTGATGGTGCTTCCGAATCAGCATAAGCTAGCCGAACAGTGCACCACCGACAGTCTGCAGACTATTTATTCTTTGCTTTTTTTTATTTGGTACAACAAAAATGTATACATTGAAAAATATATATACACAACTAAAAAAGGCCCGCTCTACTGCAGGTCAGGTTGCGTTGGGGGCACAGTGACAGTGGTGCTGTCAAGGCCCTGGCTGCTGTGGCTGGGCAGGAAGCCAGCTGCCGCGAGCAGCCGATAATCTGCACTCTGAGAGTGGGGATCATCGGGCTGCTCCACAACAAATGCTTCTCTGAAGCGCCGCTTCCTGCCCCCACAGCGATCACCAGACCCTGGCAGCCACCTCCTAATAAAGTTGAGGGCCTCGGCCTGGTCGCACCCTGCTTTTTGGCAGATGACATCTGCATACAAGAACAGAAATACCATAGTACACATGAAGCACTGTAGTACAGAGAATACACAAGGGTACACACACATAAAACAATGAACAAGTCTAACCTGTCACTAATCTACAGAGCCTCAGGTTCACAAAGGCCCTTTTCCCTTTTCTGCCATGAAGGCTGTACAGCACTTGCACGTCATGTGCCATTACAGCCTTCATGGCATTCACACCAATTTCTCGGAGGCCACGTCTCCCAATCTGCAGGAGGTGCTTGCACTGTAAAAAAATGCAAGAAGCATAGATGTGGTGAACGCAACAGCACATCGAAATGTTTTCATGAAAAAAATCTGCAAGAAGAGGACACTGAAAACAACAACTTGAATTTTTGGGCATCACAACATTTCATTGTTTTTTTACGCTAACTTCAACTCACTTGACCTAAAATGGTTTCCACATCAGCCCTCTCACACTCAGTGTGAGAACCTTTCAGAGTCCTTCTCTGAATGCAGTTTCGCTGTTATGAAATCAAATACAACACTGTTATAACCCTTAATAAATATTGATTCTAGCTATGAAATAGTATAATTACTTTGTACAGTGCTCAAATTCCAATACACGTTTCTTCGAGGTTACAATGTCTTTGCCTGAATGTTGACCAGGAGTAGCTTCTACAGGTGAAAAACGATAAAATATGTGGAATTCAAAAAGAAGCTTGGACATGTTTTTAATCAATGCATTGTAAGCAGAGCACAACAAGATAAATGAACATGATCAAGGCGTACTAAGAGGCAACCTTAGAGCGACCAAATCTTGGTCATAGATGAAACTGATAGAAAAATAAAGGTCGCACTAGATGGTCGCACCATTTGCTGTTTATATTTTTCTGTGATAGCCAACAAAGAGGCATGTCGCTATAGAAATCTCATCACAATAAACAAAGGTGCATTTTTCTTCACACTGCGAAATTGGGTGCATGTTAGATTTTTAAAATATTAAGAAATCGGCTAACACAAGGCAGGGTGAAATGTAGCTCAAAGTAGAGAGAGCCGCAGCGGACACGAAATAGGGTGATAAATGAACAAAATTACTGAATGTCTGTTTTAAGCAGGCTATTGCTAGTCACTGCCCATCAAACACACGATGCCGCCTACATCGTCTGCTAGCCTAGGACAGTTCATTCGGACATCACAGACTATAGTAAATACAGTCGAATCTCATTAATTCCAACACACTTAATTCGAACTGACGCTGTGGTCCTATCAAAGCTATACCGCGCTCCGAAAATGCTCTCAGCACCCCGCCCAATCCTGCGGTGGCACTTCAGACACCTCATCGCTGTGCTTGAAGAAGAAAATGAAGAAAAGGAAAGAAAAGACTGCGGCGGAATGTTTGCCAAATGCCAATCTGCGACATTCCTGTGCCCCGCTTCGGCTTTTTCCGTCCCTGCCACGTAGAGACCCTTCTCCTTTTAACACTGCGCATGAAGAGAAAGAGGGGAAAAAAAAGCTGTCCCAGAGAGTTGGCTCTCTCATGCCGATCTGCAACACGCCGGTGTCACGCTTCCCTGTTTTTCGTTCCTGCTAAGTAGAGACTCTTCTCCTTTCAACACCGCGCATGAAGAGAGAAAAAAAGAAGCTGCCGCGGAGTGTTTCTCTCTCGAATGCCGATCTGCTTTTCCCCAGGTGGAGACGCTCCTCCATTCTCATCATGTGCTGGCCACGCTCCGGCTGCAGCGCAGATGGTAACAGTGGAAACACAGTTGTCTTCGAAGAGTGTCAGCACTGGACATTGCCGCGCGCAACTTCTTTTGCCAGGAGAATACTGAAGCCGAAGTACAAATGCTTTGCAAACTGCACGCAAAACTTGTTGACTCGTTGCAAGGCCAACGTATACAGACATGTATTGACTACTTTAATTAATGACGGATGTCCTGTAATTTGTGAATAAAACTTCTCCATGCACATGCATCACTGCATGGTGAGCCCTCCGCTCGTTTACTGTATTTACTCTATTCTACCGCGCCCTCGATTGTAACGCGCGCCCGGTTTCCACATAAAAAAAAAAAAACTAAGACATCGGTTGCAACGCGCACCCTTTTTTCTCGTTGGCCCGCTTGATCACACCACTCGCGAAAACGACTCTTTTTGAGAGCGTCTTCCATTTAAATATGAAGTACGGGGGAAGCTTATGCCTATCTGACGTGCAACAGAGCATTTCTGTCACTAGTTTTACCGTAGCCCGATGTCAGTACACAAACTTGCTTCGCCCCCTTCTCCTAGACGGTTGTGGTGCCAGGCATGTCGAAGTAAAGAGGCGTGTGATCGGCATTCCCGATTTGCCCAAGCAGGTAGCCGTTGTTGTGCCGCAAGTTTAGGAGGAACCTCTGAAGACTCTGAAGCTTTTCTTCGTACTCATCCGGCAACTTCCGGCATATGCCCGTTCGCCTTCGGAGGGAAAAGCCTTTTCTCTTCATAAAGTTCGTTAGCCAGCACCTGCTCGCTTTAAAATGGCTCTGCATTAGCCCTTTTTCTAAGGCTAACTGCATAGCCTGCACTTGGAGCAGTTCTGTCGTCACGGGCCGCTGTGCCGCTCACTGCTTAATCACATACTCGCCGAGCAGCTCTTCAATTTGTGGCAACCGACCCTGCTGTGGTCCACTGAAGCCTTTGCGTGAATCTTTGCTGTCGACAATATTCTGCTTTTGTTTCCTCCAGTCCCGCACGCACGTTTCGGGAACTCCGAATGACCGTGATGCGGCCCGATTTCTGTCCGTTCCGGCACACGCGACGACTTTTCTTTTAGAAGCAGCATTGTGGTGCACTAGTCGAGTTTTTGGAGTCGGCCCTACCATGCCGTCGATGCTAATGTACTACAAGATGACGAACTCCTCAGCACACGTATGAAGTGCCGCGCATGGGAAACACATAGGCAGAAATGACCGACGCGCCATGCCGACGTACGTAGGGGGCGGCCATTTTGTAAGTGGCGATGGCAATAGAATGACCATATTCATTTTTTTTTTCGTACTCGATTCTAACGCACATGCGATTTATTAACTCTCTTAACCGGAAAAAAGGTGCGTGTTAGATTCAAGTAATTACGGTAACTCATTATTTTGAACTTCTTTTAATTTGAACAAATTTTCTGGCCTCTTTGAGTACGAATTATTCATATTCGACTGTAGTGCAGTGGCTCATGAGATAACCTGACTAGTTTGTTTCCCGAAACACAGTATCTTAAAGCAGTACTAAATTTCTGCATGTTACATAGGCATATTAAAAATCAAGAAATATACACCAAAGCCGCAGCCACAGCTTCACTCTGCACAGCTGCCTCTGCTGCCTCCACTTCTCCAATTGTACCAGCAGGCAGCCGGGGAAGGTCAGAGGGGCGCTGTGCTGGCTGGGCGTGCTGAGGCACGGACAAGAGCCGTACCTTGTGCTTCAGCTGTCGCACCTCCTGCAGAACCTGTCTTTGTCGCTGCCGGATGCCAAGTTGGATCCGCAGGATCTGTAGCAATAGAGCTGGAACATACAAGAGTACATACCATATTTACTCGCACAATTTGCATCCTCACATAATTTGCTCACCAGTATAATTAGCCAGCCTGCTTTACTACAAGAAACTTTTTGCTCGCATACTTTGCCCTCCCCAACCAGCCCGAGCCACCTTGCCAGCACACACACAGACACATTTGACTTCATGATGCTCTGGTCAGGTACATCTCTTGTCGAGCAGGCGAGTGCAGTCTTACACAAAATGAACTGAGTGCAAGGTCCCTTCTTCCATGAACTTTCATGCTTTCCCTAGAATATCGAACTTGAAAACTGAAACCTGTTTATGTGTAGTCCGAAATGCCTAAAGGTTTGCCTCCTATCTTCCCACCTCTTCCACGGCAAGAATGTATTCCCGAGACACAGCACAGATGTTGAACGCGTGCAAGGACCTGTCACATCAACTAGATGAGGCAGGTTTTCGCACTCAATTTTTTTTTTCGGTTTCGCCATCTGGCCATTGCGTTTTTACCGTTCCTTGTGATAGGCTACAATAATTATATACGAGGCAGATTGCTGTTATAAAGCTTACCGAAGAAAACTGAAATCGTGCTACCGCTAAGCACATCAGCGTGGAGTTCTTGGACATGCAATATTCAGTATGGGAGCCAGCAGAAGAGTGCGTTGAATAAGACTTAGCATAGAAGCTTGGGTGTGTTGGTTAGATATCGGAGGGAACACAACGCAATGGAAGACTGGGACAAGGAATGGACACACACACACATGAAGGGCGACACACACAGCACTGTGTTGGCATCGCGCTTCCTTGTCTGCATCTTACCTTACGTTGGGTTCCCGACAATTATTGGAGAGTACTTATGTTCTCTGGTATAACCCTGTCGTGGGAACTGGTTTTTTTGAGCACTGTTCGGAAGAACTTCAAGAAAATGGGGGCATTTGAACAGGCTTAGCAAACAAATGACAATCCGCTTTGAGACAGCTGTGACAGCGCCTGCAACATATATTCCCAGTTGAGCTTTTAGGCCAGCGATTCCTACTAGCTTCGCACATGACCGGATTGACAAAAAAAGTACACATAATACGCGAGTATATACCGCATTTGACTCTGTAGCTTTGATGAACCAGGTAGATACAGAAACTTATCCAAAACTCCATTGATTCTGTTGCAAAATTATTCAACAAACAAATTGCGATGTTATACATGTTACTATACGATTGTGGCACTTTACCATTGCAGCTTTCCAGGAGGCACACATAGTCCAGCGTTAGTTCACCACTCGCAGTTAATTGTATGCAGTAGGTTGCTCACAGCAACTGACTGCATGCAATGGTGAACATCTTGCATGCTTGCACCGCTGTTTCAGCATGCTGGCTGCTTCCCATACGGCTATCAATTGATGTTCACAAAATTGGGAAGATGAAGAAAGACTACACAGTGCCCTCTGGCCACCCTATACTCCAAACCTCCAGCCAACAAACAAACAAAAGAAACAGAAGTGCGCAAATGAATATTATTCCTAATGCAGCTGGAATGGAGTGTAGTTTTCACCAATTCTGTGTGTTAAGTCAATATGGAGTGAGTTAACTCCATAAAGTAGCTTTTCTCATAACAGTGTTCACTCTATTGTAACACAAGGAGTGACTTCATAGCATCTAGAAGGAAAAATAGAATCTTCAGTATTTGATATAAATGTGAGGCTCTACCTTAAAACAGCAATAATCTGGAAAAAGAACTAATTACATTCGGAAAAAAAAAGGTAGCACAGTTGATCCCCTTTACAAGAGACACTGATGTAACAGACAAACGGGGATAAGAGGCACCAGTGTGCAAACTGACATTTGGCCCATCATGCATCAGGCACTCCGTAGATGCGCCTGTGCAGCCGGGAGCCCGGCAGTCAAGCATGCTGAGCAAGACTGTTGACCACTGTACAATGACACATTGCCACAAAATTTCGAAACTTCATTTCCCAGACTTCTGCAAAAGCTTCTTACACTCTTGCATAATTTTTGCACAAGCTTCTCTCATTCTTGCGTTATTTTCGTCAGAACATATAAGTGTTGGAAGTTGTATGTCCCCAAAAACTTGCACAATACAAATAGCATACATTAAAGTCTATCACTTAATACGTGCATAGTGTAACAATGAAAGGAAACTCACGCATGGTTTGCTCCGAGCCTTCCCCGTGAGGTGCCTCCTTGAGCCTTGGAGAGCACTGTACAGCTAGAGCAAAGTAGCATCAATCCAGTGTTAATGGCAGGTTAACAAGACAACAAAACTAACCCCCATATTCATAAACGCTCCCCGACTCGACTTTCACCCTTCACTTGACAGAGTTGAGCACTGTGCCGCTGCTCGTTTGAAAGCGACGCTGCGCTACTCGAGAATCACAGCAGATTATTGCTGACATGCAGCAATTTTCTCTGCTCCCATTAGCCATCTCAAGTGAAGGTGAAGCGTTGAGTGGAGGGACGTTCTAGAATACGGGGGTAAGATTGGTTGCAAGAACACTACAATAGACACACTTAATTTTTACACTCCATCTATATTGTACAGCTACACACATTCTGCATCCTTATAATGCAACATATACATACAGGCTTATAAAGTAAACACTGTAGGCTGCTCAAGTAACACCTACACAAAAAAATTACCCAAAAGTGGCCATGCGCAAAGTACTTTTATTTGAAACTCACAAAACTTTTGCGGTGATGGAGAATAAATAAGACAGGTTACGCTTGGAGGCACATGAGACCTTCGCAGCTTTCATAAAGTACAAAAAACAATATGGTATGTGTGTGTGTATGTACGCATGAAACTTCAGCCTTTACATACGGTTTTTTGAAAGAATCGGCTATGAATTTTATGGCACCTGTGTCCTTCAGCGCAATTGAAAGCATGCTGATCAGTGTGTGCAATTGTGGAATAGTTACATGGAAAATGGCGTGAAACACCTAAAATCAAATTTTTCCAGCTAGGAAATACGCAGCTGTGTATACATAACACATGCTGCAAACAGTGGGAGGTGACCACAAGAGTGATTTGAGTGTAAGCGGCAGTATTCCGCATTCATGCACCCCGCCATTTTCAACTGTTTCCCAAAAGCAGCACCACTTCAGCGTGCTACTTTTTTTTTACATCATAAACAGCACGGAATACAGCGAGGATGAAAACAACATATGCAATTAAATTTTGAGCACTATTTATGGTGCGCATGATTAATTGATTGATATTTGGGGTTTAACGTCCCAAAACCACTATATGATTATGATAGACGCCGTAGTGGAGGGCTCAGGAAATTTAGACCACCTGGGGTTCTTTAACGTGCACTTAAATCTGAGCACACGGGCCTACAACATTCCCGCCTCCATCGGAAATGCAGCCGCCGCAGCCGGGATTCGAACTCGCGCCCTGCGGGTCAGCAGCCAAGTACCTTAGCCACTAGACCACCGCGGCGGGGATGGTGCGCATGAAAAAAAAAAAGGCCTTTGTACAACGACGAATTCATAATTTGCCTTCACGGACCTTATGTTAGGCTGCACCACATACAGATTTTTTGTGGCTTTCAAAAGAGATTTGAAAAAAAAAATAATAACCGT
This sequence comes from Rhipicephalus microplus, assembly GCF_043290135.1. NCBI lineage: Eukaryota > Metazoa > Arthropoda > Arachnida > Ixodida > Ixodidae > Rhipicephalus > Rhipicephalus microplus. The sequence goes on along the minus strand of NC_134705.1, from coordinate 80,495,299 downwards.
GTTTACTCTCGTCATGAGCGCACTCACTAAGTCACCCTCATTTCAGTCGCCAAAATTTAGAATTTTTTTTTCTGCCACATATTAAACACACACCTTACGTTCATCCGCTGAAGTCCCACGGGCTCCCCCCCCCCCCCCCTTGCCGCCTTGGCTCGCTGCCACGTGCCATTTTATTTTTGTTTCTATTTGTTCACGGAACGTCCTCTGTCTTTTTTAATTATCTCTTGTAACATATGTGGCATTATCTTGTTCCCGAGGTGCCACAGGTGCTCTGCTATATAGATGCACCATTAAACTAGTATTTTTCATCAACTGTGCATTTCTGATGTTTACCTTGCAAGTACGTAAAAGTGGCATGCTTCTTGATCTACGATACACATGTGGCTTGTCTCACTTTGAAGGAAAAGTTAGCATACAATGGTGTAAATGCTTAGAATTTGAAATATTAAGGCAGCAGCACACCGGAGATGATCATATGGTAAAGAAACAAGTGCTGCCTTATTACTGGCAAGTTGTCACTTATATGTACAAATACATTTTGCGAGCTAAAAAAAGTACAAAAGCACAGCGAGGCTACGATGTGGTTAAACCTGTGGATTCGCTTCATTTATCACGCCATATGATGAAGCTTCCTTTGGTAAAACTGCTCAGATAAGAGAAAAAGTTTGCTGTCCAATACAGCAACTATACAAAGTGTGCACGTGCATCTCCCAGCGCCTTTTCGTCACTTCCGAAATGCGCCAGTTGAAAATGGCGGGGTGCATGAATGCGGAATACTGCCGCTTACACTCAAATCACTCTTGTGGTCACCTCCCACTGTTTGCAGCATGTGTTATGTATACACAGCTGCGTATTTCCTAGCTGGAAAAATTTGATTTTAGGTGTTTCACGCCATTTTCCATGTAACTATTCCACAATTGCACACACTGATCAGCATGCTTTCAATTGCGCTGAAGGACACAGGTGCCATAAAATTCATAGCCGATTCTTTCAAAAAACCGTATGTAAAGGCTGAAGTTTCATGCGTACATACACACACACATACCATATTGTTTTTTGTACTTTATGAAAGCTGCGAAGGTCTCATGTGCCTCCAAGCGTAACCTGTCTTATTTATTCTCCATCACCGCAAAAGTTTTGTGAGTTTCAAATAAAAGTACTTTGCGCATGGCCACTTTTGGGTAATTTTTTTGTGTAGGTGTTACTTGAGCAGCCTACAGTGTTTACTTTATAAGCCTGTATGTATATGTTGCATTATAAGGATGCAGAATGTGTGTAGCTGTACAATATAGATGGAGTGTAAAAATTAAGTGTGTCTATTGTAGTGTTCTTGCAACCAATCTTACCCCCGTATTCTAGAACGTCCCTCCACTCAACGCTTCACCTTCACTTGAGATGGCTAATGGGAGCAGAGAAAATTGCTGCATGTCAGCAATAATCTGCTGTGATTCTCGAGTAGCGCAGCGTCGCTTTCAAACGAGCAGCGGCACAGTGCTCAACTCTGTCAAGTGAAGGGTGAAAGTCGAGTCGGGGAGCGTTTATGAATATGGGGGTTAGTTTTGTTGTCTTGTTAACCTGCCATTAACACTGGATTGATGCTACTTTGCTCTAGCTGTACAGTGCTCTCCAAGGCTCAAGGAGGCACCTCACGGGGAAGGCTCGGAGCAAACCATGCGTGAGTTTCCTTTCATTGTTACACTATGCACGTATTAAGTGATAGACTTTAATGTATGCTATTTGTATTGTGCAAGTTTTTGGGGACATACAACTTCCAACACTTATATGTTCTGACGAAAATAACGCAAGAATGAGAGAAGCTTGTGCAAAAATTATGCAAGAGTGTAAGAAGCTTTTGCAGAAGTCTGGGAAATGAAGTTTCGAAATTTTGTGGCAATGTGTCATTGTACAGTGGTCAACAGTCTTGCTCAGCATGCTTGACTGCCGGGCTCCCGGCTGCACAGGCGCATCTACGGAGTGCCTGATGCATGATGGGCCAAATGTCAGTTTGCACACTGGTGCCTCTTATCCCCGTTTGTCTGTTACATCAGTGTCTCTTGTAAAGGGGATCAACTGTGCTACCTTTTTTTTTTCCGAATGTAATTAGTTCTTTTTCCAGATTATTGCTGTTTTAAGGTAGAGCCTCACATTTATATCAAATACTGAAGATTCTATTTTTCCTTCTAGATGCTATGAAGTCACTCCTTGTGTTACAATAGAGTGAACACTGTTATGAGAAAAGCTACTTTATGGAGTTAACTCACTCCATATTGACTTAACACACAGAATTGGTGAAAACTACACTCCATTCCAGCTGCATTAGGAATAATATTCATTTGCGCACTTCTGTTTCTTTTGTTTGTTTGTTGGCTGGAGGTTTGGAGTATAGGGTGGCCAGAGGGCACTGTGTAGTCTTTCTTCATCTTCCCAATTTTGTGAACATCAATTGATAGCCGTATGGGAAGCAGCCAGCATGCTGAAACAGCGGTGCAAGCATGCAAGATGTTCACCATTGCATGCAGTCAGTTGCTGTGAGCAACCTACTGCATACAATTAACTGCGAGTGGTGAACTAACGCTGCACTATGTGTGCCTCCTGGAAAGCTGCAATGGTAAAGTGCCACAATCGTATAGTAACATGTATAACATCGCAATTTGTTTGTTGAATAATTTTGCAACAGAATCAATGGAGTTTTGGATAAGTTTGTGTATCTACCTGGTTCATCAAAGCTACAGAGTCAAATGCGGTATATACTCGCGTATTATGTGTACTTTTTTTGTCAATCCGGTCATGTGCGAAGCTAGTAGGAATCGCTGGCCTAAAAGCTCAACTGGGAATATATGTTGCAGGCGCTGTCACAGCTGTCTCAAAGCGGATTGTCATTTGTTTGCTAAGCCTGTTCAAATGCCCCCATTTTCTTGAAGTTCTTCCGAACAGTGCTCAAAAAAACCAGTTCCCACGACAGGGTTATACCAGAGAACATAAGTACTCTCCAATAATTGTCGGGAACCCAACGTAAAGTAAGATGCAGACAAGGAAGCGCGATGCCAACACAGTGCTGTGTGTGTCGCCCTTCATGTGTGTGTGTGTCCATTCCTTGTCCCAGTCTTCCATTGCGTTGTGTTCCCTCCGATATCTAACCAACACACCCAAGCTTCTATGCTAAGTCTTATTCAACGCACTCTTCTGCTGGCTCCCATACTGAATATTGCATGTCCAAGAACTCCACGCTGATGTGCTTAGCGGTAGCACGATTTCAGTTTTCTTCGGTAAGCTTTATAACAGCAATCTGCCTCGTATATAATTATTGTAGCCTATCACAAGGAACGGTAAAAACGCAATGGCCAGATGGCGAAACCGAAAAAAAAAATTGAGTGCGAAAACCTGCCTCATCTAGTTGATGTGACAGGTCCTTGCACGCGTTCAACATCTGTGCTGTGTCTCGGGAATACATTCTTGCCGTGGAAGAGGTGGGAAGATAGGAGGCAAACCTTTAGGCATTTCGGACTACACATAAACAGGTTTCAGTTTTCAAGTTCGATATTCTAGGGAAAGCATGAAAGTTCATGGAAGAAGGGACCTTGCACTCAGTTCATTTTGTGTAAGACTGCACTCGCCTGCTCGACAAGAGATGTACCTGACCAGAGCATCATGAAGTCAAATGTGTCTGTGTGTGTGCTGGCAAGGTGGCTCGGGCTGGTTGGGGAGGGCAAAGTATGCGAGCAAAAAGTTTCTTGTAGTAAAGCAGGCTGGCTAATTATACTGGTGAGCAAATTATGTGAGGATGCAAATTGTGCGAGTAAATATGGTATGTACTCTTGTATGTTCCAGCTCTATTGCTACAGATCCTGCGGATCCAACTTGGCATCCGGCAGCGACAAAGACAGGTTCTGCAGGAGGTGCGACAGCTGAAGCACAAGGTACGGCTCTTGTCCGTGCCTCAGCACGCCCAGCCAGCACAGCGCCCCTCTGACCTTCCCCGGCTGCCTGCTGGTACAATTGGAGAAGTGGAGGCAGCAGAGGCAGCTGTGCAGAGTGAAGCTGTGGCTGCGGCTTTGGTGTATATTTCTTGATTTTTAATATGCCTATGTAACATGCAGAAATTTAGTACTGCTTTAAGATACTGTGTTTCGGGAAACAAACTAGTCAGGTTATCTCATGAGCCACTGCACTACAGTCGAATATGAATAATTCGTACTCAAAGAGGCCAGAAAATTTGTTCAAATTAAAAGAAGTTCAAAATAATGAGTTACCGTAATTACTTGAATCTAACACGCACCTTTTTTCCGGTTAAGAGAGTTAATAAATCGCATGTGCGTTAGAATCGAGTACGAAAAAAAAAATGAATATGGTCATTCTATTGCCATCGCCACTTACAAAATGGCCGCCCCCTACGTACGTCGGCATGGCGCGTCGGTCATTTCTGCCTATGTGTTTCCCATGCGCGGCACTTCATACGTGTGCTGAGGAGTTCGTCATCTTGTAGTACATTAGCATCGACGGCATGGTAGGGCCGACTCCAAAAACTCGACTAGTGCACCACAATGCTGCTTCTAAAAGAAAAGTCGTCGCGTGTGCCGGAACGGACAGAAATCGGGCCGCATCACGGTCATTCGGAGTTCCCGAAACGTGCGTGCGGGACTGGAGGAAACAAAAGCAGAATATTGTCGACAGCAAAGATTCACGCAAAGGCTTCAGTGGACCACAGCAGGGTCGGTTGCCACAAATTGAAGAGCTGCTCGGCGAGTATGTGATTAAGCAGTGAGCGGCACAGCGGCCCGTGACGACAGAACTGCTCCAAGTGCAGGCTATGCAGTTAGCCTTAGAAAAAGGGCTAATGCAGAGCCATTTTAAAGCGAGCAGGTGCTGGCTAACGAACTTTATGAAGAGAAAAGGCTTTTCCCTCCGAAGGCGAACGGGCATATGCCGGAAGTTGCCGGATGAGTACGAAGAAAAGCTTCAGAGTCTTCAGAGGTTCCTCCTAAACTTGCGGCACAACAACGGCTACCTGCTTGGGCAAATCGGGAATGCCGATCACACGCCTCTTTACTTCGACATGCCTGGCACCACAACCGTCTAGGAGAAGGGGGCGAAGCAAGTTTGTGTACTGACATCGGGCTACGGTAAAACTAGTGACAGAAATGCTCTGTTGCACGTCAGATAGGCATAAGCTTCCCCCGTACTTCATATTTAAATGGAAGACGCTCTCAAAAAGAGTCGTTTTCGCGAGTGGTGTGATCAAGCGGGCCAACGAGAAAAAAGGGTGCGCGTTGCAACCGATGTCTTAGTTTTTTTTTTTTTTATGTGGAAACCGGGCGCGCGTTACAATCGAGGGCGCGGTAGAATAGAGTAAATACAGTAAACGAGCGGAGGGCTCACCATGCAGTGATGCATGTGCATGGAGAAGTTTTATTCACAAATTACAGGACATCCGTCATTAATTAAAGTAGTCAATACATGTCTGTATACGTTGGCCTTGCAACGAGTCAACAAGTTTTGCGTGCAGTTTGCAAAGCATTTGTACTTCGGCTTCAGTATTCTCCTGGCAAAAGAAGTTGCGCGCGGCAATGTCCAGTGCTGACACTCTTCGAAGACAACTGTGTTTCCACTGTTACCATCTGCGCTGCAGCCGGAGCGTGGCCAGCACATGATGAGAATGGAGGAGCGTCTCCACCTGGGGAAAAGCAGATCGGCATTCGAGAGAGAAACACTCCGCGGCAGCTTTTTTTTTTCTCTCTTCATGCGCGGTGTTGAAAGGAGAAGAGTCTCTACTTAGCAGGAACGAAAAACAGGGAAGCGTGACACCGGCGTGTTGCAGATCGGCATGAGAGAGCCAACTCTCTGGGACAGCTTTTTTTTCCCCTCTTTCTCTTCATGCGCAGTGTTAAAAGGAGAAGGGTCTCTACGTGGCAGGGACGGAAAAAGCCGAAGCGGGGCACAGGAATGTCGCAGATTGGCATTTGGCAAACATTCCGCCGCAGTCTTTTCTTTCCTTTTCTTCATTTTCTTCTTCAAGCACAGCGATGAGGTGTCTGAAGTGCCACCGCAGGATTGGGCGGGGTGCTGAGAGCATTTTCGGAGCGCGGTATAGCTTTGATAGGACCACAGCGTCAGTTCGAATTAAGTGTGTTGGAATTAATGAGATTCGACTGTATTTACTATAGTCTGTGATGTCCGAATGAACTGTCCTAGGCTAGCAGACGATGTAGGCGGCATCGTGTGTTTGATGGGCAGTGACTAGCAATAGCCTGCTTAAAACAGACATTCAGTAATTTTGTTCATTTATCACCCTATTTCGTGTCCGCTGCGGCTCTCTCTACTTTGAGCTACATTTCACCCTGCCTTGTGTTAGCCGATTTCTTAATATTTTAAAAATCTAACATGCACCCAATTTCGCAGTGTGAAGAAAAATGCACCTTTGTTTATTGTGATGAGATTTCTATAGCGACATGCCTCTTTGTTGGCTATCACAGAAAAATATAAACAGCAAATGGTGCGACCATCTAGTGCGACCTTTATTTTTCTATCAGTTTCATCTATGACCAAGATTTGGTCGCTCTAAGGTTGCCTCTTAGTACGCCTTGATCATGTTCATTTATCTTGTTGTGCTCTGCTTACAATGCATTGATTAAAAACATGTCCAAGCTTCTTTTTGAATTCCACATATTTTATCGTTTTTCACCTGTAGAAGCTACTCCTGGTCAACATTCAGGCAAAGACATTGTAACCTCGAAGAAACGTGTATTGGAATTTGAGCACTGTACAAAGTAATTATACTATTTCATAGCTAGAATCAATATTTATTAAGGGTTATAACAGTGTTGTATTTGATTTCATAACAGCGAAACTGCATTCAGAGAAGGACTCTGAAAGGTTCTCACACTGAGTGTGAGAGGGCTGATGTGGAAACCATTTTAGGTCAAGTGAGTTGAAGTTAGCGTAAAAAAACAATGAAATGTTGTGATGCCCAAAAATTCAAGTTGTTGTTTTCAGTGTCCTCTTCTTGCAGATTTTTTTCATGAAAACATTTCGATGTGCTGTTGCGTTCACCACATCTATGCTTCTTGCATTTTTTTACAGTGCAAGCACCTCCTGCAGATTGGGAGACGTGGCCTCCGAGAAATTGGTGTGAATGCCATGAAGGCTGTAATGGCACATGACGTGCAAGTGCTGTACAGCCTTCATGGCAGAAAAGGGAAAAGGGCCTTTGTGAACCTGAGGCTCTGTAGATTAGTGACAGGTTAGACTTGTTCATTGTTTTATGTGTGTGTACCCTTGTGTATTCTCTGTACTACAGTGCTTCATGTGTACTATGGTATTTCTGTTCTTGTATGCAGATGTCATCTGCCAAAAAGCAGGGTGCGACCAGGCCGAGGCCCTCAACTTTATTAGGAGGTGGCTGCCAGGGTCTGGTGATCGCTGTGGGGGCAGGAAGCGGCGCTTCAGAGAAGCATTTGTTGTGGAGCAGCCCGATGATCCCCACTCTCAGAGTGCAGATTATCGGCTGCTCGCGGCAGCTGGCTTCCTGCCCAGCCACAGCAGCCAGTGCCTTGACAGCACCACTGTCACTGTGCCCCCAACGCAACCTGACCTGCAGTAGAGCGGGCCTTTTTTAGTTGTGTATATATATTTTTCAATGTATACATTTTTGTTGTACCAAATAAAAAAAAGCAAAGAATAAATAGTCTGCAGACTGTCGGTGGTGCACTGTTCGGCTAGCTTATGCTGATTCGGAAGCACCATCACCATGTTTTAGTTACAAAAAAATGCTCTAAACTATGAATATTCTCGATTACCATGTGGGGGACATATGTGGGGATTGCAAGTGGGGGACATACGCTTTCAACATTTACTTCCTAACGACTTTTTTCGATCTGCTGTACCAAATACCAGTACCAAATAAAGCACTCGCTATTGCAAAAGATAAATTGGTAAAAAAATAAACTACGCTTCTAGTGTTAGCAAAGGGAATGAGGTATAAAAGATGAAATAGATCGAGTAACTGCTTTCAGTTCTCAGCATTCAATTTTCTGTTGCCCCAAGAATACAGGGCTGCAAAGCTACAAGAGCGGGTCATCGAGGCATATTGTTTAAATCTTCCGGTAAGAAAAATTCCCTACTAATAATGGTTACAAAATGGCAAGCCAATCAGTAGCCAATATTCGTCGTGCAGGAAACACCGGTGTAATCACGGCATTTGATTGGCTGCAATGTGGCCCTGGATTGGTCCAATGTCGGTCGTACATCCGTAGCCAATATTCGTCGTGCAGCAAACATCGGCGTAAAAATGGCATGTGATTGGCTGAAATATGGCCCAAGGTTGGCCGAACATTGGCAGCTTTGTCGGCAATACAATGGGCCTTCATTGGCCCAATGTTAGTTGCATACTGGCTAAAACATCGGCAAAATATCGGCCCATCATTGGCTTGAACGTCGGCCCGACATTGGAAGAAGTTGCACTTCCGACGTCGGCCCGACGTCGGTGCCGATGTTAGCCGATGTTGGTCCAAGATTGGTCCAACGGCGGCGTGCTGCCTGGGCAGTATCACACTGCTCGCCACGCCGAAATCTACCGCCTTTTTCAGCCACCTGCGCCAATCCCCTACAGCTACCGCTGCCTTCCACCCTTCTATGCCCCTGATACGCAGCACAGCCGCTCACCATCGCCCCGATGCCATCAGTGTCGTTCACCACCTGGACGTCGCCCGTCGCCCCTTTCTCCTCTACAACGACGCCCAACCTCCCCGCTCAATTCTCATCCGTGAAACTAAGCGGTGCAGCTTTTAGAAGTGAAGCTGCATCCTCGATACCGACCTTAAATCCTCTTCTTGTACTGCCGAGGCGACAAGCTTTGATTGACGTCGACGTTGACGGCCTGACTGTTTCTGCCTTTATTGACACCGGAGAGCATATTTCTGTGATGATTGCCCGACCTCGTCACTGCCTGAAGCAAGTTTTCACACCGGCTTCTTCTGGCGTAATTCGTGTCGCTTACGGAAGAAGCCTTGCCATCACAGGAATGTGGACAGCACGCATCACAGTGGCCGATTACCCCACATCTGTTCTCTTTGCAGTTATTGAGCAGTTCCTCAATTACCTGATTCTTAAATTGGATTTATTGTGCACTCATGCCGTTCTCATCTACTGTGCAACCAGCGTTCTCCAATTGAACTGCCTCAACTTCGGGCTGTGCCATCCTCACCGCCACACCACTTGTGCGCTGTTGATTATGTCCGGCTGTAACCGCAAGCCACCACGTCCGCGGTCTTAACGATATCACCAGCTCTTCCTGATGGTGAATACATAGTGTCTCCATTAGTGGATGTGCTCTTGGGCCGAAGTGTTTCTGTGCCGCATACTATCGTGACTATTGTGGACAATTACATTCAGATTCCGCTCCTTAACTTTAGTAGTACGACCAAAGTTCTCCCGCAAGGCAATTCGTTAGGCCATGCTTCCCCACTTGATGCGTGTAACATCGTGGCATTAGACCCTGTAGACTGTTTGTCCCCTGTTGCAGCCAGCCGAGCAAACGCAGCTACCGACAAAATCACGATGATGACTGCCCCTGATCTTCTGCCCTATCAGGCTGCATAGCTCCACTACGTTCTGACCACCTACCAAAATATTTTCGACATCGATGACCGCCCTTTGGGTCAAACGTCCGTCGTGCATCAAAAACATACCAGCGATGCTAGTCCTATTAGACGGCGGAGTCATGCCCATTGCCTGTTAACAACATATATATATATATATGTTGTTAACAACATATATATATATATATATATATATATATACGTCATATATATATATATATATATATATATATATATGACGTATCAAAGGACGGTTAGTAGAGGTAAAGAAGGAAGAAGTGACAGTAGAATAAAGATGGCGTATGAGCCAAACTACGTCTGCCATTCATCGTAGCGTGACACGAGTCGACAGGATGGAGACCTGCCTGCCCCTTCATCAGTCGCTCAGCATCGACGCAGTTCTACGCAAGACACCCTGACCACACATGGACAACCGTGCAAGCGCCTAGCATTACGCATCGACCAGCATCATGTCAGAAGCATCTACTGACCTTCCCATCCCCAAGTACACCGGAGCAGCGGACGATGGACCCGTGCAGGACTGGTTCTACCTGTTCAAGCTCCACGCTACCGCTGCATTATGGTCGGAACGGGAGATGATCATAAACTTCACTGACTACATCTCAGGTGAGGCATTCAAATTTTACCTCACCCACATCTTCGAGAACGATGAGTCTTTGAAAAAGATCAAAGAAGAAATGATCATACGTTTGAAAGAATACGATGAAGACCTGTTCATACCTCATCAGCGGAAGGCTTTTCAGCTGACCCATCACAGTTACGCGAAGTCTTTTCGAAGTAAGCCTATTTTCCAAACGAGCCCTCAGAGAAAATATACCACCATTGTACCATCATAAGACTCTTCCAAAAAAAACGTCCCGCATTCGAACACCGACTGGTTACTTGCACGTCGCAACAGACAAGGTAAAGCCTACGTATACCGAAAGGAATTTAGACCATATCGGCAAAAGACTAAACCTAAAGCCAGCTTTCCCAAGAACAATGAAATCGGCATTTTCAACGTGTTCACTGCACCACAACACTTCACATTTTACTGAACCACCTGAATTCCTTGATGCTTCGTGTCACACACAAGGTCCAGACGGTTTCGAGCATGCGACGGAATTCACGCGTGACGAGCTAGTGAATCCTCATAATACCAGCCCCTACCCTGACGTTCCGGACCAGGGTCGTTCGACAGACATTGTCAGCCTAACTACGCTGCAAAAAGAAGAACATACGCCATCAGAACCACCTGAAGCCATGTCTGTTGTGCTCTCATCGTCAAGTGACAACACACATGTGAGTCAAATCACAGCAGGAATTTCGAATCCACCAACGCCGGCGCATTGTAAACTGACAGAAGCATTTACAATCAAGGATGACTCACAACCATCTTGGGAGCTTTCTCATCAGCCTGTCACGCTGCTTTCATCGCAGGACAAGCCTAGCAGTACAGTGTCGACTACCGACAATCTACTGATCACATCACCATCTAAAGAAAAGCAGACTCATGTTCCTGAAAGAGGCCCATCTGAAGAACTTTCACAAGAAGACGAGCAATTTCAACAAAGGCAACTCCACGAACTTCAAGAACTGCAACGGCTACTCGAACAAGAACAACGATCGAGTGAAACCTCCTCACGAGTACACTTGTGGCTGAAAGATCAATAGAGACAATATCAATTAAAGAAGCAAAGACGAAGTCGATGCCTGAGCCATCTTCGCAGAAAGCAACGTCGACAAATTTTTCTGCACCAGTTCTCAACGCCGTGTCTACGATTCAACAAACTGAGAGAAGACCACAGAAAGCTACGAAAGAGACGTGCAGCTACCACGTGTACAATGAAGGAACAAAGGCATCATACCATCAGCTTCGGTTCTCGCACATTCAGGCTGCAAGCACTCGTTCCGTCTCAGCCATGACACAGAAAACAGCGTCTACGACGAAGAACTTCGTGCCCACGGCGAGGAATTCGATGCCTGCAGTGTTGGAGCTGTCGATTCTGCGGGATGTTCGGGCCTCGTTCGTTCTTCGCGGGAATGCCAGCTGTGATTACCCTTATCTCTACGTCCAAAGCATTTTTGCGTTGTCTAGGACGCAACCACCAGCCTTGCCCACCAGAACTCCTGCGTTTACCGGACTGCTGCACTCTCCCCTGAAGTCTGAAAGTTTACAGAACTTCCCTGGAGCACGGAACCAATTGTGAACTTTGACATTTGTTACTTTTTAACCTCTCCTTGTTTGCATTTTATTGTTCGTAATCCACGCTTTCTTTCGGGGGGAGAGGGAATCGTGTGACGTATGAAGTGACGGTTAGTAGAGGTAGAGAAGGAAGAAGTGACAGTAGAATAAAGATGGCGTATGAGCCAAGCCACGTCTGCCATTCATCGTAGCGTGACATATATATATATATATATATATATATATATATATATATATATATATATATATATATATATATATATTCAGATCCAACAGACAATAATGCTAAGGAATGTATACGGGAAGTTAGGCCACTCGCAATTTAAATGAGAAGAAAGAAAAGTAGGTGAAAAGATAACTTGCCGTGGGCAGAATCCGAACCTGCGACCTTCGAATAACGCGTTCGATGCTCTACCACTGAGCTACCTTGACAGCTATCCCCCCCACCAAATTATTTGGTATCTATGTCAATTTAAACGTGGGAGTGTACAACCACTATAGGTGGTAGACGAGGGACTATTGGTCAGCTGCCAGTTAGTAATAGGTTCAGGTGCTACGTGACGCCGAACAGGCTCATAAAGAGTGTGCCACACTCGCCGCCATGGCTACTAGTGGCGCTGACTGACACTCCCACGTTTAAATTGACATAGATACCCAATAATGTGGCTGGGGGGATAGCTGTCATAGTAGCTCAGTAGTAGAGCATCGAACGCGTTATTCGAAGGCCGCAGGTTTGGATCCTGTCCACGGCAAGTTATCTTTTCACCAACTTTTCTTTCTTTTTATTTACATTACAATTGGTTTCAATAGCTTCCCCTCTACATTCCTTGGCTATACTGTCTGTTAGATCTCATTATTATTGTGTAAACACGAAAACCGCGCCCTTAAGTATACACCTGTTTCCTTTATTCATTAACGAGGGTCTCGTACTGGCAGACTTGATACCTATAGGCTGTATACGAGGGACTATTGGTCAGCCGCCAGTTAGTAATAAGTTCACGTGCTACGTGACGCCAAACAGGCTCATAAAGAGTGTGCCACACTCGCCACCATGGCTACTAGTGGCGCTGACTGACACTGCCACGTTTATATTGACATAGATACCTAATGATGTGGCTGGGGGATAGCGGCCGTGGTAGCTCAGTGGTAGAGCATCGAACGCGTTATTCTAAAGTCGCAGGTTCGGATCTTGCCCACGGAAAGAGAATTTTTCACCCACTTTTTTTCTTCTCATTTACATTACAATTGGCCTAATAGCTTCCCCTATACTATCCTTAGCATTATTGCCTGTTAGATCTCATTAATATTGTGTAAACACGAAAAACGAGCCCTTAGGTGTACAGCTGTTTTCCTTATTCATTAACGACGGTTTCGTACTGGCAGACTTGTTGCCTTTAGGTTGTATATGAGGGACTATTGTTCAGCTGCCAGTTAGTAATAAATTTACGTGCCACGTAACGCCAAACAGGCTTATAAAGAGTGTGCCACACTCGATGCCATGGCTACTAGTGGCGCTCACTGACACTCCCACGTTTAAATTCACATAATGCCCAATAATATGGCTGGAGGGATAGCTATCGTGGTAGCTCAGTGGTAGAGCATCGAACGCGTTATTCGAAGGTCGCAGGTTGAGATCCTGCCCATTACAAGTTATCTTTTCACCCACTTTTATTTGTTCTCATTTACATTACAATTGACCTAATAACTTCCCTTATACATTCCTTTGCATTATTGTGCCTATACATTTCTTGGCATTATCGTTTTCGCAATTTCGAAAAAATGTTTCCGACTCTGGAGCACAGAAAATAAACTTAATATTTGCACATGATGTCTACGCTGAAAAAGCAATTCACGGAGCATACCTTCATGATCGCATTCATAGTATTTTAATGATAGTTTGGCCAACACGATTCTCTAAGAAAATACACCATTAAAGAGACTTGCTAGCAAGTCCATGCCTGATGCCGCGCACATGCTTTGTTGGTTCTAATTATTTTCTCGAGCGTAGCTCTGAAAGCACAAGGTCAAATATAGGGTGCCCACGAAAACCCTTCGCGTTGTTGCTTATCCATAATCAATCCACAGAAGCGGTCCACATGGATTTAACCGATCCAAGTCGCACGCGCAGACTTAGATTCACCGTGCAGCTACTGCGCTATGTTTGATGATCATGGCGCGAGCCGAATACCTGTGACGTGCGGAAGATGTTGGCTTCAACGTAAGCCGGCAGCGGTATAAAAACTCTAGCTGTAACTAATCTATCATCTGCACTGTCCGACCAGACAGACATCAATAAAGACTGATACTAAAGCACTGGTAGATTTTTTGTCGAGTACGCATGAACTAGCCTCAAAGAAGACTACTGCGTTGTATAGGTATTGTATGTACGCATCACCTATTCTCATTCCTATCGCCATCTTCATTACTATTTGCTCAGTTTCACTTTTACGCTGTACAGAATAGAAGGTCACAGCTCACTATCTCAGACCGAACTTTCTTCTAATAAATTATTTTTTTGTCGTGAATGCTATATATGAAAATTACTGGCTATCAACCCCAACAACGGCACATTAGCGCCGTGGAAGTCGCAGTGATGTGACGTCACAGCAAGGACGCGATTGCTCGGCGGCCAATAATCGCCTGTTTTAGCACCTGGCGTTTACCTGGTTTGAGAGCGAAAGATATTATAGGATCACGATGGTCGCGTGCGCAGTACTTTTCCACCGCCACTGCCACCACCGGTGTCTGTATCCACTAGCCACTCAATCTACAATAGAACTAAGTAAATTAAAACCACTAAAGGCACAATAGAAATTGAACCGGGGTCTCCTGCATGCTGGCCCCGTATTCTACCACAGAGCCACGCTGATGCTTCGACCTCCGTTCCAAACTGACCTTTGGCAGGCTTGCTTTAGGAAAGGGAATCACGTGAACTTGAGTAATAAAGGAAGGAAGAACAACAAGAGAGATGGCAGGAAGGCTAACCAGGCACAGGACCGGTTGCTTACCCTACGTTGGGGAATTGCACGGGGGAGCATAAAGGTGATGAGTAATAAAGCGTTTTAGAGCAGCAAAGAAACAGCAATGCGTTACACAAAGCAAATAGCGTAACGGGTGATCCATCGAGTTCTCCAACCCCAATACAACAGCATGCGGTGTAATTCATCACCGTCACTCATAGAATCACAAAAATTCAGACTTCTCCGCATATGTGTAGTGGGTACCACCCTTCTCCGAAGATTGACAAAGTATGCCAGGGTGAATGCCTCTCTACTGTATGAAAAAATCATATGTATATTTACGTGGTTGGGACCCTGCATGTTTGATTCTAGGAGTTACCCAAAGAGTGCTTAGAAAAACTCGGTAAATCCACTCTTCCAGTTTTCTTTGACCATTTGCACTTTCTGCACAGGCATGGTAGTTTTGTTTGATACAGTGGTGATTACCAATTATTCTTACGATACAAATCTTAAGAGTAGAAGGGAAAACTTTCGCTTCTCGCGAAGGTTAGGTAAGCTGTAGAATGTTTCATTCAATGGAGGATTCCCTGTGAGAATAGTCATGCGCGACGGCAAGACACTTGTAGCTTTCTCTGTGACCCAAAGAAATGGAAGCTAAAACATTTACGCTACTGTATATAACATCGCTACAACAAAGTGCAAGCTTTACGGCTGGAATTCATGCCCCCGAACAATAAAAAGACATCAGCACGTGTTAAAAACACAAACTACATTGTTATTTTCACCCGTTATCTCTGCATCCTAAGAATATTTAGGTCACCTTAAAGATTGATTCTTTCCGCTTGAGGATACTTCAGATCAGGGGCCCGTAAGCTGCGGCCCCTGGAAAATTGTCAGAACGCCTCCCTTCCCCTTATCACATCCTATCTCAAAGAAGACTTGATGTCAAATGAAGGTTTTTACTTCTAAAACACGTTTCTAAACTGAAAACTTCTGACATAAGTAGAAGAGTACTTGAACTTCATTTTTATTCTTGGGAAGTGCCTGCAAAAAATAAACATAATTTATATTCCAAGATTGAAGAGTACTGCAAAAGCGCTGAATGTTTGGTATTTTTCTCAAGTCCCCTTCTCCCGGCCTGCTAATTACCATTGACTGGGTTATAAAAGAACTTCAGTCTACAAACACGGTTTCCTTGAGTAGGTAGTGGCGAATGAGTTTTTTTATTGATTCACCAATAGAGCTGTGACTAAACGAACTATGAATCAATGTCACTGCTTTTGTCTTTGTTCTTCGTAATTTTTCAATGAATGTTATTGTGAGATCACAAAAAGGGTGCTTTTTGGCATTTTGGTTGTGCACCACCACCGCTAGTGTTCGTAACCACAATTACTTAAAACAAGAAAAATAACGAAATAACAGATAATAGATAATAATAGACAGGATAGCATTCGCAACCGAGTCCCCTGCTTGCCAACCCAGTATTTAACTGCTGTGCTTGAAACATTGTTGCAAACTGATCTTAGATAAGCTTGATGTCAAGAAAACAATCGCGTGGCTATGAGTAATAAGCTTTTTTAGAACAGTAGAAAACAACCAAGGGTCATACAATGCGAACTACGCAACGAGTAGATTGTTGAATGTCCCAAACCAGTACAAAATCTCTTGTTGATTACCAGTTCTTTATCGTCGGCAGCCACAGTATCACAAATCAGCAGAAAATTTCTTGCAAGTGTGTTACGGGTACAACGCTTCTCTGAAGAATAATGAAGCAAGGCAGAGTGAATTCTTGGTGAACGCTGCGCTCACCAAAATAAGCGGACGCTCCGCTTTAGCTCGTTTTTTTGCGAATGTTTCCACAGAGTTTTCGTCACTGTGGGGTGCATATCGGACATCATCGGATCCGTGAAAAAGATAGGATTCGGCACATATCGAACTTTGAGGTGAGCCACAGCATTTCTAGACATCATCTGAACTTTTGTGCTGCCGCCGCGCGGGTAAAGCGCTAGGCAGATCATCTGGCAGCTATGCAAGTACAAGAGGAAGAGCTGTCGGCAGAGGAATCACCTGCGCCAGGTGATGGCAATTCACAAAGTCAGCTGGCTGAATGACGGGGCACAGATGGATGGCGCAGAGGCTTGGCAATTAAGCAACGCATTTTGAAGGCGTCGCGAATGCCATCGATAACAAAAAAAAACACATCAAGATAGTAATTTGCCCACGGAGTGGATTGAATTTGGAGACAGTCGGCTCTGCAACTGTGAGTGGGGCTATCATCAAGGCGGCAGGCCTCATTACTGCGAAGATTAAGAAAGACGTTATTTGCCCCAGCTCCAGGCAAAATATTCTGGTGGCTATTACGCTAGAAAGGAGCAACGCTGAACGCTATGTCCGAATAAGGTGAGTAAGGATGGCAGACAAGAATTATCATGTCTGTGCATACGATACTTTCCACACACTACGCTTTAAGGAGTCGTTTACCATGTGGGTATTATGAATAGACCAGCTGCGCTTGAGTGGCACATCGTAAATGAACGTGATTTACTGACTCTGACCGGTAAAAGAATCAAGAATACCGGCTCGGTAATCATTGTGTCGGATGGCTTAAGAGACCCAAATTTTGTAAGGTATGGGCCAACTTTGTTCCGTTGTTACTTGTACCGCAAGCAATTCGACGCATGATATGTGCATGGGAAGCTTAAACATCGGGCGGATGTCTGTTCTGCGCCCGATTGCCTTAAATGCCGAGGATCCGGTGCTCTGAATTCAACAGAGCATTCTAACTCTGAGCCTTGTTGCAAGCGTTGTGTAGGTCGACACCGGACAGCGTATAAAAAATTAGGACAACGTTCCCTACGTCCCTACGTTACCAGGTTCCCTACGTCATGCGCGTTCGACGACAGGAGTGAGCCAGAGCAGAAGTAGCAGCGGAACAAGAAGCAGTTGAGGTGGCGCAGCTGTCAAGCGTGTCTTAGCACTCGAGGAGAGGCTCGCGTTCTCGCATCTGATCGAAGTCGGGACGATTATCATCGTACGGGAATTCAGCCTCGAAGAACCACTCTGCGTTTATTGTTGGAGGTGGCAGTGCAGCTGGAAAGCGGATCACCTGGGCTAACAAGGTCAAGGGTAGAGATATCACTTGCGAACGTGTGAGCAGAGCCAAAAGCATGTGTGTTGTAATCGAGATAAGGGCAGGATTGCACATTTGGAGAAAGAGCGTCATAGCTTAACAAGAGCCATTGAAGGGCTTGTGAATGAGATGGCTGCACCTAAGAAAAGTTTGCAGTCTGGTAACAGCACTAGTAATGGTAACAAACATGATAGCCCGCTTGAGGTACCAAGGTCTGTGGAGGTTTCTATAGACAACGTGGCTGACGAGGACATGGGCTCCAAAAAAGTGGAGTGGGTGCTTTCGATTGCGTGGACCCAGGCTAAGGTTGGTTCTGAGCTTAAAGAATTGATGGCGATATTCCAGACAAGTGTGAATGAGATCATTATCAGGTTGGAATTGATAGAAGACAGACAAAATCTCACGGATCAGAGATTAGATAAAATTTAAGTATATCTTAACGACACAGTGGTTCCTGTTATGGAGTGAGAGAACCCTCGGTCGCTAGCCCAGCAGGACAAGTCCCCTGGTGGAATCAAACTGAACTTGAGTTAACTGAATTTACATAGCCAAGATGGCGGCTTCATTAAATAGTTCATTTAGTATTTGGGAGCGCAATCGTAGGCTGTTTATTTATATTGAAACAGGGTTTATTGGCGTAAGTGGCACTTGTACAGGAGGCCTATTGATACGGCAAGCGGGCGGTAGCCATCAAAGCAGATGTCACAGCGCTTGGGGTAACAGCTCGCGCTCATCTCCTTTCGCTAAAGGTGTGACCAACTGCGGCACATAATCTTCTTCCCCTCTACAATACCCCGGCGACGAAGACGAGCAATCCTGGCAAGTCAAGGTGACGACAGTAAGAGTGGGTCGTGATAAGGCTTGAGACGACTCACGTGGACAGTCTTACGACCAAGGCGTCACCTGGTTGTAGATGCCGTGACCGGCTCAATCACGTACGTGACATGAGATGAACGTTGGACGACACGATAAGGACTGTGAAACTTGGGGGCAAACTTAGAGGACAGACCTGGGGAGTGGAAGGGCAGTCGGAGCCAGACGAGCGAGCCCACGGCAAAAGTCTTCACTTTCTGGTCATGGTCCTGGCAGTCTTTTTTGAGTGCTTGCTTGTCCCAGAGGAAGGATCGGGCCAACTGACGATACTCTTCAGCGTGGTGCACTATTTAAGAAAGAGGATTGAACTCTGAGACGTCGGGACGTTACGGCAAAATAGTGTCAAGGGTGGAGCACGGCTCACGCCCATATAGAAGAAAGGTGAGAAGCCTGTGGTTGACTGCTTCGCGGTGTTGTACACGTAAGTCATAAACGAGAGAATGACATCCCAGTTCGATTGGTCGGAATCGACACACATGGCGAGCATGTCTCCTAGCGTTCGGTTTAAGTGCTCAATTAGGCCATTGGTCCGCGGGTGGTAGGCTGTAAAGGTGCGCTAAACCGTGCAGCATGCCCGAAGGAGTTGTACAACTTCGAATAAAAAGACACGCCCTCGATCACTCAGTACTTCACGTGGTGCCCCGTGACGCAGTACAAAGCGGCACCAGAAGAAATATGCTACGTCACGTGCACCAGCGGTAGGTAGTGGAGCTGTTTCAACATACTTTGTCAGATGGTCGACGGCGACAATGATCCATGGACTTCCAGCGGCTGTGTACGGAAGGAGACCATATAGATCGTTTCCAAAGCGGTTGAAACGACGCGCCGGACACGGTCGAGGCCATAATAATCCGGGAGAATGGGCCGCCGCCTTTCAACGTTGGCATAATCAACAGGACCGAATATATTTTTGTACAAAGGTGTACATACCACGCCAGTAGTAATGCTGGCAGATCCGGTGATATGTTTTTAACACACCAGCGTGAGCATGTTGTGGGTCTGCTTGAAATACGCACAGACATCAGATCGCATTTGGCATGGTATAACCAAGAGCCATATACGACCATCCGTGTGGTAGTTTCTGCGGTATAGTTGCGCGTCCCGTATCTTGGAATGTGTGGCTTGGCGACGAAGAGCGCGTGGGTACGCAGACGTTGATGACTCGGAAAGAATGTTAAGGAGAGATTTTATCCATGGGTCTTTCCGTTGTACAGACGATTTGCTTGAGACGGAAATGGGAGCGATAGGGAAGTTGGCGTCCGAATGCCGGCCTGCGCTAGATATCACTGGTGATCGTGAGAGGGCGTCCGCATCAGTGTGTCTTCGTCCTGAGCGGTAGACGACAAGAATGTCGAATTCTTGTAGGTGAAGAGCCCAACGTTCAAGGTGACCTGAAGGATCTTTTAGCCACGCCAACCAACAAAGTGCGTGGTGGTCTGTCATAACGTCGAAACTCTGTCTGTACAAGTAAGGACAAAACTTGCTTAACGCCCAAACGATTGCGAGGCATTCTTTCTCAGATAGTGAGTAGCTTATTTCCACTTTCGTGAGTGTGCGACTTGCATATGCGACGACGTACTTTGGAATACGGGCCTTTCGTTGCGCGAGTAGTGCTCCCAGGCCAACGCCACTGGCGCTTGTGTGCACTTCAGTTAGGGCACTTGGGTCGTAATGGCGTAGATTGGGTGGTGACGTAAGCAGGCGGCGCCGTGTAAGGAAGGCTTCGTCACATACCGGGGCCCAGTTAGAAAGATTGGTTGGACCGTTCAGTATTTGTGTAGGTGTGGCTACTACAGATGCAAAACTGTGGACGAAACAGCGAAAATACGAGCACAAGCTGATGAAGTTTCTAAGTTCTTTGAGTGAAGTGGGCTTCGGAAAGTAGGCGACGGCTCGAAGTTTGTCCTGGTCGGGGCAAATTCCATCCTTTGACACAACATGACCAAGTATAGTAAGTTGTCGAGCCCCGAAGCGACACTTCTTTATGTTCAGCTAGAGGTTTGCTTTAGTAAGACACTGAAGAAATGTGCGAAAACGGCTGACGTGAGTAGGGAAAGCAGGAGAGAATACGATATCATCATCTAGGTAACATAAACATATCTGCCACTGAAGGCCACGTAAAATGTTGTCCATCATTCGTTTAAACGTTGCAAGTGCGTTGCACAGACCGAATGGCATAACTGTGTATTCGTATAGACCATCCGGCGTAACTAACGCTGTTTTGAGACCGTCACACTCTGCCATCGGAAGCTCCCAGTAATCTGAATGTAAGTACATTGAAGAAAAGAATTCCGCACGGCAATCGATAGCGTCGTCGATGCGGGGAAGAGGGTATACATCTTTCCGTGTAATTTCGTTCGGTCACCGGTAGTCGACACAAAATCTAATCGAACTGTCTTTTTTCTTCATTAACACAACAGGTGAAGACCAAGGGCTAGAAGTTGGCTTGATGACGCCGTGCTGAAGCATATCGTCCACCTGCTCTGCAATTACACTTCGTTTCTTGGGTGATACGTGGTAAGAACGTTGCCGCAAAGGAGGGTGCGTTCCAGCGTAGATTGTGTGAGCGATGGTGTTAGTTTGACTCAGTGCCTTTTGAGGAAGGTCAAATGAATCTCGGATTTCACACAGAAGGGTTATTAGCTGGTCTCGTTGATCCGGAGGAAGCTTGCTGCCGATTGAACGATTGAAGATATCCGAGGAGTAGTCATCCCGCGTAAAAAGAGAAGTAACAGTGCTCAGTTGAAGTAGCTAGTCAGGGTCGTGGGCATCAATGGGCACAATAACGTTGTCATAAACAGGAAGAACATAGCCCAATGTTTCGTGAGCTCTAAAGGTGAAAGGGCATGAGCTAGGATTGCAAACGACGATTCCGGAAGTATCTTGGTGAGGTGGCAGAACGGCGTACTGCAGAGACGTTTCGTGGCGGTGACAGAAAACGTCAGATGGGGAGAACACAACGGTAGAGCCGGACGATTCGGTGCGATTGACAGGGACAACGATGACACTAAGGGAAGGAACATCATTGTAGGAAGCAACGAAAAGCTTGCCAAGGTGTCTGCGCTCATTGTCGGTAGATGGCGAATGAGAAAATGTGGAAAATTCCACCTGCGTGCGAGCGCAATCCATAAGGCGTGGTGGCGCGACAAAAAATTCCATACAAGTATCACGTCGTGGGAACATGTGTTCGACACGAGAAACTCGATGTGGTACAGAACGTCTTGAATGATTACTCCGCCGTACATGCTCTGACTGGTCGAATTGATTGTGCGCTCGCGGTATTTAGCAAAAAGTCGGCAGGCGGCGTTGTTACTTTTTTGTAATTAACGGCAGAGTTTTCAACTCATCACAGATACGGCAGCACCGGTGTCAACAAGCGCAAGAGTTCAGAAGCCTTCAACAAACACTTCTATAACGTTTGTGAGGGACGAGCGACGACTTCTACAAAGTGACGATTTCAGAGCTCGTGCCTCCGGAACTGCTGCAGTCAGTTTTCCGTCTCTACGGGGTTCGGTCGGTGACGCAGAGGGGACAGAGAACGGTAGCGGGGTGGTGAGGATGAGCGACGGGGACTGAATAGTTCGGAATAGCTTCGGAGGGTCGTCCCACTTGTTGCTTGCGCCTACCTTTTCAAATGTCGAGAGCCAATCTTCTACGTCTTGCTCATCAGTACCTTCGAAAAAAGATGGATCGCGCACGCGTAGTGCAGTGGGCACTATGAACATCGGAGGCGTGGTCGTACCTTGCTGTGTGTTTCCTCCAGCCATTTCTAGGATGGCCGGTAGTTTCCTGTTGCGGAGTTCTAGGTTGAGTTGCCCAGCGCCTCCACCACTCTGAAATGGGGTTTAATGGCGTAAGTGGTACTTGTACAGCTGGTCTATTGATAAGGCAAGCGGGCGGTAGGAATTAACACAGGAATCGCAGCACTCGCGGCAACACATCGCGCTCGACTCCTTTCGCTAAAGTCGTGACCCACTGCGGCACAATATCTTCTTCCTCTCTACAATAAGAAGGCGGCCCTGCAGCAGTTCGTTAGAACAGGCAATGTAAAACCTCAAGTCATTACGTTGCAGGAAACTCTGACGTCTAGCATCACCTTAACCAGTTTCCAAGAGGAGATTAAATATATTCAGAAGGGCAGAGGGCTGGCAACACTCATTAGTACAAGGTTGGCGTATATTAGGCATGATCTTCACATGGCGGGTTGCGGTATTGAATACATTATGTTCGAAGGGACTTTAGGTCGGGAAGGAGCAAGTCAGAGAAAGGTTTACCTTCTTAACTTGTACAGCAGCCTCACAGACAAGAAGCACAGTTTCAAAGCTCTCTCAAGCAAGGCAGCCAATCTCGTTATGATGCGCCATTGCTTATTAAAAAGAACTTTAAGGCGCCCTATCATGTGTGGACGTATATTTAAAACACAACTAAAGGCGAGAAACTATGGCAATAGGCCCTGGACTTAAATTTATCTCTCGTTACAGACCCTTCGTGTCCTGTAGTGGTTCTTAAGAAAGAGAAAGGAAGAGAAAAGTGAACCCCGTTATTGTCTGCTTCAGTGAGCGACACCGCCACAGGGCTCACAAGGGATGGGGGTAAGAAGAGATATAAAAGTTAGGAGTAAAGGTATAGAAAAGAGGAAGAAGAAGCAACAACAAACTGAGGGGATAGGAGAAACAGGAAAGATGGAAGCATGGTCAGTGGAGTCCTAGGACGAGGTACACTTGCGAGAGATGTTGTCGGCGTCTGTAGATGGCGTAGAGCAGATCCAGTAAGTCAGAGCTTCACTGCCGTCGAAGGTCGTCGGCGACAGGAGGTGACGTAGGGCGAGCCCAGTCGCCCAGAGCTACGATGACGCCGAAGGTCGCATGCGCGCGGAGCACGCGGGCACACAACCGGTCGGCACGAAATCCAGTGAGCGACCGACCACCCTTTGTGTCCTACTCGTTGAGGCACGTCGACATGAATAGATTCAACACCAGATCTTACTTTTGTCCGTGGGGTGGTGGATTCATCCTGGTCAAATTCTATGATAGATTTTGGCTGCGATCATTACAGACTTATCATTACTTTCGAAATGGCTCCTAAAAAGGAGCGAACATTCAAGGTTGTTAACTGGAAAGCATTTAGGAAATAGAGAGAACAGAGAAACGAAGATCAAGAAAATGAGTTGATCTTGGAACACTAGACTAGTCAGCTCAAGTGTGACATTGTGAAACCATTAAGAAACTAAAAAAAATATTGACACACACCAAATGGATGGTTGTCTGGCACACTTGTTGGAAGCGAAGCAGTCACTGTTGGTGAGATGGAAGGGTCAGCGGTTGAACGGAAGGCATAGAAAGCGTATAGCGATCGTTCATAAAGAATCGGAGACCACTGCTGGGTATGGCACAAGGAGCAATGGAATGAGGTATGCAATTATCTGGATGGTGGTATTCAAAGGGGAGGGGGATGGCATTCGCTGAGACATTTACTGGATGAGATCAAATCTAAGTCTAATAAAAGTACAGCGATAGGTAAGCTGGTCCATGAGACGCGCCAAAACTCATCAGAGGAAGTGGTGCTGAAGGATTCGGCAGGCAGATACCTTCCGCTGCAAACCTGCCTGGCTACATCTGACGCTCTTCTGGAATATAGTGGGGATGAGAATATACTTATCGATAAAAAATTTGCTGAAAGTGATATAAATATAACATTGCAGGATCATATTAGTCGATCGGCATCTGGGCCGGAAGGCATGTCTAATGAAGTGTTAAGGAATTAGGGCAACGGTCTACTGAGTTTCTTACACGGGAGATAAATAGCCGCTGGGAGAAAGGATCTTCCCCGCAAGAGTGAAAAGTTCCGACTACTATTCCCATAGCAAACCGGGAAAGAACTTAGGGCTGGAAAATCTCAGACCAATTACGCTAACATCGGCTTTGGTGAAAGTCGCTGAGCGTGTCATTTTATATGGGCTAACACATTATTCTGTGGACAATGGGGTCTTTTCGCACTCAATGATAGGTCTTAGTCCCGGCCTCTTCACTCAAGATGCTATGCTTCGGATAACATCACCTACTTGATCTGCGGACAAGGGACATTGAGGTACTTTGGTACTTGGTGTTGAAAAAGCTTTCTACAATCTCCGACGCTCCTTCAATCTACAGGTGCTGTAAAATCTGGGGCAATGGCGTTTTTTCTTTGTTAAAGGGACACTAGACGCAACTACTCAGTGGATGTTCTTTGTTGAAATAGCGGTCTAGACACCTCGTAGTGTTACTTTTGTGCCCTGGAAGGTGCTATTTTGTAATAAAATTGTGTTTTAGTGGCCCGCTTCCGCTTATCGCGCTTCAAATTACTTTCCTCAAGAAGCGCACCGACCGTACCGACTCACGTCACTGTTCCCGTGCACAACGTTGCCCGGCTCTACTACGCTAGTTGCAGCAGACCGAAAACAGCGGAAGCCACAGTAGCAACAACGACCACTGATCGATTTCCTAGAATTAGCTCTGAGATTGCAGACATTTTTTGGTTCGACTGCGCCCCGCTAGATGGCACCACCTGTTCCATGTAACTACGTGAAAATTGAATTTTTAATCACTTGTGCCATTTCCTATAGTAACGTCCAGCGGTTCTTTTTTCCATGAATCAGACATAATTGAACAAGCAGATTTTATTCCGTCTCTTGATGCGCGGAGCGTTTTTAATTTGGTGCAGCTAGATCGATTATTAGTGATTGATAGTAGGCGGCCCGTCTGATGTCATTGCGATCATTTTCAGAATGTCGTACTGCGGCGCATGTGTTCTTGTGCATTTACCTTAATTTTTCGGTAAGTAGCGCACTGTTGTTGATAATATTGTCGTTTTAGATTTTGCCATACATTGAGCTTTCATTCTGACGTGAATTTTTCTTTCACTTTAGTGTCCCTTTAAAGCTTTCCTTGATGATACAAGCACATGTCTCCGTTTGGAGGAGATCAAGTGCGCAGTCTTCAAACTGGGTTGTCGTGGTACACCACAAGGATCCGTACTCTCGCCAATGCCGTTCAATCTGACTATGTCAAAGCCAGCTAACGTACTCGACACTGTCGAGCGCGTTGACTATACTACCTACACGTCGCGGTGCGGAAGCCGGTGGTAGTGACGGAGAGCTCTGGGCTAGGTTGCAGGAGGTGGTAACGCTTACGGAAAACTGTTAGGCTCATGTGTGGCTCAAGTACTCCACTCAGAAGTTAGAGTTGTTAATTTTCAAATCTAAGACGTTAGCTCGCAGGCCAAAGAATTGGGTACCGTAAGTTGAGACTTGCATCACAGCTCCTACTACAAATGGGGCAATGGTACCAAAATTCGATGCTCTTAGGGTTCTTGGTTTGGTAACTGAACCAAATGGGCTTGGTAAATGAAGCAAATTGAAGCAAATGCTTAAATGGAGAAAGGGGGAAAAAGTCAAATGGAAAACTTTAACAGGAAAAGCCCTTAAGCCATTGCTTGGTTTGCCTGTGAGTACGTCAAATAATATGTTGTTGTGGCTGGGTTTTCATAATACTCTTGATGAAATGGCCGAGGCTCAGCGTACGGCACAGAGTGAGCGGTTGCTGGTTACGCCCGCTCGTGGGTATATCTTAAAGTCAATCGGAGAATTGGTGGTGAATCGTCATGGTGCGCGTCTATATGAGTTAACAATGAAGATCAGGGCTATTATCAAGGTTCGTCTGTTTTCGTGAGCTGTGCACCCTGTACATATTGTCGGCAGGCAAATAGCCAGAGCTAGGGCTGTGTTGTGCGAGGCAAAGAATCAGGAGGAAGAGTATCAGCTTGTTCACGCAGCATGAGTTAACAGGAAAGATGCTTACTCGGTGGTGGTAGTTGGCAAAAGGCGCGTTCGAAATGCAGCTTCCGTTTATACTAAAGATACAGCGGTCGCTGAGCAGGTGGCTATCGCCGTAGCACTCATAGATTCGGCCAGCGTTTTACTCTTTATAGACTCTCGCTCCGCAATTAAAAGCTCCTCGGGGGGGGGGGGGGGGGGTATTAGCGAACCGGCTTACAGATTGCTGCAGGTAAGGTGATCACTTCGCATACCATTACTTGGTTTCCGGCACACATGAGGTCAGTAGAGGGAGCCCCGCGTGTCCTCAACAAGGTGGCGCACAGCGAGGCACGAGGATTAGTGCGCCATTCAATCTCTGGGGTGGCCGAATCTCCCGCTCCAGAGTTTAGAGACCACCTGTTAACGTACAACGGTATAACGAAACATTATTGGTGCGCACGGAATTTCCCTTGCCACATTTTAGACTTAACAGGCCACAAGCGCTTACATTAAGACGTCTGCAGACTCAGACATACCCCAATCCTACCATCAAGAATAAAATAAGTCCGGACTGCAGGGTTCCGTTCAATTGTAGTAAGTGTTGGGGCTTGCTCGATTTTGAACACATGCTTTGACGCTGCACGGCATTGGCCGGTTCGCCTTCTCATGGTGAACGGTGGCGGCAGCGAATGCTGCACATTCGCTGCACAGTGAAGCACCGGTGGACCAACTCAGAGCTGTCCAGCGGGCTCGAGTGGTGGCAGAGGGGCTTGGCTTCTCTAGAGATTCTGACGTGGCAGCAGCCAGCAGCAGCCCTGGATTGATCTCCAGTGCCTAGTAAAGCTATTCATACCATACCATAGTGAATTCCGCCCTACAACACAAACAACATGAGGATTTATCGCTTAGTGGGTACCCTCAAAGCGTGCTTGTAGCAGTTAACCAAAGAGTGTTTGAAAAAATTAGAGCATATTCACAGAACGAATAATGATGAGTGAGTGAAAGCGTCCGGAGTCCCTCCACGCTTCCGTCCGTCCGTTCGTTCTTGCTTCCGTTCATCAGTGCGTCCATTTGTCCATTCGTCCATCCGCCCTTGAGTCCGCCTGTGCGTTCATCTCTGCGATCGTCCGTTCATCCACCTGTCCATGCGTCAAACAGACAGACCGACGGATGGTTGTGGCCAGCCCATGATTCATGGTTTGCCGATAAAACCCTCCTAAACATTGCCCCACTTATCACCAATCCCTCCGTGGATATGACGTGGGATGGTTACTATATATACGTGCTTGCATTAGTAAAGGTGGCGACCGACCCACGCCTTAAGGAACTTTGCTCCTTAAAGGCTACAGGTCACTCTCCCAGCTTTTCCTCTGACTGTGTTGGGATTTTTATGGAGGCAAGGCAATTTTTATTCATAGTTTGATTATGTGAAGGGGTCCAAAGTTATTGTGGAAAGCCATAATTTAATGCGGATATTTGATTACTATGAAAGAAAATGTAATTCAGAAGTAGCTAGCTTGAGTGTGCGCCTTAAAAAAAGAAAACATTTCCTGAAGTTATGGCTACAACACTACCTTTCTCCGTGCTCCACGAGAGTTTGTTCGAAATTTATGGGCATATTTCACTGCTCACAGCACAAAATGATAATCACAAGATCATCATTACCCTCTGCGGGCAACTGTGGGCACAGGTTAGCCAGATGAGGACAGAGGACGTTCTAGAACAACGAGAGACTTTTATATACACGAAGACGGACAAAGGGGGACACACAACATAAACTCACGCATATATACACGCGTTCACGGTCCTACGCAAAAGGGAGTTAATGTTCTTGTTCGTCCACTCATATTCTACTCTTGGGGCGTGAACGTTGTGCTTGACCTTGAGCTCTCTGGTAATCAGGAGGCGGTGTGTCTTGTGCTTGCGGAGTTCGTAACGAAGCGGGGCCCGGTCTAGAAGATAACCGCCACGGGCATCCCAGTACGGTGGTCAACGCCTGAGCTTGCCTGTACACCACCGAGAACAGCCTACCGCCGACTGCCGCGAACAGACCTGGGACAGCGTCTCGCTCCGAGACCAGAACAGCAGCTGGCCGTGACGAACGTTGCTTCAGACCAACGTGGGGGTGAGGTGGGGCAACGCCCAGTCCAGGACGCACCCGAGGACTTTAACGCCAAGACGAGGCCCGGACACGCAGGGTCAGAACGAGCAGCCGGGGTGTGGCCCGAACTTGTCCTTGCTCTCTGCTCTCTGGGGCTAGCCGAGCTGTCCCCGTGGCTCGGGGGCTTTTTTCACGTGGTACGCGCACGAGCACGCGCTTAGGCGAGCTCACAGTTTTACCGCTATCACCATCATGATGATTCTCGCGCACCCTGAAATACTAAATCAGCCCCGCACACCAATTTTCTACGTCAAAGCATGACGCACACTCTCCGGAGCAGCGTTTTTTTACCACATCTTTCCCCCAGTTCAAGAACGGCGAAATGGTGGGATAAGAAGGGTAGGCATGTTCATAGAGTAGACAACGTATTACCCGCGTCATGAGTTCATTGTGTGTCTACTAAGGCTAGGTGCTACAGCCACATCCTTCCAATTCTGCGTTGGTGCAAGTGGGGCATGTAGTAAATTTTCTGTGCCTTCAATTTCCACTAGACGGATTGACGTTACAGCAGCATCTGTCGTCGTTGACGTGTCCGAGGCATTCCGCAGCTCGTACTTTTTAAGCATGTTGGTGTGAAAGACAGTTGTTCTGTGACCGAAGTCCACA
This sequence comes from Rhipicephalus microplus, assembly GCF_043290135.1. NCBI lineage: Eukaryota > Metazoa > Arthropoda > Arachnida > Ixodida > Ixodidae > Rhipicephalus > Rhipicephalus microplus. The sequence continues at coordinate 80,465,978 of NC_134705.1, read as the reverse complement.
GCATAATCCATTGGGCTTTTCTTGTCTGTCACAGTAAAGGCGGCCTTCCATGTTAGTATCAGTTTGTTGTGATCGGCGGGTAGAAGCACGAGAACTTTGTCACCCATGCTTAAGTCCCGCTTCTTCGCCTTGCGATCATAGTAAGTCTTCTGACGAACATGTGCCTTGGCAAGGTCCTTAGATGCTATTTCACAGGTTCGTTGCAGACGTTCCCGCAATTCCACGATGTATTCGTAGGTTGACTCGGTCGCGTTATTCAACTTTGGGTTAGTCCACAAGTCTCTCAAAATCGTCATTGGGCCGCGAACGTATCGGCCATAAAGCAACTCGAACGGCGAGTATCCGGTACTCTTTTGTGGCATCTCCCGATACGCGAAAAGGAGGAGGCCGAGGTAGCGGTACCGATTTTTCGGCCTTTCCCGACTCATTCGGCGGAGCATTTGCTTCAACGTGCCGTTGAATCGTTCCACTAACCCGTTTGCCATCAGATGGTAAGGGGTTGTCGGTAATTGCCTAATAGATAGTAGCCGGCTGAACTCCTTCATAGCCGACGACATGAAGCTTGTCCCGCGGTCGCTTACAATTTCGCGTGGTAGACCAACTCGCGAGAGCATTTCCATTAGTCCCTCTGCCACGACCTTGCTTTCACTCGAAGGAAGTGCGATGGCGCCTGGATATCTCGTTGCAAAATCCACCATGCTTAGAATGTACCTGTTGCCCTTGGAAGATGTTGGTGACAAAGGACCGATGATGTCGATGCCCACACGTGAAAATGGGGTCTCAATGATCGGCATGGTACCTAGCGGAGTCCGACCAACCAAATGGCGTGGGACAGTCCGCTGACAGATATCACAGGACTTCACAAACCTCTTTGTTTCTGATTGAACACCTGGCCAGAAGAATTCGGCAAGAATACGGTCAGTTGTTCGGGATATCCCTTGGTGTCCCGCGAGGATACCTTCATGGGCTAGTTTGAGCACAGTCTCTCGCAGTTGTCTCGGTACGACCAGTTGTTCGAGTTCCTTCTCCGAGAGTAGCTTGTGTTTCCGATACAAGATACCATCTACAAGAAAGAAGCAGGTTTCGCGATTCTTTACTATTAACTTTTTACCAAGACTCTCATAACACTGCCGTAACGATGGCTCATTTCTTTGGTATTTCTCAAGCGTCACTTTATCTATGATTGTGGCAGTGGCTTTCAGAACAGGTAGCCTAGTTGTGGCGCGTGTTTCTTTCACTGCTGCAGCACTATCACCTAGTGGTACTTGATCTGCGGGTCTATGAGGTGTGCAAGTTGTCTCTACTGTCATTGGTAAGTAGCCTGAATTGTTTCCGACATCACTTTGCGTGTCGTCCGCGATGATGGGCACGGGCGAGTTAGCGAGTTTTCTGACTACCTTCCCTCCGCTGTAATCACGATGCCTCTCACAATGCTGTTGAGACTTGTGCGAATATTCTAGCTCTGTAGATCGGGCACCTTCGATGTTGCCTAGCACGACATCGTAGAGAGGGTTCTTCATGCATTTAACTCACACGACACCGGTGAAGAACGGTGTGTCAATAAAAACGATTGCCTCCGGCAAGTTGTGCACTGTTCTGTCGAGCAGAAAAACCGGACTTGTAGTGCCCGTAGACTTCTCTTCCGGGACAAGCCTTTCTCGTACCACTACCGTGTTGCATCCCGTATCTCGAAGTACAGATACAGTTTTGCCCTCAAGCAATCCTCTCACTACAGGCAGATTGATTGATTTGTGGGGTTTAACGTCCCAAAACCACCATTTGATTATGAGAGAAGCCATAGTGGAGGGCTCCGGAAATTTTGACCACTTGGGGTTCTTTAACGTGCACCCAAATCTGAGTACACGGGCCTACAACATTTTCGCCTCCATCGGAAATGAAGCCGCCGAAGCCGGGAATTGAACCCGCGACCTGCGGGTCAGCAGCCGAGTACCTTAGCCAGTAGACCACCGCGGCGGGGCAACACTACAGGCAGAGTTCCGACATCAGCCACAGTTGGGGTATGCGTCGACGTCATATTCACGACCGGGATAGTCTCCCCAGTCTGGAGTACGACGTACCCTTCATCCGGTTTCTCCGGTGTCTCAGCGTTGTCTCCTTCTTTGGGTGACAGCGCGCATGACTCCAACTGCTTTTCCTGGGTTCGACTTGTCTCCACAGACGAACTGTTTCTGCCACTCGACCAGCCTGTTGCTGACTGGTTATTTCTTGTCCGAGACCAACATTCAGACGCGCGGTGCCCTGTCTTATTGCACAAGAAACAGAGACTTTGGCCCTTAAAGTGGCACTTATCAGTTTCTGCTTTACGAGCATCTGCTGAGCTCTCCTTATACAGCTTGTCCTTGCCCAAATTGAACAAATCTTGGGCTTCCAGAAAGCAGTCTGCGTTCTGCGCTAAAGAGTGCAATTTCTTACAGTTCCTCTCCTTCAGAAATATCCTAAGGGTGGGTGAGCATCCCTTCATGAACTGTTCTGAAATCATTACGTCGCGAAGAGCGTCAATTGTTTTCTCGACATTTGCCAGCTCCATCCAACGGTCGAAATGACCTGCTATGCGAGAAGCATATTGGAGCCCCGTCTCCTTGTCCTCTGGTCTTGTCTTGTGAAATTTCTCGCGGTATCCTTCAGCCGTATACCGGAATCGTAACAGCAATGTTGCCTTCACCTGATCATAGTTGGTGGTGGAAGCAGAGTCAAGTCGAATAATCACGGATAACGCCTCTCCCGTCAGGCATAATCTGAGCGAAAAGGCCCATTTGCTCCGAGGCCACTCCTGAGACACCGCGACGCGCTCAAAACGCTGCAGATATGCGTCGAGGTCATCTCGCATCTCGTTGAACGGTGGCAATAGCTTGTGCGGGCCACAGCTATCCATTACAGCTGGGGACGCTGCGTCGTCGCTTACCGTTCTCCCTATCTCTCCCGCGTTCGAACCAGTCTTCTGCTCTTGCAACTTTAGCTTCAACAGTAAAACGCGCTCCTTGGTTTGCAGCCGTCTTTCCTCCAGCGCTATCTTTTCTCGCTGCTCGTCGTGAACTTGCGCATGAAGGTCCCTTTCGATAACGCGCTCCACGTCAACCCATTCTTGCAGTGCCGATTCTGTGAGACCCATGTCCGTTCCGATCGCGTGCAATTTCTCTAAATTCATCGGTTCGTCCCGCCCGTCTGGCTCTCGGCAAGAAGGTAAGGCCGATATATCCTGGCAGGCTCGCCAAAATTTGTGGGCAACTGTGGGCACAGGTTAGCCAGATGAGGACAGAGGACGTTCTAGGACAACGAGAGACTTTTATATACACGAAGACGGACAAAAGGATACACACAACATAAACGCACACATATATACATGCGTTCACGGTCCTACGCGAAAGGGAGTTAATGTTCTTGTTCGTCCACTCACATTCTACTCTTGGGGCGTGAACGTTGTGTTTGACCTTGAGCTCTTTGGAAGTCAGGAGGCGGTGTGCCTTGTGCTTGCGGAGTTCGTACCGAGGCGGGGACCGGTCTAGAAAATAACCGCCAGGGGCATCCCAGTACGGTGGTCAACGCCTGGGCTAGCCTGTACACCACCGAGAACAGCGTACCGCCTACTGCCGCGAACAGACCTGGGACAGCGTCTCGCTCCGAGACCAGAACAGCAGCTGGCCGTGACGAACGTTGCTTCAGACCAACGTGGGGGTGAGGTGGGGCGACGCCCAGTCCAGGACGCACCCGAGGACTTCAACGCCGAGACGAGGCCCGGACACGGAGGGTCAGAACGAGCAGCCGGGGTGTGGCCCGAACATGTCCTTGCTCTCTGCTCTCTGGGGCTAGCCGAGCTGTCCCCGTGGCTCGGGGGCTTTTTTCACGTGGTACGCGCACGAGCACGCGCATAGGCGAGTTCAAAGTTTTACCGCTATCACCATCATGATGATTCCCGCGCACTCTGAAATACTAAATCGGCGCCGTACACCAATTTTCTATGTCAAAGCATGACGCACACTCTCCAGAGCAGCGTTTTTTTACCACACCCTCATGTTTTCTGTCCAGAACTCACAGTTTCATAAAAAATGCGGTCAACTTTATACAAGGAAATATTTGTCAAAATGTCTTTTACAGTGCCATTCTTTGTTAAAGTAACACCCAAAAAAGCAAACACCTGAGAACGCACAACTAGCTAAAGCCACAATCAAATGATACACTTTGAGAAGACAGCCGACGGAACGATACCACTGATGGTGATTTTAATCCTAAGACCTCATTCAACAGAATATTTTCTTGTTGCTTCTTGTATAGCTCAGGTTAAGAATCATTTGTTTTGTGCGACACTTAAAATGCTTTTTGAAAGCCAATGAAAGCAAAGTCGACCCGCTTCCCCTTATTGAAATCATATGCAATGTCTTGTATAATACCAATTGAAAAGTGTTTCGAATATCCCCTCCGGAAAGCCTGTTAGTCATTAGTGAGTATTTTATGATCTTCAAAAAAAAAGTGGCTAAATGTTTATACACTATATACTCTAGAATTTCGCTTATTTATGAGGTTACTGATTGTGGATGGTGATGTCTAATATATTTTTCAGCACGAGACCTTTGAATAGGCTTGATTTGCGCCGTTCTTCAATCATCCGGCAAGACTCCTTCCTTTGATGGCCTCGTAAACCGCAATGCGAAATGTTAAGTTGTCATGCCACGTACTGCTTCCAAAAATACGTTACACACAGCATAAGGTTGAGAGCACTTCTTCACAATCATGTTTAACAATAAATTTACGATGTTGTGTTCACAAATTTCTATATTGGGTATCTCAGACACAGAATTATTGAATCCTGGGAGTTCTTCATTGTATTAGGTGGAGGTGCTTTTGAAGTTGCTATTGAAAGCAGACATTAATGCCATTTCATTGCATATCCTAGAGAGATAAATGCGTCACTAGAACTAGTATGGCGTTCCATTGCTCTCCAAGAAGCTCAGCACATGACTTTATGAAAGCTGGGGAGTTCCGAATAATTCGTTTCTTTGCCTTAGGAAATTCGCTGTTTATATTGTTGTGACGCTTTATCAATTGTACTCTTTGTTTCGCAACACTTTGGTTTTAAAGACTATTTTTTTCGTACTTTTGCAGTTGCCGCATTAAAAGTGTAGTTTCTCGAGTAATACAAGCGTTTGTGTGCACAATTGCTTCACTTATTTTAGGTATCAAGCGATTTATGGGGCATTCTTTTATTTTTTTAAACAGAGCCCAGAGATTGTTAACACTGCACGTGTTTCTTTTAAAACCTTCCAATAGAAAGCTTACGTTAGCAATGATTCATTTATTCCTTGCGCGAGCAGATTTAAAGAACAATTTACTTCTACTGTGGTGACGTAATACTGCGTCTTTAAAAGTAAAACAACAGCAAGGGGGTGTGAAATGTCATTCGTTCCTTCAACTAAATATTCTTTGCCACGTGAACATTTTCAACCTGGTGCCAAAGTAGAAGCATGAAAAAAAGAGCGGAGGAGAGAAACACAAGAGCGCCAAAATGCCGGCTCAGGGGACTTTCATATGCAACACCTGCAGCACAACGCTTCTAAGTTTTCCCATGCCTTTTTGACACCCTTTCTGCTTAAAAATATAGATTCTTCGGCACAAGTGTGCCAGTTTAGTCAAAGCAGAAAACACAACAGGAATCGCCATCCTAATAGTGGCCACCTTCTTGGGTTCACGCAACAATTTGTGCAAGTACGGCACCACCTGTGGTTTAGCAGGCTCCCGTTCTCTCGAGTAATGTTCCTGTGTGCTGATATTCAGCTTTCGTAGCAAGGATTTGCCAACGGCATGCAAGACTGCCTGAGGAAAGCCAGCTTTTTTGAGTCTCCCGTTTTAGCTTTCACAAAGACTGGTCCGCATCATGTGCAGACAAGGTCTGCGAAACTGCGATTTAAGGCAATCGGTAGGAATACGACGTTGTGCAGCTTTAAAGTGCGGAAAACCACATGTCAAAAGTTCATTTTTTTCGGCGAGACATGTACGCGCAAATATGATCTCTTTTTACGGCCATGTTAATAACAAAAAGGCAAAAGATTATTGGTTGAAAGCTCAGGAGAGATTTCCGTTTGGTATTTGTTAAAATGGCATTTAAAATAAAGCCCGCTCTTTACAGTAGGGTGTATAGAATGTCATATTGTTTAAAACAGTTAGACAATCGTCTACATATCCAAAGCATTAAAACAATTGATTGAATTAGCGGTTTCGCATTCGCGAATTTACTGCAAATTCAGTACCTTCGATCTCTTACGACAAGCCTACGAAGGTTTCTTCGTGATTTTTGCAACTGCAGAAAAGACTCCACGTGGTATTTCAAGACTGCTTGAAAAAACAAACATGGCAGCGTCTAACAGTATCAACGCGTCACTTTCGCTTGGCGCTTTGCTGATGTTCCTTGATTGTGGCGTCAGACCGCGTTACTTGCAAAAAGGTGCTAGCGGCGCCCCGCCTTATTCTCGCCGGCATAAAGGCTTTCACTGGAGAAACAGCGGAAATAGTTGTTCACTGGAGAAACAGCAGAAAAAAAGCGTGAGGGGAGGGGAGGATTTACCAGCATCTTGATATGATGCGTGCACAAAAAAACAAGCAAATGCGAAAAATACATTCACATTACTGAAGCGCTTGCTTGTATATACAAAACTTCATTACGCACTTGAAGAAGGCCGAATATTGCTAAGAATGCATGCAAGCCTAAAGTTAGTGCACGAACAGATGAAAACAAACTACCGTAGTAACCAACACCTTCTTTTCAAGGCATTAGTTTCTGATTTGCGCTGTTTTCTGTCATGCGTCGTCCTAATCCGCCAGAAAGTGATACAACAATTCGTTGCAATGTTTCTACCTCGATTCTACGCACTTCGGCACAGTGCAGTGGTCTCTGGACATCGCATTCTTCTTTTCCGGGCTTGCGCACGGGGAATGGTGAGAAGAAAGGAACTATGCGGCCGCGTCTCAACGCGCACAATGTGGTCACATGTCTCCCTTCAGAGTTGACCCTGTTCATGGCTTCCGAGATGGCAGGCGCGTGGCGTGTTTTTTCTTGATCCGTCTCAATCACACGGACAGAGTGTGTTTTCAGATGTGGGCGTGGCCTGCTCTTTTCCTCGCACTGCGGCGCTTTTTGCTATGATCAAAAAAGGCTGCTACAGTTTTGTGCATTTATATAACTTTGCGAACATGTGAGAAAGCCGGGCCAAGGTGTACGAAAGACCAGGTCAATGCTTTGGTGCATATTTTCTTAAATGTGCTTTTTTTTCTGTAGATTGCTGCGCCCTTATAACCCTGCAAAAGATCCGCACATGCTGCGAACTTACTATGTTTCTAAGTTAGCGGGCTTTGTAATATAGGCGGTACTGGTGAAAAAGAAACAATGACCGTCCGAGCCGCAAGTGAAGACAGAAGAGTTCCGCATTCTACGCTCTCGGGATACACTCGATAAAATGAATGGTTCCTTTTTTTCTTTCCTTTTATTTACTTAGCACTGCTGTTCACTTTAATGTCATACCAAGAAGTCTTGCAGGCGTGCTAATGTAATCACAGTGACGCAGTGGTCACAGTGTGAACGGTTGCCCATTCTCGCCGTGAGTTGTACGGTGTTCAGTAGATATGTTGGGCAGTCCACGGCCAACAGACTGCGCCGAGCTGCTTGCGACCGACTGACGGGGAAGCCAACTGTAATGGCGACCAATTTTCAGTGAGTTCCGACGCTAGTGAAAGCCCCGCTAGCCCGTGCTGGTGCACTTACAGCGCGCGACATACTACAACCAAGCTCTTTACGAGAACCCGCAACGTGTTTTCGACGACTCCCAACACAACTACGATGTCTCAGCCAAATATCGTAAGCTCGGCACTCATCGCGGTGGCGAATACAGGCGAGCAATTGATGAGCGAGCTTACTGGAGGCCGACGGCAATGGCGGCCAATTTCCAGGCAGTCGCAAAGCACAGGCGAGCTGCAGACGCCGAAGCTGACCTTCGCGATGCATTTCGTGCGTGCGATATACAACACGACCGAGCCCGTTGCCGGCAAGCCCGATCCGTATCGCACACGCGACAAGTAGAGTAGAATAAAGAACGATAACCTACTTGAATTAAAATCCAGCACTGTTTTCTGCCCTGAGTTGGACTGATGTATATATCCGATTGGCCTGTTCTCGGTCACCATATTGGCCTTCCCAACTGTTGATGTCGTGTGTTGGTCGTGACTATTTTGAAGCCAGAGATATACAGCGCGGCGTGGTAACCTGTCGAGGCTTGCTCCCGACTTCATCGGTGCAGCGAAACGCTAAAGCAGCAGCCCACACTCATCCAGGCGTACACACAAGCTCCATGTCGTAATTCTTAGATAGTCAAATCTAGGCGAGCGTGGTCGAGCACCCCGAGCGTGACGTTGCGCAACCGCCGCCGGCAAAATACGGGGAAAGACTGAGCCAGGAGCGGAGGAGAAGAACATTAGTTTTGAGGAGAAGGAGGGCTGGTCACCTTGTCAACGCTTTTCGCGCTGCCTGCAATGCCCGGGCGGTTCATCTCTAGTGGAGAGTAAGTGGTTTTGCGCCGAACGCTAACCTCTGTGCTTGCTCCTCAACGGTCCATTCGTTCATTGCGCGTGACTATTGGGCTCCGTGACTCCTTTTTCGCATAATTTTGCCTTAGATTGTAGCTTGCGAGTCACTTGTAATTTCTACGGAACGCGCGAATCGCGATCTGTCATCCTCGATCAGGTACCCAGTAGGCCACAATCTCCCTGTTGCAGCGACAACTCGTGATGACACCTTTAAATATATTTATCAGATTCAGTCTTTATCGCTAATAGAAGAAATGGTGTAGCACAGGCAATTCATTTCGATTCCCATTCGGCTCATACTTTTCATTCAAAACCTTCAGCCATCGACGTTATACTATATGTTATGATAGGGCATGAATAAAAAGGTCACACCTTTGCCGCAAAGATAAAGTAATGAACGCGATAGCAACAAATTAGAAAGGCACGCCCAGAATGGCAAGTAGATCAAAAGGTAGCACACGTTTCTGACGCACAAATGACGCTTGAAGCGTACTCGCTGGTACAGATAAACGCGAATACGCGTCTCAGTTGTTACGGCACTGTGTCTAAATAGAGCGACCTTTTCACAAACGGAGGGTACTGAACGATCGCAGTGAACCTATTACGCCCCGTAATTACAACAGAATCATTCCAGTGCAAGCACAATGCCAGCCAAGACGTGTGATCAGGGCACGCGAGAGATCGGCCACTCCCCTCCACTTTGCGGCCAAAAGTACGTGTGAGAAATTAGAGCCGCCGTGCGCTCACTGGTGCCATCTTGCTGATACTGCTGAAAACACGGTGGTATTCCCTCCTGAGATGTGTACGACCAGCGGTAAGTGGTAGATTTAAATAGCTTGCCGTTTTAACGTTAAAGGAGGTACGCCTCGGTGGCTCAGTGGTTAAGGCCTCGCATTGTCGACGCGGAGGTCCCGGTTCGATACCGTGCGCGAGTCTTCTTTCTAGATTTTTGTTATTTCTAGCGTTTTCACACATATATAGATACGTATACATATACGGTGGTGCATGACACCGGCGGCAACATGCAGCCGAGAGTGTCCATGTAATTGCTATCCCAATACAACAATTGAATAGTCACCGTTCGGGGGCGACAAAGAGTAAAACGTGGTGTTTGGGTGCAACAGGGTGCGTTCCGATGTTCGCGACAGCGCGGCGGTGAAGGCAACGCTCAAAGACAGACGGTTCTCGACTGGAGGTTCGGTCCGCAGAACTACGCGATGTTCCCCAGGCGCTACCGCTCATGTACTTTGCCTGGAGACTGGCCCAGGAACCAGGCGGCACGCCGAAGTTACGGCTGGTGTTCCTGACTGCTGGGCAACAGCGACGAGCGAGGCGTGTATTTTGCCTAGGCAGATGGCCCAGGTATCAGGCGAGCTACCGTTGTCTTCACCGTCGTTCACGGTCATCGGTCATGTTTCGTGGGTTGTGAACCGTTGTTGGTGACGCCACTCCAAGTCGCTGGCACGCCTCGGCCTCGACCTAGACGAACGTGGTGGTCGAACTATTCGCAACTACAAGGTACCGTGGCGCCGCTGAGCAGTGGCGGCCGCAAGCTCTGTTGAGATTATTGAAAATTTGAACCTGCTTCCAACAACAGACGCTGCTGCTTGTTTTCACGCGTTTGTGTTCGTTTTTAAACGTTGTTAGTAGTCTTGATATTATCGTAACCTTTTGAAGTTCTCAAGTAAAAGGAAAAAAAGAAAGATGAAAAAGAAAATGCCGACCGATTTCACTGCGAGCGTCGATGCTCACAGCCTGGGAAAATTACGCACGTTAAAACACGCGCCCAAAAAGGCATCAGAGGTTAAGAGTCACATAACCGATTCAAGGTCCATAAATGTATGCAGCACCCATTTTCTGCACGATTAAAGCAACTTCCAGGTTAGCAGTTCTCGCGCCTATTTCGATTACTCGATGCGTTCTGCTCCTATAACAGAAAGGAAGGACCAGTCTGAAAACGTTCATCAGATCATTATACATCTTAGGCGTCTTCAAAGTTTTGTGCAGCGGAATTGTTGGGTCGTGGCCCCAACACTTCGCATTTCATCACACTATGCCACAATCACTTATTAGATGATCTAGACGACAACATTTAGTGACTACCGTGGCAATTGATTACTGCCGAATGCCACCAGATCAAGTAAGATTTATTCATCTATTTATTTATTTATTTATCACGTACTGCGGACCAAGTATGGTCCATGCAGGAGAGGGCAATACAGTTCAAAATTCTTTTACATACGTACACTTCCGCTGCAGTATACATTCACTGCAGAACAAAATTTATGTACATTGAAAATTCGTGAAAAACACGGGACAAATACAGGCAAAGAAGCCGACTTAAGCGACAAGAAAAGGGTATAGTTTCATCTCGTCGTGTCGAGCATAGGGGAATCATGAGGCAGAGCATTCCAATCAGAGACAGTTCTCGGGAAAAATGAATACTTGTAAATGTTAGTGCGTGCAAAAATAGGTGTAATGCTACGACTATGTTTATGACGTGAAGCCCTGGTTGAGTGCCGTGTTATGTAATCTGGTGCATGCAATCCTGATCTGGAAAAGTATAAAAGGCGGAAAAAGTTAAGCCGTGCAGTTTTCCTTCGATCAGCCAAAAGTTGGAGGTTTGCATCCGGCAACAGGGCTGACGGCGAATCGTGACAACTATACCGGTTGTATATAAATCGAGCAGCTAATCGTTGCATTTTTTCTATTTTCTGTATATTACCAGCTGTGTGGGGGTCCCACACAATGCTGGCATATTCAATAGAAGGACGAACTATGAATTTATAGGCTCTAAGTTTTAGTGAACTAGAAGAACGACCCAATTTATATTTCAGAAAGCCTAATTTTCTCCTGGCAGCAGAACCTATACCATCAATATGTGCTGTCCAGTTAAGCTTCGATGTAATCGTTACGCCCAAGTACTTGAATTCTTCTACTTGCCTGATAGCATATCCACCTACATCATAAGTAAACTCAAGTTTTCGGATTTTGTTACTCAGACACAAATATGCAGTTTTCTCAAAATTAATCACCATTTCCCACTTTTTACACCATTCTTTTATGTAGTTTAAGTTCTCACACAAGTCACAAGTTCTACGCAAGCCAAGATGCCTGCGTAGAAGTGTTTGATCTAAATGAAGCCTGTGCGACAGAGTTGAATAACTGAATCATTGCCTGTGCAATAGAGTTGAACAGAATGAATGCTTATTAATGCGCACATTGTAAGCGAACGTATTGCTAGCATCTACAGAGTGCACACAACGAGCTTTCTTGTCAGAAGTGAGCCTGTACGACATTGTTCTGCTGCTTAATGTATGCAGTATGCTCAAAGTGGCTTTTCGTGGTGGAGGCGCTGACATTGATTTATGCACGTGTTCGAGATATCAGTAGATTCAAATGAAGGTAAAGATATTTTCATGACACTTCCCTTAAAAATAAATGTGGGATTGCAAAAAAAAACAATATTTTATATGTAATGTTCAGGCACGTCTTGTTTTGTATGTGTTCGCCTCTTTCCCCATTTGCACGTAGTGCGTACATGAGCGCGTCTATGGCAAAACACAAGTACACAGATATCAGGGGTACTATGCAGGACCGTCTGAATTTCTCGGGCAAGTGAGTTTGATAATATTGTGTTGGGCTTAACGTCACAAAAAAAATCATTATGAGCGACGCCATAGTGGAGGGCTCCAGAAATTCCGACCACCTGGGGCTCTTTAACCGCGGCGGGGCCGACGAGTTTGCACCGAGCTCGCTTTACAGTGGTCATGACACCAAAACAGTGTGGAGTGCGTCAGAACAGCGCCTGATAAAAATGGCTTCATGATCACGCGTAACATCAGAAACACATATTCGGCATTTGCGCCAGTTATGAAAAAAAAAAAACATCGCGTACGCACATGCTAGCGCCGCCACTCAGTTAACGTTTCAGGAGTGCAAGTCCAGAGTGCTTCAGAGTGCTTGAATGTCGCGTTATCGTTTTGTCAATTCAACACGCGCCTCCCACAGGCGTGGTTGTCGCATTTAAGCTTTTTCAGGCAAGTTATTTCCTTCAACCTGCAGCATGGAAATTTTCCTTCTCGAAGGCAGCGAGGGTGGAAACACAGCACTCTTGTGCTGTTAGTTTTGCTGCTGTGAAATATCGCAGATAAATATAAGGACAGGTTGTCACTAGGAGTGCTCGTAACATGGCGGCAATGCGGCTGCGAGTGGACGCGTCGTGATTGCGGTGAAATTCACTTCAATACATAGCAGCCACGCGATTACATAACTTTTACTTCTGCATGCATATGTGCATGTATGTGTGATAAAGCTAATAGATGAATCGTGCCGGTCGCAGGCATTCCGGTGTGAGCACTGCTTCTTGTCCAGAATCAGAGCGCTGAGCAGACCCGATCCTCACCGTGGGCGTCTGTCTATCAAACTGATTGACGTGTGCACTAGGACACAACATCAGCGACTTTGAGAAAAGCCTCAGCTCATCTACTGACTGTCATGGCACATGTTTCACTGTCAAGCGTTTGATGCGGTGGACGCTAAGCACCAGCTTCTTGGCATATGAAATATTTTCGTCATATTGCACAACGTGTGAAATGCTGGAGTCATACAAGATCTCGTCATAACCTAGCTGTTTATAGATTTTCGATTCAGTCGTCTACTCATTTGCTTAGCCTGCTTCGAAGTGAAACCCGCATCAGCTCTATTTTAACTTTGACTATACTAATTAACCAAGGCTCAATGAATATTACAAAGAACAGCTTTGTCTTAAATGACAGTGTTTCAATTGAAGTGGCAATATTTATTTAGGATGCAATTAGCAAAGCCATCATTAGTGTAGCTATTTAACGTAATTCCTATCAGCGGGATCTTAACATTCATCATATCAGCATTATCTACTTAGCATGCTCAGGAATAAGGTCGCGTTAATTTGCATGGTACTGCGTCGACTAGGACGCTTTAGCTGGCAGTGTTCTAGCTTCACATTACTTCATTACGATGAAGTCATGTTAAGTCATCGTAATGAAGTCATGGTCTTTTCAGATATGAGGTAATTACCCCAGTCTCACAATGAATTAGCCTAATTCTATAGGTAATGACATGTCCTGGCCTAACTGGCCAAGTATACCACCCAGCCAAATAGCTAATTATCCGGCAGAACCGGCTATGGTGTTAGCGCACCATGAAGGCAGAGAAGAAGGTGCAGACCGGCCGAGCAGCGCACTATAATGTTGATTATTATTTGGGGTTGAACGTCCCAAAACCACTATATGAGTATGGGAGACACTGTAGTGGAGGGCTCCGGAAATGTCGACCAGCTGTGGTTCTTTACGTTCACCCAAACCTGCGCCCACGAGCTTACAACATTTCCGCCTCCATCGGAAATGCATTGCAATGACTAGAATAGGGAAGTGGGATGAGAGGTAAGCGGTGCCTACGTTGCGCACTGAAGCCTCTGCGGAGGAGCCGCGTGGGGTCACGCGCAGTTGTTTATACGTTGTTTTCACGTTTCCGACTGTTATCAGCACACAACGTGAAGATCCTTCACCAACTGAAATTGACTATAGCCTCCTCTTGCAGGGCAAAAATTAAGTCCTCGAGATAAGAAACTACGTTCCTCAATTGATAGATTGTGATAGAACCGTGGGTCCATGATAGAACCTCGGTAGAACCATGATAGAACCATGGGATCTGGGACAGCACTGAAGGATGATTTGAAAATACCCTGTGCACACTCCTACCACAGCAGTTGTGGGAGGTTTACAAACAAAGTATATACATCAATACTCCGACCCTCTCTGCATTGACACACCAGCCTTCATTTCGCAGTGCCCCGCCGCGGTGGTCTAGTGGCTAAGGTACTCGGCTGCTGACCCGCAGAGCGCGGGTTCAAATCCCGGCTGCGGCGGCTGCATTTCCGATGGAGGCGGAAATGTCAAGGCCCGTGTGCTCAGATTTGGGTGCACGTTAAAGAACCCCAGGTGGTCAAAATTTCCGGAGCCCTCCACTACGGCGTCTCTCATAATCATATGGTGGTTTTGGGACGTTAAACCCCACAAATCAATCAATCAATCAATCAATCAATCAATCGTTTAACACACTGTTCAAATCTCCTTTCGCAAAAATTCTTGTGTCGGTGTCTACGTAAGTGTCATTTGTAGTGTGCGAAAAATCAGCGCGTTGTGCATGGCAAAAATGCGTTCAATGTTACGCGCGCAGGCATTCTTTTCTTCACTGCACGTTGGGGCAAATTATGGAGAAAACAATGCCAAGTAATCTCGATCAGGTTCTCATGTTCTACTCTTGGGCGTGAATCCCAATCGGCCTCGTTTTATCATGGTTCGAAGAGCTCACACTTAGAGTACAGAGAATCAGAGAATGTCTACACATACATGAAAATGGTTTGTTTTTTGCATCTGTCACTCGGCTTTTTTTTAATTAAACTCTTTCTGTTATAAACTCAAGCATTTTTTAAGCTCAACGCCTTTTCACTTCCGATGCCCTCGTTCGTGTTTCACTATCACATGGTACGCTTCAACCAAAACGAGCGTGCAGAGAAGCGAAATACTGACGTGTAGCACCGGTTTGCCGCTGCGGCAAGATATTGCCACCATTGATAAGCGAGGCACTGTGGCTCATACTCGTTTTGGGCTACGAAGAAGAAGAGAACAATTTTATTGCTCTGGATTAGGTTAAAATCCGATTCCACAAGTAAAAGCGCTAATATATCTTGCCAATCTTTACGTGCACAATTTAAATTGGCAGCAACAAATAGAATCAAACACCCGTGAAGCAGAAAGCGCCCCAAGATTGCTACGCCGGTTTTGCAATAGGAATTCAGGGATGCGCAGGGATACGTAACTTATGATATACAAACTTTACGTACGTCCAATTCTGGAGTTTGGTAGCATTCTGTTTTCCGGAAGTGCTGAGTACAAATTCAGATCTCTTATATTGCTAGAAAAGCAAGCTCTGCGGCTGTGTCTCGGCCTACCTAGGTGTGTCGCAAATAGCGTACTTTATTTTGAAGCTGGAATCATTCCACTTGATGCTAGATTTCGACAACTTACTGTGCAAACATTTTTAAAACTTTACGATGCGCCCCTCTTCTGTTCACAGACAGTTTTCAACAAACATCCAGTTGTTTTCTTTCAGCGCCCGTGGTTTCGTTATCAAAGACCCTTAAGTCATTTCCCTCGAGTCTCTGTTGTCGAATCTTCACGTTACTCTCCAGCATTCAACTCCCCAAACCCATTGCTCGGTGCCAGTTGACTTAATTTTCAATGATATTTTTCCCAAAAATGCCAAGTTACTTCCAAAGTATGTTCTTGAGGGCCTCCTTCAAGACTATCTCAGTCGCATTCCCAAATACGTAGTAATTTCGACAGAGGCAACGCAAAATCTTCTGCAGGCTGGAGTAGGTATTTTTTCTCATCAGCTTAATTGGTCTTTCGCGCTCCGATTGCCTGACTTCACACCAATTTATCTCGCAGAATTCCTGGCTAATAAATTGGCTCTTCAAAAACTAAATTATCAGCAATCAAAAGTTATTATTATTTCGGATGCTTTGTCTGTATGTACACATCTAACGTCCGCAAAGCAGTCTCCTCTTCTTAGGATATTTTGGTCTCTCGTACCGCATAGCCTATCAGAAGTTGAATTTATTTGGGTCCCCGGGCATGCTGGGATTGTGCTAAATGAAATTGCTGACTCGCTCGCTTCGGCATCTTTGATTTTCCCGGTGGTGCTAGTAGCTGCACAGTTTCTTTTTAATGCTGCCGAACGATTCAAACGCCTGTTAATCCTAAATATCAACGAAACGTCGCTCCTACAATCTGAAAAATTTCGGCACTTGCAATTCACATGAAACACTGCGAAATGCCTCTCCCGTTAATGTGAGGTGACCCTCACAAGCTTTCGCTGTAGAGTTCCTCGGTTAAATTTTTATCTCAAATCAAGATTTTCATTACCTAACCTATGTGCAGTTTGCAATGAACCGGAAACACTAGATCACTTGCTTCTCACATGCCGCCGCTTCGCCTCACTGCGCCGAATAATTCTTGAAAGACCGATTGTTATGCTCGGATTGCCAGTCAATACATCCACCTATTATCGTTTGGAGCCAGCCAGTTGGGTGAGAGCCGCAGTGCTATTCTGTTAGCGCTACATAAATTCATTCAGACAATCGGAAGGATACGCTGCTAGTGGTACTGCTAGATATATCCAAAGCTTTGTCCCCCTTCCTCATTCTTCGTAATTTGTTTTATATATTCTGTTTTATCAAATTCTTCTGCACTTTTCACGTTTTTCAAAGAAACTATATTATCGTTCTTATCTAATTTCTCTTTCTTTTTCAGCAAGCGTTGTAAAAAATATCTATTATAAGGTAGTGTGGCCAATCCCCCATGTGGGTATGAGCCAATATCTCCTAGGCGACAAGACAAGACAAGACAAACTCCTGGCTGTAGGTTTTGTTTTGCTCGTAACATTACTGATGGAGGTGCTGGGTACGTGTACTTCAGCTGTGTCGGCCATATTGAAGACAGCTACATCGCCCAGAGCAAGAAGCAGTGTCCACCTGTGTTGGTTACCCCCTGAGTTTGGTCGCTTGGCATCGACACCCAGAAAGATGGCCTTTCCGATGACAAGCCAGGCGATCTAAACGAGCTATGCCCATGCTTCTCTTCTCGCGGATGTTTTACTTGCGCCACAGACACCAAAGCCGTTTCATGAAGACATCTTCGAGGATGTTGATGACTGGCTGACCGCTTTGATTGGGTTGCCAGTATCAACGAATGGGACGATGTTGGAAAGCTGCACCGAGTTTACTTCTACTTGGAGGATTCTGCGAAGACGTGGTACAAAAACCACGAGAGCTTCTTTGCAACCTGCCAAGAGTTTAGCCGCCAGCTCTATGACGCCTATCGCAACACCGAGAGGACGGAGAGGGCTGAACAAGCCATATCCTCAGAAACCAGCAGCAGAACGAATGAGTATCCATGTTTGTCAAGGACGTGCTTCGGCTCTTCAAGCGCACGGACCCTGCCATGCCGAAGGAATAGGAGGTGCGGCATTTGATGCGCGGACTAAAAGAACAGCTTTTCACTGGGCTTGTGCGTAATCCACCAACGACAGTTGCCCAGTTCATCGGTGAGGCATCCACGATGGAACGTACCCTGCAGCAGTGGTCGTCGCAATACGAACGCCAGATCCCGGCCACCGCTTGCTCTATCGGCTCTGAAGGCGAGAGACAGGCCCTCGCAGACTTCATTCGAAGTATTGTTCGGGACGAATTGCGACAGCTTCAGCAAGTAGTATCCCATCCACCTGTGTCAGTCCTAGCGGTTGTAATCAGACAAGAAAACCGGCAGGCCGTCACACCCCTGGCCCCCTTCGCACCACCGATTCCCGAGGCCCCAGTCCTGACATACGCAGCGGCACTGCGATCCCCTGCGCCACCGGCTACAGATCCTGCTATGCAGCCAAGGTACCAGGCTATGCAGCCATTCCACGACACTGCTTCGAGCCCGCCTCTCGGCTCAGTGTTTTCGAGCACACCCACCTATCTGCCGTCTGCCTCAAGACAAAGTGGTAGCAAGGCAAGCACATGGCGCACCTCGGATAACCGTCCGCTCTGCTTTCATTGCGGCGAAGCGGGCACGCATGCTGGAACTGTCAATACAGGCAACTGGTCTTCACGGCTTACACCCTGATGCTCAATGGCCGCGCTACGGTGAGCGCCCCCGCGAAATCAAAGCCTATCTCACGGGCCAGCAAACTTCTTCGTATATTCAGCACCACCAGTCGAGATCACCATCGCCTCGCCGGTCTACGTCCCCCAGTTTGCCCTCTTCATCTTCCGCTCCTGTCAGGAGCCGGTCACCAAGTCCCCGCAGGGGAAACTAGGAACGGCGACTTCTGCGGGTGAAGCCGCCACCCGGAGGACTGTAAAAGACCCTCCTTCGGTGCAACGACCGGACGAGGACCATTCCTATTTTGCAGTGTTCTCCGACAGCAGAAAGATCGTTTGTGTCGAAATCACCATCTTTGTCTGCCATCATGCTCTCAACGCCCTCGTCAACACCGGTACCGACTATTCCCTAATTGGTCCTACACTGGCATCTGAAGTGAGGAAGGTTACCACACCGTGACAAGGGCCCCAGTTGCGCATGGCAGGTGGCCATCTGGTGACGCCTACTGATATGTCACGGCACGCATTCCAATACGTACGTCAACATTTGCGGGCTTTTTCCTCGTATTGCGCGTGTACTCTCGGCCAGTCATTCTGGGAATGGACTTCCTTAGTGAATACGCCACCGTCATCAACCTCCGTGAATTACTTGTGCCGTTCCAAGGTGCTTTTTGGGCTGCAACTGACAGTACACAATTCCGGAAAAGAGCGCTTCGTGTTACCGACGATTTTCTGACTCTCCCACCTCAAAGCAGCCTTTTTGTCAAAGTAGAATTCGGACAGGACGTGCCTGACGCCGTAATTGCAGAGGCCAAATTGTCTCTCCTTATTTCACGACAAATCTGTGTTGCCCGTGGAATCACTCAGCCTAGCAACATGCATGTTCACCTGCTGTTCATGAACTTTAGCGACGAATATCACCACCTAACGAGACACACTGCCATTGCATATTGTGAAGAACTTGCCGATGCTGATGGTTCGTCGACGTTAGCTTCATTTTCATCGAATGGCCACCCTGACGAGGCCTTCGCAAGCACTCTCGACGTAAACAAGAGAGTACCGTCGGCTGAACCAGAAAACCTTTTGCGTATACTCGGCTTATTTCAAGACTGCTTTGCCACTACGTCAAAGGTTGAACAGACACCACTTGCTCAGCGTCGCATCATCACGGAACCCACCAAGACACTCATCTGACAATATGCCTATAGGGTGTCGAAAAAAAGAGCAAGACGCTATACGTGACCAAGCCCAGCAGATGCTTCAGGACGACGTCATTCAGCCGTCGACCAGTCCCTGGGCTTCACCAGTTATGCTAGTAAAGAAGAAGGACGGTACGTTGCGTTTTTGCGTTGATCACCATAAACTGAACAAAATCACCAAAAGGATGTTTATTCTCTACCCCGGATAGATGACTCGTTGGACCGTATACGCAACGCTAAGTATTTTTTCTCCATGGATTTGCGTAGCGCCAACTGGCAAGTCACAGTGGATGAGTGCGACCGCGAAAAGATGGTGTTTATTACTCCCGATGGCCTGTACAAGTTTAAAGTGCTGCCTTTTGGTCTATGCTTTGCGCCAGCTACTTTCCAAAGAATGATGGATACGGTTCTTACGGGGCTAAAATGGCAATCATGTCTTGTTTACCATGATGGCGTCGTGGTCTTTGCAGACACGTTTGAACAACATGTCCAACGCCATCAGGCGGTTCTTCAGGCAATCAGAACAGCGGGGCGTTCTCTCAAACCCGAGAAATGTCATTTTGAATATGAAGAACGGAAATTCCTTGGTCACGTTGTGAGCCATGCCGGCATCTGCCCCGATCCGAAGAAACCCCGAGCCATTGCCGCCGTTCGCACGCCTGCAAATAAGCACGACCTATGCCAATTTCTGGGGCTCTGTGCGTATTACAGGCGCTATGTCCAAAACTTTTCTAAGATTGATGAACCCCTCAACAAGCTTACAAAAGACGGTGTCTCGATTGGTTTGGGTCCCGATTAGGGCCATGCGTTCGACACCCTCCGATAGCTCCTCCAGGTTCTACCTGTACTGGGTCATTTTGACGAAAGCGCCGACACAGAATTACACACTGACGCCAGCAACCTTAGACTTGGAGTGGTATTAGTTCAGTGGCATAATGGCGTTGAGCGCGTGATCGCTTATGCAAGCAGAACGTTATCCCCAGCGGAAAAAAAGTATTCTGCAATCAAAAAGAAATGCCTAGCTATTGTCTGGGCCATAACAAAGTTCCACCCATACTTGTATCGCCACCTACTCAGGGCAGTTAGCGGCCAGCATTCCCTTTGTTGGCTCGCAAATCTAAAAGATCCCCAAGGTCGTCTAGCACAATGCAGCCTTCGGCTACAAGATTTAGATATCACCATCGTCCACAAATCGGCGCGTAAACACACCGATGCCAACTGTCTCTCACGTGCACCGGTCGTGAATGCCAACACTGACCTTGAAGACGACGACACCTTTCTTTCTGTCGTATCAGCAACCCGCTTGGCTGAGCAACAACATCATAACTCGGAGCTCATTCCGCTCTTGACTACCTGAAAGGATGCAATTCCCACCCTCCTCGAAACTTTGCACGCTCAATATCCTCCTTTTGTTTCCGCGATGGAGTGCTTTATAAAAAGAACTTACGTCCTACACAAGCTATGTATCTGCTTGTTGCGCCAACAGCGCTTCGTGGTGACATTTTACGTGCGTGTCATGATGAGCCTTCATCTAGACACCTCAGCTATACGCGCACGCTGCAACGAATTCAACGCTCCTACTACTGGCCACGTCGCGCAAAGACTGTGAAGCACTACGTTCGCTCATGTCGGAACTGTCAGCAACGTAAGATTCCACCTTTACGACCAGCAGGACTACTGCAACCAATTGGCCCACCAAAGGCGCCCTTTCATCAAATTGGCATGGACTTGCTGGGGTAATTCCCCACGTTTTCGTCTGGAAACCGGTGGATTGGGGTCCTTACCGTGTACTTTACATGCTACTGTGAAACAAAAGCACTTCCAAAAGCCACCGCAGCAGACGTCGCCCAACTTTTTGTTAACAGCATAGTTTTACGGGACGGTGCGCCAGCTGTCGTCATAACTGATTGTGTGGCAGCTTTTAACGCAGATATGCTGCAGGAAGCCTTGCGATTAAGTGGCACGGAACATCGTGAAACAACGGCTTACCACCCGCATGCAAACGGGCTGACTAAATGACTCAATAAGACAATTGCAGACATGCTGTCATTGTATGTGGACATCTATCACAAGAACTGGGACACTATACTTCCTTACGTATCTTTTTCGTATAACACTGCTGTTATAGAAAGTACCGGTTTCACACCTTTTCGCTTAGTCCACGGTTGCGAGGTCATGACGATGCTCGACGCCATGCTCCTGCCCGACAACTTAGGAATATACCACACAGATGCCGCCAAATTTTCGGAGTGCGCAGAAAAGGTCCATAAACTTGCTCGTCAGAGTATTCAACATCACCAAACCGCAGAAGCGCGCCGTTACAATCTTCTCGACCGTGAAGTTATTTTAAAGCCTGGTTATGATGTCTGGGTGTGGACCCCTATCCGACAGCGTGGCCATTCAGAAAAGCTTATTCGCCGCTACTTCGGCCCGTACAAGGTAGTACGAAGTCTCAGAAACATCAGTTACGAGGTTCTTCCAGAAGGCACTTTGAGACGTTCTTGTTTTACCCCGCAAATTGAAGTCATTCACGTTTCACGGCTCAAGCCATACATTTCGCGCTGTCAATCACCAGTGAGTGACTGACTTCATTGGTAACTTCGCGTCTTCCTTTTTGCTTCGTCTTTTCCTTACTTTTTTTAGGTTAGTTAACCTGACAAAAGCGTTGGCATGGCACCAGGAACCAATGACGGCTTTCCTCGGGGAATGCGCACTTCACTGCCGTTTATCACGTGCACATATTTGCGCAGGATGCATCTTGGCTTGAAATTATGTTCGCACACCGCTAAAGTTTTGGTCAGAGGCTTGTCAACCCTCCGGAGGTTGGGCTCCAACTTTCTGCTGAGATCGTTATCTCTGGTAGCTGAAAACAGCGACGCTTTCGGAGCGCCCCTGTTACCGATTGGGCAACCCGCCGCAAGGCATTGAGAATCCGTTCTTCGCTTCGACGTGTCGCGAGCTACATGTTTGTTATTGCGGAATATCTCACAAAGTACAGACTTCACCCTGGTACTGGTTAGAGAATGCAGCAAATTGCACCGGCACACGTGTAGTAGAATAGCTTGTTAGAACTGGAAGTGCAATAATCTATCCGGCCTGCAAGAGCCGCTCACCGGCTTAGCTTTCTTACCATGATGGCGTCGTGGCCCACAAGAGTGCCGTGCGCGTACCGCAACAACACTTGTTGAGAAGCATGTACACGGACCGTAGTAATAAAAAGCGCGTCTAGTGCGAGCCAGGGTTTCCTGCCGGCCATCACTGGCCCTCTCGTCTATATCACTCGGGCGAAGTATTGTTTCGAACATGTGCGAATAGCAAAAAAGTTACAGCATTATGCTTCCCGTTTATGATATTGACCTAAACGCGTACTTCGAAACACGCGCATGGGATAAAGTGACACGGAATAACATGGTACCAGATGTGACACAATACAAAAAACGAAAGAAAAGCAGAATATTTATTTTTTATGTTTTCTTGGGCTGATACTACTCCTTAGGATAGCGCGTATCTATGCCTTCTGCACGCCTTGGTGACTCTGAAATACAAATAAATACACTCGCGGTCCTGATTCACGGTCTCCCCAAAACTGTGGACGCAACACTTTCTTGGCTTGACAGCTGCTCCCAATCTGGTCACTCACTAACGTACACGAGCACGACCACAAGCAGCACGCACCACAACTCCGAACAGCCTGATGACACACAGAAAACAATGCAACATTCGTTGTTTCTCGTCGAAGCGCAGTAATGATGTAGGGACTGCAACGCCGATGCAAACGCGCCGCCGAATGCCAGTGTCGCTTGCGTTGTGCGCCACCACAGCGCACAACGCAATCACCGTCGCCAGCTCGTCGACATAAGCGGTAGAGCTTGAGGCCATGGCGAAGTTTCTTTAGGTGGCTTTGGCTCGACGTGCCCGACTCACAAGCATGCTCACGCGCACGTGCTACTGAATGACTCCCGCGCTGCCCGCGCTATCCTGAGAAGACGCTGCCGGCACGCGCTCGCCTCGCACACAAGACATGAAAAGGTGCAGTGCCGCCGCCAGAAATCCTAGCAGCTCTCCGTGTCGTTTTGGACCGCCGAGACAGCAGCCGCGGCCTGCCGTTCGCGCCACTTGATCATAGTAAATGCGAAGCATTTCTTAGCGAACTTCGGCGACTGAGCGTATCTATCTATCTATCTATCTAACTATCTATCTATCTATCTATCTATCTATCTATCTATCTATCTATCTATCTATCTATCTATCTATCTATCTATCTATCTATCTAGCCGCCTACGACTTTTAGCTCTCCTAGCCGTTTCAATCATCGTATCGATACCAAACTTGATATGACATAACAAGACTGTATGAGGAACATATTTTATTTGTCATAACATGAAAATCATGACTTGTTTGTCAATCGTGTCCTAATTTACATTTCATGGTTCTGCAGCCCTTGCGGTGGTTTCGTTTACATGGCATGTTACAAAACTGGTATGGTATGAAGTAGAAGCATCCGTCCATCTATTCGTTCTTGCTTACATGCGTCTATGCGTCCGTCTGTGTGACTGTCCGTGCGTCTATGTGCCCGTCCGTGCGTGCGTCTGTTCGTGCGTCCGCACGTCCATTCGTGCATCCGTCCCTGCAATCGTCCATGCATCCGCCCCTGCGCCCGTTCATGCATTCATCCATCCGTGCAGCTATCCGTGCGTCCGTCCATGCATCTGTCTGTGTGTCCGTTCGTCCATCAAGTCCACACTCCAAGTACCATAATTTCGCATCATTTCTTCATTTATATGCCGCATATAGAATCACCGTCAACCAGTGGACATTCCAAACACTAAACGAAAGATGGCACATGCACACTTTCTTACGGCTTCCGCTTCGTGTCTGCTTCCCACCTTTAACCACCTCGAGCTCATAGTATATAGCCCCGCCGCGGTGGTCTAGTGGCTAAGGTACTCGGCTGCTGACCTGCAGGGTGCGGGTTCGAATCCCGGCTGCGGCGGCTGCATTTCCGATGGAGGCGGAAATGTTGTAGGCCTGTGTGCTCAGATTTGGGTGCACGTTAAAGAACCCCAGGTGGTCTAAATTTCCGGAGCCCTCCACTACGGCGTCTCTCATAATCATATAGTGGTTTTGGGACGTTAAACCCCACATATCAATCAATCATCAGCTCATAGTATATTCTAGTTCACTGTATTCGTGGCACTTCGGCACAACGCTCGCTAGACATTTCTAAAACCAAGGAGGTTATGCCCTGCGAGTTAAACGTAGCAACCCTTTCTTGTCAGATAGTGCTCATGTGCATGCCAACGGCTGGTAATGGGGAATGAGAGGCAGAAGAATTTGGTTTTCAGCTCAGGCACACGCTGCGAATTTTTTATTGTTCAACAAGGCACAGAAGAAATCTCCCACTGGCACCACCTTGCAGGTTGAAGCGTAAGACATCTTACATACTACGATGAGAGACGAACGGGTGCCGCTTTAAGAAGCTTCGCCCCTGAAACTGCGGAGGGTATCGCAGGAGCAAAAAGGCCAAGTTACCCTTAAGAGTGTTCTACTCTCGCAAAGCATCAGATAAAGTGTAGTGTAATTTATTTTCACTTTTTATGAGATTGGAGATTGAAACAGCTTTCTAGTCTCTCTTTCTGAGAGATATAGTAGCATTATTTGTCTCTGGGAGACCGGAATGCCCAGTTACTCTTCAGGCAAGAGAGAGTAAAACGCGGTTATACTCCTGCCTTTGAATGCACTTAGATGCGCCAGCACACTGCGAGTGATTAGCACTACCTATTAACCACACATATGTGCAGTAAAACATACGGCACTTGTTAGTTGAGGTGTTAGAGAGGATCGACAAAAAGACCACGCAGAATGCTTCAGTTCGATTCGTGCTGGGACCCTGAAATTTATTATTTGCATTCGTCGGGGGGTCAAGGTTGCATATGTAAGGTTTTTTCCTAACACTAACATCTGTTCTATGGCTTTGTTAGATCCCCGCTACCAATGTTGGGTATTCCTTAACGCTCACACGTAAAAGTTGCCCATGTGTGTTCTCGTCGTTTCTCGGTAGATAAGTGTCAATCACCTGTGGCACATACCCGCATACTAGCGGCCCATACCCACCAGTGGGTATATACCACTGTCTGGCGGGAAGTGTTTGACGACGTACGCGATGGCATTGTAACAATATTCAAGTCTTGACCAGCGCATCATATCGGTAAAACCATCTCACCCCCCATGCTAATTTTGCTTGACGCCAATTTAAGGGGGTGACCACGAGAACATCGAACGTAAGCGGCTAGATAGATAGATAGATAGATAAATAGATAGAGAGATAGATAGATAGATAGATAGATAGATAGATAGATAGATAGATAGATAGATAGATAGATAGATAGATAGATAGATAGATAGATAGATAGATAGATAGATAGATAGATAGATAGATAGATAGATAGATAGATAGATAGATAGATAGATAGATAGATAGATAGATAGATAGATAGATAGATACGCACGCTCTAATTCGCCGAAGTTCACTAAGAAAAACTTCGCATTCATTAGATGCTAATATTCGTGGAACGTCAATAGTGGTTGCAGTGCTGCCTACCCAATTTTATAAACATGACATATGTACTCTTTTAAAACAGCTGTCACGTTGGGTTATTGTCAATTGTCGTTATGTGTCATGCGCTGAAGTTGATGTGTCATGCGCTGAAGTTGAGGCCGGCATCCTCACAAGCATCAGCATTTTATAAGAGCTTCTCGTGTTGCAAATACGCATGTTCCCGTTGGCATCGTTGCGCAATTGCAAACAACTGGTTATATAAACATGTGCAACTCTTCAACATATGTCTGTACGTGCAACATTCGTACATATATTTAGCGTCATTTCCGAACATGTAGCTGAATAATAAAATTGCAACACCATCACCTTCCCACCACATGCTTCACATAACGTCGATTCCCAGGTACGTGGGATCTGCCAAATTCTTTATTCCGTAAAGGTTTTCTGGCCAAGTAGGTGGGTTCCTTAGTCCAGGGCTTCACTGGCCTTTGAGATTCACTGTACTGGTCGAACAAAGCACGTGGGCTTTCTCGATCCCTGCTAGCAAGCCAAGTCTTCCACAGCCTCGTTTGAGATGCTGTTTCCAAAAGTGAAGAATTGGGACAAGAAAGTATCTAGCATGAAAAGTGCCTGGACCTCCTTCGTTTTTGAATGTAGGTGCCGATATGCTCGAGAAAGATGACACCAACCACTTATGGACGCGCGCAGCGTGTCTGACGGACGTCTCCGGGGTCTGTGAAAGATGCGTCAGTGTCTCTTGGAGGAAGACTAGCAAAGGGAACGAAAGAGGACTTACCAGTTCTTAGCGAGTTCATAACATGGGCAATTCGTTCCATTTTCAAGCATTGATGACTTAGTGCTAAAATAAACAATAAAATTTCTTGCCCCCCGACGTAGATACAGGCCGCGCACGTCTGTCTTTGAAATTTTTGACTTTTGTAAAAAATATTCTGCCTTAATTTGAGTCATCGAGGCCTCGGCGGTGTTTTACAGCCTATTTTTGACGCCTAAAACTAGCTCTTCTAGTGCCTGAAAATCCCATCCATCGTTTGACCTTCCCAAATAGACTTGACAAAGAAGCCCAGATATAGTTGATATGTTCAATATTAACAAAGAACCTATTTTAGGACATTAAATCTCACATATATATCAACATAGAAGCTATGAAAGGTATACCCGGCGTAATAAGCGCACCCATCACTGACCAACTTTCTATTTTCATGCTGATAAACAAGGCCGTAAATCAAGCGCCATCCTAACCAAGAGAAAAAGTAGTATAAAAGATATTGATGAATATACATCAGCTGAATTACACAGGGAGTCATCCTTAACCAATATGTCAAACGTGTATTGCTAGCAAAAACCTGAAGTCGCCAAAACTATCTTTCATAATAAATTTATAAATATTCGCAACAAATGCGTTCTGCACAAACAGCCCAACAATACACGCTAAAAACAATGGCTGAATAAATAATTTTAAAAGGAAAAAAACGCCAAACCTGCGCAGAATGGAGCGCGCGGAAAGGGGCGCGCCACACAGTCACAGCGAAAGCAGGAAGAGCCGCTTTTCAGAGGGTTTTTTAAACATATTTGAGTGATTGCGGGAACCAGACTTTCAGGGTACCCACTACGCCATAAATTATTCTGATTTTTGAGTAGGAAAGAGGTATTCACTATGCCATCCTTCATCATTATTCGGAGAAGTGTAGTACCTGCCACACACTTGTAAAGAAGTGCAATTTTTCCAGGCTGCAGCTGACTGCGATGAAGAATTACACCTAGCGCTATTGTAACAGTTTGTCGCGTGCGACGACCCACTCGTTACGCAATTCGCACTGTGTGACGGCTGGCTGTTTCTTTGCTGTTCTTAAGTGTTTTGTCACACACAATAATGCGTTTTTTTCGGAAATGAAGCCTGCTTAAGGTCCGTTTGCAACGGAGTTTCAATCACTGGCGTAGCTCAGCTCAGTAATAGTGTCTGCAACGCCTTCATTGTGTGCAACAGCCTGCGGCATAATTCGCACATGCCAGAATTTTAACCTCTGATGCTTTCAACATGAAACCATGAATGCAGTTGTTTTCACCTATTGCTAAGCGTGGCGCTTCTATATTGATTCTGAACAACAGAGGGCTAAGCGGGCATCTCTGATGGGCGGAGCGCCTGATGTTAATGACTTACCAACAGCGCCGCGTGCTGAAAATGAATAAAAGAATGGAAGTGGCTGCTGTTACAGTCTTTTTATTGCGATAGCAATTATATGGACACTTTCGGCATGATTTTGCCGCCGGCGGCGTCATCACTCACCATTTATATATATATATATTTATATATATATATATATATATATATATATATATATATATATATATATATATATATATATATATATATATATATATATATATATATATACCAGGTGCTTTGAACGTCATTCACGCTGGACCCGACGTATTGTAGGCAAAAAAGGGGCGACGAAACTTTCGTGGAAGCGTCTTTACTAAACGTTTTCAGCTGGTGGACCAGCCTTCGTCAGAGTAATGTGACAACAGTTCATACATGGCTTTAAAAGCTCCTTTCAATAACAGGTCAGCGCCATCTGCTCTGGTTAGCATTACAATGCGCATCATAAAATGTCAAGTACTTCAGAAAAAAAGAAAAAAAAGAAAAAAAGACAAAAATACGAAAACCAGAAGGGTACATACATACTAAAGACATAGTTAAAGATTCCCTTACATGTAGAGTGACGTGATACCATGCTTATACGTAGTTAAGAGATGTAGATGTGTAATGACATTGCTTGGCAGCATAAGAACAATCTTAGTGATATGTGAACGTATAATGGAAGCCACTGTGAAATGGTTGAAGATAATAAAAAATAAAAATAAAAAGGGCAGACATAGAAGGCATGATTTAGGTGGTACAATTTGAAACCAGTGCATCATCGCTCTTAATCTATGGAAAGACAGGTCAGTTTTCCTTTGTTTTCGTTGATTCCAGCTGAAACAGTGTTAAATTTATGAATGAGATATGATTCGCGCAGTTCACGATCATGGCTAGTGCGGAATCCCGATTCTAGTATCGTGACTTTGAGGTTACTAAATGAGTGGCCGGGCATGTTCACATGCTTTGATAATGGAAGGTTTGGTTGGGTTTTAGCATGCGATCTGTGATTGTTGAAACGTATTCTGAATGGGGTTTCAGTGTGGCCTATGTATTGCATATGGCAGGTGCCACACTCAAGTAAATACACTACATTGGATGAATCACAATTAAAGCTTCCCCTAATTGTGAAAATGAATTGGTTAGATGTGCTGGTGGCTGTTAATGACGGTTCTATGTGAGGACAAACTTTACAACGGGGTTTGTTGCAGCGGCTACAACCAGTACGGTTAGTAGTAGCAATTTTAGATGACGTCAGAATGTCACCTATGTTTTTTGAGCGCCTATACACTACTCGAGGGGGTTCAGGAAAGACCGCTTTTAGTCTGTCGCTTTGGGTGAGGATGTTGTAATGGTTACGCAGTATACCTTGAACTTTGGGGATGGACGCTGAGTGTGTTAGTACTAAATTGGCTGACTGAAGCTCGTTGCTTTTTATGCTACCTTTTAAACAGTCCATTCGATCGCGTCCTCTGGCTCGGTGTATCGCGTCGTCAATAATTTTTTCTGGATATTTTCGCTTAAGAAGCTTCTTTTTCAGATCATGGCAGCAAGAATTGAAATCTTGATCTTCCGAGCATATGCGCCTAAAGCGCTGTGCCTGGCTATATGGAATTCCAGTCTTCCAATGGCGCACGTGGCTACTTTCAAAATGAAGAAACTGCTGATTATCGGTTGGCTTTTTAAAAAGCTTCGTAATTAGGCGTCCATGGGAAATGGTAATCCTGACGTCGAGAAAGGCTACAGACAAGGGTGAGTAAGTATGAGAGAATGTTATAGCGGGATGTACCTGGTTGAATTTAGCTATAAAGTTTAGAAGTTCTGTTTCACCATGTGTCCAAATAAAAAATATGTCATCGATGTAGCGTTTGAAATGCTCCGGCTTTAGTGGCACACTCTTAAGAAACGAGTCTTCGAGCACTCCCATGAAGATGTTTGCGTATGTAGGGCCTATCTTTGTACCCATCGATGTTCCACTGATCTGTACGTAATGAGAGCCATTGAATTCAAAGTTATTCAACTCGAGAATGAGCTTCAGCAGTGTTTCGAGAGTTGACGTGTCAATTAGCTTGTCAGATTTCGAGTGGTCATATGAATCTAAAACAGCCTGTATACCGTCCTTGTGGGGTATGTTAGTGTAGAGGGAGGTGACGTCCATCGTCACCAGAAGCGAACCATCAGGCACTGTTAGGTGTGATATACCATTAAGAAAATCGTTGGTATCCTTAACAAAGGAAGCGAATGTGGGCGGAAGAAATTTTATCAAACTCTCAGTGTAGCGAGATATGTTTTCTGTTACTGTTCGAATGCCAGAAACAATGGGACGGCCTGGATTTCCTGACTTGTGTATCTTTGGGAGCAGGTAAAATCTTCCGGCAACAGGGCTAAGCGGAATGAGGCTGCGTGCTGTCTTATCGTCAACCCTTTTCTTTTTTACTAATGCCTTAATGGTGTCTTTTATGATGACAAGAAAGTCAGTGGTAGGATCAGCGGGAAGTTGTTTGTAAAAAGCAGTGTCAGATAACTGTCGTACGGCTTCTTTTATGTAACTTTCTTTGCCCATTATCACAATCGAGCCGCCCTTGTCTGCTGGTTTTATAATAATATCATCACGTGCATTTAAACTTTTAAGAGCGTCAAATTCACTGGCAGAAAGGTTTTTTTGGAACGGGCTACGCGTTTTGTAAGCGTTGAGCACATCACGCGAGACAGCTTTGATGTAAAGGTCTAGGCATTTATCCCTTTGCGAGGCGGGCGTCCATTGTGTCGCGGACGGTACAGCCGGGCGAGCTCCCTTGTTGCTAGCATGGTCGTGAAAATACTCTTTTAGCCTCAGATTACGAGCGAAATTATCTATATCCTTCATCAACTGAAATTCATCAAACCCGCCAGAAGTTGGACAGAAGTTCAGGCCTTTTGAAAGAACCCTTTCCTCTGCAGGGAGGATGGTAACGTCGGAAAGGTTGACTATATTGGCGTCTTGTTGGCTTATTTCTGGCAATGTTTCAGGTGTTCTGATTAAAGCAATTGGCGAACTCCTCATTTTTTTCATGTAGGGTGCTGCTGGAACATCGTCCCGCAATAGTTTCCGAGCTTTTATTTTGCCTAAGGCGTTTAGCTTTCTTTCCTCATGTACATTCAGCAAATGTGCTTCGTGAGGAACGAGTTGCCTGGATAGAGTAGTTTCTTCTTTCAGAAGCTTATCAATAGACGTTTCATAGTGATTTATGATAATGCGAATAAGCTCAAGTGAAGCATTGGTCAGCACATCCCGCCACCTAAGCCCATTTGCATTTGACAGTTCAGAGGTAGCAGGGTTCACATAAAGCCTAAGACCTTTGGGAATTTTAGAAGCATTTACATATTCCCTGAGGCACGCAACATGCTGTTCCGCGCGAATGCGTTTTTCAGTCACCTTCCGGTACTTAAGAAAACATGCAGAAGCAGTACCTAAATTTTGATTACCAGAGAAGTCCTGTAGTCACTGGCTACTTGCGGCTGGATTGTTCGGAGACTTGGAGTTCCGAACGTAGGTTGACACTCTGTCTCTTGATCTTGAATTCTGTTTCGGGGAGATTGGGGGCTGTTCTGCCGAGTGGTCACACCAGGACGACGTGGCGTCAAGCATTCTCCTGGGGAAAAGCTGGCGGATGTGGCTTGCTATGAGGCTTGAACCCTCGAAGCTGGGATGTAGTCCATCGGCAGCGAGGACTCGATAGGCAGGTATCCATTCAAAACCATGATCAATGAAGTAGACTGCACTGGATCGATTACAGAAGTTGCGCAGCATGCCGTTGAGCTTGCAGGCTTCCGAGTTACATCGTCGGACGAAACCTTGATTTCTGCCGCCATATCTCCGATTTGGGCTTCTTGGTAATATCAGGCTGACATAAATCCGGGATATCTTGGGTCGCTCTATCCGAATGTGATCGATTAATGAGCGGTATTTTTGGAAAGCTGTTTCGCCACTCGCGGAAGATAAGTCGTTGGTACCGACATGCAGTACGAGGGTCCTTGTGGTGTCAGGTACGAAGTCTAGCAGAAAGTGCACATCTCCAATTCGGGCACCAGGTTGAGTTATGAAAGCAGGCGTACCTTGTTGATGTGGATTAAAGTACTGATGCACGTACTTCATTTGCGAGTCACCGATGATGGTTGTGTTGGTGGGAGTCTTTGGGTACTTCCAGAAAGTCGTCTTTGCAAGGTCCATTGCGGTATATATACCAGGTGCTTTGAACGTCATTCACGCTGGACCCGACGTATTGTAGGCAAAAAAGGGGCGACGAAACTTTCGTGGAAGCGTCTTTACTAAACGTTTTCAGCTGGTGGACCAGCCTTCGTCAGAGTAATGTGACAACAGTTCATACATGGCTTTAAAAGCTCCTTTCAATAACAGGTCAGCGCCATCTGCTCTGGTTAGCATTACAATGCGCATCATAAAATGTCAAGTACTTCAGAAAAAAGAAAAAAAAGAAAAAAAGACAAAAATACGAAAACCAGAAGGGTACATACATACTAAAGACATAGTTAAAGATTCCCTTACATGTAGAGTGACGTGATACCATGCTTATACGTAGTTAAGAGATGTAGATGTGTAATGACATTGCTTGGCAGCATAAGAACAATCTTAGTGATATGTGAACGTATAATGGAAGCCACTGTGAAATGGTTGAAGATAATAAAAAATAAAAATAAAAAGGGCAGACATAGAAGGCATGATTTAGGTGGTACAATTTGAAACCAGTGCATCATCGCTCTTAATCTATGGAAAGACAGGTCAGTTTTCCTTTGTTTTCGTTGATTCCAGCTGAAACAGTGTTAAATTTATGAATGAGATATGATTCGCGCAGTTCACGATCATGGCTAGTGCGGAATCCCGATTCTAGTATCGTGACTTTGAGGTTACTAAATGAGTGGCCGGGCATGTTCACATGCTTTGATAATGGAAGGTTTGGTTGGGTTTTAGCATGCGATCTGTGATTGTTGAAACGTATTCTGAATGGGGTTTCAGTGTGGCCTATGTATTGCATATGGCAGGTGCCACACTCAAGTAAATACACTACATTGGATGAATCACAATTAAAGCTTCCCCTAATTGTGAAAATGAATTGGTTAGATGTGCTGGTGGCTGTTAATGACGGTTCTATGTGAGGACAAACTTTACAACGGGGTTTGTTGCAGCGGCTACAACCAGTACGGTTAGTAGTAGCAATTTTAGATGACGTCAGAATGTCACCTATGTTTTTTGAGCGCCTATACACTACTCGAGGGGGTTCAGGAAAGACCGCTTTTAGTCTGTCGCTTTGGGTGAGGATGTTGTAATGGTTACGCAGTATACCTTGAACTTTGGGGATGGACGCTGAGTGTGTTAGTACTAAATTGGCTGACTGAAGCTCGTTGCTTTTTATGCTACCTTTTAAACAGTCCATTCGATCGCGTCCTCTGGCTCGGTGTATCGCGTCGTCAATAATTTTTTCTGGATATTTTCGCTTAAGAAGCTTCTTTTTCAGATCATGGCAGCAAGAATTGAAATCTTGATCTTCCGAGCATATGCGCCTAAAGCGCTGTGCCTGGCTATATGGAATTCCAGTCTTCCAATGGCGCACGTGGCTACTTTCAAAATGAAGAAACTGCTGATTATCGGTTGGCTTTTTAAAAAGCTTCGTAATTAGGCGTCCATGGGAAATGGTAATCCTGACGTCGAGAAAGGCTACAGACAAGGGTGAGTAAGTATGAGAGAATGTTATAGCGGGATGTACCTGGTTGAATTTAGCTATAAAGTTTAGAAGTTCTGTTTCACCATGTGTCCAAATAAAAAATATGTCATCGATGTAGCGTTTGAAATGCTCCGGCTTTAGTGGCACACTCTTAAGAAACGAGTCTTCGAGCACTCCCATGAAGATGTTTGCGTATGTAGGGCCTATCTTTGTACCCATCGATGTTCCACTGATCTGTACGTAATGAGAGCCATTGAATTCAAAGTTATTCAACTCGAGAATGAGCTTCAGCAGTGTTTCGAGAGTTGACGTGTCAATTAGCTTGTCAGATTTCGAGTGGTCATATGAATCTAAAACAGCCTGTATACCGTCCTTGTGGGGTATGTTAGTGTAGAGGGAGGTGACGTCCATCGTCACCAGAAGCGAACCATCAGGCACTGTTAGGTGTGATATACCATTAAGAAAATCGTTGGTATCCTTAACAAAGGAAGCGAATGTGGGCGGAAGAAATTTTATCAAACTCTCAGTGTAGCGAGATATGTTTTCTGTTACTGTTCGAATGCCAGAAACAATGGGACGGCCTGGATTTCCTGACTTGTGTATCTTTGGGAGCAGGTAAAATCTTCCGGCAACAGGGCTAAGCGGAATGAGGCTGCGTGCTGTCTTATCGTCAACCCTTTTCTTTTTTACTAATGCCTTAATGGTGTCTTTTATGATGACAAGAAAGTCAGTGGTAGGATCAGCGGGAAGTTGTTTGTAAAAAGCAGTGTCAGATAACTGTCGTACGGCTTCTTTTATGTAACTTTCTTTGCCCATTATCACAATCGAGCCACCCTTGTCTGCTGGTTTTATAATAATATCATCACGTGCATTTAAACTTTTAAGAGCGTCAAATTCACTGGCAGAAAGGTTTTTTTGGAACGGGCTACGCGTTTTGTAAGCGTTGAGCACATCACGCGAGACAGCTTTGATGTAAAGGTCTAGGCATTTATCCCTTTGCGAGGCGGGCGTCCATTGTGTCGCGGACGGTACAGCCGGGCGAGCTCCCTTGTTGCTAGCATGGTCGTGAAAATACTCTTTTAGCCTCAGATTACGAGCGAAATTATCTATATCCTTCATCAACTGAAATTCATCAAACTCGCCAGAAGTTGGACAGAAGTTCAGGCCTTTTGAAAGAACCCTTTCCTCTGCAGGGAGGATGGTAACGTCGGAAAGGTTGACTATATTGGCGTCTTGTTGGCTTATTTCTGGCAATGTTTCAGGTGTTCTGATTAAAGCAATTGGCGAACTCCTCATTTTTTTCATGTAGGGTGCTGCTGGAACATCGTCCCGCAATAGTTTCCGAGCTTTTATTTTGCCTAAGGCGTTTAGCTTTCTTTCCTCATGTACATTCAGCAAATGTGCTTCGTGAGGAACGAGTTGCCTGGATAGAGTAGTTTCTTCTTTCAGAAGCTTATCAATAGACGTTTCATAGTGATTTATGATAATGCGAATAAGCTCAAGTGAAGCATTGGTCAGCACATCCCGCCACCTAAGCCCATTTGCATTTGACAGTTCAGAGGTAGCAGGGTTCACATAAAGCCTAAGACCTTTGGGAATTTTAGAAGCATTTACATATTCCCTGAGGCACGCAACATGCTGTTCCGCGCGAATGCGTTTTTCAGTCACCTTCCGGCACTTAAGAAAACATGCAGAAGCAGTACCTAAATTTTGATTACCAGAGAAGTCCTGTAGTCACTGGCTACTTGCGGCTGGATTGTTCGGAGACTTGGAGTTCCGAACGTAGGTTGACACTCTGTCTCTTGATCTTGAATTCTGTTTCGGGGAGATTGGGGGCTGTTCTGCCGAGTGGTCACACCAGGACGACGTGGCGTCAAGCATTCTCCTGGGTGAAAGCTGGCGGATGTGGCTTGCTATGAGGCTTGAACCCTCGAAGCTGGGATGTAGTCCATCGGCAGCGAGGACTCGATAGGCAGGTATCCATTCAAAACCATGATCAATGAAGTAGACTGCACTGGATCGATTACAGAAGTTGCGCAGCATGCCGTTGAGCTTGCAGGCTTCCGAGTTACATCGTCGGACGAAACCTTGATTTCTGCCGCCATATCTCCGATTTGGGCTTCTTGGTAATATCAGGCTGACATAAATCCGGGATATCTTGGGTCGCTCTATCCGAATGTGATCGATTAATGAGCGGTATTTTTGGAAAGCTGTTTCGCCACTCGCGGAAGATAAGTCGTTGGTACCGACATGCAGTACGAGGGTCCTTGTGGTGTCAGGTACGAAGTCTAGCAGAAAGTGCACATCTCCAATTCGGGCACCAGGTTGAGTTATGAAAGCAGGCGTACCTTGTTGATGTGGATTAAAGTACTGATGCACGTACTTCATTTGCGAGTCACCGATGATGGTTGTGTTGGCGGGAGTCTTTGGGTACTTCCAGAAAGTCGTCTTTGCAAGGTCCATTGCGGTATATATACCAGGTGCTTTGAACGTCATTCACGCTGGACCCGACGTATTGTAGGCAAAAAAGGGGCGACGAAACTTTCGTGGAAGCGTCTTTACTAAACGTTTTCAGCTGGTGGACCAGCCTTCGTCAGAGTAATGTGACAACAGTTCATACATGGCTTTAAAAGCTCCTTTCAATAACAGGTCAGCGCCATCTGCTCTGGTTAGCATTACAATGCGCATCATAAAATGTCAAGTACTTCAGAAAAAAAGAAAAAAAGAAAAAAAGACAAAAATACGAAAACCAGAAGGGTACATACATACTAAAGACATAGTTAAAGATTCCCTTACATGTAGAGTGACGTGATACCATGCTTATACGTAGTTAAGAGATGTAGATGTGTAATGACATTGCTTGGCAGCATAAGAACAATCTTAGTGATATGTGAACGTATAATGGAAGCCACTGTGAAATGGTTGAAGATAATAAAAAATAAAAATAAAAAGGGCAGACATAGAAGGCATGATTTAGGTGGTACAATTTGAAACCAGTGCATCATCGCTCTTAATCTATGGAAAGACAGGTCAGTTTTCCTTTGTTTTCGTTGATTCCAGCTGAAACAGTGTTAAATTTATGAATGAGATATGATTCGCGCAGTTCACGATCATGGCTAGTGCGGAATCCCGATTCTAGTATCGTGACTTTGAGGTTACTAAATGAGTGGCCGGGCATGTTCACATGCTTTGATAATGGAAGGTTTGGTTGGGTTTTAGCATGCGATCTGTGATTGTTGAAACGTATTCTGAATGGGGTTTCAGTGTGGCCTATGTATTGCATATGGCAGGTGCCACACTCAAGTAAATACACTACATTGGATGAATCACAATTAAAGCTTCCCCTAATTGTGAAAATGAATTGGTTAGATGTGCTGGTGGCTGTTAATGACGGTTCTATGTGAGGACAAACTTTACAACGGGGTTTGTTGCAGCGGCTACAACCAGTACGGTTAGTAGTAGCAATTTTAGATGACGTCAGAATGTCACCTATGTTTTTTGAGCGCCTATACACTACTCGAGGGGGTTCAGGAAAGACCGCTTTTAGTCTGTCGCTTTGGGTGAGGATGTTGTAATGGTTACGCAGTATACCTTGAACTTTGGGGATGGACGCTGAGTGTGTTAGTACTAAATTGGCTGACTGAAGCTCGTTGCTTTTTATGCTACCTTTTAAACAGTCCATTCGATCGCGTCCTCTGGCTCGGTGTATCGCGTCGTCAATAATTTTTTCTGGATATTTTCGCTTAAGAAGCTTCTTTTTCAGATCATGGCAGCAAGAATTGAATTGATACCTGCCTATCGTTTTGAATGGATACCTGCCTATCGAGTCCTCGCTGCCGATGGACTACATCCCAGCTTCGAGGGTTCAAGCCTCATAGCAAGCCACATCCGCCAGCTTTTCCCCAGGAGTATGCTTGACGCCACGTCGTCCTGGTGTGACCACTCGGCAGAACAGCCCCCAATCTCCCCGAAACAGAATTCAAGAGCAAGAGACAGAGTGTCAACCTACGTTCGGAACTCCAAGTCTCCGAACAATCCAGCCGCAAGTAGCCAGCGACTACAGGACTTCTCTGGTAATCAAAATTTAGGTACTGCTTCTGCATGTTTTCTTAAGTGCCGGAAGGTGACTGAAAAACGCATTCGCGCGGAACAGCATGTTGCGTGCCTCAGGGATTATGTAAATGCTTCTAAAATTCCCAAAGGTCTTAGGCTTTATGTGAACCCTGCTACCTCTTAACTGTCAAATGCAAATGGGCTTAGGTGGCGGGATGTGCTGACCAATGCTTCACTTGAGCTTATTCGCATTATCATAAATCACTATGAAACGTCTATTGATAAGCTTCTGAAAGAAGAAACTACTCTATCCAGGCAACTCGTTCCTCACGAAGCACATTTGCTGAATGTACATGAGGAAAGAAAGCTAAACGCCTTAGGCAAAATAAAAGCTCGGAAACTATTGCGGGACGATGTTCCAGCAGCACCCTACATGAAAAAAATGAGGAGTTCGCCAATTGCTTTAATCAGAACACCTGAAACATTGCCAGAAATAAGCCAACAAGACGCCAATATAGTCAACCTTTCCGACGTTACCATCCTCCCTGCAGAGGAAAGGGTTCTTTCAAAAGGCCTGAACTTCTGTCCAACTTCTGGCGAGTTTGATGAATTTCAGTTGATGAAGGATATAGATAATTTCGCTCGTAATCTGAGGCTAAAAGAGTATTTTCACGACCATGCTAGCAACAAGGGAGCTCGCCCGGCTGTACCGTCCGCGACACAATGGACGCCCGCCTCGCAAAGGGATAAATGCCTAGACCTTTACATCAAAGCTGTCTCGCGTGATGTGCTCAACGCTTACAAAACGCGTAGCCCGTTCCAAAAAAACCTTTCTGCCAGTGAATTTGACGCTCTTAAAAGTTTAAATGCACGTGATGATATTATTATAAAACCAGCAGACAAGGGTGGCTCGATTGTGATAATGGGCAAAGAAAGTTACATAAAAGAAGCCGTACGACAGTTATCTGACACTGCTTTTTACAAACAACTTCCCGCTGATCCTACCACTGACTTTCTTGTCATCATAAAAGACACCATTAAGGCATTAGTAAAAAAGAAAAGGGTTGACGATAAGACAGCACGCAGCCTCATTCCGCTTAGCCCTGTTGCCGGAAGATTTTACCTGCTCCCAAAGATACACAAGTCAGGAAATCCAGGCCGTCCCATTGTTTCTGGCATTCGAACAGTAACAGAAAACATATCTCGCTACACTGAGAGTTTGATAAAATTTCTTCCGCCCACATTCGCTTCCTTTGTTAAGGATACCAACGATTTTCTTAATGGTATATCACACCTAACAGTGCCTGATGGTTCGCTTCTGGTGACGATGGACGTCACCTCCCTCTACACTAACATACCCCACAAGGACGGTATACAGGCTGTTTTAGATTCATATGACCACTCGAAATCTGACAAGCTAATTGACACGTCAACTCTCGAAACACTGCTGAAGCTCATTCTCGAGTTGAATAACTTTGAATTCAATGGCTCTCATTACGTACAGATCAGTGGAACATCGATGGGTACAAAGATAGGCCCTACATACGCAAACATCTTCATGGGAGTGCTCGAAGACTCGTTTCTTAAGAGTGTGCCACTAAAGCCGGAGCATTTCAAACGCTACATCGATGACATATTTTTTATTTGGACACATGGTGAAACAGAACTTCTAAACTTTATAGCTAAATTCAACCAGGTACATCCCGCTATAACATTCTCTCATACTTACTCACCCTTGTCTGTAGCCTTTCTCGACGTCAGGATTACCATTTCCCATGGACGCCTAATTACGAAGCTTTTTAAAAAGCCAACCGATAATCAGCAGTTTCTTCATTTTGAAAGTAGCCACGTGCGCCATTGGAAGACTGGAATTCCATATAGCCAGGCACAGCGCTTTAGGCGCATATGCTCGGAAGATCAAGATTTCAATTCTTGCTGCCATGATCTGAAAAAGAAGCTTCTTAAGCGAAAATATCCAGAAAAAATTATTGACGACGCGATACACCGAGCCAGAGGACGCGATCGAATGGACTGTTTAAAAGGTAGCATAAAAAGCAACGAGCTTCAGTCAGCCAATTTAGTACTAACACACTCAGCGTCCATCCCCAAAGTTCAAGGTATACTGCGTAACCATTACAACATCCTCACCCAAAGCGACAGACTAAAAGCGGTCTTTCCTGAACCCCCTCGAGTAGTGTATAGGCGCTCAAAAAACATAGGTGACATTCTGACGTCATCTAAAATTGCTACTACTAACCGTACTGGTTGTAGCCGCTGCAACAAACCCCGTTGTAAAGTTTGTCCTCACATAGAACCGTCATTAACAGCCACCAGCACATCTAACCAATTCATTTTCACAATTAGGGGAAGCTTTAATTGTGATTCATCCAATGTAGTGTATTTACTTGAGTGTGGCACCTGCCATATGCAATACATAGGCCACACTGAAACCCCATTCAGAATACGTTTCAACAATCACAGATCGCATGCTAAAACCCAACCAAACCTTCCATTATCAAAGCATGTGAACATGCCCGGCCACTCATTTAGTAACCTCAAAGTCACGATACTAGAATCGGGATTCCGCACTAGCCATGATCGTGAACTGCGCGAATCATATCTCATTCATAAATTTAACACTGTTTCAGCTGGAATCAACGAAAACAAAGGAAAACTGACCTGTCTTTCCATAGATTAAGAGCGATGATGCACTGGTTTCAAATTGTACCACCTAAATCATGCCTTCTATGTCTGCCCTTTTTATTTTTATTTTTTATTATCTTCAACCATTTCACAGTGGCTTCCATTATACGTTCACATATCACTAAGATTGTTCTTATGCTGCCAAGCAATGTCATTACACATCTACATCTCTTAACTACGTATAAGCATGGTATCACGTCACTCTACATGTAAGGGAATCTTTAACTATGTCTTTAGTATGTATGTACCCTTCTGGTTTTCGTATTTTTGTCTTTTTTTCTTTTTTTTCTTTTTTCTGAAGTACTTGACATTTTATGATGCGCATTGTAATGCTAACCAGAGCAGATGGCGCTGACCTGTTATTGAAAGGAGCTTTTAAAGCCATGTATGAACTGTTGTCACATTACTCTGACGAAGGCTGGTCCACCAGCTGAAAACGTTTAGTAAAGACGCTTCCACGAAAGTTTCGTCGCCCCTTTTTTGCCTATATATATATATATATATATGTTACGGAAGGGTACACAGAGAAACGAGGTTACAGCTAAGATATATTTCGCCAAGCCTAAGCCGAGATGATAAGCCAGAGCGTGCCCCACATCCCAGAATCACGTCGTCTTTCTCGCTGTCTGTCTTGAACATAACCCCGGGAGCAGAAGCACCGTCTCGGTGCTTTCTATGATGTTGCGGAGTGGTAGAGCTTAAGTCGGGAGACATGAACAATGTCTGTAGACATTGGAGATGACGACTTCAGCGGGGCTATCTCGTAGGTAACGTCGGTCACCTTGCGCATAACGCTGTAGGGTCCTGAGTACCGGGATAGCAGCTTCTCAGAGAGACCAACATGACTGGTTGGTGTCCACAACAACACAAGGGTACCCGGGGCAAAGGAGACGTCACGATGATGTGTGTCGTAACGTTGCTTCTGTTGCTCTTGCGATGCTAAGAGGCGCTTCCGAGCGACTTCTCGTGCTTTGTGAGCTCTGGTGATAGTGTCACGGGCGTATTCAGCCAGCGAATTGACAGCTGTCGGAAAGATGGTGTCGAAAGATAGAGTTGGGTCGCGGCCAAATAAGAGATAGAATGGTGAAAACCCAGTTGTATCGTGGCTTTAGGAATTGTATGCAAATGTGACAAATGCCAATGCAACGTCCCAGTCTAGGTGGTCAGAGGATACGTACATGGAGAGCATGTCAGTTTAAGTCTGGTTGAATCGTTCAGTAAGCCCATTAGTTTGTGGATGGTAGGCCGTCATAAATTTATGTTTGGTTTCGCAAGAGCGAAGCACGTCGTCAATAACTCGGGAGAGGAAATAGCGTCTACGATCTGTGAGAAGTTGGCATGGAGCACCATGATGGAGGATGACATCATACAGAAGAAAATCGGCAACATCTGTGGCACAGCTGGTTGGCAAAGCCCACGTGATGGCGCACCGGGTTATATGAACCGTAGCGACAACTATTCATTTGTTTCCGGAGGTAGACTGATGGAAAGGGCCTAGGAGATCATGAACAACTCGAAAGAAGGGGTGAATAGGAATATAAAGTGGCAGCAGGAGTCCGGCAGGACTCATAGGGTTTTTTTTTTTTTTGACGTTGGCTCTGGTTGCATGCGACGACGTAGCGGTGCACGGAGCTATAACGCCTGGGCCAGTAAAATCGACGCTGTACGCGGTCGTAAGTCCGAGAGAGACCAAGGTGACCGGCGGTGGGGGAATTATGGAGCTGGGCAATAACGCTCGAACGTAGGTGGGAAGGCACGACAAGGAG
The DNA here is from genome assembly GCF_043290135.1 of Rhipicephalus microplus. Lineage (NCBI taxonomy): Eukaryota > Metazoa > Arthropoda > Arachnida > Ixodida > Ixodidae > Rhipicephalus > Rhipicephalus microplus. The sequence continues at coordinate 80,423,543 of NC_134705.1, read as the reverse complement.
CAGTTCGCGCCCATTTGTGTTGACATTGTAGCGGTACAAGGTGCCCTCTTTAAGTACAAACAGTCGTGTATACAGATGGGACGTTGGAGAGTTCAGCTTCTCAATAATGTCACGCAAGACGGGATCTTTGCGCTGTTGATCACGGATGTTGCTCAAAGCAGAGAGAGAGAGCACACATGGCGGCGCTTCGTCTAGTCTCAGGAGGGTCCACTGAATGGCGTGACAAGCAGTCAGCGTCATGGTGTAAACGGCCAGATTTGTAAGACACTGAGTAGTCATATTCTTGAAGCCATAGTGCCCAGCGACCAAGACGCCCAGTGGGATTCTTTAACGACGAGAGCCAGCAGAGGGCATGGTGATCAGTTGTGACAGTGAAACGACAACCATGTAGGTAGGGCCGAAATTGGCCAACCGCCCAAACTAGAGCAAGGCATTCCCGTTCAGTGATAGAGTAGTTCCGCTCGGCCGCAGAAAGCAGACGGCTGGCATATGCGATAACGCGGGCGCAGCCGCTTTGATGATGCACCAAAACAGCACCGATTCCAAGGTCGCTGGCATAAGTGCAGTCTTCTGTTGGGGCAGACATGTCCAAATGGGCCATAATAGGTGGTGTTGTGAGCAACGCGATGAGATTGGAGAACACCGAAGCCTGCGCTGCGCCCGAAGAGAATTAAACACCAAGTCCGTAAAAGGTCGGGCCACGTCCTCAAAATTGTTTACAAAACGTCAGAAGTAAGAAAATAGATCTAAAAGCTTCGGACTTCCTTAGTGCTGGTCGGGACGGGAAAGTTTTGCACAGGTCGAACTTTATCAGGATCAGAGCGCATGCCAGAGGAGTCCACAAGATGGCCTAACATGGTTATTTGTTGGCATCCGAAGTGGCACTTCGATGAGTTCATTTGCAGTCCTGCGTTATGAAAAACAGAAATGATGGAAGAAAGGTGGTCGAGGTGTGTTTCAAAGGTTGGGGAAAACACAATGACGTCGTCCAGGTAACGTAGGCAAATTGACCACTTGAATCAGCGCAAGATAGTGTCCATCATTTGTTCGAAGGTGGCTGGGGCATTGCATAATCTGAACGGCATGACCTTAAACTGCTAAAGATCATCAGGGGTTATAAAAGCAGTCTTCTCGCGGTCCATGTCATCGACAGCAATTTGCCAGTACCCTGAGCGAAGGTAGATGCAGGAAAAATACTTAGCGCCATGAAGGCAATCCAGGGCGTCGTCAATGCGCGGTAGCGGGTAGACGTCTTTCTTAGTGATCCGGTTCAGACGTCGGTAATCGACGCAGAATCGCCAACTCTAGTCTTCTTTCTTTACAAGAACAACAGGGGAAGCCCATGGACTGGACGATGGCTCAACTATGTCTTTGGCGAGCATCTTCTTGACTTCCGTTTGAATGATCTGACGCTCAGCAGAAGAAACGCGGTACGACCGTCGATGCACCGGAGATGCATCGCCAGTGTTAGTGAGGTGCTTCACAATGCTCGTTTGACCTAGCGGACGGTCACAGAAGTCGAAAACGTCAAAGTACAATTCCAGGACGCGACGGAGCGCGTCAGTTTATTGCGACAAAAGGTCCATCGCGATCATTTTGTCCACATTAGAAGATGGCCTCTCTGTCGAAAAACAGGCTTGCGTGCAGTTGGGGCGACGCACATCATTGGGGTACAAAGCTGAGATGACGCAATCCTCAAAGGGTGTGAGCGTGGCGAGGGCTATTCCACACGGAAGGACTTGCGGACACAGAGCGAAGTTGAGCAAAGGAATGCAAGCACAATTTTCTTCTAACGTATTAACTGTGTGCGGAAAAGTAACACTGCGAGTCAGAAGGACGGATGTAATGGGCGTGAGCACGTAGTCTCCATCAGGTACAGGTGGCGACGCTGTTACGGCAATGCACGTAACTGTTTTCGGTGACAAACGGATATGTTCAGAAGAGCAGAGACGAACATAGGGTGGACTGGGTGTATCAGACGTACAGGGCAGCTCAAGTTGCACCATGCTAGCTGAACAGTAAATGGGAGCCGAATGGGCGGACAAAAAGTCTAGACCGAAGATAACATCATTGGTACAGTAGGTGAGAACAGTAAAAAGGACGGAGGTTTGATGCCCGGCTATAGTAACGCGTGCTGTGCAGACACCAACGACGGCAGTTGCACTGCCATCAGCAACACGAACACATCGTGAAGGGGCTGGAGTCAAGACTTTCTTAAGCGGTCACGAATGTGCGAGCTCATAACAGAAATTTGGGCGCCAATGTCGACTAAAGCTTTAACAGGGAAACCATCCACTTTTACCTCAATCAAGTTCTGGTTGGTCGGGAGGGTCCACAGAGGAATTGTAGGGCAAGTCGTAGCAGCAGCGTCACCTCCAGGAGCTGCACCAGTAAGTTTCCAGAAGGAAACCCTCGGGCGAAGGACGGGGATGGGGAGCGGGGTGGCGTAGGAGACCGCGAGAATCTACGTCGTGGTGAAGGCGAGCGTCTGTACTGGGCATTGGTCGTGGCGGCCAAATGTAATGAGCTGAGTCATCACGGTGGGTTGGTTCTTGGCCAGAAGGGCGGGCTCATGTGTCGAAGTTCGTGAAGTTAGGGTTTGTGCGCGAGGGCGAGATCCACGTGCTTCGGCAATGACGCGAAATGTGTCCCACTCGTTCGCAACGGAAGCAAACTGGCCTGTCGTCAGGTGTCCTTCATGCGTTTGGATTTCGGTTGCGTGGAGCAGGATGATGGTAGTGCTGACGTGTGTTCAAGGTAGGCGGATGGACATCGGGTAAGTGCACCGAACAAATCGTCTGAAGGCCCGCGTTTGCCGATTCTTGGCGCACAACGCTCTGTATGAGAGATATGGTGGGCTGAGAATCGTTTGGCGTCAGGACCCTCAAGTGTGCTTGCCATCGCTTCGATTTCGCGTCGAACGACCCTCGTAATGTCGGCAGAGGGTGGATTGGGCTGGGTCTCAAAATGAAGGTCCTCACAAGTTGATGTTACTGTGGTGTTAAGAAGACGGGTGAAGTGGTGGGCAATGCGACGGCTTCTAGCCATTGGAAGCGTTGGCAGTCCTTAATGACGTCTTGAACTGTCGAACAGCCTTTAAATACAAGAAGGCTAAAGACATCATCAGCGATTCCCTTCAGTACGTGTGCAACCTTGTCGGCTTCGGTCATGGTGTTATCAGCATTACGGCAGAGGTCAAGACATCCTGAATATAGGCCAGATAAGACTCCGTGGATGTTTGGACACGGTTAACAAGCTCTTTCTTAGTGGCCTGCCTGCACCTGGCAGATTGGCTGAACAACTGGCGCATTTTCATCTTACAGACGTCCCAGCAGGTGAGCTCTTGCACGTTGTTGTTGAACGACGCCTTGGCCGTACCCTTCAAGTAAAAGATAAAGTTTGCCAGCATGGTTGGGTCCCATCTGTGGTTTTCAGTCACGAGCTCGTAGAGCTGAAGCCACTCATTGACGTCTTCACCGTCAGTGCCCGAAAAGTTACTAGGATCGCGGGGTGGAGTGGTCACAAATAACCACATGTGAGGTGGGCGCCGTTGATGCGCGAGGCGTGGCTGTTGGCGCAGCATCCCTGTTGGTAGACATGGTAGAAGCGGTAACTTAGCGACAGCTGTGAACCTCCGTCGTGCTTTGCTACCCCGCACCTTCCACCAAAATGTTTGGGAGGGTACATAGAGAAACGAGGTTACAGCTAAGATATATTTCGCCAGGCCTAAGCCGAGATGACAAGCCAGAGCTTGCCCCACATCCCAGAACCACGTCATCTTTTTCGCTGTCTGTCTTGATTCTTTAGCGTGATGTCGTCTCGTAACAATATATATATGAGACAGTTTGACCCTAAAAGGTAGAAGGAAACCCCGCTCTACTAGAAATACCTTGAAGTGCAAAGTACCAGTGTGAAGCCTAAAAAGTCACGTCGCAAAGGCGACGCAGCGAACGCGATAGCAACAAATTATAAGGTCACGTGAAGAATGGCAAGTAGATTGAAACGTGTCTTGCATTTCTCACGCACAAATAGCGCACAAAACGCCCTCACAGTTACAGATTAAGGCGAATAAGCGTCTCCATTGTTACTTCGTCGTGCCTGAAAGGCACGCTTCTTTCGCAAAGGAAGACTGTGCAACAATTGCAGTGACCTTTTTGCGCCCGTTAATTACCACACAACTGTTGCGATGAAAGCTTAAGGGCGGCCAAGACATAACATTCTCCCAACCGCGAAAGAAAGACGCGTGAGTGTGCGTTCAGGGGCTTTACGACCACCGACTCCTCTCCGTGAGGCAAAGTACGCGTGGGAGACGAGGGCGGCGTTGGCACGCGCCTACTGCGCCATCTTGCTGGTAATCCTTAAAACACAATAGTTCCCCCCGAGATGCCCTTTACCAGCGGTAAAGATACAAATACATTGCCGTTTGCACGTTGAAGGACGCGCGCTACTCGGTGACTCAGTGGTTTACACCACGCACTCACGGCGCAGATGTTTCAAGTTCAATTCCGCGCACCACATTCTCTTTCTGGATTTTTTTTCGTTCGTGCCTTTTCAGCAATTTATATATATATATATATATATATATATATATATATATATATATATATATATATATATATTCACGTGGCCTTCCACTATGTTGCTATCGCGTTCGTTGCGTCGCCTTTGCGACAAAGCTGTGACTTTTTTCAGGCTTCACACCGGTACTTTGCGCTTCTTAGGTATTTCTAGGAAAGCGGGGTTTCCTTCTATCTTGAGGGTCAGACTGTCTCCTCAGAAACTGTTGACCTTGACCACGTTTTTTTTTCACATTGATTGGTGGGGGTGTAATTTTATTGTTGTATTCTAGAGCACAAGCAAGAAGGAATTCCTTCTGGACCGTTAAGGTATGAGATTTCTCTTGATAGATAATTGAGATGGTTGGTTTCCATTAAACTTAGTAATGTTAACAGAGCTCCAATGGATTTCTGTAAGATCCAAAATTCATAGTACTTCAGAAAGCACAAGAGAATGTACCTGAGTGGTAGCCGAGAGTGGAACCCCGAACAGCTCTCAAGGAATTTCATTTTGGTCAGCTCTCAAGGAATTTCAGTTAGATGCTGTTTTCGGTGTAGCAGATATTTGCAGCTATTTTAGAGGCGAAACAGGGAAGTTTATTGCAAACTGCTAACAACAATACAGGTGAGTACAACTGTCTGGTGTAACAAAATCACTTCAGTGGCGTGTACAAACAAGAGAACATAGACAGGATGTAACACACAGCACTTCAATATTCTCACAGATTACGAATCACGCAAGAAAACAAAGAGAAAAGAAACGCAAAAAAGCAGTAAACAGGAACAGGTTCACATATTACGTGTGACGAGAAGCAATTTTTTTTCTTCAGTTAAAACGGCAGTAAAAAAAGTTCAATATTCCCATTCTGAACTCCGAAAAACGTGTATGCCACCTTCTTATAAACGCTTCTTCACCCTGAGCATCAATCTGTTCGGTAAGGTACCGAACTATGATCATTCTGATCATTTGTAACGCTGGGTATGCAGCCCAATAGGGTCATCCCCGTGCTTCGGCCATACAACGGCGACGCCACAAAAGGAAAATTGTGACGTACAGTAGGAGTAGTTCAAATAAGCCCCTTCTGCGCTGTTGGCTCGAAGGAATTGATACTCTGAGTTGACGACGCCCGACGTGCCACACGCCTTTGGCTGCTACGCAATCAAACATCGTATGGCGGATCGTTTTTCTTTTCCCGCAGTTGAGGCAGTGCTCATTGAGAACGACGCCCCACTTTGACAGTCTCTGACGAGTGGGCAACGCGTTACATCGCCGCAGCCAATCAAATTCTTTAACTACCTCCGGTACGTGGTTGTTCCGCCATTTTTTACACTTGCTGGGCCTCCATCTCTGATTTTTCTCGTCAGTAATGGAGCGAATGATTAAAATTTCGCTAATGTGGGCGGGTGCGAGCTTTGCGAAGTATTCTTCGGCAGCGGCGCCGTCAACCAAACGCTTGAGGCCCTCTGCTTCTTTATAAAAGGCATGTGGGTGTTCTGCTTGAGGTCCCCGGTATCTTCCCGACGTGAATGCGGCTCCATGAGTTCTGGTCCAATATAGCAATAAGCTACGGCCAGGATAGTCATTGTTCTGAAACAATTTGTGAACTGTTTTAGCTGCAAGTGCCTTTGTGATGTCGCAAGATTTGTCAGACTTAGTACTGCACAACTTTTCAGGAGCTTCAGGAACTTTTGTTGAACTTTCGGTGCCTTCCCGTCCCATATAATGGCTCCAACTAATGACGCAAGGCGGCTCGCAAAAAGTTTGGGTATGAGTGCAATGTGCCCAATTTTAAAAGGATATGCGCATGCTTTGGTTTTTAACGCCGCAACTTTGACGTCAAGTGACAAATTGAAGTCAGTGGCATACGCGGAGACCTGTGTGACTCTATGTACGGCGTCCTCCTGATTTCTTTTGGCCACCTCTCCGTCTTGAAAGTATACCCATAGAACTTTTATGGCATCCACGTATTGAATACCGCCCGGCAAAGAGCCGTGGAAGCCACCGAAATGAATGGCTTTGCTTTTCTGTGCATTCAGGAAAGCGCCCGGTAAACTGGCATACTCATCGAACATCTCCATGAAAGCGCGGTAACTGGCTCTGTTTCGCACGAACACAGAGATTTCATCCGCATAAGTGGTGATGCTGACTCCAGACCTGTGATTGGAAAGCCCTGAATATTAGGGCACTTTGTCACTTTCCTAAGGAGAGGATCTATGGAAAGAACAAAGAGCACCGGTGTGATTGGGCATCCCTGGCGAACACCTCTTGTTACTGGAAAGCTTGCTGTCTCCATGCCGTTGATGAGAAGTCGGCTGGTCATGTTGGTGTATAGAAGCTTTGTAGAGCAAACATACTGCTCTGGCAAACCAAACATTCTAAGTACGCAGCATAGGTAGTCATGTTCGACACTGTCGAAGGCCTTAGCTTGATCCAGTGACATGAAAGCACCGGTAACGTTTTTGGCGTTGCGATAGTAGAACAAATCTCTTATCAGAGTAAGTGTTTGAAAAATTGACTTACCCGGCACTGCACACGTTTGCGTGGGTGACACTATATTGGGCAGAAAAGGTTTTAACCTCAAGCCAAGGATGGTAGCTACAAGTTTGTAGTCCGTGTTAAGGAGGGTAATCGGCCTCCATGACCGTGGATCATCAGGATCCATGCCCTCTTTTGGCAGCAAGACTACAAGGCCCTCACTGAAAGACCTCGGCTTTTGCCCATCAACAATGAACCCTTTGACCATTTCAGCCTAGGACGTCGAAGAAAGTTATAAAAAACCCCGTCAGTATTCTGTCTCGACCTGCAGCCGTGGTAGTGTTCATTTTCCTCAAGGCTTGCCAAACTTCATCTTCCGTCGCTTTAGCGCAGAGCGTATCAGACGCCTCAAGACACAGCGTGGGCATGCCTTCACAAAAGTCTGCGATTAGTTGATGCTGGTTGTTGTCTTTGGAGCGATGATTTGCAGAGCAGAACCTTTGAAAATGTGCCCTAAAGACCCCTTCGATTGATTGGATATTTGTGACGATGCTCCCACACTCTGTCCGTGCTGCACCGATAATACTGGGCTGGTGCTTTCTTACCCCTACTCGCTGTGCGTCTGTGCGTATGCCAAGTTGCCTAGTTCTACCGTAGGCAGGTACAGGTCCTCTGCACGTTTAAAAGCCTCGGACATTGCCCTCAACAAGAGGTCGTATTTAGCCTTTTTGGCCCCAATGTACTCTTGAATTGCACCGGTTAGATTACTTGCGCGCTCAACGATTTGAATACGCCTCAATTATTCATTCATTTGGGATGTTAGACGTGCATGGCGCATTTCCCTGGTCTCCCGCGCAATTACACGCCATCTGGCTTTCAAGAGATTCCATGCTGTCGGCGTAATTTGCGGCATGTCGTCCAAAGACGCATAGATATTCATGCGCATTTCAGATACCGAAACTTCATCATATAAAATTGATGAATTCATTCGCCACAACTTGGAGCGATTTCTTCCTAGCTGGGCCTTCAAGTTCAACAGCAATGGCATGCGGTCACTGAGCTTGCGTTGCCCAGGCGCTAAAGAAATGACATCGCATGTCTCTAAACTTGCAACAAGCTCGTTAGGAATATAGACACTGTCAATCCTGCTCTGAGACATACCCTGAAAGCGCATGGCTCAAAAGGTATTCCCGTGAAGCATTGTCCTTGCATCGACCAGCTTCAACTCTTTACATATTTTCTGCAACTCTTTCCAATGGAATGTGCTTTGTCCTTGACTAGGGCCTCGCACATCTCGAATTGAATCAAAAACACAGTTGAAATCACCTAACAACACGCACGGTGCTAAAATTATCAGGAATTACCTAGCACCTCTAAAAAGTCATTGGCAAGAGACCTACGCACGGGCGCGTAAAATTTGGTGAATTGGATTTTTTGGTCGTTTATTTACATGTCCACCGCAATAACACGGCCTTCTGCATCGAAGAGGCAATGCGCACCCCACCTGAACCTGGGATTGAGAAACACGACACCGGTGCTACACGACTTCGTCTGCGTTAAGGAGAAGGCTTCAACCAAAAATCTAGTACGGAAGGTCATGGCGCCATGCCGCGTTCGAAAGTTGGTCTCTTGCAGAAAAAACACGTCGACCCTGAGCGAGCGTACAAGGTTCATTATCTTCTGTTGTTTTACAAGATCTTTGAAACCACGAACATTGAAAGTCGTGAAAGATAGCCTATCCATTTAAAATGAACTTAGGAGGAAACAAAACAATCGTGTTATTTTCTTTTTTTAACAGCGTTGAGTAAGGGGACGGCACGGCCTCTTCTGTGTCAAGCGGCAGTAGATGAAGTCAACGTGAAGATACTCGAAGGACTGGCGCTGAGATTTACTCACGTGCACAGATAGAACGTACCTAGTAAGCAACACCAATATTAACAGAAATAGTGCACGCAGCATGCAAAGTAACGTACATGATGCAATTTCTATAACAGGGCATAGCCATCGCAGCATAGAACTTACAAACTGGCACATGAAGGTTCCGTCGTGAATGACAGTAACATATGGAACACTAAACAGTTTGCATGCATCAGAGACAAAAATGTTTAGTGGTTGTACGGCTGGGAAGCAAGCATTCTAACGGTACAGGCAACAGGAAGCGGAAAAAATGGATGTGGGCGGCACAAATAAAAAAAAAAACATTGTGTCCTCACCCGCAACAGGTGATGGATCTCGGTTTGGTGAATCTACTCGGGGCTTTTTAGATGTTCCGGAAGTGGAGACATCACTTCCACTGCTTGAGCTACCAGGCTTGGTGCGACGTTGATAGTTTGCGGCTATAGATGACTTGTCGGGAGAACACGTATTTTCAGGAGACAAAGATGCCGATCGTGAGGCTTGCGAAAATCTCTCACTCCTTAATTTTCGTGATGGTGACCGGCTCTTACGAAGTCTGGATGCCTTGTCGGACGCTTCTTCTTGGGCCTGTACAGCGTGTGTGTGAAGCGTTTTAGGTTTCCTCGAAGACGTGGTCTTTACTTCTTTCGTGGGCATCGTCTTCACGCTACCTTCCAGGCCCACAGGTGGCCGTTCATGGGGCTCATCAGTTGAACTTGTCCGCTCGAAAGGTCGGAGCAATTTTTCCGTTTGGCGAGCGACCTGAGATGCTTGGGACGCTTCCTCCAGTGGTGATGCGTTCGATGATGGTTCATTTTCTGTGGCCTTGAGTTCCTCTGATGAAGACGTAGCAGACGCGCTCGGCGTCTCCACAGCATTGATGGGCTCCTCTGACGACGTTGTGGGAGATGACAACGCATCGGTGTCACGAATCAGCGCAGAAACGTCGTTATCACTCGTTGTGCATGGCGACGCGGCATCAACGCCCCTGGCGTCTTCTGTCTTGGCGTCATGGAATTCTGTGTCGGTTGCACTGTCTCCATCCCAATAATCTGGAATCTTCTGCTGCCATGGCTTGGTTTTGCTTTGCAAAACTTCCATGTGCCCGGAGGTTCCGATTCGGGTTGTTCTCTTTGAAGCATACTCTCCGAGTTCTGGGAATTCTTTCAGTGACAGTGAGGTGCTCTGCGCTGCGTCTGCGTATGACTTCGGACGGAAGCAATCTTTCGTCGCGTGGTCCACATTACAGCGCTCACACTTCGACACACAATCCTCAGATGTATGACCGAAGGTGCCACATTGTTGACAGAAGGGTGTCGTGCAAGTAGCCGACACATAACCTTCTATGCTGCAGCGTGCGCACACTCTGCGCATACCGCGATACTCGTACATCACACGGTGACCTTGAATTGAGAGGATGTTATCGGCGGGCTTGACACATTCAAACGATGCGGGTACCAGTTTACGTTGATTTATGCTTTTCAAGGTAACAAATGTGATACCCTTCACTTTCCCGTATGGCTGAAGAGCTGAAATAACTGTGTCATCTGACACGTACAGTGGGAGGCAGAACACGCCGACTTGTACACTTGGCGCCCCGACTGCTTCAACTTGTACTTTGTGACCTTGTAACTTGAATACTTGGTTTGCCATCAAATTGGTTGATTGTACAGCCGACCGAGCCGCAACTAGGAACTTCAAAGCTTCAAGGTGTTGCAGGAACAGCACCCTTTCACTCTTCATGACGTCTTCGAGGCCATCGATGATCTCGTCGACGGACACCGTCCCCTCCGGCACGGTGAAGTTGAAGCAGTGCTCCTTGGGGGGGAGCGCTGCAGCCCTTGACACAATCCTCGCTGGTCCCGGCAGGGGCCGACGACGCTTGGATCAGGCCTCAAAAAAGCTGGCTGGCAAAGTCGCGAGTGGACACCCGGCAGCAACGCTGCCGGAACGATGACCGCATTGAAGACTGGAACGCCGACCTCCCAATCGTCCCTCGTAGCCGTAGTAGTCGTCGTAGTGTGCAACCAGTATTACATTTTGACTTCCAAGGTGGTGCCGGTGAGAGATTTCTTCTGTGCGTTGTTGAACAATAAAAGATAGCGCTCAATGTACACGCCAATGGCTGCTAAGGGGAATGAGAGACAGGGGAATTCGGCTTTTAGTTAACGCGCACGTTGCGAATTTTTTATTGTTTAACAACGCACAGAAGACAAGAAGGGGTTGCTACGTTATACTCGCTGGGCGTAACCTCCAAGGTTTTAGAATTGTCTAGCGAGCGTTGGGCCGCTGTGTCATGAACACAGTGAACTAGTGTATACCATGAATTCAAGGTGGTTAAAGGTGGCAAGTAGACACGAAGAGCAAGCCGTAAGAAAGTGTGCGTGTGCCTCCTCTATTTTCGTCTTTGGAATGTCCGCTGGATAGTGGTGCTTCTATATGAGGAATATATGATGGAAAGATGCGAGATGGTGGTTCTTGGAGTGTTGAATAGCTGGACTAACGGACTCGCAGACAGATGCACGGACTTACGCAAGAATGGCTGCACAGGCGGATGAACGCAAGGACGGTCGCAGGAGCGGATGCATAGACGAAACCAGGGACGGACGCACAGATGAACGTGCGGACGCACGAGCAGACACACGCATGGACGGGCGGATGAGCGCACGGACGGGCGGACGGACGCACAGGTGGCCACACAGACGCACGCATGAATGGACGGAAGCAAGAATGAATGGACGGACGGATGCTTCGCCCCACTCTCCATCATTCACTCCGTGGATATGCTACCAATTTTTTATGAAGTCTCTCTTGTCAGTGACTGTTCCATACTCGTGGAAACGTGCATTTTTTTCAAGTGTCCATTATTACATTTCGAGGACCCCGACGCGGCGTTCTATTGGCAAAGGTACTTAGCTGTAGACCCGCAGGTCGCGTTTTCGAAACCCGGCTGCGGCGGCTGCATTTTCAATGGATGTGAAAATGCTGTAGGCCCGTGTGCTCAGATTTGGCTGTACAAAAAAGAACGTATTCCAGGTGGTCAAAATTTGCGGAGTTCTCTACCGCGGCGTCTCTCCCAATCATACTGCGATTTTTATACGTTCAACCCCACATATCACCAATAATTTTTGAAGCGTGTAGGCTGCTTATGCTTTTCAATATTCGCTTGAATGTACGCAAAGATGTATTTTTTGGATAAGAATACATGGACTGTTAAGTTCGTTTTTAAATGCGCCCCGATTATCATATCGTTCTATGTGCAAAAGATGCAATGCGATAGGTTTTCGTTAGCTGTTATTTCATTTCTCTATCGCTAGGAGAAAAAAGAAGAGCAAGTGAATTTCTGCGAAATATTTTTTCAAATAAATTTCGCTGCGAGAGTATAGAGGGTCATTGTAAATCTTTGCTTCGTTATTCTTGTAAAAGGTGCGCTGCCTAACCATATGGTATAACTATCAGTAACCAACTAGCCCAACCTTTAACTTCATTGAGTATCCGCGAGAGTGAGAGATATTAGTGGGTTTACACACCGTTGGTATTCAGTAGTGGAGAGTAACAAAAGCTCACACTTCACTGCAGCTCCTTGAAGGCCGGAGTGCAAAAAGAATTCGGCAAGTGAGGTTGAGGCTGTATTTTGTTCGATTGCTTCAAGGGAGTACACTAAAGCCGGTCTCCACCAACGGGTACATTAGCTGTGAACATGGCTAAAAGACACCTGAAAATTTCGAATTATCGCCCTCCATACTTTACATAACAAACGTCCACAATATTGTTAAGTAGTTCCTTAGAACAACAACATAATATGTTTCACTCACACTACCTTGTGCGCAAAACAATATTGTTTGCGATTTCTTAAGTAGTTGTTTGAGCAGCCTACGAAAGACGCAGTAACCACGTAAGAACGCACACAAGCATTCAAGCGCGACAGCTTCTTTAAATTTAAACGACCCAAATTATATTTATCACTCTCGCAACACGAACGTCCACTCTCAAAGCCGAGACCTAAAAAAGTTGCAGTCAGCTCCACCATTTCCTATGGTGAAACACTTGGGTCAACTATAGAGGAAGAAAGTCAGCATCTTTCGCCTTAGAGTACAAACTTTGCGTTTGTAATGATAGAATCTCGACATATTTGCGTGGATTAGCATATAGTAGCTGCCTAGATGTTACATATATATCTCAATCATTTAGCAGAGTAGTGCGCTCATTTACGGATTTGCAAACGCGGGGCAGTGACCATATTCCAACTTACCTGAGGGTAGAAGGTTTCACCTGCTCCAACTCCTTCAGAGCAGTCAAATACACCAATTGAACAAAATTCAAAGTGTTAATAGAAGGCTGTTGTAGTGACTGCTAATCCTATAACCTAGAAGTCTCCATGAAGGATGCCCTGCAAAATACCACGCATTCGCTGTTTACCAGTTACAAGCGCACCGATTTCTACAGTGAGCTTGCGGAACTTCGCGCAATATGTCATCGTGCAGAACTTAGGTAGAGACGGACAAAGTACATGGATGATTTGAGGCTGGCTAGACGCACTCAAAAGAAAATACGACGGCGCATACATACGGCTGGGTGACGTTGGGCGTCTCTCTGGGCGGCGTTGTATCCGCGAAAGCCGCTATTACTGATATGGAGAACTGTCTGGAATTTCGGCACAACCTTTGGTCAGCGACACTCGTTTACAGTTTGGCCCTTCATCTTGATTGTAGAAAGATTTACGTTGCAGAATGTTTTTGTGAAAGAAATTCCGGTGAGTCCAATTTCAAGGAAGTAAGAATGGCCACACTTGACAACCCACTACTCTCACGTGAACCCCGCATGGAGTGCCCGTGTTCTATATATGAGCTAGAAGTGGCACTGGCACTGTGCGGACGTTCTTCAGCACCCGGACCTGAGGGCATTTTGTACGCTGCTCTTTGTAACCTTGGAGACAAAGCTCGGAAGCCTCTTTTACGCCTATACAACGACTCCTGGCAGACTGGTACGGGTTTCCAAGCATGCAAGTCAAGTCGCCTTATTCCACTTTTCAAAGCTGGTAAACCTCTTATGAACATTGCATCATAATGTCCTATTGTTCTTGCCGGTTGTGTAGGAAAACAGTCGAAAGCATGATATAGCACAAATGAAGTGGTGTTCAGAGCACCACAAAAATTATCCAGTATCAATGACGGGATTCGGAAGTGGCCATTCACTCATCGACAACATTGTTGATCTGTTGACATATGTTGAACTCCAGAACGACTGTAGGAGGCTGCGCTGTCCTATTTCTAGACGTTAAGGGAGCTTACGGCTATGTCACCCATGATGCCATTCTTAGTGCTTTCGAAACAGTAGGTCTTGGTGGCAAGATATTGTCACGGGCTTTTGACGTGGCCGAAGACAGGAAACTGTATGTTGAGATCAAACTGTTTATTTGGGCGGACCTGTGTCCGGTGAAAGGAAAGTCAGCATATCAGCGATGGTGTTATTAAGACGTTCGGTGAGGCCGCTGGCCAATGGATGGTAGGCAATGGTGTGGCGGTCACTTGTCTAGCTGTACCTCAGGATCGCCTGAATTAGGTCAGCCGTAAAGGCTGTATCTTCATCAGTGATGAGCACCTGTGGAGCTCCTTGATGCAGAGCAATGTTCTCGACGAAGAACCTCGCTACCACAGAGGCTTTGCCCTTGGGAAGGCCTTTGTTTCGGCATAGCGTGTGAGGTAGTCAGTAGCTACGACGTTCCCTTTGTTCTCGGAATTTAACGTCGGCAGCGGCCCCGGTAATTTTGTGCCGATTTGCTGGAAATGCTGGCGAGTTGGCCCAATGGGCTGGAGAAATCCACCTGGCCTAGTCGGCGGTGTCTTTCGTCGTTGAGAGTCGCCACAGGCCTTGACGTAGCGATTGACGTCGGCGGAAAGTCGTGGCTAAGAGTACTTGTAGTATTGCGAGCATTTGAGAAACACCGAGGTGTTCAGCCATCGTGTTGCCGTGTAGGGCCTCGAGTACTTCTGGTCTCACTGCTGAAGAAACCACGAGAAGATGGTCCAGTCGAATGGGTGAGAAGTTCTTCTTGAGGAGAACTCAGTTTCGCAAGAAGTTCGACTCCAGTCCTCTGTTGATAACATTCGGTATAGTGGTGCTGCTACCCTCGAGTTATTCCACAAGGCTTCTGAGTTCCAGGTCAGCTCGCTGTTGCTTGGTGAAGTCATCGGCTGTTGTTGTTCCTAACAAGCTGTCCTTATCCAGGCCGTCGGGCAGCGGTGGTTCGACTGGGGCACGAGACAAGCAGTCGGCGTCTGTGTGTGTTCTTCCAGGCTAGTAAACGACGGTCACGTCAAACTCCTGAAGTCTGAGGCTCCATCGTGCGAAGTGTCCTGAAGTGTCTTCTAAATCAGCTAGCCAACAAAAGGTGTGGTGGTCGCTCACAACTTTCAAAGGCCTGCTGTAGAGGCAAGGTCGAAACTTGGACGCTGCCCAGAAATAACAAGGCACTCTTTTTTGTTGTGGAACAGTTGGCCTCGGCCTTGGATAGCGACAGGCTAGCTTAACTGATCACCTTTTCTACGCCGCCAGTCTTTTGCAAAAGGACGGCGCTGAGTCTTACGCTGCTTGCGTCGGTGTGTACTTCGGCTTCGGCCTCTTCGTCGAAATGCGGAAATATCAGGATGTTTGGAGGCGTCGTTTAGGTGCCTGAAACGCTTCCTCTTGTGCTGCTTCCCACCTGAATTCCACGTTGCTTTTCGCGGGGTGGGTTAGCGCCTTAGTGATCCGTGAAAAACGTTTGACGAAACGGCTGTAATGGGCGCACAATTCGAGTAAAAGCTGTATAGCCTTCTTGTCAGTGGGCTGCGGGAAACCAGCAATGGCGGAGGTTTTCCACGGGTAGGGACGACCTCTAGACTTGCTTATCGCTTGTTCTAGGAACAATAGCTCCACGTACGCGAAGCGGCGCTTTTCTGGTTTCAGGGTTAGTCCAGAGGTGTTGATAGCTTGAAGTACCACTTCAAGTCATCGGAGATGCTCGTCGGAGCGGGAGGAAAACACGATGACGTCATCCAAGTACAGGAGGCAAGTTTGTCATTTCAATTCAGCCAGCATGTTGTCCACAACGCGCAGGAACGTCGCAGGCACCGAAAAAAGACCAAATGACATGACCTTAAACTCGAAGAGGCCGTCTTGGTGTGATAAAGCCCATCTTCTTTTGATCTCTCTCCCCAACCTTATTATGCCAATAGCCCGTTTTGAGTTCCATCGAAGAAAAGTGCTTTGCGTTGTGGAGACGGTCCAGAGGGTACACGTCCTTCTTTGTAATTTTGTTCTGGCGACAGTAATGGACGCAAAAACGTAGGGTCCCGCCCTTATTTATCACTAATACCACGGGTGACGCCCACGAGCTCTTCTAAGGCTGAGTGATGTCGTCGCATTGCCTTTCGTTGACTTCTTTCTTCACGGCGTCGCGTTCACGCGTCGAGAGTCGGTACGGGCTTTGTTGAACTGATCGGGTACTTTCTGCTGTTATGATGCGAGGTTTCGCGACTGGGGTTTGTCAAGTTCCCGATGATGACAAAAAACAGTCCTTGAATTGCAAGAGCAGAAACTTGAGCTGGTCTTGCTTGCACTTGAAAAGGCTCGGCTTGACATCGAACTCTTGCGTCGAGGAGGAGCGTGATGGTGGGCTGCAGCAGCATAGCTCATGGTTTCTGGCTCAGGTTGCACTGGTTCGGGTGTTCAAAAAAAATTGATGAACTTCCTCTCGTACAACGGCGGCGATCGACTCGACGGGATGCTGTGAGGCTGGCAAAAATTTACGCAGCTCTTCCTGTACGATCACTCATATCGTTTCGTGAAGGTCGTCAGAGCCGAGAACATGAAGAGCTCGGTTGTCTTCCATCGTTCGTCATTTGTACTGGTGGGTTCGCATTTCCGGCGTCTTCTCGATTGATTCTTGCTTGTGAGAGAAAATCCTGGACGGTCTTCGGCGGGTTTCAGATCAGTCCAGTGAAGAGTTCTTGTTTGACCCCACACTATTTCACTTTATTGTGGGAATGGCACCCTTGTTTCCAGCAGCGTCACGGATCTTTCCTTGCAGGCGATGCTCCTGAACGTATACAGGAATGCACCGCGGAAGAGATGCCAAGTTTGAAAGACAAACTCCCAATTTTTGCACCATGTCCTAGCCACATCTTCTAAATAAAAATAGACGCGGCGTAGCTTCTCTTCTGTGTCCCAATGGTTCATGGCAGCCCCCTGGTCGTAGGTCTCCAGCTACGTCTCCAGATCTTAAACAATGATCCATGGAAAATCAGTAGTACCCTTGGTTGCTGCGACACGATCGTAGGCTCCGGTGAAGCAGTTGTCATCGTTGCGCGGCCGATGTCATGGTCTTGGTCTTTCAAGCCTTGTCTTGTAGAGAGCCGTACTCCGGTGGTAAACCCTGCTGCCTGCGGCTTGTTCAGTGTTAGTATCTGGCATCGGTGTCTTCTTCCCAATTTAGGCTGGGTTCACTAGTTGACGGGGACGTCTGGTACATGAACGAAGCAGCACCTTCACCAGATGTCAAGGGGTCATGACCTGGCCAAAGACAGAAGACTGTAGGCTGAGATCAAACTCTTTATTTGGGCGAGCCTGTCCCCGGTGAACGGAAAGTCGGATTCCAGTAGGAGGCTTGCACTAATAGCGGCAAATACAGCGTCGGCTGTCGATCAACTGGAAAGCGGCAAAACGCGTTGGCATTTATACTCTTGCCATCAAATATTGTAGCAATTCGCTAGCAGCAACGAAGGTTCCCGCATAATCTGTGACGTTCCCCAAGTGGGCGTAATCGTAACAAAACGATCTACTAAAGCCTTGAAGCTTCCCGGACATTGTATAGGCGCGGTTTGCGCCGAACGTAGTGTAACAGGGTGAAAACAAAGCTTGAAGAAAGGAACGCAGCAATATATATGGGTGTAGAGCTACTTACAAATGAGAGCATTCTACGTGGTGACAGCGAATGGCCCAACGCCTGAGTACTACAGTAGCCGAGGAGTCCCTCAAGGAGGAGTGCTAGGCCCTACGCTTTTCAATCTAACCCTCTTTGAACTAGTTAAACACCTATAAAGCGCTTTAAAACTTTCTATCCACGCTGACGGCATTTGCGTTTGGACATCTGGTGTGACAGGGCTTCAACTTCGCGCCCGCGTTCACAAGGCTACCACAACGACGTCATGCTACCTTCGTAAAAAAGGTCTGGAGGTGCCTTGCGGAAAATGTGCAGTAAGAGCATTCACGTGGAAACCAACGTCTGCTCACAGCATATCTTTTAACAGAGCATACATATCGTACTTCAGAAGCCACAGGCTTTTAGGAGCCATAATTGACAAAAACCCGTCGTGGACTCCACATGTGAACTATGTGAAGAAGCGACTGATCGCAACATGACACATGTTCAATTTCCTAGCAGGAAAGAACTAAGGAGTGTGCATACCATCCATGCAACAGCTGTACTTGCTGTTATTTATCGGATTATGGCGACACAACTTACCTAACATCTAACACTGGCAAGGCTAACCTCCGTACAATTCAGAGCATTCAAGCCCAAGCACATAAGATTTGCCTTGGATTACCCCGCAGTGCTTCACCGGCTAAACCCGTTGCCATCGCTCATGAACACTCAATCAAGACTCATATTATTACCGAGACAATGTGCATGCACCTCAGGCATTATGCCCGGACTACTTCCCACCACCTGGCGAGCCTCGCTACTGAAAAGCCCCATACGATATACAGTGCTCTGTGTTCAAGCACCGCTAATCATTTACTTAGGCGTACACACCTGCATCAAAGTCACTGCTTCCTCCTGGGGGCTTAAGCCGGCCGCAAGTTTACCTAGTTATCCCAGGAATGCGGAGAAAATCAGACTTACCGACACATGCCCTAAAACAACTTAGTCTATTCCTACTGGACCAGAAGTACAGTAACCACGTGCACGTCTACACCGATGCGTGGACTACATCGTCCCGTTCAGGTGAAGCAGTGGTTATACCGTCCCAAGGGGTAACGCGGCGTTTTAGGGCTTTACATGCGACGACGTCCGTGATGGTAGAACTCTATGCTCTGCTTACTGCACTGGAACTCATAAATTATAAAGAAGCACCACGTAGATGGGCTGTGTTTTCTGAGTCAAAACCACCGTTACAATGCCGGTGGTCAGTTCGCCGACGCAAATGCCACGACCTATTAAACCTATTAAACCTTGAAACCTATTAAACCATCGACCTATTAAATCATGAAACTTCTCTACCTCTTATTACAAAAAGACCACGATATCGTCTTTCAGTGATTACCTGGGCATTGTGGTATCAGCAGAAATGATTCTGCAGATCATGCTGCTCGCACGTCCGAGCAAGAAGCAAACAGCGTTCCAATTCCACTTTCAGGAGCGGACGCTGCAAGGCAGATTCTTCGGCTGGCCCACAGTCTCACACTCACTGAGTAAAATACATCAAGCATACGACGTACCAGACTGCATAAACTTGACCCTTCAGTACAGCTCCGGCCTCCACCCCGCTTACATCGACGTCAAGCTTCGGTTCTTTATCTCCTTTGACTGGGAGTTTCTCTTACAAGAAACCTATATTGCGTTAATCAAAATGACTGACAGTGCGGAATGCGACGTTTGCAGCACCAATTAAGATATCAAACACCTGATGTACCACTGTTTTCGATTAGCCTCAGATATACAAGTACTTGCCGACACTTTGCGGCATCCGGATGATCGGCCTCTTTCTGAGCAAGTCCTATTAAAGCACCTTTCACATTTCTCGACAGCCCAGGAGGCAGTGAAAGCCCTTGTGTGTTGCTTGAAGACAACAGATTTCTCTAAACGCTTATGACTTGTGCTGGAGTTCCACACGCTGCACAGAGTTTATTGTCTGTCTTCCCCTTTTTCTTTTCCATCTGTTCCTTCTTTTTCATCAATCTGACCCCCTTCCCTGATCCCCCACTTTAGGGTAGCCAACCAGATATCTTTCTGGTCAACCTCCTTGCCTTTTTTCTTTCCTTGGTTTACACGCGATAAGGTGCCCAGAATTCTACGCTACGACGGGTACAACGCACTTCGCATGAAAATTTCACAATGCACTAAACTACCGTAATTGTCACAAACTACCTTAACATCTAAAGATATGCCATCGATAAAAAAATGTACAATTAAATGCGGCTGCTGTGTCATACCGGTCTCACACGGTCACTTTTAATCGCAATCAGGCGTTATCGGTATCAAGACTTGCGATACGTGCATCGCCATCTGCCTTAGAGATCGCGATTTTCCTGTCATGTTCGCCCCCTAGCCTAACTTGTTGAAAGCGCAATACACAATAAATTGAGCATAGTTCAATGAAAAAGTTTAAAACAGCCAGACGTTTATAAGATAAGAACCTATAAATTGCTTAATTTGGTACAATATCCTAAATATCGCGTATTTTAGGATTCATATCCACCGCATGTCGGTACAGGAGAAGCAGACGAC
Source organism: Rhipicephalus microplus (assembly GCF_043290135.1). Lineage (NCBI taxonomy): Eukaryota > Metazoa > Arthropoda > Arachnida > Ixodida > Ixodidae > Rhipicephalus > Rhipicephalus microplus. The sequence goes on along the minus strand of NC_134705.1, from coordinate 80,403,124 downwards.
AAGCAGCTGAGCGTTGCCTTCGGTGCTTAGTTCAACTCTGACCCCGTCGGAGCTGCTGGAGCACTTCAAAGCAAACTGATGAGTGTCGGAAGCCTTTCGACTACGTCGCAACTTACGCGCACTTCGTGGTTGAATGAAGAGACCGTTACAATAATTGACCATTGACAGGAGCGACTGGAACAGACTTCAGGTGCCAGTAGTGAAACACTGGCGCATACAACGAGATTGACGCTTCACTGCGACTAACGGCTACAAGCGAGGCCATCAGAAATAAATTCAAAGGTGAAGAATCCTACACAGCAATACTGGTAAGTGCAAGGAAAATTCTATCGAATGAGAAATTCATGAATTTACTATTGTAGTAGTATGCAACGTTGTTTGCATTCGAGTGGTTTTTGCACAAATAACATTGCTGATAAAGGACTTGATAGATATACCGTTTGCTGAGATTTCTCAGTGGCATGATTTACGGCACGCAAGGGCCACTTGGTACATTTCAATGTGACCCAAGCTCGGACCGGATTAGCTTGGGCCCTGTAGCAGCGGTCATAAAGTTGATCGCGATCAAGAAAACTTATCCGGATCATCTTGATCACAAATTAAGTGCCTGTGTGACACCGGTATCACTCTCCGCATCAAACACGATTGTAAAGGCGCGTTTTTATTCCTTGTAGTAAGCGCGGATAACAAGTATCGGCAGCAAATGACAACCGAATAGAGGAGCAAGGGTGCAGCCATTTTGCCGAATATCGTCACAGGAACTCCCCCGCGACGAGTGATCTTTTCAAGTTTTCCAGGCGCGCGTGACATGACAAGCAACCGTGATGAATAGGCGGCCGCAACAGCAAATCATGTCGCTTGAAAATCGCGTGCATGCAGTTGGGCTTGAAATCGGCGCAGTCTCCGCCTTGTCATCTTCCAGCCTGGTGTGAATGATCCACGCTTGCCAACAAGCTCATTAAGCGACAGCGACAGCGTCACTGGCGCATTACATAACCGTTGGTGGCTACAAAACCAGGCGGCCAAGCACACAAAAGAACACTTGCTTCGCTTCCTAGGCGAGCGTGGCGTAAGAATTTTTGACCGTTGCGTCGGCTAGTTGAATAAAGTTTTGTTATGTTTGTTTCTTTATGTTGGGATTTGTCTTTCCATCGACACGACCTGCCACGTAATTACTTCTCTTCATTTCTACATATTGCTTTCTCTGACTTTGAAAATCTCTTTCTTTTTCAATGTATTTTTTATTTCACATTGCGTTTCTTTCCACATCGCGCTTGCTTCTCTATTTTTTGCCATTTTTTCACGTGGTTTATCTGCGTTACGCCTAGCGTCCACAGCATTCGACAGGCCCGTGTGCTGGTACATGAAACAGTGTCATGTGAAGACCATGCACCAATGAATAGCCATTAAGGTTGTTTATTGAGAGCAGCACACTATTTAGTTAAAAGATACCACTCCCACTGCCAACGGTACTCTGACCTCAAGAAAAGTAAGCGCCAATTTCAGCTTATAAATCGATATTAGCTCCACCATCAAGTGAAGCCTGGCAATCCCCCTACGAGCGCCTTGGCCATGTACCGGTCTAACAAGGTCTCTGGCACAATTCTCACTGCCTCAGCAGAAAAGAAAAGGGAAAACCTTCTCTGGCAGTGCTGTTCCTCAAAGCAAACATCTCAGTTGTGGGAGATGAAGTTATTACCACTTTCCTTCCTCAATTTCAGTCAGTTCACCAGCGTCCTTGAGCACCTGCACCTTACCGAAATCTAATTCAAATCTCGATCACACATTTAGAATGGCAGAAATGCCAGCAGCCGTCAAACATGGGCGTCCTCAATCGGCCCCTCGCCACTACTGAACACCATGGCAAGAGCTCTCCAACTTCGGATACAGAGCTGAGGACGCACTCTTGGCGATAATCAATGACCTCTGGGCTTCAGAAAATGTTCTGGAAAACATCAAGTTGTTTCTCAGTTATTCAACTTCAAAACAAAGAAAAAAGAAGACCCTCTGCAAGATCCTTCAGCCAACATCTCTAACATCGGCTTTCTCTGAGCATATTGAACGCAGAATTCGTACAACTAAGTCCCATTACCTCGAGAGAATTTGGCCGAGATACCATCCAGCCCAGGCGCATTTTCTTGCGAACCTGGGGACCTATGACTGTCTTTATTAGCTATGACTTGTTATTATTCGTACATCACGAAAGATGTTGCCTGACTACTTCCTCGTCGTCGATACGTTCACCATAACGCCACCCTTGAATAACTGGCTAAGCGCTTCGCAAGTGACCTTGAGCAGGCATCGATTAGAAATTTTCTCGCAGCTCAAGGAAGATTGATAGTTAGGCTAGTTGGTGATACATTATGGGCAGTAACAGCGCGCAAACTAACTGGACGAAGAGAAAAGACACAAACAAGCGCTGACTCTCAACAAGCTCTGACTCAAACATAGCGATCAGCTCACAAGAAAACTGGTGGAAGCATTCTATATAAAAAATAAGGGGAGTCCTGCGTTAGTCAGACATCAATATTTTTACACGAAAAAGAAGAAATCCTACTCAGTTGCATGTTTGTTTGAATGAAGTTTGTCGCGCCTGCGCAGTTACCCTGCGCAGTTAAGCTCGTATAAATGAAGCATCATTTACACGAGCTTGGATTGCCAAGCTTTTATAACATTGATTTGCGCGCAAACCACAGAGTACTTAGGGGCGCAAAGTTGCGATCTATCGAAGGGTTACCTATACTAAGTGAACTCCTTGTCATATAGAGAGCGACTGCAAGCCTCCCAGATACAGAAATCCCTTCATATTTTTACCGTCTCGCACGCTACTTACTCAGAAATATTCCGCCCAACGTCGGACGATGCTACAGCTGCGGCTATTCAAAGCGTCATTCGTATGCATGAAAAAGCCGACAGGCCGATAGAAATTATCTGGATGCCGAGGCATATGGATGTCCCCGGGAGAAATACGGTGGCACAGGTGAGTCAGCAAATCTTGCTTTACCGCACCCTTCAGGGTAAACCCGTACGAGCCCTTAAGTCAAATCGCTCCCAGGGTAGTTGCGTTACACTACACGTGCGCACGTCCCTGCGCCACGCTACTAAAAAAACGCATTGCAAAGGCATCCCCACCAGTCCTGTTTTCCACCAAGTGTACGCTTTCGCGCTCTGAAGAAGTGTTTATTATTAAGTTCTACGCAAATTCTGCACATACAGCATACTCTTCAGCAAAATGGTGGCAACCGGACATTGCGACTGTGACCTGCAATCGCTGCGGACTGCGCTGCCAGGCAGACTTTCACCACTTCCTGTGGCATTGTTCCGCATTTGATAAAGGGCGAATGGCCATACAAGTTTTTCAATCCACAAATTATTGTGAAGCGCTCTTTACGGAGCTAGACACGCAGTAATTATTTGCACATTGTGGAAATCATAGAGGCCTGATCATAGTGGTTTAGGGGGTCCGACAAACCGCAGTACTGACCGCATACCGTCTCAGTACCTGTGATGGTGAACAGAATAGGTGCAAAACCTTCCACACTATGAAATAGTAGTGTAGTTTTAAAGTCCCGCTTATTACCACAGAGTTTATGCACCCCCCTTTTTCTTAATTTTCAATGAAATAATTTCCGTCTATTCATCCTGAATGAGGCATGAAGACTGGAAAGTTGGCAATTAATACTGCTATACCATAGCTGCACTCAGATTCAAGTGTACGTAATCAAGTTCACTTTTGGGAGCATGCCTCGCGGCAGTGTTAATTTAGAGTAAGTGAGGTACTTTATATTTCGCAGTGAATCTAGCAGAGTTTTTTATACAGGTGATTACAGAGCTTCCAACACCTTTCAGACGTCGCCCAAATTTAAACCTAACGATAACGAGAAGTTCGTGTCACATTAGAATATTTAAGGAGCTTTATATAAGAAGCACAACAAAAAAAAACATTCGCTCCAATTCTGCATTAGAGTTAGAAAACACAAAAACTTTCATTGCCCTATCTGCAATCTTTTCCATATATTAGTGCCAGATGCACCCCCGTAGGTTTCTATTTCAATCCGTAAATTCACTGCTGGCATTCCGGTATTCACATCCTCAATTTGACGTAGGTACCGTACTTGCTCCTCAATGTGGGCTCGGGGCAACCTAATACATCTTTTGGCAAAGTTTTCAAAGCTTTCATCGTAGTCACCCCATAACAGAAGACACGATGTGCAGTCTGCAGCTATAGTCACAGTAAAAGCAAAACCGGATCAGCTGCTCATGCGTGAATTTGTTATTATTTCGTCTGTGTTAACATATTGTTACGTAGGTGTTGGTACCAATGTCGAATAGGGGACGCTTCTAGCTATAGAAGAGGTTGAAGCGTCTCGGGCTCAGAACCGATTGTGTCGCACTTGACTTGGGGCGTCTGCCACTTCAAGTGCAACTCTACGAGTATCATTTTGGTGGAAGTGCTGGGTACGTCTCTACGGAAGTCGGAGCTGGATCTCGCAGCGGACGTCACATTGGTTTCACTCCTATGGCTAACGGCAGTGTACTGGCCACTCAGGCACCAGTGCAATACGTGATGCCTTTGCTACCTCACCCGGCAGTCTTCATCGGCACTGGCAAGGTCGACGTCGATCAGTGGCTGTCAATGTACCAGCGCGTCGCCTACAGTTACAGGTGGGGCCCAACACTTATGCTGGCGAACGTGGTATTTTACCTGGGGGGGGGGGGGCACTGCAAAGGTGTGGTTCGAGACGCACGAAGCCGAACTGACAAGTTTGTACATCTGTAAAGAGATGCTACGAGATCTTCAAGGCAAACCAATCGGACGCCAAGCAGAAGCCCAGAATGAGCTCACGTTCGTGCCCAGACATCCACCGAGTCGTACATTTCCTACATACAAGATGTCCTGGCAATTTACGGAAGAGCCTATGAGAACATGTCGGAGGCAGATAAGGTCGGACACACCATGAAGGGCATCGCCGACGATGCGTTCAACTTCTAGTTATGTAAGAGCTGCACAACAGTTGACTTCCTCATTAAGGAATGCCGCATATTTGAGCAAGCAAAAGGCAAGCGCATCGTGCAACGCTTCGACCGGCCTCCTAATACGGCTTCGACATCACCCTGCAATGAACCAATGCCCCTGCATTAACCAGCATCTCACCAAGTTTGGCGAAAGCCATACGTCGCAAACTTGAGGCTACAGCTCCGAACTCTCGTGGTTCCCCCACGCGTGACAACAAGAAAATCTCGCTGATTGAATCTATTATTCAACAAAAAATGGCGAATATTGGCATACCATCCGCCGGTAGTCCACGTCCCACCTAGACCGCACACACACTGTCGTTATAAGTGAGAAAAGAGAAAAGCGAGCCCCATAACTGTCTCCATCAGCGTGTGACACCTCAACAGTAGCTCACAAGGAATGGGAGTGAGGAGGTATAAAAGGATAAGATTAAATGTATAGCGACAAATAGAGATGCAATAGGACAGTGAGCGATGACATATGAGAGATAGGAGAGATAGCAAAGATGGAAGCACGGTCACAAGAGGACGAGCATGGTGCACCGCTTGCAAGAGCTCTTGTCGGTGACAGGAGATGGTGTAGGGCTAATCCAGTCGGCCAGAGCTGCGCTGACGTTGTCTTAGGGGACCGGCAGCAGGAGGTGGCGTAGATCCAACCCAGTCCGCCAGAGCTGCGCTGTCGTCGGATATCGTGAGGGCACAGCCGGTCGGCACAGAATCCAGTGAGCGAGTCCCCTCAACCGTCCCGATCTTGCCTCTACTACGCCCCGACAGTATTCCGTGAATCGATACCAAAACCCATCTGAGTGGCGAATGCCGTATGACTGATCAAACTGCTTAGTGTGCTCCCGGATTGGCCGTATCTCCCACCACTGCCGTAGCCACTAAAATTCATGGCCTCGACTATATACTGACCGTCATTACGAACGCTCAGCTTGTCCTCTGTCGCCACTTGCCGAATCGTCATACGCTGACCCTGCCGCTCCTCGCCGGTTCGTCACTAGCCATTCGCATTCTCCGCAGCGCCGCCAGTCCCGTTCACCTACGTCTCGGTGATCCCCATCCCCCTCCTACACAGGGCGCTCCTCGAGAAACTAGCTAATGCAGCCCCGGTAGGTGCGGCTGCGTTGATGACTCTAACTGCAAAACCTCTATTGACCCTCGCCCATAAACGAAACCTGATCGAAGCATTTGTTGATCATGTGCCCGTTGAAGCTCTCATTGACACTGGAGCTCAGGTATCAGTCATGCGCCCTGACATTCGTAGCCGTCTTCGCAAAATGCTAATGCCCACCGAACTGGCTGTCCTACGAGTAGTCAACGGCAGCACCACTGCCGTCATGGGAATATTCACCGCCAATATCTTCATCGCCGACCACTGAACGTTAGTTATGTTCACTACACTTGCCAAGCACCCTCACGAGGTGATTCTCGGAATGGACTTTCTTTTTGACTGTTCATTCTGCGCTTCATCATCATCATCATCATCATCAGCCTGACTACGTCCACTGCAGGACAAAGGCCTCTCCCATGTTCCGCTTATTCCGCGCTTATTGAATTTCTGCGCTTATCGAATGTTCTGCGCTTATCGAATGTTAAACCAGGATTCTGAGGCATGAGCTGCCCCAGTGCTGTGCTGATGCCTGTTCAGATGTACAGCGCCGACTTCGCTCCACTGACTTTGTTCGGCTGCAACCTGGCGCTGCGACTTATGTCTCCGTGTCGCCCTGCCCACCACTTTGGAATGGTACTGACGTCATGTCTTCACTTTACGCCGTCGCACTAGAACGTCAAATAGCTCTCCCTAACTCCATCGTTACGCTCACCAACAACTGCGCTTGGCTTTTTCTCCTGAACTTTGGCTCGTCACCACAAGCTTTTTCTGAGGGCGTATTTTTTGCTGTGTTGTACCCTTTGGACGACTCCGGAGTATGCGAACTAACCCAAGAACAACCATTAGCGTTTGTTTGGCCTTCGGCTGCGACGACACCATCTAATGACAAGTTCAACAAAATGATAGCTCCTGACCTAGGACCATCTTACGCTGACGCCCTCCGTCGCGTTTTGATGACTTACGAAAACATATTTGATTTCTACAACCACCCACTAGGTCGAATACAGATCGTTACTCATCCGATCCACACTTGTGACGCTCCGCCCATCCATATGCGTCCCTATGGTGTGTCGGTGGCAGAACGTCCCGTCATACAGATGTCGAGGAAACACTGTACAAGGATCTTGTCGAGCCCTCATCCAGTCCTAGGGCGTCTCCGGTCGCTTTAGTGAAAAAAGGACAGTACTTAGAGGCTCTGCATTGATTATCGCCATCTGAACAAGATCGCAAAGAAGGACGTTTACCGCATCCGCGTATTGATGACGCACTATACTGCTTACACGGTGCCAGTTATTTCTCTTAGATTGATTTACGTTCTGACTACTGGAAAAATGCAGTCGATGACAGAGATTGCGAGAAAATGGCGTTTGTTACTCCAGGCGGTCTCAACCAATTCGTATTTATGGCTTTCGGTCTATGTAATGCCCCGGCCACCTTCAAACGCATGATGAACTCTCTTCTACGTGGTTTTAAATGGTCAACATGCTCGTGTTATCTCAACGACGCCATTGTTTTTTCACTGGCGTTCGGCAGCCACCTCCGTCGGCTCTCGGCCGTCCTTGACGTTTTCCGGCGAGCAGGCCTACAGCTGAATTCTGCGAAGTCTCATTTCGGCCGTCATCAATTAGGCGTCCTCGGTCACCTGGTGGACGCTACTGGCATACAGCTTGATCCCGACAAAGTGCGTGCCGTCCACGAGTTTTCAACTCCTCATAGTTTCCAACTCCTCTAATGTCCGAAGTTTTTTGGGGCTGTATTCCCATTTCAGACTATTTATTAAAATCTTCGCCGAAATCACTAATCCTCTCACCGATATTATTAAAAAGGACAGCCCTTTCTTTCGGGGACCTGAGAAAGCTCAGGCATTTTGCACGCTTGTGAGCCGCCTTGTGAATCCGCCAGTTCTGGGTCATTTTGACCCGTCATCACACAGGGAAGTCTGTATGGATGCAAGAGGTTATGGTATTAGTGCTAATTTGTTCCAGTGACAAGGAGAGCTCGAGAGCCCAGTCGTGTGATCGCTTACGCTAGCCGCCTTCTTTCGGCTTCTGAGCGCAAGTACTCGATCACAGAACGTGAATGCCTAGCCCTTGTCTGGGCAATAGCCAAGTTTCGACCATATTTGTTTGGACGGCATTTCACCGTGGTAACAGACCATCACGCCTTATGTTGGCTCTTCTCACTTAAATGGCCCCAAAACCCCCTCCGATATTTTCCCAAACATTTCAAGTAAACAAGCGCATCACGTGCAGAATGTCGTCGCGATCAACGATGCCACATGCCGCAGCGCAACAGCTGGCGGGCGTGCCACAATTTCGAAAAAACAATAGCTTCTCCTTTCCAGTCTCCGCCCTTCCCGTCACTAACATGTGTAACATCACCAGTGAAACTGAATGACGTCACCATTTTCGATGCTTGCGATTGGCCGAACAACAACCAGCGACTTTCCGTCACTCTGCAAACAGCTGTTTCGTGCACCGTGTTGTTGCTTGCCAATCGACATCTGCGGCCCATAACACAACCTCCAAGTCAGTAGCGTAAGGGCACGGGCCGGAACAACAGCAACAGCGGTTAGTCAACGATAAGTGCACCCAGTTGACAAACACAACATAGTTGACGGCAAGCTGGGGTGTCGGAGTGGCGGATCGCGGCAACCGAAAGTAGACGCTGTCTTGAACAGCAAGTCAGCGGTGATGTATGTCGCGCGAGATGAGGAGGTGGACTCAGGTGACTCAGTGAGGAGGGCCCAAGCACTTTCGGAAAAGGGTAGCGTAGGTAAAAGAGAAAGAAGCGATCGTGGCATTTCGATCATCAATCGCGTGTAACTCAGCTATTAAGGCTCCGTTTCGAAGAATTCTCACGGCTACTTGTTCGTTGCGAAATCGGCACAACTTTCACACCTCAAATAAATTTCGACTGCTGAGTGGTATAGAGGCCCTTTGAAAATCCGACGAGACGCCTCGGTGGCTGGGCTTTACGCCTCCAAGAATACACATTTTCTTTGTCTTGTAAGTCTGGACAGCTACACAAGGACGTTGACTGCCTCTCCCGCTATCCCGTCGACCCACCTGACGCCACCTAAACTGATTTAGATACCCGTTTTGTCGCTCAGCGATTTCTTACACATCCCTGACGAGCCATATTTGCAATTCCTTATACAACGCCTAACTTCAACACCACGGGACCGCGCCCTCCTTAAGTTTGTTCTGAATGACGGTATTTTATATCGACGCAATATGACACCACATGGTGCTTAAGTACTTCTAGTTGTTCCTCAGCATTTCTGACCAACTATCTGCTCGCAACTACCCGAAGCTTCCCCGCTGGCCATGTGGGTGTTTGGCGAACTTACGATCGTGTTAGCAGACGTTTCTTCTGGCCTGGCCTAGTCCATGACCTTGCACTAAATTTACCTAACTGTGAAGCTGTATGGGTAGAATTTGATCATTTGTTGCTTAACATCGATAACAAAAACTGTATTTTGGGTTGTATTTATCGTTCCCGCTCTACCTCCATTACCGATTTTTGCAACGCTTTAGACAATGTGCTTGAATCAATATTGTCAGAAAATAAAAATGTAGTTATCGTTGGTGACATGAATATCAACCTGCTTGATACCGCGTTCGCTAACTTCACGACATATTCTAGCTGCTATCACACTTATGGTTTTGAATGCCTAATTACTCAAGCTACACGTCTTTCTCGTGACGGCAGATGCTCACTAATTGATCGTGCGCTATCAAACCTTCTGGTCGCTCCTGAAGCAGGCATTCTTACCAGTGATATCACCGACCGTTATCCCATTATTCTTAAAACTATTTCAACTCCTATTTGTCGTTCCGCATGCTTTCATAAACTTGTTTTGGATAAGGAAGCACTTATCGAGAACATTACGAAATCAGACTGGCTTGCTGTAGGGGAAACAAACGACCCTCAAGAAGCATTCTCGCGCTTTTTTTCTTTACTTTTACACTACTTCCATTCCCATTCGCATAGAAAAAAAATGCAAGAAGACCATTGCGTCACCTCAAAACCCATGGCTAACAGATAAATTACTTAAAGCAATGCGCAGACGCGAGAATCTTTACAAAAAAACCAAGAAACAGCCTTTCAATGTTAAGCTAAAAGCAAGGTACAAGAAATACAGTAACAATCTCTGTGCGTACTTAAAAATAGCAAAAAGAAAATACCTCAAACAGAAAATATTGGAATGTGGAAGTAACTCCGATAAAAAATAGAAATTAGTAAATTCCTTTCTAAATAGAAACGGCGACCGAGGAAGCATTACTTCAATAATTCATAACGGCATTTTGCACTCAAACCCACGTGACATTGCTGATACATTCAGTGACTTCTTTTTTCGAACAATCTGCCATCGGACCAAGTTTTAGATTACGAAATTACTCGCTTACCCCAGTCCTTCTATTTGTTCCCCACTTCTGCCGATGAAGTAACCGCGGTAATTCGGAATCTAAAAACCACTAGCGCTGGTCTAGACGACATCAGTTCATCACACATAAAGCTGATTGCTCTATCTATATCTGACATTTTTGCACATGTCGTTAATGTAATAATTAAAAAGGGAACTTTTCCTCGCGAACTTAAGCGTGCTAGAGTTACCCCAGTATTTAAAAAAGGAGACCGATCATTGGTAACGAACTACCGGCCTATATGTGTGCTCCCGTTCCTCAGCAAAGTAATTGAGAAATTATTTGAAAAGCGCCTAACTAATTACCTTCGAAAGTTTAGCATTCTTACTGACTTTCAGTTTGGTTTTCGAACAGGATATTCTACTGATCTCGCTTTATTATATCTTACTGAATTTCTAAAGCAGGCGATTGACGATGGCAGTTTAGCTGGATCTGTTTTTGTTGACCTAACAAAAGCCTTTGATACTATTAACCATCAGATACTCTCCATAAAACTGGAAGCAATGGGAATATGTGGTCCTGCTCTGTTATTTATTCTCAGTTATCTCCTTAATCGAAACTAAACGGTCAGTATTTCTGGTACCTACTCCAAACAAACAACAACGAACATAGGAGTACCACAAGGGTCGATTCTGGGCCCACTTTTGTTTTTAATCTATATCAATGATCTACCTAATTTTATCATACACTGTAAATATTTGCTCTACGCTGATGATACGACGATTTTTAGTTCCGATAATAGCATAGACTGTTTAATAAATAAGCTGAGCACAAATCTTCGCAATATACTACACTGGTGTAAGCTAAAAAAATTACAGTTCCATCCTCAAAAAACCCAATTCATTCTCTTTTCATCACATCAGCGATCGCTAGTAACGGATCCCTCAATTAGTATCCCAAATCATTCAATCCACGCTAGTAATGATTGTGTTTACTTGGGCGTCAAACTAGATAAAAACTTCAAATTCCACTCTCATATTTTAGATGTCAAGAAAAAGCTGTCTTATGGTATACGCATCCTCATTCGGTCTCGCCCTTTTTTTTTCACGTTCCATTCTCTTGTCACTATACTACGCATTTATTCATTCTCACATCAACTACTGTATAACTACCTGGGGCACTATCTACAAGACTCACCTCTTACCGTTACAGACTGTTCAAAACAAAGCAATTAAAATAGTCACTTCTAGTTCACATTACACCGATTCAAAACAACTATTCTACAGCTACAACATCGTTACAGTGCGCGATATGGTTAAGTATATTCTAGTCATATGTTTATCCAAGCATATCAATGAGTTATTTCCCATTTCCATCATCCCATCCTCCTCACTTCTCAATACCAACAACACTAGATTTGCTTACCACAAAAACTTCATCTTACCGAAAGCCCGGACTAACTATCGCAAACAAACCGCTCAATTTAGCTCACTTTCCATATGGAATTCACTTCCATCCATCTTAAAATAATGAATCCACACTCGTATGTAAATAAATTAAAAAAGCTCTTTGTCAACCAATACAACACGTAGCACTTGATTCTCATAGACCTTAAAGCATGCTCTCACACATATATGTATGTGTGTATATATATGTGTGTATATATATATATGTGTATATGTATGTGTGTATATATGTATGGGTGTATATATGTGTGTATATATTTATATATTTTTTTCTTTTTTCCCTACATCTCGTGTTTACATGGTTTCTTTATATTACGAAATGTGCTTGATCACCCATATCATTATGATTATTGGAAATTTTCCTTCCTGTCGAAGCTATGTTTTATTTGTTTTTATGTTCATCATGCACAGGAGGTCCCAATTCAGTCTCCGACTACGGGACCTCCTTCTGTATACTGTCTGTAATGACTTTACTTCATAGTAACAATAAAGTTTGATTCTGATTCTGAACGCTCGGTTCGGCGCTACGTCTCTTCCTGCAAACTCTGCCAACATCGCAAAAAGCCTTCTGTCTCTCCTGCTGGGTACCTTCAGCCCATATGTATCCCCTGCGAACCATTCTTTCATGTTGGCCTGGACCTCCTTAGTTCTTTCCTGACGTCGTCGGCGGATCACAAGTGGGTGGCTGTAGCGACTGATTATACGACACGTTATGCCATTACGCGACCCCTTCCTACCAGCTGTGCAACCGATGTCGCTGACTTTCTTCTCCATCAAGTCATTTTACACCATGCTGTCCCGCGTCAGTTACTGACTGAGTGCGGTCGATGTTTCCTTTCGGAAGTGGTCGATGGCCTTCTCCGCTCTTGTGCAAAGTCCAACAACTTCGGCACAGCTTACCATACCCAAACATACGGACTTACTGAGCGCCTGAATCGTACACTCACGGACATGTTATCCATGTACGTGCCTGAGTACCACCTGAATTGGGACTGCAAGTTACCATTCATGGCATTTGCGTACAATTCATCGCGTCACGACATTACTGGTTATTCTCTGTTTTACCTGTTGTAGGCGGTGACCCTCTCTTTCCTCTCGACTCACCGAGGCAAATTCAACAACATACTACGCTCACGAAGCCATCGTTCACGCTGCCCATGATCGACTTCTGGCATCTCAGGCGCACCGAAAGCGCCTTTACGACAGTCGCCACTGCGACGTGAGTTTCAACCCTGGCTCTCAGGTCTTGCTCTGGCTTCCTTTGCGTCACGTTGGCTTGAGTGAAAAAGTCCTGCCATGCTACGTCGGGCCTTACCGAGTTCTTCACGGAGTTACCTAAGTCCTATACTAGACCTCGCCGCTAATCACCAAGCCTTCATCCACCTCACCAGCTACTCAGATTGTGCATGTTTCCCGACTCAAGCCCTGCGTCACCTTCAACGATCTGATGCACGGAGACGGTGCTTTTGCCACCGGGAGTTAATGTTACGTAGGTGTTGGTGCGAGTGGCGACTAGAGGACGCTTTTAGCCATTGAAGAGGTTGAAGTGTCTCGGGCTCAAAACCGAGTGTGTCGCACTTGCCTTAGGGCGTCGGCAACTTCAACTGAAACTCCACGCGTATCAATATCACGGAAACAAGAGCTTAAACTCGATCCCATAAGAAACAAATGCACTGCATTGTGCGTGCACACAGTGATAAAAATTGGCAGATCCAACGTACAGTGGCAATCAATGATATACGAAACACGAATGAGAAAGGTTGATATGTCACTTCAATATCAGCGCAACGTAACGAGGCGAATGTAAATTATGCCATACATAACTCCCATGTTGGGATTACAATTTTGCACGTGTCATTTACCTTCGCCGTCTATTCACGTCACGTTATACCAAATTTGGCATAGGTGGAGCTAGAAATACGGCCGCGAGCGCACTATAAGCGAAGCATGACACGCATGCCGTAAATAACATGTCTGGACGTGTCATATACCTTCGTCGTCTCTTAACTTCACGTGATACCAAATTTGATATAAGTGGAACCACCATAACGGTCGCAAGCACGCTATGAGCGCAGCATGTAGTAATCTTCTACATGACACGCATGCCGTAAATAACATGTCTGGACGTGTCATATACATTCGTCGTCTCTTCACGTCACGTGATACCACATTTGGTATACGTGGAGCTCTCCAAACGGCCGCGAGCGTGCTATGAGCGCCACATGTAGTCCTCTACTTAATGACACGCATACCTTGATTAGCCAGTTTGGACGTGTCTTATACCGTTGTCATCAGTTCACGTCACGTGATACCAAAGTGAGTGTACGTCGAGCTAGCGAAACGGCTGCGAGCGCGCTAAAAACGCAGCATATAGTCATTTCCTATATAAAACACATGCCATGATTAGCGTGTTTGGACGTTTCACACACCTTCGTTTCCTGTGCACGTCACGTGATGCTGAATTTAGTATACGTGGAGCTAGCCAAACGGCCACGAGCGGGCTATGAGTGGCGCACGTAGTCATCTTCAAAATACCATGTGCTACGTGCCAGTGCATGGAGCTGAAGAAGACAAAGCAAATAGACTGGCGCGAGCTAATCTGTGTGGCTGGCGCTGCTCGCCTAACCGGCTGTAAATACATCGGTGACTACCCCTCTGAGTCAGTCTTCTTCCCGTAACATATTTGGTGGAGTTGTGCGATCCCCGTCCTCGCCACGGAACTCCGAAGCGGACGCTCCCTCGCGGCTTGCAACATGACTACTCAAGACTCGGCTCCATCCTCTCCGGTCGCTCCCCCTTCTTCCCGACCTGTCAACCCAGCGCCCGCAACAACTTTCGTGCCGCTTCCCGCGCTCAAAGACCCCGGCGTGTTCTCGGGAAGCGAGGGTTCCGACGTCGACCAGTGGCTACGCCTCTACGAACGCGTCAGCGCCACTTACAGGTAGGATCCCACTCTTATGCTCGCAAACGTCATCTTTTATCTCGACGGAACCCCTCGTGTTTGGTTTGATAACCACGATCATGACATAACAAGCTGGGACAGCTACAAGGCAGAGATCCCTGAGCTTTTTGGCAACATCTCTGGTCGTCGTGAAGCTGCGAAATATGAGTTGTCGACTCGTGCACAATCTTCCATGGAGCCCTACATTGGTTATATTCAGGCTGTCCTTTCACTATGCCGCCAAGCTGACGAAAATATGTCTGAACCTGAAAAAGCTGCGCATATCCTAAAGGGTATCACCGACGATGCGTTCAACTTGTTGGTATTCAACAATGTGTCATCTGTTGATGCAATTATTCAAGAATGCCGCCGGTTCCAACAAGCTAAAAGCAGACACATCTCCTATCAGTTCCAGCGCCTCACGAACACCACTGCGACGTCCTCGTGTCTCGACACATATCATCCACCAGACACCTGTGACAACTTGACGCGAATCGTCAGGCGGGAGCTTGAAGCGGCTGCTCTAGCTAAGGTTGGACCAACGTTCCCTGACCCTCTCCGCCAATTACGTTGCCTCTCATTCAAGCAGTCGTCCGGCAGAAAATCGCCAGCTTTCGAATTCACTCTATCTCACCGCCTCCCCGCACCGACTACCAGCCCCGATACACGCCTGCACGTCCCTTACCGACCAGCTCTTACTCAACGTTCCGTAATCCGTCCGCATGGCGAACACACAATGACAAGCCGATATGCTTCTCGTGTCACAGCATCGGGCACATTTCTCGCCATCGCAGAAGTCGCTGGGGTCCTCCTGCACAACCGTCCTCTCGTCCCTTCTATGCACGTCCTGCCTATCGCCATGAGACCAGCCGCGACCATTTTGCCCAGGAACCTGCTACTCCCGCTCTCCATCCCCCCAACGTTGCCAGTCTCGTTCTCCACAGCCCTGCCGACCATCTTTCCCCGCCTTCCCACGAGGTTCCCCGACGGAAAGCTAAGCGTTGCAGCCCCTGGAGGTGGCGCTGCATCGCTCGGACTGACCGAAAATCCTCTTTTGACGATACCGACAAAATGGAACCTCATAGACGCACAAGTAGACGGCGTACATGTCACTGCTCTTGTCGACACCGGCGCCCAATTTTCCGTGATGACGAGTGATTTTCGCCGCAAGCTCAGCAAGGTTCTCACATCTGCGACCACTCAGTTCGTCCGTGTTGCGGATGGTGGAATAGCATCTATCGTTGGAATGTGCTCCGCTCGTGTGAGCATTGCAGATCGACTCACAGTTGTTCTCTTCACCGTCCTTGATAAATGTCCGCACGAGGTAATCATAGGCCTCGACTTCCGGTCCGCGCATTCTGCCCTCATAGACTGTTTAACCAGCACGCTTCGTCTACACTTGCCCGCAACAGAACCTCTCACACAACGGCTGAGTCGCTTCTGCACAACGGGACACGCGCGCCTCCCTCCAAAGACACTGACCTACATAGAGCTCGTCTCAATACCACCAGTTCCCGACGGTGACTATGTTCCGACCCCTATCACCGATGCCCTCATAAGCCGGAGCATTACATTACCGGATACCATTCTGGCCGTCGCAGGAAATTCTACGTGCCTCCCCGTTGTCCCCTTTAGCTTGACACCTCAAGTTTTGCCACAAGGGATCTCTTTGGCGTTGCTCTGCACCTTAGAAGACAATGCGGTAGCTGTTTTCGTGGTGGCCGCCCTTTCTGACCCCCACGCTCAACATCAATCTGCCACTTGCTTTGACAGCGCTATTACTTCGATGATTGCTTCCAACTTTACGCCGCAGCAGACTGATGAGCTCCACTGGGTTCTGCTGTGCTACATCGACGTTTTTAACATCGGCGGCCGTCCGTTGGGGAAAGCTACCGGCATGAGCCACCGCATAAACACTGGTAATGAGCATCCTTTTCATAGGCGTCCACATCGGGTGTCGGTGGCCGAGCGTCACATCATCCAAAGCGAGGTCGACAAAATGCTCGCCAAGGACATCATTGAGCCATCCTGCAGTGCTTGGGCTTCTCCTGTAGTGCTAGTCCGCAAGAAAGACAGAGCATGGCATTTCTGCGTGGATTATCGACACCTAAACAAAATTACCAAAAAAGACGTCTACCCTCGGCCACGAATAGATGATCCACTTGATTGCCTCTATGGGTCCCACTATTTTTCCTCCATAGACCTTCGTTCCGGCTACTGGCAGATAGAGGTAGATGACATGAACCGTGAATAGACGGCATTCATCACCCCCGATGGCCTATATCAGTTCAAGGTCATGCCCTTCGGCCTTTGTAACGCTCCAGCCACCTTCTAACGAATGATGGACTCCCTGCTCAGAGGATTCAAATCGTTCACCTGTTTGTGCTACTTGGACGACGTCATCGTCTTTTAACCAACATTTGGACCTCACATACAGCGCCTCTCAGCCATCCTTGCAATCTTCAATCGCGCTGGCCTGCAGCTCAACTCGTCCAAATGTCACCTTGGACGCCATCAAATCACAGTGTTTGGCCATTTAGCAGACGCCAAAGGTGTACAACCAGACCCGGCAAAAATCAGCGCCGTCAAAAACTTTCCTGTACCACGATCTGCGAAGGATGTACGCAGCTTTATCGGACTATGCTCGAACTTCCGACGCTTCGTGAAAAATTTTGCGCAGATAGCGAAGCCTTCACGCAGCTCCTCAAGAAAAAAGTCCCATTTCCATGGGGCTCCGAAGAGGCTCCTGCGTTCTCGACTCTCGTCGCTCTTCTCACTACCCCTCCGATTCTGGCACACTTCAACCCTGCAGTCCCTTCGAAAATCCGTACAGATGCAAGTAGGCATGGCATGGGTGCAGTGCTGGCTCAGAAACAACATGGCCATGATTGCGTTATTGCAGATGCCAGTCGCCTCCTATCCGCCCCTGAACGTAACTATTCGATAACAGAGCGTGAGTGCTTGGCTCTTGTATGGGCGGTGGCGAAGTTTCGACCTTATCTATATGGACGCCCATTTTCGGTAGTTACCGACCACCACGCACTCTGCTGGCTCAACTCTCTGAAAGATCCATCAGACCGCCTTGGTCGCTGGGCTTTGCGCCATCAAGAGTTTTCCTTTTCGGTGGTCTACAAATCTGGCCACCTACACCATGATGCCAATTGCCTCTCCCGGTACCCTGTCGACGATCCTAAGGACACTGACGAGCCCACGGAGAACTCTATCTTGTCAGTGTCCGACTTCATTAATATCGGGGAAGAACAGAAGAGTGATCCAGAGCTGCTTGACATCATCAGCCGTATGAAACCCTCCACAAATGATGCTTCCGTCCGCTACTTTTCATTCCAAAGCGTGTGCTATACCGTCGCAATTTCCGACCAGACAGGCCCGACCTTCTCATTGTTGTGCCTAAGCATTTGCGCCGCTGTGTTCTCAACGAACTTCACGACGCTCACATGGCTGGACACCTTGGCGTATGCCGCACGTACGAGCGCGTCTGGCGCCGTTTTTTCTGGCCAGGTCTTGCTCGTTCGGTACGCCGATACGTTGCCACGTGTTATCTATGCTAACATCGTAAAACATTGTCGCTGTTACCCGCTGGCCATCTTCAACCAATTTACATACCCGCGGAACCATTTTACCGTGTTAAGTTTGACCTGCTCGGCCCTTTTCCCACATCAATATTGGGAAACAAATGAATAACCGTTATTACAGACTACGCTACACGCTACGCTATCACGCGAGCTCGACCAACCAGCTGTGCAACCGACGTCGCTGACTTCTTGTTACGGGACGTTATATTGATTCACGGTGCTCCGAGACAGCTTCTCACAGACTGTGGCTGTACATTTCTATCCCAAGTCATCGCTGACATTCTGCGTTCTTGTTCCACGCAACACACACTGACAACCGCTTACCACTCTCAAACAAACGGCCTCACGAAACGATTTAATCGCACTTTAACAAATATGCTCGCTATGTACGTGTCGCCCGACCACCGAGACTGGGACCTTGCCTTACCCTACGCAACTTTCGCGTATAATTCATCCCGTCACGACACAGCGGGCTTTTTGCCGTTCTACTTATTGTACGGAAGAGAGCCGACTTTAAGCCGACTTTACCACTAGACACAGTCATCTCAGCTCACAACTCGTCCACCAGCGAGTATGCCCGTGACGCGATTGCGCAAGCCGATCATGCCCGTCAGCTCACTCGCGCTCGGCTGATGGCGTCGCAAAACCAACCAATGCCGACGGTACGATGCGGAAAATAGAGACGTACATTTCGCTCCCGGTACCCTCGTTCTACTCTGGTACCTTCATCGTCGGCTGGGCCTACCCGAAAAACTTCTGTCTCATTACACGGGACACTACCGTATATTGCGTCAAGTAACACCTGTCACCTACGAGATCAGCCCCATCTGTCCATCATCATCTACTATGCGACCCAGTGATATCGTACACGTCTCGCGGATCAAGCCCTACAATAATGCGTCAGATAACGACCTCTAAAGCACTGGGACGGTGCCTCCGCCGCCGGGGGTCATGCTACGTGCCAGTGCATGGAGCTGAAGAAGACAAAGCAGGTAGACTGGCGCGAGCTAATCTGTGTGGCAGGCGCTTCTCGCCTAACCGGCTGTAAATACATCGGTGACAACCCCTCTGAGTCCGTCTTCTTCCCGTAACACATGCATACCATGATTATCATGTTTGGTCGAGTCATATACCGTCTCCGTCTGTTCACGTCACGTGATGCCAAGTTTGCTATACGTTGAGCTAGCAAAACGGCCGCAATCCTACTACTAGCGCAGCATGTAGTCATATTCTAATTGACACGTATACCACGATCAGCATGTTTGGACGTGACATATAGCTTTATCATCTGTCCATGTCACGTAATACCAAGTTTGGTATACGTGGAGCTAGCAAGACTACCGCAAGCGTGTTAGGAGCGCCACATGTAGTCATCTTCTAGATGACACGCATACCATTATTAGCATGTTTGGACGTGTCATATACCTTCGTTGTTTTAATATTGCTAATAAAATTAGGCACACTCAGCCAACCATTTACGAAAGGATTAGCTTCTTCCAAATGTCGTATAAGGGGCGCATGCCAATGAAATAAACGCTTTTATGCGAGTTCTACGATGACGGGATGTTTTTTTTTTGCGGTATGATGACATGCTGTACGTTTCCATCTGATGGAGATTCGCTTGTGGGATATCCGTCTGTGTTCCGATTTTTTTTTGTGTGCTTGTGTACCAGTATACGACAGAGGTGCTTACAGCGTCACCTATTACCATGACTTCGTGGATGTTGGATCATTTTGCTACATGTTAATCTTCTTGGCGTTAAAGTAGCTTTGCGTAGTGGTCTTTAAGCTGAAGAATGCTTTGAATGGTGTCCATATGATTTAGTGTCGCCAAGAGTGACTCATCTACCACAATAGAAGAAATATAAGACAATGAATACTTAAAACGGTGTATTTGACGTTGTTGTCAAATAAACTAGCGATTGGGTTACCTGTCAGAGCAGAAACTCTGCACCATGAAGGTCATCATACTATGCGCGTCGAAAGTGACCAAGAACGCCTATCTGGACTGACTGACCCCGGTCAGAAGTACCCATGTGACACTAGTATAAAAAATATATTAGTTTCTCATTGGTGAATGGAAGACATGCTAATGCAAGCGTGACCACAACGACTGCGGGGACGGTCTCTTAGAGAATGACTCACTTTTGCTATCACTGTATTATAGCTTTTATTTTGCGTTGTGCCTCTGTATTTATTTCCTTCTTTTGACGGACTGCATCTCCTTCATGCGTTTTGTGTGGTAATTCCACACCTCAGAAAAAAATTGAGTTCCCCTATGAAAACGAGCGCCAATAATGTAATCTCTATCCATTTATTCATTGCTTTTCTCCAACAAACGTCATCGTAAACGAATCCTGGCAGTCCCAAAAGCGCCATCGAGAAGCTCTGGCATCCCAAGTAATTGTTGGCGGCGAAAGCAGACTACAGTTGTGCATTTGTTAAAGTTCATTCGAACGTGAACACACGACACAATCACTCACACACGCAGACACCCGGGCATCAAATACACACAACGCTCGAATGCCTGCATGTGTGCCTGGGTGTGCGCGTGTGGGAGTGATTGTGTTGTGTGTTGGCGCTTGAATTAACTTTTAGAAAATGTGTACCAAATAGCCCAACAAGAAGTTCTTTTACAATAGACTTGTGCATTTTTGACGAAAGCAGAAATGCGCGCAAGGTGATGAAGTATGAGCTGAAGTTATTTATTTATTCATTTCTTTATTTATTTGTTTACACATTCTGAAGACCAGCATTATGGTCCAGGCAGGGGGGGGGGGAGGCAGACAAAACATCAAGCGATTCGTAATAGCCAAAAATTGTATCTATACGCTAACAGAGGTCACATGCCATTGAAAAAAAAACAAAATTCATAACACGTTTGAACGCTTTAATCACCATGTAGATAACTTTCCAGCGATTTAGCAAAATTACCAGCCGAAACATTTTCATGAGGCAGTGAATTCCTGTTACAACTCTTTTTAGAAAATATCTGTATCTGTAAGCATTAGTCCGTGCAAATATCGATGCGAAGGATGTCAATCATCGATCATTTTTCCGGCGGGTATTCCTAGCAGTGGCTGAACGCAACAAAATACAGTTAGGCAACATTCCCCGGCATGATTTTGTATAAAAACGTAAAACGATGACACTTCGTTCTTGTTTTTAACAAAGAAATTTATCGTATTATCATTATCATTTACTTTGACACCGTTTTATTGACATCCAATGCAATGCAACTGGCTACCACAACAAAGACAACACAGGACGTAAAACCCGCGGCGTAAAGAGCTTCGCTCCTAAAAACAAGCATGTTGAAGAGCAGGCCAACACAATCATTTAAATTCAGCGTTCGGTGATGCTTTGATACATTCACCTTACCTCGCGAAGAACACTTTTTTTTTGTCAGAACGAAAAATTTTCAGCCGATGTTGTGCAGCCACTGTTGCTCGCGCAAGCCATTGCGTTTACCTTGGGGTATCATAAAAAGTGCCAAACCATTTTCATAGTGGTCGTTGCAATAATAGGCGCAGCAGCACGGCATAGCGCCCGCACAAAGCACAGTAAACAAAGTGCGTACTACGTTTCTTACGCGGAGCGTTGGCGAAATGGCGCGAGCGAAAAAGAAAACACAAGCAAAGTGCAAGATCCAAGCGTTTCTAAGGGAAATGACGAAGGAGACTAATGATCGCGCAGAAAAAGTGCGGGATAGCGGGAGGGCGCGAGGGGGGGGGGGGATAAGAAGAAGAAGGGTTATGGAGCGCGAAGCGGCGAGTATAACGGATGGCGGTACTTTCTCAAGGTCAAGGGGCTTTATGCCATGAGCGTGCGATGAGCGCTACAAGCAGCCATCTTCTACATGACATGCATGCCATGATTAGCATGTCTGGACGTGTCATATACCATCGTGGTCTGTTCACGTCACGTGATACCAAATTTGGTATACGTGGAACTAGCAAAACAGCATTAAGCATGGTATGAGTGCAGCATGTTGTCACATTTTACATGAAACGTATACCATGATTAGCATGTTTGGACGTGTTATATACTTTCGTCGTCTGTTCACGACACATGATATCAAATTTGGTATATGTGGAGCTAGAAAAAGGCCGCGAGCACGCTGTGATCGCCTCATGTAGTCAACTTCTACATGACACGCATTCCATGTTTGGCATGATTGGATATGTCATATACCGTCGTCGTCTGTTAACGTCACGTGGTACCAAATTTGGTACACATCCAGCTAGCAAAACGGGCGCGAGCGTGCTATGAGCGCAGAATATTGTCATCTTCTACATGCCACGCATGCCATGATTTGCATGTTTGGACGTGTCATATACCTTCGTCGTCTGTTCACGTCACGTGATACCAAATTCTGTACACGTTGCCCTAGGAAAACGGTCGCGAGCGTGCAATGATCAAAGCATGTAGTCATATTCTACACGGCATCCATGCCATGATTAGCATTTTTGGACGTGTCATACACTTTCGTCGTAAGATCACGTCACGTAATACCAAATTTATTATGCGTGGCCCAAGAAAAATGGCCGCGAGCGTGCAATAAACGCAGCATGTAGTCATTTTCTACATGACATGCATGCCATTATTAGCATGTTTGAACGTGTCATATACTTTTGTCGTCTGTTCACTTCACGTGACACAAAATTTGGTATACGTCAAGCTAGCAAAACGGGCGCGAGCGTCTTATGAGCGCAGAATATCGTTATCTTCTACATGACACGTATGCCATGATTGGCATGTTTGGGCATGTCATATACGTTCATCGTGTGGTCACGCACGTGATACCAAGTTTGGTATCCTTGGATCCAGCAAAACGGCCGCGAGCATGTTATGAGCACCACATGTAATCATCTTCTAAATGACACGCATACCATGATAAACATGTTTGGGCAAATCATATACTGTCGTCGTTTGTTCACGTCACGTGATACTAAATTTTGTATACTTGGAGCTAGGAAAATGGCCGCGGGCGTGCTTTGAGCGCAGCATGTAGTCATCTTCTACATGACACGCATGCCATTATCAGCATGTCTGGACGTGTCATATACCTTCATCGCCTATTCAGGTCACGTGGTACCAAGTTCATTATACGTGGAGCTAACAAAACGGCTGTGAGCGTGCTATGAGCGCCGCATGTAGTCATCTTCTTCATGACACGCATGCCATAATTAGCATGTTCGAACGTGTGATTCACTTTCTTCATCTGTAGACATCACGTGATACCAAATTCGGTATACGTTGAGCTACCAAAATGGCTGCGAGCATGCTGTGAGCACAGCATGTAGTCATCTTCTACATGGTATGCATGTCATTATTAACATAGGTGGACGTCTCGTATACCTTCGTTGACACTTCACGACACATGATGCCAAATTTGGTACATGTTGAGCTAGCGAAACAGCCGTGAGCGCGCTATGAGCGTAGCATGTAATCTTGTTTTACATGACACGGTTGTCATCATTATCGTGTTTGGACATGTCATATATGATCGTCGTCCATCACGTCATGTAATATCAAATTTCCTATATGTTAAGCTAGTGAAACGGCAACGTTTTTATCATGAGCGTGTTATGTTGTCATTTTTTTCACGTGACACGCATCCCATGATTATCATGTTTGTACCAGCTGTAAACCTTCTTCTTCCATTGACATCTTGTAACACCGAAATCGGTATATGTGGCTCTAGCAAAAGGACCACGAGCGCAATATGAAGGCAGCATGTAGTAATGTTTTACATAACACTCATTCCAAAATTACTATGTCTGGACATGTCACTTACCTTCGTCGTCTGTTCACGTCACGTAATACCAAATTTCGTATGTGTGAATCAAGCAAAGCATCCGCGAGTGCATCATGAGCGTGGCATCTAGTGATGTTCTTACACGACACGCAACTCATGAGTCTCATGTTCGCACCAGTGACATCCCTTCGGCATCTATTCACTCAGAGGGCACGTCACCGGCATCTATTCAGGGGGCACGTCACCGCATCAAACACGGTCATGCCAACACCGCTCTCTGTGCAGGCCGCTCTGATATGGACCGTCCCGACGCTGCCTTTCTGTTTCGCCGGCATCCAGCTGTCCGAGGAACACCACCCCTTCAAGCCGCTTCGCCGCCTGCCCGAGATTTTTGCCGCTGAAGAGGCCATGGAATTTCCGCTGCTTCCCGTGTGGAACGAGCCACTCATCTGGCAACCTGGTGCTACGGCTAACGCGGAACCTTCGTCATTACTTATGCCACGACTGCACCGACGCCACTTGGGGCACGTCACCGCATCAAACATGGTCATGCCAACACCGCTCTCTGTGCAGGCTGCTCTGATAAGGACCGTCTTGACGCTGCCTTTCTGTTTCACCGACATCCAGCTGTCCGAGGAACACCACCCCTTCAAGCCGCTTCGCCGCCTGCCCGAGATTTTTACCGCTGAAGAGGCCACGGAATTTCCGCTGCTTCCTGTGTGGAACGAGCCACTCATCTGGCAACCTGGTGCTACGGTCAACGCGGAACCTTCTTCATTACTTATGCCACGACTGCACCGACGCCACTTGGGGCATGTCACCGCATCAAACACGGTCATGCCAACACCGCTCTCTGTGCAGGTTAGTTATTTACCGCACGCTTGTTCTACCCGCACAAGCGACCCATTCTTACTTGCGGTGTCGTGCCCACTCGAATTTATTGATTCTTGCCGAAAATTGTTTTGCCAGATTTGCTTACATTGTATCAATGCGTATGTTGTTCACCTTGTGCTTGTCCTCTCTGGCGACGTTGAACTGAACCCAGGTCCCGGTACTAAAGATGCAACAGCTACTCTGCGATCATTTGCTGCTGCGATAGCACGACTTGAGCTTTCACAAAACACTTTACTTGCTGAGCTTACAGGCATTCGTAGTGCACAGACCAGCATTGAAAATCACGTTACCACTCTTTCCATGCGCGTTGATGCCTTAGAAAAAGTGGTACAAGCACATCAAGCCAACGAACACACTGTATCGATTAACTCGAACGATGAGATTTCCAGGCTTTCCACTGAATTAAAAACGCTAACGGAGAAGTGCGACGACGCAGAAAATCGCTTGCGTAGGTCAAACTTAATCTTTTTCAGGATAAAAGATACAAACGGTGAAACCTGGGAACAATCTGAGGCGCACGTTATCTCCTTCTGTTCACAGAATCTTGTATTGTCGATACATACTGACGATATAGAACGTGCACATCGCATGGGCCACTTCCAGGATTCTAAAAACCATCCCATAATTGTTAAACTGCGGCATTTTAAAGTCAAGTCGAAGATCCTTGCAGCAGGCCCAAAGCTGAAGGAAACAACATTTTCGATTCGAGAGGATTATTCAGCTCATGTACGATTGGCCCGGAAAAAACTGTACTCTTTTGCAAAAGAAAGAAACGCCTAATTCAAATTGCGTTACGACAAGCTACTGATCGACAAGAAGCAATACACATATAACGCAGCTACAGATTCCGTAATCGAATTATCTTCATAGCGATCACCGCCCGCTTCCAGGCCTCACCTTAAACCTGCTCAGCCTCTTCTAAGTTCACCTAGTAAGCCATCTTATCATATTATGGCTCTCATGCTAACAAACATTCGCAGCTACTTACCAAAAAAGGATGCCATAGAAGCCATCCTTAAAGATAACTGCTTCGACATTTCGATCTTCACCGAATCATGACTTACCACAAATATTCACGACAACGAACTCATCGGGAACAGTAGACTGCTTAGTGTCTATGGATTTAACAGAGATGGGCGAACAGGCGGTGGTGTTCTTTTTCTCGTTAAAGCTACAGTAGTCTCACATTTAGTACCCATGAAATGTAGCCTTGAACTAGTGTGCATTATTTTGTCCCTTCCTTTCGGCAAAGCCATACTTGTCGCATGCTACCGCCCGCCAGAATCTGATAGTTCTTTTGTTGATGAGTTGTATTCCGTCCTTTTACATCTACAGTCCCAATATCGCCGTGCCAAGTTCGTGCTTTGTGGAGATTTTAATTATCCTGACATCGATTGGGAGGAGCTGTCAGCAGGCTCTCGTCAGTCAAAACGATTTCTTATCTAATCCTTACCTTTAATTTGATTCAGTGTGTTAAAACTCCAACGCCTGGTAGCAGCATTCTTGATCTCGTATTTGTCTCAGAACCAAAGTTGTGTCAGTCTTTATCGTGTACCAGTGGCTTTAGCGATTATCACTTGCTTTTCTTTAATCTGGCCATCCAAATTCCTACCCATAGGCCATCATTGAAGTATATTCGCGACTACAACAAAGCCGACTATGAGGAAATCAACCAGGCTCTGGAAGAGTTTCTTCATCAATTCAGAATGAGTGCCCATACTCAGTTCACACTAACTGGCTGCTTTACAAGAAAAAAATACTGTCACTTATGAAATCATATGTGCCACTTATCTGTATTCGTGGTGATGCTAATAAGAACTGGTTTTCAAATGCCCTACGACGGCTGCTAAATAGGAAAAAAACGTCTTTTTCGGGTCACCAAAAAATCAGACTGTCAATCCAAATGGGACAGGTACTTTGAATGTGTCCGTGCTTACACAAATCTTTGAAAGCGCTCAAAAGAGAAATTCTTCCATACGAACTTGCAAAATATGATTCGAAATAACCTGAAAAATTCTGGAAGGTTCTGTTACCAAGCATAACTCTTCACAAAATATAAGTTTGCATGACCAAGATGGCACAAACATTCCTCTTGATTGTTGTGCTGATGTTATTAATGACTACTTTACCTCTGTATTTACTCGTGAGCCTGTAGGCAATATACCCCACTTTTCCAGCTTTAATTTTAGCCAGATGCCTCTAATTTTCATATCAGCTGAAGGCATAGCTAAACTTATCAATAGCTTGAAGCCATCCAGGGCTCCGGGGCCTGACGACATAACTACAAAGATCCTAAAAGGTACTAGGAACATTTCATGCCAGATATTAGAAGCAATTTTCAGTCAGTCAGTATGCACTTCTTCAATTCCAGATGATTGGAAATTAAGCAAAGTTACTACAGTTTTCAAAGCAGGCGATCGTTCTGATCCATCGAATTATAGACCAATCTCATTAACGTGTATTATTTGTAAATTGCTAGAACATATCATTTACTCACAAGTCGCTTCTCACCTGAAAAAAATGTTTTTTTCCAAGCAACATGGATTCCGCTCCGAATTTTCTTGCGATACCCAGCTTTATGAGTTCATGACTGACCTTAACCTAAATTTAGATTCTTCATTGCAGACATAATATTTACTTAGATTTTTCTAAATCCTTTGACCGAGTCCCACATCAACGCCTGTTGGCTAAACTTTCCTCCCTATCTATAGATCCCTTAGTACTGTCCTGGATTTCGTCGTTCCTTTCAGACCGCCCTCAGTTTACTGTTATTGGTAACCACCGCTCTAATATATCTCAAGTTATTTCAGGCATACCTCAAGGCTCTGTCCTCAGACCACTTTTATTTTTAGTCTTCATTAATGACCTTCCTAGTGGTATTTCGTCCACGATTCGCCTGTTTGCGGACGATTGCGTTCTTTGTCGTCGCATAACTTCCACCACTGATCAGCAACTTCTGCAAAGAAACCTTGATGTAATAGAAACCTGGTGCGCTCACTGGCTGATGAAGCTCAATGTATCTAAATGCAAGAGCATGCAATTGTCACGAAAACGTTGCACCCTAGATTATCCATACACATTAAACTCCATGGCTCTTTCATGCGTAAATTTGTACCGTTATCTAGGTGTCCTTATCACTGACAAGCTCAATTGGTACGAACACATCACGAAAGTAGTTGCAGATACATCGAAAATTCTTGGCTTCATTAAACGCTCCCTTTCTTTGTCTCCGAGTAACATCCGAAAACTCACCTATGAGGTATACGTAAGACCTAAACTCGAGTATGCCTCCGCTATATGGAGTCCACATCAAAACTACCTAATTGAATTATTAGAAAGCGTCCAGAATAGGGCCGCTCGCTTCATCAGTTCTGAGTATAGTAGTTCGGTCAGCATTAGTGACATAATTATCCTTCAGTCTCGACTCCTTAGCACAACGAAGAAACACACTGCGTCTGGCACTCTTTCACAACCTGTATCATAATCGTCCTGACCTCCGAACCTCCGCTTTAATAGCACCTGTGCGAACATCATGTCGACTTTTCAATTCCATGAGTGTGCAGCGTATAACTGGCTCTACAACCACATTCAACAAGTCTTTCTTGCCTTTGTCGATAGAGGAATGGAACTCGCTCCCCGAATCAATAGTACATCAACGTGACAATTCGAAATTCAGGCAGTTAGTATCAGCCAATTTAGCAAAATGAATTTGACTGACAACAGACACCTGTGCTCCACCTACTCACACAAGAAAGTGGAAGCTTACTTTAAAGCTGCTCCTTTTTCCAAGTGTATATAAAATATTTTGTATTGTTCCTTTTTTATTCTTTATTCTTTCGTAAATATTGTACCACTAAAATTATATAATACCACTGTCCTTGACTCCGTAATAATGTATACCGAAACCACTCCTTATTGTAGATTCTGCTTACAAAATCAATCCATCTATCATTTTGTAAACACGTACTATGATGTTTCTTTGTTTATTTGTTTCTTATTATATTCCTTTTTTTCCTTTGTTTTGTGCATGTCAAACCGCAATGCATGTACTTTGCAAATGCATGCAAAAACGCGTAGCATGTGTCATTTTTTTATTTTCTGTTTTGTAGCAGTGCACAGAGCTAACATTCCTTTTTCCTTTGTAAATGTGACCTTGTATGCATATTTCGATGCTCCCCCCCTTATGTAATGACCAACCCAGCGCCCTTAAGGGATAATAAATAATGATGATGAATACCAAATCGGTATATTGAACCAAATGAAGCGGCTGCGAGCGCATCATGAGTGTGTCACGTTGTCATGTCACATGACGCGCATGTCATAATTTTTGTGTTAGTGTCTGTCGCTTGTGCTCGCTATGCGGTCATGTCAAACCATACCAGTTCTGCGAGATGTTATGTGCACAAAAATACCGCAAGAGCAGCAAGACCATGAAATGTAAATCATGATATATGG
Organism: Rhipicephalus microplus; assembly: GCF_043290135.1. NCBI lineage: Eukaryota > Metazoa > Arthropoda > Arachnida > Ixodida > Ixodidae > Rhipicephalus > Rhipicephalus microplus. The sequence goes on along the minus strand of NC_134705.1, from coordinate 80,373,514 downwards.
CATACATGGTATGATTTTCGTGTTATTACTAGTCACTTGTGCTCTTCATATAGTGTTGTTATGCGATACCAATTTTGGTATTGGTACCAATATTGAAACGGCCAGGAGAGTTGAAAGTCGTAGGTGGATAGATAGATAGATAGGTAGATAAATAGATAGATAGATAGATGGATATATAGATAGCTAGATGGATAGATAGATAGATAGATGGATAGATAGATAGATAGATAGATAGATAGATAGATAGATAGATAGATAGATAGATAGATAGATAGATAGATAGATAGATAGATAGATAGATAGATAGATAGATAGATAGATAGATAGATAGATAGATAGATAGATAGATAGATAGATAGATAGATAGATAGATAGATAGACAGACAGATAGATAGATAGATAGATAGATAGATAGATAGATAGATAGATAGATAGATAGATAGATAGATAGATAGATAGATAGATAGATAGATAGATAGATAGATAGATAGATAGATACGGTTGAACTTACCGAAGTTCACTAAGAAATGTTTCGCATTTAAAAAAGGCCTGTTATTTTCAACCAAATAAAATAGAACCCTCGACATAACGAATGCCATGGTTAACAAGTGCAGCTGCATCGGCGATGAAACTATTAAAACAGCATGAAAAATTGCTGCGATTGGTGAAGATGGCGTAGTGGTTAAAGCATCAGCCTCGCATGCAAGATGTAGGTGGTTCGAATCCCGGTGCCATGCAGTTCCCAAATGGATTTTTTAAAAATCCACGTGGTGATAGAACTGCATCAAGAAGCCTGGGGTGCGGCCTCGCCGTCGACCACCACCAATAACGTACTCCCTTACCGGAGTGGAATTGGCCATTCTGGTGCAGTTCTAGCCACTACCTCCGACATGCATACGTTATTTACCACATGGCCCTTAGTCCCCAGCGGCTGCAAAGCAAGTGACCACGGCGGCGGTCAGATCTGCAACGAAGCAGACGGTCTTAATAATTTCTGAATTCGAACTGGCGGCCATTAGAACCTGAACTGGCAACAATTCACGCTAGAACCTTATCTAGTGAGGCAAGTCTAGCTGTACTATTCGAGGAGCTACAGGGCGTAATAGGTTGTAATAGGGCTCAGTGAGGTTAGGAGCACTGATGAGGACTATTGAGTGCTACCAAATGGGCACTTCCTTTGCTATGGGGCTTGGTTGACAAAATAGAAGTAGGAGTGGGGCTCCTTACCCGCAGAAACTTAGCTGGCAACATAGAGAAACACTATAGCAATAATGAATGGGTGGTAGTTATCGCATTTAAACTCAATAAGGGGTATAAGATGAAGGTAGTACAGGCTTATGCGCCTACGCCCAGCCCTGACGACGCATCAGTTGAAAGCTTCTCTGAAGACGTAGAATCGGCAATGAGAAAGGTAAACACACAGTGCACTTAACTAATGGGCGACTTCAATGCCAAGGTAGAGAAGAAACAGGCTCGAGACCAGGCAGTGGGAGATTATGACATCAGTACTAGACGCTGCGCCGTGCTTCCTAATGGGCTGCAGAAATTGGGCGTCTTTTCTTTACTATAATCGCAACCACCACCCCCTCAGTACTAGAAATGTCACAGAGGAGCTATTAGTAGGATTCACAGAACGCACTAATTTATGGATTTTGAATACCGTCTACCGAAAGCGAGGGAACCATGAGCGGATTTTGAGAAGCCCTAATAGCGAAAACTAGAACGAAATAAACTTTATACTGAGTGCACACCCAGGGATCGTGCAAGATGTGGAAGTGCTTGGCAAGGTACAATGCAGTGACCATAAAAATGTACGGTCTCGAATTCGACTAGGCTTCAAGAAGGAACGACAAAACTAATACACAAAAAGCCTATCAACGAGCTAGCACTGAGAGGGAAAGTACAGAAATTCAGAGCCTCGCTTCAGAACAGGTACTCAGCTCTTATCGAGGAAAACAGCCTTAGCGTTGACGCAATGAATAATAATCTGACGAGTATCATTACCGAGTGAGCAGTGGAAGTTGCAGGTACGGTAGTTAGACAATACACTGGCAAGCTGTCCCAGGAAATGAAGCAGCTCATTGAGACGCGTCAATTCATGAAAGCCTCAAGTACAACAGACAAAATAGAGTTGGTAGAGCTTTCGAGAGAGAGAGAAGTAAACGTTTTTTTCGAAACTGGCCCGAGCAATGTCCGTCCTTCTTGTCTCCGTGTCGTCGTTTTTTTCTCGCGCTATAACTATCGTCATGCCATACCAACTAGCCCAAGCTGCCACACTTCTAAAGTGAGAGGGTTCTTTAGTCCCGGAACCCCCTGGCTTCTATTACCCTCTTGGCCCTTGCGGCGAGTTGTTAGTCTTCCAGGTCCTCGAGGGCGAGCTTCGCCTCCCACGTTTCGGTTATGTCTTCGTTCACCCATCCTGCTTCATTATCAGTTGTGTGTTGTTGCAGATTACGTCTGGTAATACACTGGCATGCAAGAAGCAAGTGTGTCAGGGTGTCCGGCACGCTGCAGAGCGTGCACATAGAGCTGTATCTTGTTGGCTAGAGACGATGCATTAGGGCTCCATGCATGTATGTGTTGCTTTGCATGCGTCTCAGTACCATGCTTTACTCTTTTGTCAGGCCCCGCCGCGGTGGTCTAGTGGCTAAGGTACTCGGCTGCTGACCCGCATGGCGCGGGTTCGAATCCCGGCTGCGGCGGCTGCATTTCCGATGGAGGCGGAAATGTTGTAGGCCCGTGTACTCAGATTTGGGTGCACGTTAAAGAACCCCAGGTGGTCAAAATTTCCGGAGCCCTCCACTACGGCGTCTCTCATAATCATGAAGTGGTTTTGGGACGTTAAACCCCACATATCAATCAATTACTCTTTTGTCAGTTTTTGGTGTGCTGGAGGGTGTACTCGTCACTCTAGCCTGCAATGCTAGAGTAATGACGAATAGGTGTTTTGAACCACCTCTGTCTCTTCGACGACGGGTCGGATGTCCAGTGGGCAGGGGGCTGGCCGGATGACCTGCTCGCGGGCAGCGGCGTAGACCCCTTCATTTCCCTGCAGACCCTCGTGTCCTGGCACCCATAATATACATGTGTATGGGAGTGGAGTGCTTCCCTGTTTCAAAATATTGATTGCATTGGCTGAGATACGGCCCTTAGCAACATTCCTGTAGGCAGCTTGCGAGTTGGTGAATATAACCACAGCGTCTGTACATGTCGTGGTTGCGAGAGTGATTGCCGATTCTTCTGATGCGTATGAATTGAGTGCGTTGACCGTGGCCGACGCTAATTCTCGACCTTGAGAATCTACGACGCTGACAGCGTACGCTTTTCTATGCGGAGACTTGGCCACGTCAGTGTAGCGGGCATCCGGGTCTTGCTTGAACTTTCGTTGAATAGTGTCAGTTTTAGCCTTGCGTCTACCTATGTGGAAAGTAGGATGCATGTTGCGTGGAATAGGTGCGATGAACAGCGATTCTCTAACGTAGAACGGGATGAGCTTTTTCTGGTCTGCATCGGCGATAAACGTGTCGTTGCAGTTGAGGTACCGTAGCTTTCGAAGTTGATCATTAAGCGTAAGGTATTCAATGTAAAAAGGTATTATCCGGAAAGAATGGAACACACTCTGAAGAACAAAAAAAGCGTCAAATCAGTGAAGAGAAAACTTGGAATAGGCAAATATCGCATATATGCACTAAAGGGAAAATGAAGGCAAATTAACTTCCCCCATGGATAGGATAGCTAAATTATCAGAGGAGTTTTAGAGAGATCTTTACCCTAGCCGGGAGAACCACGATCTCAATATAAGAACTAGCAGTAACCAAAAGGGCGGTATTAGCAGTACCCAACCAGTAATGAATGAAGAAGTTGGAAGAGTCTGGGAGATCATGCAAAGAAGCAAATCTCTTGGTGAGGATTAGGTAACATCGGAGCTGCTGAAAGGTAAAGGACAGGTTATGTCAGAAAAACTAGCGACCCTGTGTATGAGGTGTCTCCTGGCGAGAAAAGTACCAGAATCTTGAAGAATGCCAACATCAACCTAATACACGAGAAAGAAAATGACAAGGACTTGAAGAATTTCAGGCCGAACAGCTTGCTTTCCGTAGTATACAAGCTATTTACGAAGGTAATCACCAACAGAATTTAGACCACATTAGAATTCAATCAATCAAAGAACAAGCAGGATTTCTAACAGGCTACTCGACAATCGACCACAGCCCCGGCGCGGTGGTGTACTGGCTAAGGTACTCGGCTGCTGACCCACAGGTAGCAAGATTGTGGGATCGGCTACGGCGGCTGCATAACCGATGGAGGCGGAAATGCTGTAGGCCGGTGTGCTCATATTTGGGTACACGTTAAAGAGCCCCAGAGAGTCGAAATTTCTGGACCCCTTCACTACAGCTTCTCTCATAATCATATGGTGGTTTTAAGATGTTCAACCGCATATATCCATCTATCAAGCAATCGACACATTCATACTATCAATCAGGCAATAAAGAAATGCTGAGAATATGGCCAACCACTATACATAGCCTTCATAGATTACGAGAAGGCGTTTGATTCAGTAGAAATATCAGCAGTCATACAGACACTGTGGAATCAGGGCGTCTACGAAGTATATATAAACATCCGGGAATAAATCTACAGGGGATCAACTGATACCATAGTGCTTCAAAACGAGAGCAACAAAATACGAATCAAAAATGGTGTAAGGCAGGGGGATACAATATCCTCAATGCTATTTACCCCGTGCTTACAGGAGTTTTCAGAGGCCTAGCATGGAAACAGTTAGGGATAAGAGTTAATGCAGAGTACCATAGTAACCTGCGCTTCGCCGATGACATTGCGTTGCTGAGTAACTCAGGGGACGAATTGCTACTCAGGATTACGGAGTCAGACAAAGCGAGCAGAACGATAGGTTTCAAAATAATCAGTAGAAAACTAAAATAATGTACAACAACTTCGGAAGAGAGCAGTGCTTCGAGATTGAAAATAATTCACTTGAAGTTGTAAAATACTATGTCTATTTAGGACAGGTAATAACCGTGGAGCCTTACCACAATATTGAAGAAACAAGAAGGATAGGAATGGAATTGAGCACATTTGCCAAGCACTCTCAAATCATGACAGGTAGATTGCCTATTCATCAATCATGAGAGGTAGATTGGGTATTCATCAAGAGGAACGTATATAACAGCTGCATCTTGCCAGTACCTAGCTACGGAGCAGAAACCTGGAGACTTACAAAAAGGGTTCAGCTTAAGTAGAGACGAGGCAGGGAGCAATGAAAAGAAAAATGGTAGGTGTAACCTTAAGAGACAAGAAGAGGGCAGAGCGGATTAGGGAACAAACCGGAGTTGAGAATATCATAGATGAAATCAAGTAGAGGAAATGGACATGGACCGGGCATGTAGTGCGTAGACAGGATAGCCGCTGGTCATTAAAGATATCTAACTTGACTCCATGAGAAGGCAAGCTGGTTAGGGGAAGACAGAAGATTAAGTGATTGATTTATGGGATTTAACGTCCCAATACCACCATATGATTGTGAGAGACGCCGTAATGAAGGGCACCGGAAATTTTGACCACCTGGGGTTATTTATCGTGCAACCAAATCTGAGCACACGGACCTACGACATTTCCGCCTCCATCGGCAATGCAGCCGCCGCAGCCGAGATATAAACCCGCGATCTGCGGGTCAGCAGCCGGGTACCTTGGCCACTAGACCACCGCAGCGGGGAAGACAGAAGGTTAGTTGGGTAGATTAGATTAGGAAGTTTGCGGGTATAAATTGGCAGTAGCAAGCACAGGATTGAGTTGACTGGCGGAACATGGGGGAGGCCTTTTCCGGAAGTGTACGTAGTCAGGCTGATGATCATAGTGATCATGATGATGAAAAATTACAGCGAAAACTGCGATATTCGTGAACTTTGCGCAAGCCATTTATGAATCGCGCGCATACACTTTTGCCAACGTTCGCTAAAGGTGGTGCCACATATACAGCTCGAAGCAATCGAACGTGAGGCGGAAGTGGCGAGAAAACCTGAAGAAGTCTCTCGCCAGCTACGTTGCAGTCCTGTCTAACCTACATGAGTTTTATTATTACCGTGATAATCATGGCAGCCGGTGCGCGTTTTGGGCGCACGCAATTTTTCCCGCTATATTCGGTAAAAAGGCGCGATTACATCAAGGTAGCCACAGCCGGCGATCTTAATGAACACTTATTATTTATAATAATTACGCTTTGTTTTAGCGCATATTAACTGTTAATGCCAGCGACACAACGATAACAAAAAAGTGGCTAAGAAGCCAAAGATTTTTTTTTACTGTGGCCTGATTAAATAGCCACTGTGGCGTAGAGTAGCAAAATGTGGTGACTCTTTTGTCCGAGTTGGTCACGTGTGTGCAACGCGTCCCGCAAACTGTCGTTAGTGAGCCATCTATTACGAGTGCGTGATTTTCGCAAGCTGGTGGCGCAGATAACTTTAAACGTTCTTCAGGTGCCTTGCGACGAGTACTAGAAGAGTTCTAGCGTATATTCACCTATTAGCGGGGAATTCAAGTAGGAAAGCAGGAACACTCAAAAGCACGCATAAAGAGCTCTCTTGAGAACCATGGTGTTTCAGTGGTCGAACAGGTGCAGGAGAACCACCATTCATTGGTAGATCGACAGTGCTCTCTCTGCATCGTGAGCCGCTAGGATCAGCTTGTAGTGATCTCGTTTGAAAAGCGGTGTAGGCGCAGTAAGACGAATCGCGTGGCCTTTCCCTTACGGAAACGCCATACATGGCCCATAAATAGGTTAGATGTGGCCAAATTTAAGCATATACAGCAGCATATGTGGCCACATATAAGCACATAGGTCAGCATATGTGGCTTCTATTTACCTTATATGGATGTATATCTGGCAGAGTCGGTTCATGTATGGGGTTATATGCAGCCACATATGACGCAGTTGGCCCATATAAGGAGTCAAATCCCGCCACACCTTATATAACATAGCAAATAGATCCTTATATGTGGAAGTGCTCCCTTATTTAGGATGAACCACGTATATATTTAGCACCGTGATCACACTTTTACGCAGATTGAATATATAACGATTTGTACACAAAGCTGACCTGCTTATTTTTCACAACAATAGGAGAATTATTATATATGTTGTTTCTGCCATGCAAAAAAAACTAAATTTCAGGTAGGCTTTGTGTACGTGATAGTTGCAACTCAATTGAATGCATATATGCATGCATTCGTGTAATTTAACTCGTACATTTTTCATGGCATTTAGGTTTGAAACAATAAGTTGCAATTAATACGACGTAAATAATGTATACGAGAGCAGACATGTTTTAAGAGGAAGGAATCGTGTCAAGTCACAAAACGTACTGAAGCTTCCAAACCTAGCTATTATTATAGAGCAATGCTATATCATCATCATCATCATCAGCCTGACTACGTCCACTGCAGGACAAAGGCCTCTCCCATGTTCCGCCAGTTAACCCGGTCCTGTGCTTGCTGCTTCCAATTTATACCCGCAAACTTCTTAATCTCATCTGCCCACCTAACCTTCTGTCTCCCCCTAACCCGCTTCCCTTCTCTGGGAATCCAGTCAGTTACCCTTAATGACCAGCGGTTATCCTGTCTACGCGCTACATGCCCTGCCCATGTCCATTTCTTCTTCTTGATTTCAGCTATGATATCCTTAACCCCCGTTTGTTCCCTAATCCACTCTGCTCTCTTCTTGTCTCTTAAGGTTACACCTACCATTTTTCTTTCCATTGCTCGCTGCGTCGTCCTCAATTTAAGCTGAACCCTCTTTGTAAGTCTCCAGGTTTCTGCTCCGTAGCTAAGTACCGGCAAGATACAGCTGTTATATACCTTCCTCTTGAGGGATAGTGGCAATCTACCTGTCATAATTTGAGAGTGCTTGCCGAATGTGCTCCACCCCATTCTTATTCTTCTAGTTACTTCATTCTCGTGGTTCGGCTCTGCGGTTATTACCTGTCCTAAGTAGACATAGTCTTTTACAACTTCAAGTGCACTGTTACCTATCTCGAAGCGCTGCTTCTTGCCGAAGTTGTTGTACATTACTTTCGTTTTCTGCAGATTAATTTTAAGACCCACTTTTCTGCTCTCCTTGTCTAACTCCTTAATCATGAGTTGCAATTCGTCCCCCGAGTTACTCAGCAATGCAATGTCATCGGCGAAGCGCAGGTTACTAAGGTATTCTCCATTGACTCTTATCCCTAACTGTTCCCATTCTAGGCTTCTGAAAACCTCCTGTAAGCACGCGGTAAACAGCATTGGGGAAATTGTGTCCCCCTGCCTTACACCCTTCTTGATTAGGATAGACAACGTTGCTTTCTCTATGAAGCACTATGGTAGCAGTTGATCCCCTGTAGATTTCTTCCAGAATGTTTATATATACTTCATCTACGCCCTGATTCCGCAGTGTTTGCATGACGGCTAATATTTCTACTGAATCAAACGCCTTCTCGTAATCTATGAAGGCTATGTATAGTGGTTGGTTATACTCTGAGCATTTCTCTATTACCTGATTGATAGTATGAATGTGGTCAATTGTTGAGTAGCCTGGTCGAAATCCTGCTTGTTCCTTTGGTTGATTGAATTCTAATGTTTTCTTTACTCTGTTAGCAATTACCTTTGTAAATAGCTTGTATACTACAGAGAGCAAGCTGATCGGCCTGTAATTCGCAAGTCCTTGTCATCTCCTTTCTTATGTATTAAGATGATGTTAGCGTTCTTCCAAGACTCTGGTACTCTTCCCATCAGGAGACACCTCGTAAACAGGGTGGCTAGTTTTTCTAACACAATCTGTCCTCCATCTTTCAGCAGATCTGATGTTACCTGATCCTCACCAGCAGCTTTGCGCCTTTGCATGCTCTCCAAAGCTTTTCTGACTTCTTCTATCATTACTGGTGGGGTGTAATCTGGGTTACTGCTAGTTCTTATAGTATTAAGGTCGTGGTTGTCTCGGCTACTGTACAGATCCCTGTAAAACTCCTCCGCTATCTTAACTATCCTATCCATATTGGTAGTTATTTTGCCTTCTTTGTCCCTTAGTGCATACATCCGACTTTTGCCTATCCCAAGTTTCCTCTTCAATGCTTTGAGACTTCGTCCGTATTTCAGAGCGTGTTCAATTCTCTCCATGTTATACCTTCTTACATCGCATACTTTACGTCCATTAATCAACTTCGAAAGCTCTGCCAGTTCTATTTTGTCTGTTGTACTTGACACTTTCATGATTTGACGCTTCTTAATTAGGTTCTTCGTTTCCTGTGAAAGCTTGCCAGTGTCCTGTCTAACTACCCTGCCTCCAACTTCCACTGCACACTCCATAATGATACTCGTCAGTCTATCATTCAATGCTATATAATATTATGTAAATACAAAATGCATGTAACTTATGATGTTCACAATAATGCATTGTTTAAAGTGGCAGCAAGAAATAGTAAATTCAATCCACTTTTAGCTTCCACATCGGTGGACAAAATTTCTGATCATTTGAAGGTTTTGATGGCTATACGCTCCCTTTATATAACAAGATTTCAATTATTCTTGTTGACCCCTCATCTGCGATTGCTTTCAGTAGCCAATTACTATGATTGCATGCGCAGTGCAATGTTTAAGGGGGAATTTTCAAAAACAAAAAAGAACTTACGTACATGCAACTTGCAGGAATATTATGATTACATTCAAGATCGAAATTGTACTAATTTATTGCAAAAATACTTCTTGCGTTTCCTTTGGCTACGTATAATGTTCCTGGCTGTGCACATAGTAAATTTATCGAAAATTTTACGATTGCACTAGTGAACAAGTAATTTGGTGAAATGGTTGCAAGCGTCAAATAAAGCTCACGTCATAGACATGTACGTTAAGAAAGGTGCAACTGGCTCACACGTGAAACACATTTAAAGGACCATGTAATGAAATGCTGAAGCATTATAGCAACATTTAACGTAGGCTACCGAATTCACAAAACTTCTATTTTGTGTGGGTGTGTCATTACTTGGTCGAGGTTACTAATGCGCACGTGCCATAATCAGGATTAGCCTAAACATTGCCTTGTGAATACAATTAGTATGACACATTTTTGCGGGCTGGCGTGATTCTTAAGCCAAACTCTATATGTCGTGCTCAACTTGAGTACATATGCATATCTGATTTGGAATGGCCTTGCTAAATCCAGCATTAGCGCCACTGAGTGAGTCCAGAAAATTTTCATAAGCATTCATTCCCATCAATTCACTAGAATCCTTTCAACACTGCTAGCGTGGACTCCCGGGTTTCGAGCCAGGTCCTTGCGGTGTCTTCCAAGTAGAAGAACACACGACGCAGCTTTCCGTCATGGTCCCAGTGGTTGAGGGCGGCCACACGGTCATATGTTTCTAGCCAGGACTCCGGGTCTTCGAACGATGACCCATGGAAAATTGGTGGTTCCCTGGGTTGATGCATGACCATCGTGGGCTGGGACGCTGCGGTTGTCATTGTCGCTGCAGTCGTGGTCATGGCCTTGGTCTTCCGCGCCTTGTCTTGCAGAAACCCGTACTCCGGTGGTAGCCCTTGCTGTCGGCGGCTTCTTCGCTGCTCCTGGTTGGCGTCGGTATCTTCTCCGCGACGTGGGCTGGGTTCACGGCTTGACGGGGGCGTCCGGTACATGAACGAAGCAGCACCTCCACCAGATGTCACGGGGTCGTGACGTGGCTGAAGACAGGAGACTTCGTGTTGGGATTTAACTGTTTATTTGGGCGAACCTGTGCCCGGTAAAAAGAAAGTCCAATTACAGCAGCAGTCTCGCACAGACAGCAGTCTCGGACTGTTAGTGGCGAACAGAGCGTCAGCCTTCGATCAACAACTACTGACAAGTGGCGAAGCGCGTCGGCATTTATACTCTTGCCATCGAATGTTCTAGCGTTATCGCTGGCGGTGGCGTAGGTTCCAGAACAATCTGTACCGTTCGCACAGTGGGCGTGATCTTATCAAAATGATCTACTACAGTCCGGAACCTTCTGGAAAACTGCAGGCGCGGTTTGCGCTGAGAATCGTGTGGTGTTTTTGGGCGATAACGAAAACTTGGGAAATGGAACGTGGCAATATTATATTTGCCATCAGTTAACGGCCGCCAAATCGCGCTGAGCTGTTATTTCTTTACAAGCTAGTTCAGGGTGACATTTTCTGCCCTTCTCGGTTGTAATAATTTTCAAACTTCGCGTAACTTATCGAGAGAGAATGGACCGTTGCATATACCTGCCAGCTTCTTTCAACACTCTATCCTTTACAAAATACAGAGTCTCTCTAACGTCAAGTTTCTTGATTCGTTATGTTTTTCATAGTCTACAGTGATTTTTTTTGTCACTGAGGGCTGCTCTGTCCTAACGTAGATTTGCACATGCACAGAGTCTTCCATTTGCCGTCTTTCAGGACGCCTTTGGCACGGTTGTGTACATTGCACATTCTTTTTCAGTCCCATTCCATGAATATCTACTCTTTTATTTGTTGTTCCCATTGTCCATTGATTTTTTTGACTGCTGGTTTTTGCTATTTTTATTGATTAGCATTTCTGTGGACAGTCTGTAATGCAATGTTTGTTTTTGTTTTCTTTTAGCGCGCGCCAGCATGAAAGACCGTATGGTTTTTTTGGATAGGTTAAAAAATGATTGATTGATTATTGGTTGATTGAATATTATTATTATCATTATAAATGCTCGCGAAATACGATGAAAATTTGGCTGAAACGCGCCTTCGTAGCCAGCGTACACGAAGCAGTGATTTCAGCTCCACGGAGTGCCTGTCTCAAAGGTCTTGCACGTGCAGCTTTCTGGGCTCGCGGGAGGAAGTTGAAGTCCATTGTCCGAAAGAACTCACCTGACTTTACGGTTGCAAGGGGTGCGCGCAGTAAAAAAATATAAAAAAGGGCGCCCGTCGGATGGGTGGAAAATTCATAGAACGTTGTCTAAAGCAGCGCGCGTAGGCACCGTGCAGCCCTGCCGTGGCCTACACCAGTCTGTCGACACAGCAGGAAAGAGAGTGCCGTGGCCCATTTCAAGTAACGACGAAGAAAATAGTTTGCACAAACATTCAGTCGTATGTAATAATATTGCGTCAATAATTGTTAAAAAATGAAACGTCGTTCGCCAATAGGCTCAGAAAAATTTAGTTCTGGTGAAAAGGGTGTAAATCATTGATCTCAAGGAGTAATGTAATGTTCATTCCACTGTTCATTGTCAAGCCTGCATGCACTGTATCCATCCGCGCCATTGTTGCTTTTTTGCTCGCCGGAGTCATGGATGCAGTGCTGATCGAGTTGGTCCATTTTCATTCCTCTTGCTCTTATTTCATGTTCAACTACTGCTCCAATATACGCAAGATAATCGCGCAGCTCTCACGAATCTACTGCGCTGTACGTGGCGAAATTGTGGACGGACGTGGAAGTGTTCTTGTGTGCGTGTGCCACTGGATTGGCGATCGTTCCCTTTTCGTGGGAAAAAAAATGGACACCCATGCTTGCAGGCAAACGTTCCTTCAAAACTTCCTCCTAAAGCAGTACGAATGAACGTGGTGGCTTTAAGCTGTGAAGAGGTTATCAGGAATAACAGCCTCCTTCAAAGACAAGTCTCGGTGAATTGTTAAGGTAAGTTCATCATTTTCATTACCTTCGCACGTTCTTCATAAATATTATGATAACCCGAAAACATAGCGGATTGCATGTTTGTTGAGTAAATAACTTCAAGCTAATTGTGCTTACGTCTTTAAGCTGCTTTGTTTAGGCGATATGACAACACTTTCTTTTTTTTCACTTGATCCAGACAGTGCTCTATTTAATCGAAAAATATACACCAAGAAAATATGGTTTTCGTGTCATTATACTTTTATAAATATATTGATATAAATATACTTGTGTTGTACTTTTCTCATTTTAACGCTTGAGGAATTACCAAGGATAAATTACAACATGCGCAATCACAAATAAAAAAGAGTTGCATATCTCCAACTCCAAGGGTGTATTGAGATTTATAAGCCCGCGTTTGAATTTCTCTTTCTTCATCTACGTTCAATTTGTTTTTATATTTTCGTGTGTTTTGATAAGAACACGCAGTTAAAATTTTGTTGCTAGATTGATTCTTGAAAGCAGGGTGCAATGTCACGGATCCAAACGGAAAAACGTAAGAATAGCCCGTAATTTTTTTCCACCATCTACAATCAGGGTGATATAAGTGTAAATTTGACTGGAATGCGTACATCACAGGCAACATTATCGTTGCTGATGTCGCAACATCGCGTGGTTATCTTGAGAAACTGCGCATACCCGCATTCATAGTTACACAAAATAATGTGAGGTCACGTTTTAATCCGTGAGCACTGTAGATACTTTTACGCAAGCCGACAAATAAACTGGTCTGATGCATCAGGGCTTGCTACTGTGTGAAAAAACTGGGGGACCATTAAGCTCCGTTTTTCATAGTTGAACGTGATAGCAGTATCGATCCTGTTTCTTGTGCGTAATTCAATCACTCAGTGTGTACTCTTTATTGCATGATGCTACTTGAACAATTTTAACTGTGTAATTGAGAATGTTGAAAGTGTCTCAATGAAGGTTTCGCATATGGCTGATTTTTTTTTTCAAAAAAGAGTAGCATAGTTTAAAGAACGAGAAGTATTATCTAAAACTGAGCTGCGCAAAAAAATTGAAATACAAAGGGAAGACACCTAGACACAGCACACACGGACAACTGAAACTTTGTTGGAAAAAACAGACATATATATATATGCGGTTACGAGAACACGTGCGGTGAAAGAAAATAATTAGATCAGCAGACAGATTGTATAAATGGTGCCCTTCCAGAAAAGCTACCTCAGTAGCAAGTAACAAAAGTGAGAGTTACGTGTCACATGAATTCGCAGCTTTGTTTGTGAAATACGCCTCTTCGATTTTCCGCGCTACCGTGTCACTGAATGTAGCTTTAACTACCGTATCATCAAACAAGGGCGCGTAGCCAGCCACACTTTCTACAATGGGATGATTGGTTAGAGAATGGTTGTCCCTTTAGAGAAGCTTTGTGATCTACAATTACATTATTAAATCCTAAATTATACTTCCTACACGACAGCGCAGTGTCGTACACCACACGATGTCCCCACGGTGAAAGAAAATGATCAGATGTCTGCTCATCTAATCATTTTTTTCCACCTCACGTGTTCTCGTAACCGCATACACATGTCTGTTTTCTCCAATAAAGTTTCAGTTGTCAGTGTGCGCTGTCTCCAGGTGTCTTCCTTTCGCGCTTCAAGTTTTCTCGCGCAACTAAGTTAAGATGAAGTACCAACTCACCCACCAGAACGTGCTTCGCAATATTATGTTTGAAAATGTTTTAGAACTTTATGCACCCACTACGAAGTCGTGAGGGAATACGCGCAGTAACGTGTGTGTATTTTGTAAAGATTGGCTGTCTTTAGACCGCGAAATCACGTTGGTAATAACGTGTTGTGATGCCCGATGACAATGCATGCTAGTATCATGTAATATTGCTGCGATAATAAATGTTGTGCCGTGAAACTTGTATGCAGGGTAGGTGTATTTGTTAAGCAGGACAGTTATTTTCCTTGCATTTCCAACAAGAGGAAGGTATTCATGCTTTATTTTAAGCAGATGTGTAGCTATGTGGTAGAGCACTTCCTTGCCATGCAAATGGCCAGCATGATTTCGATCATCACTCAAACTTAAAAAATTATAATATTTGTTTTATTTGCATTCTCTCAATTTTCGATCATGGACAAGACGATTTTTCACTGAGAGCCACCGATGCCTACGCCGGAATTTCTGTGACGCGAGCTCTTTACCGCTGTTACGTTAATGATGCCGTGTTGACAGAACGGAAAGTAGGTTACGTTTACAGAGTACATTTTTAGTGCCCCGTTGGCAAGAAATATTGCTAAAAACCTCCGTTCCCACGTGCACAGAGACCTATAGACACCAGTTTTAGCAGTCGTTCTATAGGCCATTAGTCACAATACTTGTACAAGACAAGCTTGCATACCAATCACTTCTGACCGAACTCCTTAAAAGTTGATTATCAAGTCATTTAAGTTATTAAATGCACACGCAGTTTATACGGTCAACACCAAGTAAATATTTCGTTTTGACTGACTATAGACACTCCATTGACACGCGATAAAGGTTTTAAGTAAACACACTGTGAAAAATATCTTTACTAAACTCCGATTGGGTTCTTTTATGCTATTTATTTTTGTCAAGTCGGAATCAATAAAGCGGAATATTTACTTGTACAGTAATATGTATCAGACCGTGTTTACCATAGGTTCAAGATAAGAAAAATCGCATGCAAGACTAACGTATTTCAAAATGATTTTTACCAAAAAAAACTACAAGATGGCACCAACTAACTGCCTTCTATCATTGACTCTACGCTCTCAAATATTTGTTTTATTCCATGTTAGAATTAGTGCGTTGCATTTTTAGGGTGTGTCAGATTTTCAGATTTATATATAAATTTCTCTTGCAGATTGTGATTCAGGTGACTTTGATTATTTGTTTGGCTGAATATGTATTTTTTGTATTCTACTTTTCGTAAACGCTCCCCCACTGTAAGGCCGATTGTTGCTGTGGGTAATGAAATAAAGAGATAAATAAAAAAGTGTCGATAAGTAAGCAATAAATTTAAACCCAAAGAATGTATCTCTTCGGGAAAAGTGGACTAAAATTGACATGCGCCCACCACAAACTTTAAATATTATTCCATGTTACATTTTTAGCAATTAGTTATTAAGAATACCTCGAGATATAATGAGGATAACTTATTTGAACAAGAATGTTCAGGTGGTATGTACTGCCTTTGTTTTTGAAGCGTACAGACACGAAGGTACAACAGTGAACCACGTTTATTGGGAGCGAGGCTTTTTATAGCCTCTCAAGAGTATGCGCACACAACGTGCGCAGTGGCAGTGACATGTGCAAACGACGATGCATCAGCCTTCTTTCCCCTTAGGGCTGGTAGCGATCCGGCGGGCGTCGGTTTCTGGTGGACCGGCGTAACATGGTTTCGCCAGGATCGAACTCTTTATTTCCATCAGATTGCGCGCCGCTGGCGTCATTTCCAACCAGGTTATCATGCGTATTTGTTCGGCTGTCTGTGTCTGGCGCACCTGGGCTCTGGGGTTCTCTCGAGGTCAGTGGTGCACCGGTTTCGCCAGCTTCCGTCTGCGGTGCCTCAACCCCGGGCTCTTGCTTGACTTCTGCTTCACCGTCAGCGAGTCCCGTGCTGTCGTTTTCTCTTCCTCTCAACTGGCCATAATGCCGGCGATGATGTTCGCCGTCTGCTGCCTTGATGGTTACCATGCGGTGGCCTTCGGGGGTCTGTACGACGCCAGCCTTCCACCTGGCTTCTGTCCCGTAGTTCCTGTACCAAACAGTCTCCAACTTGGCGAGTGGTTCCGGGGTGCTCCGTATCTGCGTGAGAAAATGGCCGACATGACACGACGTTATCCAACTTGCATCGAGGCTCAAAACCCAGCAGCATGAACGCTGGCGTTTTCCCGCTGGGCAGAGGGGTGCGGCGATACTGTAACAGAATTTGGTCTAATCGGCCTTGCAGTGTGCCTCTAGCGTTCTTGCGCAGTCCCAGTTTAATCGTTCGCACTGCCCTCTCTGCTAAACCGTTGGACAGCGGATGATAAGGCGCGTTGCGAAAGTGGCGAATTCCGTTTTCATTCATGAGCGACTGAAACTGCGCGCTAGTGAACTGTGGCCCGTTATCGGAAACCACGGTTTGGGGCAGGCCAAACCAACTAAACATTGATTGTAAGGCTTCGATAGTCCGTCCCGCGCTGGCTATCTTCACTGGGCTCACCTCTATTCACTTCGTGTGCGAATCAACCACGATGAGCAACATATGTCCCTCAACCGGGCCGGCATAGTCTGCGTGCACCCTTGACCACTTTTCCTTGGTTTCCGGCCATGGCACAGGCTCCTTGGCAGGTGGCATGCTGCTACACTGCACACATACAGGGCAAGTGTTTACCACACGTTCAATGTCCCGATCCAGCCCAGGACACCAAAATATGGAGCGCGCCAACTTCTTCATCGACGTCATCCCTTGATGAGTTTCGTGCAGCTTGCGTAGTACGGAATTCCGGGCGGCGACCGGAATTATCGCTCGGTGCCCCCCGTAGACAATGTTATTACTGCACACCAGTTCGTGTTTTTTAAAAAAGAATGGACGTAAGTCTGGTTTTGATCTCGGTAGTTTCCTAGGCCAGCCGTCGCGAATATAGACAGCGACTTGCTTGAGGGTGCTATCTGCTTTTGTCGCCCCGGCCAAATCACTAGACGACATCAGGATGGTGTCTAGTTGCTCAGCAAAAAGTACGTACTCATGGGCGTCGTTATTGATGGACTCCATGGTACTGGCATCGTGCTGGTAGCTTGCCGGAAGGCGGCTCAGGGCATCAGCTACCGGAAGGGTTTTTCCTGCCTTGTACTCGATCGTGTACGTGTAGCCACTGAGTAATAAAGACCACCGTTGGATTCGTGCCGCTGCCAGAGCAGGTACGGGCTTGTCCGGGCTGAGCAGTCGCAGAAGTGGCTTGTGATCTGTAATTAGCGTGAAAGTATTACCCAGTAGGTACTCACGAAATTTGGTCACCCCAAAGACAACTGCTAGCGCTTCACGCCCGATTTGTGCGTAATTCTGCTCTGCCGCAGTCAGAGTGCGCGACCGAAATCCAACTGGCTTCGCTTCTCCGTTGACCCGTTGGTATAAAACAGCCCCGATGCCGTAAGACGACGCGTCCGTTTCTAACACGAGGGGCTTTTGCGGATCGTAGTGCGTGAGGAACTTGGCGCCTTTGACGAGGCGTTTCGTTGCTTCGAAAGTGGCCTCTTGTCTTGCTCCCCACTGCCAACAGGCGTTTTTCTTTAACAGTTCATACAACGGTGCGAGAACAGTGGACAAGTTGCCAAGGAATGCATGGTAATACGTCATAAAGCCGATGAATGACCGCAGCTCTGCCACACATGTGGGCCTGGGCATTCCCGATACTGCTTCAATGTTCTCCGCTTTCGGCAAAAGGCCATCTGCGCATAAGCGGTGCCAAAGATACTCAACTTCTTTCTTCCGTATTTTGCATTTGCTTGGGTGAAGCTTCACACCGTAGTCCCGTAACCTCTAGAAGACTTCGCGCAATTTTTCGCAGTTGTCTTGCTTCTCTGCCACAGCCACGTCATCCAAGTAAACTTGAACACCCGGTATTCCTTGAAGGATGGCTTCCATGCGTCTCTGGAAAATTGCTGGGGCGGACGCTACACCGAAAGGGAGCCGGTTGAAGCAGAATAGTCCTTTTTGCGTGTTAACGACTAGAAGCTGCTTTGCGTTCTCATCTAGAGGTAGCTGACTGTAAGCATCCTTTAGATCGATTGTGGAGAACACTTCACCTCCACTTAAGCTAGCAAAGATGTCTTGAATTTTGGGCAACGGATATTTTTCCGTGTGGCAAGCAGCGTTGACTGTTACTTTGAAGTCACCGCAAAGTCGAATGGACCCATTTTTCTTTACTACCGGAACAAGAGGCGTTGCCCAGTCAGCGCAAGCAACTGGTGTCCAGATTCCTGTCTGAACGAGACGATCTATCTCTTGGCTAACGGCTTCTCTCATCCCGTAAGGCACGGCACGTGCCTTAAAGAAACGAGGTACGACACCTTCGCGCAAGCGTAGCTCAACGGGTGGCCCTTTGATTAAACCTAGCTCTTCCGAGAACAAGTTCTGAAACTCGTCTAACAACTGCTGCACTTGTAAATCGTCCTTAGTAGAGGATGGCTTACCGGGGGCAGCCTTCATTCCGACGGCGAGAACCTGCCTTCCGTGCTGTTCGAGGGCTTTGATGACGTCCCGCCAACACAGATCCGGTCCAGAGCACCCCAGCACCACCAAGGTAGCGTCCAGTGTGGTCCCGCCGTACGTCATCGAGATATTGAGTTGACCCTTGACGGGAAGTTGACCGAGGAAACAAGTCAGTTGCAAGGTAGTCTTCTGGAGCCGAGGCCAAAGGTGACGGTATTTGGTGTGGGTAGGCCATGTGATTATTGTCACGGGGGAACCGGTGTCTACTTGCATTCGGAGGGCCCCGCCATCCCATTCCATGGTGCGATAAATTGGCTGGACCATGTTCACTGATGCCACTTGCAAGTTGAGCAGAAATTGTTCGTAGTCGTCATTATCAGACCACTGACTTTCACAGTGGAATACTTTGTTTTGCTGGGACTGGTGCTGCTGGCACACACGGGCTAGGTGTCCTTGCCTCTTACAAGTGAAGCATTTAACAGAATGGAACTTGCATTTTTCCGCTGTATGACCACTTTTGCCGCAGCATGGGCACGTCCCTTCGTGCCGCCAGTCTTCCCTGCTCGCCGACTCTCGTAGTGACGGATGCCTAGTTGGTTGGCCTCTGTGCTCTATCGTCATAGCGTGCACATTGCCCGTGTTTTGCGCGCTGGCCATGTGGTCCACGTTTGCCGCTGTCATCTCTGCTGCACGCGCTGCCTCTTCCGCCTCCCTCAGCGTGAGTTCTGCTTTTGCCAACAGCTGCCGACGAACACTAGCGTCGCGCAGGCCGCAAACAATGCGGTCCCTTAGCATCCTGTTGAGGGCGCTACCGAAATTACACCTGCTTGCAATCTTTCGTATTTCCACGAGAAATTCATTTGCTGACTCTGCTGCAAGCTGCTTCCTTGTGAAGAACTTGTACGATTCAGCGATTTCGTTGCACGCCGGAGCAAATCGCTCACCCAGGAACTTCACAGCGTCTTCGTATTTCAGGTCCTGTATCTTCGCCGGCGCGCATCGTGCAGCCAATAAATCCACTGCCTTTGTGCTCAACGCCGTGACCAAAATTGCCCTGCGTTTCTTCTCGTCCGTGACGTCGTGAACCTCGAAGTATGCTTCCAAGCGTAGCCGGTAAGCCTCCCAGTTGTCCGCCTCCTCATCAAAACCCGGTGGGCCCGCGGGCGCAGCCATGGTCGCAGCGCGACCAACGGTTCGACCGCCTCGTCGCCACTGAAGTGTACAGACACGAAGGTACAACAGTGAACCACGTTTATTGGGAGCGAGGCTTTTTATAGCCTCTGAAGGGTATGCGCACACAACGTGCGCAGTGGCATTGACATGTGCAAATGACGATGCATCAGTTTTGGAGATGATGGTGACTGCATGCAGACCTTTCAACAAACAGCTGTATTTCTAGCTGAAGAATGGTTTGAGCAGCTATATTTTTTGCCGGCGACACAAGCTGAACTAATATAGATGAATAATCTGAATAGGTTTATGTAAAGATATCCATATAAGGCCATATATGAAAGCATTCATATAAGACCTTATATGAATGCTTCTATATATAGCCATATATGGCCATATACAGCAACAACAGTACATGGGTATACAAGGCCCATATATATCTATATCAGCAATTGGGCATATCACGTTATATAGGGCCCATATATGGGGATTCCATATAAAGCCAGATATGCCCGACTCGTGATGTAGCCATATATGGGAATTTTTATATAAGTCTATATATAGGATTTTCGTAAGGGTTTAACATCAGTCTCCACATTTTCCTTCAGCCAGTGAGTGAGCGGCAATGGCTGCAAGCATGTGTAGTTTGTAGCCACTGTTCCGTTGTTTTGCACGGGCGGCGACAATGACAACTGGGCTTCTGCCGAATGCGTCGTTACACAAACACACTGTGTATTAGGATAATGTAGAAGTGGCTGAGGAATTTCACGCGGATTTTCATGCTGCCCAATATACCGAGTCTTGGAATGGTTTAACCACGTGGTCTCCCGACTCGCCACCCCCTCACTGGCTCTCCGAGGGCGTGCCCAATACCGGTGGCAGATAGAGTGGCACTGCTCTCAGTATTGTGCTCCCCACTCCTCACTGCCCTGCGCCTCTACTCCTGTTCTAGCTCTCAGTGGAATTCGCCATAAGAAGACAAAAAAACCTACCCAGGTGAGCGAGAGAACACCCTATCAGTGGGGAATGCTGTAAGGGAACGTGGGGAGTCTTATCTTACTGAAAAAGCACCGTGAGCGAATGGTCGTAGCACCGAATCACACTACAACGGCGTCGGTAAAAACACGTTTCCCGCTACTGGAAGAGGTGGCGGAAATAGCCATAGCCATATCTAACGCAGAAAGCAGGGGGAAATCAGTGGTGGTGCTCTCTGATTCACAGGTGGCCTGCCGATTGTTTCTCCGAGGTATGCTACCCCAACCAGTGTGCAAAATTTTAAATAAGCCTATACCAGGATATCATCACATTATATAGTGTCCTGCTCCCGAAGTTCTGGAAGGGAACGTTATGGCAGACGGCATAGCTCGAGGCTTCACGAACCGAGCGACGGCAATCGCAGACGTTGAACCCTTTTCTAATCCACATGACATCCTTCTCCACCAAAAGGAAGAACGAAGTGTATGACCTTCCGCATAAAGACTTGGATAGCTAGCAAAGCAGGAATCGGAGGCGCATAAAAACCAATAGCTCTCCGCCTGAGTAGAATATATCCTACGCAATTTAGAGAAACATCTTCGTGGTGTTCAGACACACTGACGCTCAGCCACATAACACTGGAGTGCACGAAAAAGCCCACACACATCGACAGTCCACACGCTATTAATCGTCAACACATGTCATACAAGCAGTGGGAATCATGGCTTGCGGACGAGCCAAGCAGAGCTCAATAGCTTTTCTTGACCAGGCCCAGTGATGCCCTCGTGCCAGTAAAGCCTTGGACTGAGAGCCTGACCACAGCTGCCTGCATTTACATTTCTTTTCGTGAATAATATTTCTTCTCCTCGCATCTTTCTCCTCGGGCTGCACGCCTTTGTTTAACTGCCAGATGGCACTTGTGTCTAACGTGCATCAACGCGCTTGTTTGCCTCCGCTACACGCTCGAGGCACTCTAACACAGCACCTGCAGAATACCATTCACCGATTTTCTTGTGCAGAACATCAAATAAACATTTGGACCACTCTCCCCAGGCGCAAAACTATTTTCACAATGCAATATCGCTGTCGGTTTCAGCGGAACTGCGACGCCAGATACAAGTTGTGCTGAATACGATGAAATGGGAACTGACCTAAGTGGACCACAGCAATCATTACGTTGTACGTGCAGATGAAGATCATTAAGTAATATGGCAGTGAAAGTATCAACCAAAAAAGAGAAACTACGTTCTAATATGTAGGGAAATAAAGCTTTGGGTTGATTGACTTAATGATTAGTTTGACGATGGCCTCAATAATTTATTTAACTTCTTTTATTTATTGAATCAAGTAAAAAGATTTTCATGGCCATGGCATAAACACCTCTAGTGAGCTCTGATGGGACAAGAACCTATAGGAACAGGTAATAATAAATGTACAAAGCCAAGTCAGTACCTTTGGAACGGGCGTCAGCCTGTACAAATATAAACAAAACTGATCAATGAGGTTCCAAGCGGCTTCTCCGACAAAATAAAAAAGTTATTCGGAACACTACACACCTTCTCACATAAGCGGTGGCACCTATTCGATTAATGGACACTACATTCAGGAACACAATATGGTAGTACACTCTGTCGTGATTGGCTTACGGCACCCGTTCCTTCTACAGGACCACCAACAGATTGTGAAATGAAGGGTACCAATTAAATGCGCATAACTACTCACAGGTGTGTAACGAGTAGTGTGCTTCTTTGAAAAATGATGAATAATCTCATAGTATAAGCTCCTCTACTAAACAAGGAATCAGTAATGGCGTAATGGGTACCGTGCAACTGTGCTTCTAATAGTTCTCCGAAATGTGCATAAAAAGTCCACAAAAGCCGCTCTTCAGCTCTCACTCTGACTCTACTGCGCGTTTGGCGCGGGCCTGACATTATCATGCTTTTATTATTGTTTCTTAACCCGAAAGTGTTTAATGCTGCGGTCCTGCACGGTTCCGCCGATATATTTCCGTCACGGATATTACGTTGCAAAATGTATACGAACAGATTGCAAATAGAAAAAGTCACAGCATCTCTTGCTAACGGGAACCACGTTTACATGCGAAGCAGCGGGCGCTAACACTTACACTGGCGATAGCGTTGACCCTGGCACTCCCCGCGGCGTTGCGTAGGAGACAAATCTGAGAAAGTGCAAAGCACGCAGTGATGGTGCTTCCTACTTGAACATGCGTCCCTGCTATTGGGCAATGAGAGACGGAAAGTGCCATTTATACACTTAGACCGGCCGTCCGCTTGTTGTTAACGCACCCACTGCGAATTTTTATTGTTCAACAACGAGCAGAAGAAATGTTCCCCTGGCGGTACCATGGAGGTCAAAATCCATTGCCTGTGTGTACGGGGCGTCCATTTAACAGCGGTGCAGAGCAATCAGTTGGTTTTTAGCTGCGAAGCAGCTCTTTGACAAGCCTGTATAACGCTGTCCCATACGTCCACACGAACACCCTCGCCACAGGTGTTGAGCGGTGCGAAAAAGGTAAAGTTGCAGCTGCATGTTGACGTCACTCTCTCACCCGCAGTAGCTGTGGACCCCTGCGACAGCTTCTGCTCACCACACACTACTCTCCTGCTTCACTCTCTCCACCACCCACAACGCTCGACCACACGTTGAGTGAAAACATGAGACAGATTAAATTGTGCTTCTGAAGCGATCATACTGAGGCGCCCTATCATTGAAAATGGCTAGCGGGCTCGTCCCTGCCACTGTATAAGATACAAAGTGTTTGAAAATTACACCGTGGTCCATACGACTGCTGCAGACGCGCAACTGAATAGGTTTACACTATGAGCTCGTTTTTCTGCGATAAAACTTACATGAAGCCGAACCCACTTTCCGTGCATTTGCGTTTCAAATGTGTACTTGAGTAAACGCTAGACCACGTCTTGCTTCTAACCGTTCTTTCAGCAACTGCTTTGACGCCCGTTTCAACCGGGTAAACGCCGTGCGCACTACTGCTGCTTCGCATCCTATCAGGGTTCCCTCAGGTGAGATGGTCCATATTTTGGGGCTTAGCTTCTTAAGCAGTTAGGTCGTGTGTCCCCGATGTATGCAGCAGAAGTAGTAGTAGAGATAGGTAGCCCCTTTCCCCCCGCAGGGGCGTCTTCTTACACAAGTGTTAGGTGTGTAGCGACACTAAGGACCCGAACTAACGGGTGGGGGGGGGGGGGTTTCGACTCCCTCCCACGCTTAGCCGTGCGTGGCTGTGCCATGCCCGGTGGAAAGGGGATCCTGGGGTTGTTTTTCTTTATATATACCACAATGGGTCATTCGGGCATTACACAGGGGGTTTTAGTTGTACAATATATTCGCAAATCAAAATATTGTTAATATGTAATGAAAAATCGTAAACAAAGAAAAATACAGTTTTCAGCCAAACTTGCAGAAGGATAAAAATGGAGACATGAACGAAAACTAAACAATAGGGGCACGGCTATAGTGCAAAAAGTATAAATAAATATGCATAAAATTGCCATAAACAGAAAACACAATAACAATGAAAAAAGAATAAACATAAATACATACATATTAACACGCATAAATAGATTAGTCATATGTTAAAAAAATATTCAACTCATTTACAAAAGCCGCATGATCAATGATTGAAGCGATGTCCCGTGGTAGTGTTTCCCAGTGATGTATGGCTCGAAGTAATGGTGATTGCTAATACATGTTTGTGCGTGCAGAGAAAGGCTGTATTTTGAATTGGGGATCAACACGTTAGGAAATATTATAGGGTGTCTTTATTTGAGCTTCGCGAAAGCAGAATTTACTATGATAAAATGTATGAAAATGTGACAACAGTGACGACAGTCTGTGCTTTTCAAGAGGGGGTAATGAAAGTGAGTGTTTAATATCTGCGATGCAGTAGTTTCGAGAATACTGATTGGAGATAAATCTTGCAGCTCTGTTTTTTATTGATTTGAGTTGATCGATGAGATATCATTGATATGGGTTCCAGATGATGGATGCATATTCAATCTTTGAACAGACAAGTGTAATGTATGCTAGCTTTTTAGTAGTAGAGTTCGTCAAATACAGGTTTCCTTTAATAAATTCAAGTGTGTTCGACGCCTTACTAGTTATGATATCTATGTGCACTTTCAATGATAGATCAGATGATAAAACAATTCCGGGGTATTTAAACATGGATACTTTTTCAATGGGGACACCTTGAATTTTATATTGGTTCAGTTCTCTTTTATGTGCTCCTGTAAATGTCAAGGCCTTAGTTTTGAAGTTGTTGATTTGCTTTACCACTGGTGACACCAAAGGACGAGTTTGAGCACACGCCGGGTGATTGGACCTTTACGGCCCCCCGGCAGATTCAATACACCCTTTTGGCCGCGGCTTAACGTAGACAGCACCTTTGGCCTGACCCACCCAGGGGAAATCGGCAATCGCCTTTTCCTTACATCTTCGTCTTTCTCTCACACTTTTATCTCTCCTGTCACCTTCTCTTTTCCATTTACTTCCAAATTTCTTGGCGGCAAGGGTTAACTCTGTATGAATGCCCAGTCTTGGCTATTTCAAATTAGGTTATAGCAGCGCAGGGTAGGTGGCGTCGACAGGGCTTCCCGGTATCTCCTGCCACGTCTCCTGGTTGGGCTCAGTGGTGGGTGGCTGGCACCGCTGCCGAACTTTAGTGTCTATTCATGGCGAGTGCTTCCCCCCCTTCCTGATCACTCCCTGAAAAGGTGGTGCACCGAAGACACGTTCATGCTCAGTACACCAAAACCAACCTTCCCAAAGTACGATGTTATTCATAGCCAGAACGAAAAGAAGGCAGTGCGTGGAAAATAACCTTTTCCCAGGTCGCAAACTCTCACCGAAGCAAGAGGTCCAGGTTATAAAGTGACAAAGATGGAAAGTGTCAATCTCCTTTCGCAGGTACATGGCAAAGATCAATACGACAAATTATCCATAATTGTAACATTTGGGGATCTTTCTGTTTCAGTTGGCCTACATAGGCCTATGAACACAGTCCGTGGGGTAATTTCTGATGATGATTTCATCAATCTGAATTAAAGTGAACTGTTCGAAGGATGGCAAGACGAAACTTTGTAAAGGTACAGTGAATAATAATCAGGCGCAACAAGAAACAAACTTCTACAAAACTTGTATTAATTACCTTCTGAACCAGTGACCTCAGCATCAATTGAAACCGGCTATTGTAAGCTCCGTGGAAGACCATACATTCCCAATTCTCGTCGATGAATCAAGTGGCAACGTTTCGGGCATGGATCGCAGAGTTGCAGAGGGCGCGCCGCTTGCGCAAAGGGTGCATTCATACAACACATATCCGACAACTGCACCTCAGAAGCAACTCAAAGGTTTGAACTTTGAAGGACTTCACGCTGCCGACTCACGATCATGCCTCACAAGAAAAAAAAAGAGACAAATAGTATAACTTTAGGTGAAAAATAATCTGTCAGTCCAAGAAGCACGTTTACAGTTCGCACTACACAACCAGTCTTTTCCCTTTTTCGCCGATGTGATGTGCCGGGACACTGCGCCACACGTTTGTGCACCTGCGAATATCACACAGAGTGCCACCGGCTGGAGCAGCCTGTACTAGTCCGCCATCTGAAAAACAGTTCGGTAGACCCCGTGTATGCTGGACCTTGGACCACTGCAAGCGCAGTTTGGTCTGAAAGTTCTGTGAACGCACCTGCTTGCAGGCACAATCCACCGTCTCACAAGAAATGATGGATAGAAGTACGACTCCTCCGGCGCCTCAAATGCGGAAAGATAGGCACCATTTCATGGAGCATACCAAGAAAGAAAAACCCCGAATCACAGGGCCCCAAAAAGGCCCTGTAACCTAACGCAACACTTTTCTATACAGCACTACACAACATTAAAATGACAAAAATACTACAGTGGAACGTCAGAGGACTGCTGAGAAACCTCGACGATATCCTAGAGCTTTTACACAAACATACTTCTAAAGTGCTGCGCGTTCAAGAGACGCACGTGAAACCTAAACACACCAACTTTTTATGTCACTACGTTATTTTTTGGAAGAATCGGAATGATGTCATTGTGCCATCCGGTGGTGTTGCCACTATAGTCAATCAAGGGATTACATGCACACACCTTCCACTACAAACAATCCTTGAGGCGGTGACTGTTCAAGCAGTTCTTTTAAATAAGTGCGTCACTATCTGCTCTCTCTAAATACTTCCACAACATCATCGTGAAATTCATGAACTCCAGTCCTTCATAGACAAACTTCCGGAACACTACCTTCTCCTAGGGGACCTTAATGCACATGGTAGCCTCCGGGGTGACTTACGCTGAAATGGGCGAGGTCGCCTGATTGAACAGTTCCTTTTTTAGCTGGTGCGCGCCTCCTGAATCGAAAAGAGTCAACAAACTACAACATCGCTAACAATACGTTTTCAACAATAGACCTCAGCATAACATCCCCATCGCTCCTGCCTCTACTCAAATGGGAAGTCATTATTATTCCCTACAGTAGTGACCATTTCTCTATCGTTATCAGCCAATCAATAACAAATACATGTCCTGCAGAGGTTCCCAAATGGCTCACCGACAAAGCCGATTGGGAAAAGTTGGGAACATGACTCTATCAACTTGGACTGACATGGCGGCGTTATGCATAGAGGATGTTGTGTGCTGCTTTTCAGCTTTCTTGGTTGACGCAGCAACAAAATATATTCCCAAACATGTTGATCTCCTGGCAAATTACGAGTCTCACGGTGGAATAATGAGTGCCGTGATGCGCGAAAAAAAATACGGCCTGCAAGTTGCTTAGAGACTGTGCTACAGTCAGTAATATTGTAAACTTTGAGAACATGAAGTCGCAAGGAAGAAGGACGTGCTGACAGGAGAGTAGAAAAAGCCGGCACAGATTTTTGTCTGGCAATAATTCATACAGATATGAGGCGAAGGTCTGCAACATGGTGGGTCAGGTGGCAGGAGGACAAGCCCATTCACTTCCTCTAGTGAACACACATGGTGAGAGTCTTGAAGACCAGGCTAACACTCTCAGAGCGCACTTCGAACAGGTCTCCAGCTCATCACACTATAGTGAAGCGTTCTGACGTCACAAAACCAGAATACAAAAACAGAGATTAGAACGCAAACCCACAACCAATGAGGCATACAATGACCCTTTCTGTTTGGCTGAACAACAAACCTCTTTTACCTGCTGCAATCAATTTACCCCAGGCCCGGACCGTGTGGCATATAAAATGTTAAAACACCCGCCCACTGAAACCCAGGAAGCTGTCCTTTCCCTGTATTATGTGACATGGTCTTCCAGTGAGCTACCCTCAGCCTGGAAGGAAGCTATCATCCTCCCAATTCTAAAACTAGGCAGGGACCCGGCCTCAGTTTATAGCTACAGGTCAATAGTGTTAACCAGCAGTCTTAGCAAGGTTTTCGAGGAAATTCTTACCAGTCTCCTGATGTACTTCCTTTAAACTATCGGCCTGCATGACCCATGCCAGTGCAAGTTTTAAGAGTCTCGGTCCACCACTGACCACCTTGTCCATATTGAGGCACAAATTCACGACGCTTTTGTTCATAGGCAATTTTTTTGTGTGTTCCTCGATATCGAAAAATTATATGACACTACAGGGCGCTTCGGTATATTGCGAGGCCTGTCATATTTTGGAGTGTGGGGTAGGACGCTGACAATCACTGAATCCTACCTGTTCATCTGTACATTCCGTGTCCAAGTTGGCACTGTCTTATCTCGAATATTTGTCCAAGAAACAGGAGTGCCATAGGGAGGTGTATTCAGCTGCACACTTTTCATAGTTGAAATGAGTTGCTTGCACCTGTCTCTCCCACGTAATATCTTTACTGCATATATGTCGATAATGTAAAAATTGGCTACAAACCGTGCAACATCTCACTGTGCCAACGGCAAATTCAACTAGGGTTGAACAAGGTATTTAAATGTGCAGATGAGAATGGTCTTATCCCCAACGCGCAAAATAGCGCTTGCGTCTTATTCTACCGAAAAAGGGGCTTCCATCCTGACTCTGACGTTGACTGTCATGGTCCACCTCTGTCAGTGAAGACCGGGCACAAGTGTCGTGGAGCAATAGTAGACGCAAAACTAACCTTCATCCCATACATCAAGTAATTAAAAGAAGGGTGCTTAAAACATTGAATAATTTGAAAGTATTATCACGCACAACGTGGGGTAGTGAAACGAAATATGTGTGGAATTTATATCAAAACCTCGCACGCACATACCTAAATTACGCTGCTATAAGCTATCAGTCTAGGACACCATCAGCTTTGAAGATTCTCGACCCTGTCAACAATCTAGGCATTCGCTTCTCTACAGGTGCTATTTGAACTAGCCTTGTGAAGAGTCTGTACGTGGTTTCGAATGAATGATCGCTCAAGCTAAAAAGACGTTACCTGTCTTTTTTGTACTTTCTGAAGGTGAAGACAGGCAAGAAACACCCCTCTCATTTCACAAGTAATGATTTGTCTTGTTCTGTCTTGTTCAAAAACCGTCTTTCGTTGCGGCAGCCCTACTCGCTCCGTGTGAAGGGCCTGGCTGAAGAAACAGGTGTGCCTCTACTCGCACTCAGTTTGATGGCTCCTGCAGTATAAGCGCCACCATGGCAGTGGCAGCATATACACAGTGATGTCTATTTTGTTGAAGTCAAAGTGCATGCACCTCTTGCACACATACATACATACATACTTCCTAGAAACACAACGTAAATACACACGCCCTGAGTTCTTTACCGATGCGTCAAAGTCAAACACTTCTGTGTCATATGCCGCAACAGGCCAATCCTTTTCCGAGGCCAGCGTTCTTCATCCTGGTGCAATAATTTTCACAGGAGAAGCTTATGCAATCCTGACGGTCAGAAAGCACACCAAACAAATTATTTTCCGAAGGCGGTACTATACACAGATTACCAAGTGTGGTTAAAACCACTAAAACTCCTAGAAAACACGAAAAACTGGTGCTCGCGGCACTTTACTCACTTATGTGCACACTATAAACATCAAAACAGCTTGTCGTTGTCTGCTGGGTGCCAGGGCACCGTGAATTACAAGCGAACGTTTCGACCGCCAAGCTGGCTGCTTCCGCCAACGACACCACTTCCGAAGCATCAATGACACTTTCAGCACTTTACTTGAAACTTTTTCTAAAACGAAATCTCGGGGGGTATTGGAAGAGCACGTGGGATAGACACACAGACAATAAACTGCATGCTATTAGGCCGCCAATAGGTAATTGGCCGCCAGTATCAAATCACAACAGACAGACGCAACACTTACAAGGCTGAGAACAAGACATACACACTCTACACATTCATAGCTTGTGTCCACCAGCAATCCACCATGGTGTGAGAAATGTGGCGAACCACTTACGGTTCTTTACAATCTCGTCCAGTGCGATGAGTTGGATGCTCTAAGAAAATGCCCTTTTTACTGCCCTACCGACATCAGTTCCCACTACACCCTGATATGCTCATCGGTAAGTATCGGCTTTTAAACAGCAATCGCTTACCACGTTCTTAAACGATGTTCATAGCTTTGACCCCATATTTTGAGGTGATCCGTAGCACGACCTCTGTACCGTGGTCGTGGCTGCGGTGACTACATCTCCGTCATGGTTTTCATAACATGGAATTTTGCAGTTCACTTTCACTGCACATAATTCACGCTACGGTCATGATTCTATTACTATGTTTTTACCCGCGTTAGCGCGAGAAATTTTAAGGCCCCTTTACAACTACGCATCCTATCATTGTAATTCATAATTCTAGGCCATTCAAATGGCGCTCTTTTGCCATCAATTTGCCCTTGCGCCATTAAATACAACTCATCATCATCAGGTAGTCACTTCTTGTTTAGTCCTTGGAATGTCCGCTGGTTGGCGTACTTGTATATACAGAATATAAGATGAAAAGATGCGAGATGGTGGAACTTGGAGTGTTCACTATTAGGTAAGACGGAAGAACAGACATACAGACTGGTAGACAGACAGGCAGAAACACAGGTAGACGAACGCACAGACAGACAGATGAACAATCGAACAGAAGCACGGACACACGGATGAATGGATGGACAGAAGCATGGAGGCCCAGACGGACGGATGGACTAATGGACGCACGGACGGTCTTAGCCAGTTGCATTGCATTCCATGTCAATAAAAATAGTGTCACAACATATACACGGATTAAATGTAGATTAGCGGGGCGAAGCGTCCATCAGTCTGTCCGCGCGTGTGTCCAGGCATCCGTCTGTACGTCTATCCGTCCGTCCACTTCGCCCCCTCGTCATCAATCACCTCGCGGATATGCTGTGATTTTTATTTTCAAACAAGAAACTCGCTAGCAGACTGCTTTAGTCGGCGTTGCCAGGCAAGAGAGGTCAGAGCGTAGTAGAAGAGGTGGTGGTTTTGCTCAAGTGCGGTAGATGTCTTGATCTTAGCGTTCTTCGCAGGCTAGTACCTACCTGTTTTGAGGGCGTTGAAATTACCACATTCGACTGGGGAGGCACGAAGAGCAATTCCGCAGTTTTTCTAAGGTGGGATCCCAAGTGTTGAGCTGTGACAGTTATAAACGACCCTGGGAAGGATGCTTAAGAGGAGAGGGGAGCGAGCGAACGCTAGAAGATGCTGCCTGCGTCGGCGTTGCGGGGAGAGGAAGAAGCGTTGAAAATGAAGTTGAAGGATGTTCATGTGCAATGAGGGTGTAAACGCCGCCATTAGGACGGATACCAAGAGGAGAGATAGGGGAGCGAGCGTAAACTATCAGACACTTTTCACGTCAACTTTGCGAGGCGAGAGCAGGAGCGTAGGATATGAGGGGGAAGGAGGGCTTTGAGCAATAGAGATGTACATGCTGCGGGGAGTGCCAACACCCTCTAGAAAAATGTGAAGGCCTTACTTCTTTTTCTTTTCCACTCGCGCGACTTGAGCAGACGGGGCGGACGCATCAGGCGGCGAGCGCGTTTTGCCCGACACCTCGACACAAGGCATCCGCGCGTCCAGATCGCATTGGTGCAGTTTGATCGCGCGTCTCCAGAAACTCATTACCTGGCACGGATGTATACTGGTACATACTTCGCTGTTCAGTCGAACGTTTTTTCTTCGCTGTGAAAAGAATGTGAAATCAACCGCACCTCGATTCCGTGCAAATGCTATGTACTTCGATACAGCGGAAACTACACGGTGTACATGAAGGCACAAGTGTTCAGGTTCCCGAGAGGTCAAGCTCTAAGGGTCACTTGTATTCGCGCTGTGCCTTGGGAAAACCTACCGGTTACCAAAAGTTTCAGGAAAAGTTTTTTTCTTTACTTAGGTGTTAGTTAACTAAAGATAATATACGCGCATGTGTAAGTGGCTTAAGAGCCCCATGTTTGTGTAACCTGTAGCCGTAGCTTAGCTGATCGGAGCTTAATTTGCTTAGGTACGAGAACTTCATTTCATGAACGAGGACATCATTTGAGACGTGACGCATACAGATAAAGCAACTGGCCGCGTATTGTAAGTGCCGCTATCTCAAGTGGGCCTTTGCCCAGAAGCTATGCCGTCGAAGTTCCCTCTTTATTCGAGCTACTTCTCCAGAAATAGCGCAAATGGAGAAGATTCTGACTCCAAGCGCACGCGCAAAGTTAATGCAGCCATTCAGTAAACCATTGTTGAATCCAACGAGGCGTTTATCAGTGCACGCAAGGAGGATAAAATCAACAGTTTGAGAAAACATACTAACAACTTAAGGGGCCAAGTTTAAAGCTCCGGAATGTTTTCGATATAAATGAAAAGTTTGTTCTCATTCACATTGTCGATGGTGAAGGACCGCATGTGAAATACTCTGCGTGTAAAAAAGACTTGAGCGTGACACCGCCCGTTATAAAACGGCCGTAAAAAAGCTAGGTGCAAATCTCTGTGTTCCCGAAATCGCTAACCATAAAATGGGTATGGTGAAGCTCCTGGAAGGCATCGAAAAGTGGGATAGTCACCTGATGTCCAACTCAGTCCCCTAAATTGGAGAGGCTGTTTGTTTACTGCTTCTTTAGCTTTGCACGTGTCATGCAGAAGACGAAGCCAACTGTATTCGATTTCTGAAGGAGCAAGTCACCTTGCACCTTTCCAAAAAGAGCGCTTCCGCTACTCTTCCAATTTCATGAAATATTGCTGTATGTTTTTCGCTATATTCCCCATGCTTACGCGTTCTTACGTAGCCATGGAAGCAGCACCTTGCCGCATTTATTCACAATAATAACAGTACGATCATGTTATGAAATGAGTCCTCAACGAGGGGATTAGAGTGAAACATTCGTCAGCTACTTGACAACGAAAACTTCTGAACTTAAAGTTGATCAGCGCTTTTTTATGGTTATTGTTCATGAAATAGGTAAAAAACCTTACTTTGGCTACAAAGGAAGCAATGTTACCGCGCTGCACTTTATAGGACTGAAGATGCTAACTGTGTGCTCGTTTTCATGGTGCGCAGCCTGACGAGTAAGTTCAAAGAAGGTGCGCACATTGTGCTGGTGCACTTAGTCGAAGTGGAATTTCTGTAAAAGGCGGCTAAACTTGATTTGTGGTTAAGAAAATATTGGGTACAGGATTATGTACGTCGTCAGCGATAACAACTCTGCGAACATAATACCAATTTCACTTTTCAAATCAGCTGTGCGTAACATAAACGTGCACCATCATCCATCAGACCTTTCAAGGCTGCTGTTCTTCGTTATAGAGTGAGTGCACATTTTAAGATGCATACAAAGTAACTTGATCAATTAGAAGAATGGCCAAATTTGTTTCTACTTCTATGAGATCCAAGAAGACGAACTGGAATCAGAGCAAATGCAAACAGCGTCATTTACAACAATCAGGGACTTTCACGTCAAAGTGACCAGCTGTTGAAATATGACTATGGGCTGTCAATAAAAACCTCTACCCTTCAAATTTTGAAAAGCAGAACGTAAAGCTTGATTTTCAAATCTTCAATGTATATTTATCAGAGGCCTTACGTGCTTTCGGAGCAAAGCACAACCTATTTGCTTCCGAGCTCATGGCTTCATTCATCGAGCTCATACTCAAGGGGTAGAAAATGTGAAACGTCAAAACTCCATGAAAGGAAAAAAGGCTCACAGATCACTTCCAATAACCAGTGCTTTCCATGAATAGTGATACAATTTTAACGTTTTCTGAAGTCGCTGGATTAGTGAAAAAAAATCGCAGTATATCCACGGATTGAATGATGACGAATGGGGCAATGTTGTCGCCCGCCCGTCCGTTCATGCATCTAGTGAACACTTCAACTATCGCCATCTCACGTCTTTTTATTGCATATTCATCATATACAAGAGTGGTCATCCAGCAGATTTTCCAAGGACTAAAAACCAGAAGTGGCTACTTACTACTACCACTACTACTACACACATCGGTGACGCACGACCCACGCTCAAAGATCCTAGCACCTAAAAACAAAGGTCTTGACAAAGGTACTCTGGCAAAATGACTTACGCTGCTCTCGAACCCACCACGTAAGCGCTTGTTGATCTCGCTAGGTACAGCTTCGAAGAGCTTTGAATGTCGTTTGTTCTTTTTGGAGAAACTTCAGACCACACACTTTCATACAGTACCAAGAGAGCAATTTAGGTTGAGGTTGAGGATGTTGTATGTAGCCGGCGAATCTAGCCTTGCATAATTTGCAGGCAATTACCCCGCCAGGTTTTCTATTTGCTAGTTGTAGCTAATGTTTTTTGTTTTTCAACTAAGCACGAGCATGCTTTTAAAATACAAATCGTGCATAGCGTGACGTAACTCTGCATAAGATGGCGGCCTTTGTGCTATTCCACTTGTAGTATTGTGCCGGTACTCTATCTCGCTGCGCTATACACCAAAATTGATTGTCACTTAGCACCAGTCACATGCGAGGTCTGTAGCAATAAATATTTCAAGGGAAGTCGTGACACCTGTTTCCTGAAGGTCGAGGGACCACGCGGAAACACAATATCAGTCACGCTGTCACATGACGAGCCTAACTGTTGCAGTTCCTCAAATACAATTTGCTGTTCCTTCTTAAGCTCACGACATTTAAGCAAATAGTGTTCTATATCACCATTTTCCTTCCACTTCGAGCACCAGGGCGTCGCGGAGAGACTGATCTTGTGGAGCCTTGCTGGTGTACGCGCTGATCCCGTTCGGATGCGATGAATCAAGCAAGCCTCTTCCCCTGATAGCCCTTGTATCACACATGGCTGGTGAGGAGTCAGCCATAAAGAGTGAAAATGCTTATTGACAGCTTCTCGTAAGATAGGTTGATTGTCTTTGGGAGCCTTCTTCGTTCGTGTAAGCTCCAGAGCACTTCGGGCAAGTCTGTCAGCCGCCTTATTACCCGCTATACCCACATGTGCTCGAATCCATTGAAACTTGATGTTTTTACCAGTGTCATGCAGGTCTCTAAGGATTCGCAGTGATCTTTGAGTGCATTGATTCTAAAGCAATCTATGTTTTAGCCGCTACAAAGCGGGCTTACTGTCCGAAAACAGCACGACTTGTTGCTGCCTACAAAGCTTCAGTTTCTTCAGGGCTGCCTGAATTGCCACGCTTTCACACGCTGTCGATGAAACAATGCACTCAAGTCGCACTTCCCAGGACGCCTTTAGAGACGGGATCACAAACGGTGCAGCGCTTGCTCCGCGCACTATGTCGACTGATTCATCGGTGAAAACTTTCAAATGATCAGCCTACTTCAACATATTCAAGTACCAAAGAACGTACTTCTGCTGTGGGCGGGCAACGCTCGTTGTGCATCCGTGGAATCGCCACCTGACAGTCGACATCCTCATGTGACCAAGGTGGGTCTTTTCGAAGTTGTCTTTGTTTGAGAAAATCGATAATAAGATGGCGAAGTGTGTTGAAGGCCACGAAAGCTCGCGATTCCGTGCGTCGCCGAAGGCGACTGAGTAGTGCTCGTCCTGGGCTCGATTCGCCTAGTCGGCAAAGCTGTGTCAGCAGTTGTTGAGAGGCGAGAAGACGTAACGGCGGAAGACGAGCTTCATGAAGCACCTTTATGCTCGCTGTAATTTTTGGCACTCCCAAGGCAACTCTGAGGCCTTTACGATGAAGTTTTCCAGCCGTTCATACTGTGACTCACTCTGAGAGATCAGGGGCAATTGAAAAAGCACACGATTGACAATTAATGCCTCGTGTAACTTTATCATTTATATTGAGTGGCTCCCCCAGCTTGTTCCTGCCATCCTACGAAGAATGTTTACAAGAAGTGAAAGCACTGACATTGTCTTGTTTACTGCCTGTCGCCAATTCATCCTGGTGTCTAGTGTGACTACAAGGAATCTCATGTATTCAACTTGTTTAATTGATGCATCAGGAAGTAATGAATTCATCCTTGTTTCTCGTCTTCGCATACCTTGGAATAGCACTTTAGCGCCCTCGTTCGGGCGGCGCGCAAACCGGAGATCGCGCGATGGCGACGGAAGAAAATAAAGAAGGTGCTAGGCCGTGGCACGTGAAGCCACGGCTCACGTTCCGGGCTGGCATCGGTTATCGTTCGGGCGTGTCTCTCTTTCGCTCCTGTGGCATAAGCCTACAAGTGGTGACCCGGACGAAGACAATGACTGACTCGAATGCACCCTCAACCGAACAAGCCTCACGTCCGCAGATCATCTCGGCCGTGCAACTGCGTCTCCCATCTTTCTGGCCACAGGACCCGCAAGCTTGGTTTCATCACGTCGAGGCGTAATTCTCCCTGTACCGCATCGCCTCGGAAACGACACGCTACTATCACGTAGCCTCCGTCTTTCCTCCTGACGTTGCCAGCGAGCTCTCCGACGTCCTCTCCAACCCCTCGGACACTACGCCATATCAGCCCCTTAAAACCAAGGTGCTGGAACGATTGATGCCTTCAGAACGCGTCCGCCTACAGCAGCTTCTTGCAGAGGGGGACCTTGGCGACAGGCGCCCCTCCCAGCTACTGCGCCGAATGCGACAGCTTCTTGGGAAACACGACGTCTCTGCCCACTCAGCGTTGCTTCGCGAGCTCTTCCTCCAACGCTTTTCTCAGCCAATCCGCCTCGTCCTCGCGGCGGCCGGCGACGTCAATCTCGACCGCCTGGCGGAGCTCGCCGATCAGGTTCATGAAGCGACCTCCCCATCTGTCAACGCTGTCTTACCACCAGCAGACACAGCGATTTCGCGCCTTGAGGCCCGCATCGACGAACTCGCCGCTTCCATTGCCGCACTCCGGAGCCCCCTGCAGGAGACTCGTTCGCCTCGTTCCGGGCGTCGAGCTCTTCCACGCACACGAGATGCTCGGAGCCCCAGCCCTCCACCCCTCTGCTGGTACCACCGGCGTTTCCGACACCGAGCCACGAAGTGTACACCCCCATGTTCGTGGCAGGGAAACGCCTGCCGGGATCACTGACGGCGGCGTGTGATCTTCCTTCTCGTCCCAGCTGCCTTTTCATGGTCACGGACCAGCTATCGGGCGCCAGGTTCCTTATAGATACGGGCGCGGAAATTAGCGTTGTGCCCCCGACTAAGGCTGATCGTTCAAAGTCACAGGGGCTAGTGCTTCGTGCTGCCAACGCCTCGTCTATAGCAACGTATGGGATCCGATCTCTCACCCTCGACTTCGGCCTTCGCTGCATTTTCCGGTGGGTTTTCGTCATCGCAGACGTGGTTCAACCGATCATCGGCTCGGACTTCCTCTCATACTTCGATTTGGACGTCAGCGTGCGGCGGCGCCGCCTCATAGATGGTAAGACTCGTCTCTTCATCTCGGGAGCCCTGTCCGACATCGCTCCAATGGCCATCCGCATGCTGATACCTTCCTCACCGTTCGAAAAAATCTTGGCGAGTTTCCCGGAGTTAACTAAACCGTGCAACCTCACTCAGCCGCCTAAACATATGGTGACACACCACATCGTCACCCTGGGTCCACCGGCAGCCGCTCGACCACGCCGCCTGTTCGGAGACCGCCTAGGTATTGCTAAACGGGAGTTTGACCACATGCTGCAGCTCGGCATTATCCGCCCGTCGTCAAGCACTTGGGCTTCCCCACTGCATTCGGCGTCAAAGCGTGATCCTGGTGACTGGCGTCCTTGTGGGGACTATCGAGTGTTGAACGCCAAGACTGTCCACGACAGCTATCCTCTACCTCACATCCAGGATTTTACATTGCGCCTCGACGGCTGCACAATTTTCAGCAAAGTGACCATGTTAAGACGTACCACCAGATTCCTGTCGAGCCCGCCGACATACCCAAGACCGCCATCACGACGCCCTTTGGGTTGTTTGAATACGTACGGATGCCTTTTGGACTCCACAATTCGGCTCAAACTTTCCAGCGGTTCATTTCTGAGGTCACACGGGGTCTTCCTACTGTGTTTGCGTACCTTGACGATGTCCTCATCGCCAGCCGCACACCTGAAGATTATGAGCACCATCTACGCGCTCTGTTCCAACGTCTTCTGCAGTACGGCCTTGTTGTGAACGCCTCTAAAAGTACTTTCGGCGCATCTGAGCTCGAGTTCTTGGGCCACCACATATCATCCAAAGGAATACGCCCTCTCCGGTTCCACGTTAAAGCGATTCAGGATTATCCTCAGCCTACAACACTGCGCCAATTACGCCAATTCCTGGGGCTTGTGAATTTTTCCAGGCGTTTCATACCACACTGTGCCGAACTGCTACGACCGCTCACCGACCTCCTTCGGTCGACCGCCGACCCGTCCTCCGCTATTCCTTGGTCGTCAGAGGCCCAGGCCGCCTTTGCTGCTGCTAAGCAAGTGGTCGCTAACGCCGTGCTTCTCATTCATTCACGCAGCAACGCCCCTACTCGGTTGATGGTGGCCGCATTCAGCGTGGCCGTCGGAGCCGTCTTACAGCAGTGCATTAACTCCGAGTGGAGACCCTTGTCGTTTTACTCTCGGAAGCTACTTCCTGCTGAGACCCGCTACAGCGTCTTTGGCCGGGAATTACTAGCCATCTACGCTGCAATACAGCACTTTCGGCATTTCCTGGAAGGATGCTCGTTTTACGTGCTGACTGACCATAAGCCACTGGCGTATGTTTTCCGCACTAACTCATCCAAGTACGTGCCCCGTGAACTCCGCCATCTGGCTTATATATCGGAGTTCACGACTGACATCCGCCACGTGAAAGGAGCTGACAACACCGCCGCAGATGCCCTTTCTTGTATAGCCGCGGTTGACTCTCCACAGCCAACCATCGACTGGGCCTTATTCTCCTCGGCACAGCAGGATGATAGAGAGCTTGCCACTTTTCGGGAGAACCCCCGTTCTCTCCGACTACGCCTGGTGTCTCATCCATTATCATCTGAGCGCTTGTGGTGCGATGTCTCAGCTGACCTTCCCCGCCCTTTCGTTCCCGCTTCATTACGACGCACCGTTTTCCACTCCTTACAC
Organism: Rhipicephalus microplus; assembly: GCF_043290135.1. NCBI lineage: Eukaryota > Metazoa > Arthropoda > Arachnida > Ixodida > Ixodidae > Rhipicephalus > Rhipicephalus microplus. The sequence goes on along the minus strand of NC_134705.1, from coordinate 80,334,023 downwards.
GACATCTGTCACCCTGGCATTCGGGCTACTCAACGTCTTTTCACCCAGCGCTATGTCTGGCCCGGAATCAACGGTGATGTGCGCGCTTGGACGTGCATGTGCCTGCCCTGCCAGATGTCTCCCGTCATACTAAGACGCCGCCCCAACCTTTCCTTCCACCCGGCCGTCGTTTCGACCATGTTCATCTAGACATTGTGGGCCCTCTACCAGTGTCGCAGGGGTACCGTTATATATTGACCATGGTCGATCGCTTCACACGCTGGCCAGAGGCTGTTCCAATTCAAGATATCACAGCTGCGACAGTTGCCCGCGTTTTCATTTCTACGTAGGTATCTCGTTTTGGCTGTCCTGGCACCGTGACAACAGACCGTGGACGTCAGTTTGAATCCTCGCTGTTTACTTACCTTAATCGCATCCTCGGAGCCAGACATTGCCGTACCACAGCTTATCATCCCTGCGCCAATGGCATGGTGGAACGCCTTCACCGACAACTGAAGACCGCCTTGACTACCCGCCTCAATAGAGCCACCTGGGTTGATGCCTTGCCACTGGTGCTCTTAGGTTTACGAACTGTCATCCGGGCAGACCTGCAGTGCTCAACAGCAGAGCTGGTGTATGGCACTTCTCTACGGCTTCCGGGAGACTTCTTCACGTCAACGAAGCTACCAGACCAGCCACAGCAATTCCTACAACGCCTCCTCGAGTGCGTTCAAGACCTCCGGCCCACTCCACCCAGACCTTCCGAACACAAGACCATATTTGCCCACCCTGATCTGGACACTGCAACACATGTTTTCGTGCGCCACGATGCGGTCAGACCACCTTTGACACCAGCCTACGATGGACCATTCCGCGTCCCTCACCGCACCCCCAAAATGCCACTCTACTTCAGAACGGCCGTGAAGAGACAGTCAGCTTGGACCGACTCAAGCCGGCGTACCTGGAGACCGCCCTAGAAAGCCTCTCATCTACGACTGATCTTCCGTTGGAATACCACAAACGGCATGTCACATTCCGACTTCCAGTCTACATGGGGGGCCCTGTAGCGCCCTCGTTCGGGCGGCGCGCAAACCGGAGAGCGCGCGATGGCGACAGAAGAAAATAAAGAAGGCGCTAGGCCGTGGCACGTGAAGCCGCGGCTCACGTTCCGGGCTGGCATCGGTTATCGTTCGGGCGTGTCTCTCTTTCACTCCTGTGGCATAAGCCTACAGCATTAATTGACACTTTTCAGCTGATATTGTTAGTCCAATAGAGAAAAGATAGATTTGTGCGGAGAGTAGTACTCTTTGGCCGATCATTTCGAATCGCTTAAGCTGCCTTGCTCACAGTCTTGAGGGCATTGGGTAAACCAGTCATGGCCACATTGAACAACATTGGAGACAGGACACTGCCCTGTGGCACTCCTCTGGTGATTTTCCTTGAGCTACTGAGCACTCTCCCTAACTTCACATGCATCGAGAGATCACTAAGAAACGCCTGAACAAAGCGTGAAAGTTGCCCCATTATTTCCATAGATGCAAGATCACTAATTATCGCACCTTGGTACACGTAGTCGTATGCTTTTAAAACGTCCAAGAATATTGCCAGAGTTGAAAAGCCGTATGCTCGTTGGTGTTCTATGTGACTCACCAAGTCCAAGATGCTGTCCTGTGCACTCAACTATTGCCGAAACCCAGTCATACATGCTGGAAGGGCCTTTTGATTTTCCATCCAATATGTCAGTCGATAACAGACCAGCTTCTCCATCAGCTTACCTAGAGAGCAATCTCGCACTGCGATCGTGTACCCCCATGAGGATTATAGGAAGTGCAGGCTTCAAATTCGGTAGAGTTAGCTAGCGAACTGTCTTGAGTCCCTTGACTAGCCTGTGTGAGGAAGCAGCTCTGACTAGCCTGTGTCACGCTGTCCCTCAGTCCGCACCGCTCCCCTCGCTGCAGGTGTTGCAGGGGTGCCAAAGATCTCACGCCCTCCGAGCAGTATGCGGTAACGTCTCTCCCTCGCTTCACTTGCGCTCACCGCGTGTCAACTGTCTCTCGCTTCCCCTTCTCCACCACTCGCAACGCTCAAGCTCACTCCTCACGTGGGCTTCATCACACCCGCGCCACCTCTCTTCATCTGTCGGCGAGAGGCCAGGAGCTTTGATAATCTCGCGGCGCCGACAGTGTGGACAGCGTGCGGATGCTTGCCACGTGATCTTCCCGACGGGCGGACGCCATCGTGGCATGCTCCCCGCCAGTGTGCGGGTACGTTCCCTTGCTGTCGCTGGCATTGCGAGGGTAAGGGAAGCCAACCGCGTTCACGAATGGCCACGTCAACACAGACAAGACGCAAGCCAGGGAAGCCAAACGCGAGTGTTGGCAGTGGAAGACCAGCGACACCGACAGGGTGCGAGCCAACAACACCGATCGCGTTCGGGAATACAGACGGCACGCGGGTAAAACTGACGAGACGCGAGCCAATGAAACAGAGAGCAAGTGTTTTCAATGCGTCCCGCCTCTCGTGTTTTTGCGTTTTAAACAAACGTTTACTCGAGCAAACGCTACGCCGAGTTTCGTGACAGCACGCACTAACGTCAACGCCTGTTTCAACCGGGTCAGCGTCGTGCACATCGCTGCTGCTTTGCATCCCATCAGGGTTCCCTTCGGGGAAATGGTCTAGAGTTTTTCAACTGTCCAAGCACGCATGAGCTTTTCTTGAATTCCACTACTTCTTCCTCCTTTATGCCGGATCAACAATAAAGTTGTTTCACTCACTCACTCACACTTTAAGTTTCTTTCTTCACGCAGCGTGAGTAGTAAGTTGTGGTGAAAAGCGCTGAATCAGAGCCTTTCTTGTTCGAAGAAACTGAAAACCACTAGGTCGGGGTGGAAATTTCCTACACAACTAGACTGGTTATTTTCTGTTAGGCTTCTTGATTACACCCAAGTATTTTTAGCTGAGTTCTTAGCTGTTCAATCAGCCCTACGTAAAATTCACTTATCTGGACCTTCTGTAGTTGTAGTAACATATTCATTCTCGTTATGTTCTGCATTAACCGGTTCAACAGATTTGCGTATTCTAAGAATATTGCGATTACTTGTTCCTCCTTGTTTGCGAAAGCTGCGAATAATTTGAATTCCGGGACACAAAGAAATTGTGCTCAATAAAGTTGCGGACTCTCTGGCGAAAGCTTCTCTGGCAGGTGCACTTCTCTCTCTCCTTCCTTTTACGGCGTTTGTGGCCGCGGCAAGGTTCAGAAAGTATGCATTATCTGTGTTTACTCTAAGTCTCGATTCATCACTAGACGTTCTGCTCCTACATTTCCCTTGAAGCAGTAAATGATGGGCAGCAAGGCGGGCTTAAGTTGTAATAACCAGAATGCGTGTCAGAATTCCAAATCTCAACATTCACATGCACCGAACGGGTGTAAAGTCTCACCATTTTGCTCGTATTACAACTAAATCGAAACTATCGAACACTCCTTGTTCAGCTGCCGACGTTTTTTTTTTCTTACACAGGAAACGTAGTATCGAAACTATATTGCAGCAATGTGGTCTACCGATTACGTCAGCTGTTATGTTATCATTTGGGGCCACTGCGCTCGGACACTCGGACAAAAATATTTTAGAAACAGTCGAAAAGTTCATATGCGACTCTAATAGATTTGGTGGGTGTATCAACTACTAAAAATTTTTATTCAGCCTTCCTTGTCAAAAGATCATCAGTCTCTTGGAGATTACACAAAATAGTGCAACTTAAAAATACAATCATTCATAATTTGCGTTATATTATTATCATCTCAAAATCTTTCTAGCTTTCACAAAATAGTAATCATAAATCCTGTATATGTGATCCGCCTGACTCATGGCCGATCTTCCAGAATTGGTAGGTGCCCAAGATCCAAGGATCATCATCATCGTTATCATTTGCTGTGACGTTGGAGCTTTGCGAGTCGTACTTGAGAGTTTAAACGAAGCGTCGTCCACTCACCACTGCGCATAGATGTAGCGTCTCAAGCTGGTGCAATATAATACATCGACTTTACGCTGCTTTGCGCGTCTTCCGGAAACTCGTTTAAATCGACTGCAAAAAAACAGCGAAGCTAAGTGAACGCACCGTCACACACATCTGACTCGTCTTCACAAGGAAAGGATAGGTGCGTTGGGGGCAGACCACTTGGACAGATGCACCTGACATCGCAGCAGGTGAAATGTCAAGTGTTTCTCACTTCATACTGTACTGTTTTCTTCAGAAATCGATTATGTATACTTTCGAGAGAAGAAAAAAACATGTTGGTTTTCAAGTGTTGTAAAATATAATCGAATAAGTTTTGATGCCAAATCTGGAACGCAATGACAGAGCAATGCATACCCTCATAGTTAAATTTGCCCATGTTCCACTTTTACTGCCTGTTTACAATTATTTAGGTTATGAAGTTTGCGTAGAAAAAAATGAAGCAAGATTTACTTAGACATAAGCTCATATCAATTTCTTTTACACTCGAAAAAGAATCGTCGCCAATCTCAAGAATGTAATCCTTCTGAATCAGATTCGAAATCTCTAGTTCCCAGAATTCTCAAGGGGTTACCAGTGCCGCTGAATGAGCCCGCGTAGACCCTAGCGCCAGATTACCCTCTAGGTATTATTTTATGAACCTCTGTGATTCAGACAGACTGACTCGAACATCAGTTTGGAAAGTATGAACTGCTGGAAGGCGCACAATGGCACATCTCACCAGCCAGGCTCTTATGAAGATGCAGAACGTCCTCCCAGTCTTCGTCTACGCTGCAGGTTATGCAGTATACCGGACGCTTAACACGTTGAATTGCAAGAAACGCCAGGACTCCTTGACCGTGGACAAGAACATCAGAGTTTCTGCCACAAACTAACGTTATGGCGTGGTGAAGCAGCTGGACTGATGAGGTTTTAGTTTATTCAGCAATGTTTGCACTTAACGGGTTGCTCACAACTACGTTGTTGTGGAGCAGCCTGCCACAGTGCCAGACCTGCTTCTGATGCCAGAACAATTCAAGGTCGTAACGAAAATGACGGTGCTACTGCTGGCTAGTGAACACCAGTCCAACTTCAATACATGTGAGAATAGCCACACAAGTGCAGCAACCAATTTTTGCTGAAGAACAGTTTTAGGAAGCTGAACGACAAACTTCTCAAGGCTGCCGATAAATGAAGCCACAAATCTCGAGGTCAAGTAACTGCATGCATTGCTTTTAATATAAAATAGTACGATAAAAAACTGGGCCGTGTAAATAAATCTGTTCTGCCACTATTTTATGTCGTCATTTTTTTTAAACACGCGAATGCTTGTTTTTGCAGAAACAAAATGTTTCCGCGCAGTGCACCTGTGAGACAACTTCTCTTGAACAGCACTACATAATTTTTTTTAATATCAACGCACCCCATCGCGTGATGTCATGCGAAGAGAGCTAAGGCCTTCAAATTTTTGTAGAGGATGTTGGAAGGTATTCCCAGAGGAAAGGGCGCGTGAGAGAGCGTAGGAAAGGAGAGGGGAGGTAACGCGCATGCGCAGCAAGGGTGGTCACGCCACACACTAGATTGAACGTGACCATTACAGATTTTGCATCTATAAACGAGAAAGCACGCATCTGTCGCGGTGCGTTGAACCAGCTGCACCTCCCGATCTGCAGCTCATGGCGCAAACCACGCTAACCATTAAAACCAGGAAGGATTCGTTTGCAAAGATAAAGGCAAGCCATTTATACACACCACATAATCTTTGCAGGTCCTCAGAGCTCCGGAGCTTCAGCGTGTTTTCATCGTCAGTATTCAGATGGTGGAAAGTTGTGTTGGTTTTGGGTGAGGGTTGGGCACGCTACGAACGTCATCGTCTCTCGCGTTTCGGTGGGTTCCGTATGCACGGAGCGTGGTGGTTCCTCCGGCGCGCCTGCTTATCAAAATTCTCATTCTGAAGAGCACAAAGATCACTTCGCTTGCTTCCGGGGTCACTTGTACGAAAGAAGCGCGCTACGGACACAAAAAGAAGGAAGAATTCTTACAGTTGTTCGCGCTTGTTTGAAGTGTATTTCTGCGTTTGTTTCGTGCGACTTTCATTGTCTCAAAGCACGCTTTATATGTCGAGCTGTGACAGTTGTCAGTCCTTGCTCACACTATATATGCTCATTTCGTGCGTGGTGGTGGTGGTAAAACTTTATTTGACCAAAGGATTTGGGCACGTTTGTCCCGAGGTCCTCGCACGACCCGCCTGCGTTATGCGTTCATCAGTTCATGTATTTGTTCTGCTTGAGGTGCGCGCTGAAAGTTTCGAGCTGCTTGCCCTTCTCCGCATGGCTTCTCAATTTATTGCTGTAGCATTCATTCCTTCGTCCACGTGGCGAAAGAATGCCGAATAAACGGTCAGCTACCTCTGTGACGACAAGATTCACTTTCGTTTCGTAAAAACTTAAAGAACGAGAGATCAGCTACTTTTTTTCATTTCACGCCATACCGGCAATAGGCAACTATGGCAGCGACGGACAGCAGCACCTTACTGGCGATCTTATAAAAGCTTTCACTGTAAATATCTTTGCTTGGTGGCATGCCGACCACCATAAGGTCAATCTGAAAGAGATCAATGTAAACCCCATTTTACCAGGTACGCTAACGTAGAAAACGAAAACACATGGCATTATGCGGGAATATATTTAGAGAACATATCGAGCGAACGACGAACAAAAGAGAGGAAAGATGTTAGGAAGAAAGGGGAGAATAATTCGTAGCATACAAAGAAGATTAAAAAGATTTCGACAGAAAGAAAAGGAAAAAAGAGATAGACGAAGACAGGCAAAAAAGGTACAATAAAAAAATAGGGAAAGATGTAGATAAAAAGAGAGAGAACAGGAAAGAAAGAATAATCGAGAATTAGAAAAATACTTAGAGACACCGAGATTGATTGATTTGTGGGGTTTAACGTCCCAAAACCACTATTTGATTACGAGAGACGCCGTAGTGGAGGACTCCGGAAATTTTGACCACCTGGGGTTCTTTAACGTGCACCCAAATCTGAGTACACGGGCCTACAACATTTCCGCCTCCATCGGAAATGCAGCCGCCGCAGCCGGGAATCGAACCCGCGACCTGCGGGTCAGCAGCCGAGTACCTTAGCCACTAGACCACCGCGGCGGGGCTAGAGACACCGAGATAGAAACGAATAAGGGTAGACAATGACAAAGAAGACACATAAAAGTCGTCAAGCGTGCGTGGAGTGCTTAGCACCGCCACATTCAAAGAAAGCTAGAAGAGCGGAGCGGAACTTCTACATCTATTTTTCTGCCACTATTCAGGCCACTCCTACAGGTAAACTTGCGCGGTTTTCACTACTCCATATTTCGTCGCAGTTTTCGGGCAGTGGGAAAAAGCCCACCATGTTAATATAGGTCATTCTTTGTAAATGCATGGTATCCGCTGCACACTTGTATTGAATTATGTGCACTTCGTTGATACTGTGGCTGACGACCAATAAGAATTATGCCAGAGGCTCTTCTAATAGGTTGGAGCTCTCGATGACCCAGTCGCTGCGCCATTCACATTCGGTGACTTCTGGGCATTACTTTAGAGTTCTAAAACGCTGTACACTTTTTTACGCAATTCCTTACCCGGCATAAAGTCTGAATAGGGTCAGGTTACAACGGAGGTACCACCACGAGCGTAACTCAGTGTTGAAGTACTTGACTGCCACGCACAGGACCAAGGTAGGATGTCCTTTCTGTCCTCAGCATTTTTATCATTGTCTTTTAATGTCGCGCTTTTGTGGTTACGGACACCAGCGGTGGTAAACTGCGCTGCTAGAATCGGCCCTTGTAGGGGGTTTACACCAGCTTTCACTCTAACTGAAGAAACAAGAGAGAACAGGATACGAAAACTTGATGATAGAAGCAGAAAAATAAAGAGTAAAAAAAGGTCACCTCGCTGAGCACTTCATTTCAATTTCTTTTTTCTGCATCTCCTTCGAATGAAGTCATGACCCTATTGCAAAAACCAGCGCCACTGAATACCAGCGCCAATGGATACCAGCGTCCAACGCCATGCCTGATTATGGGCCCAGTATGGCGCTGGTACCAGCGCCTCCTAGCGCAGATACTGGAACGCTGGAGCGGCAGCGTCCTAGTACTCTGCGCAAAATGGCTTCACAGGGTTAACACGGGCTGCCCATTCACCATAAATAAATAAATTTATAAGCAAAGCAGCGCGCAATCACATCAAAAAAATAAAAAATGGAAAAAAATAAAACACCTTTTGACGGGATTTCAACTCGCCACCTTCTGATTACGATCTGTGCACACTACCCACCACGGCACGCCAGAACGTACGTGGTGGGTGGTAAAATGACCATTTATCCGAAGAAACACGCCGTTCAACTTCATGTTTACATGTCGCGGAGTCAAGATTGACGTGATATTCCTTTCCCAATAACAATTGCACCTTGATTCAACAGGAACGAATGCCTTCAAGGCATCGAATGACGTGCGGATATTAGCACCAGCGCAAAGTTTTTTGAAGCATCCACGTCTTAACTGTGAAAAATCTCGAATTGACTGAAGAAGCAGCCACAGATTGTCGGCTGTTGCTGCCGATAGTTTTTTTTTTCTTTGATAGCCGGTTCTTGCACTTGCTACTGGTCAACATGTACAGAAGATGTAAAACGTCTTCTTCAGTAGATAACCGCGCACACGAGTGAATATTGACTTTTTTTTCGCGTAAGCGACGATGTAGCTATAAAATATCATCATAAAACGCCGGAAGAAGAAGAAAGAAGACCGCTGCCTAGAGCGAGCGCGCGCTACTTCACTTCTTCTAATAAACCGTATTCGTTCGAAGCAGTCCCTGGTCTCGATCGTCCTAATAATGGTGCCGTGAACCAGGATACTACCTCCTCGTCGGCAAGAAAGGTCAACCTGCCACGGAGCAGCAGAGAAGAAAACGGCGGAGGAGCAGAGGATCGACCTGAATCGAGCGACGAGACCACGGTGGACAGTACGAGAATCAGAACGAACGATTGAGAAGTAAGGAGTCATTGTTGACCGCCTCAATATGAGCAAAGAAGTGATAACGAAGAAAAGGAAAGCGCTTCGCTTCCAGATCACGCGACTGATTAACGCAGCTGAGCAGCAAATTAATGATGGATCTAACCGGGAGCAGCTGCTTACAACGCAGGCGCAGATTAAAGCAATAAGCGACAGTCTCAAGAGCGTGAACGAGCAAATGGAAAAGTTTTTAACAGAAGACAATGCCGAAGCTGAATTCGAAAGCGTCATAGTGTACGACATGAAATTAACGATGTTCTTATCTGCAATAGAAATCAGACTTCGACAGCCTGAACAATCGGATTCAAGCAATAGGACAAGGCAGGTGACGCCTTCAAGTACAGGACAAGAAGCAACGGAACTAGTTAAGCTACCAAAGTTTGAAATGATAAAGTTTGGGGAAAATCTTTGGAGTGAAACCGCTTTTGGTCTCAGTACGAGTCGGCAGTTCACCTGAGACTGAACATGAGCAAGGGACAGAAGTTCAATTACTTGTTAGCATCACTAACCGGAAAAGCTGCGGCTGCTATTGAAGGACTTCAGTACTCGGCAGGGGAAAATTATGATAACGCAATCAAAATACTGCAAAAAACGTTCGGAAATTGGGAACATTCCATTGAAATGCACATGAAAAAGCTATTGAGTTTGGAGAAAGTGAGGTCTGTTCAAGATACCGATGACTTAAATAGGCTAGTACAGGGAGTGCAAGTTAACATATTGGCACTCAAGTCACTAAAAGAGGAAACCGAGAGCTATGCGCCGATGTTGTTACCGGTATTGAAAAGAGCCATTCCACCAGAATTACCAGTGCAGTTCAAGTCAAAAGAGGCTATGAGAAACAGCTCAGCTTCAGAAAACGGTGAGCAAAACAACGCAACGGGAAAAGCGTACGAGGAAAAGCTTGACAGGCTTATGTTATTCTTAAAAGGAGCAAGTGGCTTTTCGTGAAGAAACACAACGTGAACAAGAGAGGATAACTGCAAAACCAAGAGACAATCGCGGACAGATGCGCACAACTTCAAGCTTCTATAGCTCAGTGGACAGAATATGCTTATTCTGCAAGCAGAAAACCCACGCAACCGAAAACTGTCGTAGGAGCATTCCAATGAATGAAAAGAAATTTATGCTTACCGAAAATAGAGCATGCTTCAGATGCACGCGACCAAACCAACTGCACGCATTCGCAAGGCCCAAGTGAAATGCAAGCAATGCAAGGGACGACATGCCACGTCCGTGTGTAGAACGGTGATGCAGAAAACAAGGGCAGAGCTTGTCTCAACACCGCAAGCCAAAGCGACGACGTCTACGCTACACGCAACCCAAAATATCAAGTATAAGATTGTGCTTTTGCAGACGGCTGTAGCGTGCGTAGAAGGAGAAACATGTGGCCGACATTGCTGTTTGTTATTAGACAGCGGGAGTCAACGTTCATTTATTGAAGCGGGATTAGCGAAAGAAATAGGTGCGAAGGTGTTGCGATAGGAAAGACTGACGATTGGTTCATTTGGAGGAGACGAAAAGGTCAAACTAATGAACGTGGTGCAAGTGACTGTAGGATCACGAGAAACAAGCACGACAACAGTGATTGAAGCGTTACAAGTGGACGTCATCTCGCACAGTTGTATACCCACTCCAACTAAGAAATTCAGCGAGAAAATGAAACTGCTAAATATGCAAGTGGCTGATCACAGGACCAAGACGACTGCAACACATTCTGTAGAACTACTGATCGGCTCAGACTATTATTGGGAATTCTTTACTGGTAGAACTCAAAGAATTGAGGACAGACTTATGGCTGTAGAAACTATACTGGGATGGGTACTGCAAGGGCCGTCAGAGCAAAGCAAGACAAAACTAACACATAATCAAGCAGTTATGGTTCTGAAGGCCGAAGCTGCGGAGACAGAACTCCAGCAAGAGCTACAGAAATTCTGGAGCCTGGAGTCAATGGGGATCACAAGAAATAGTTTGGATAACACCGGAAATGAAGTGGTCGAAGAATTCGAGCACAAGATTGTACAACGAAACGGTCGCTATCAAGTCAGCTTGCCATAGAAACAGGACGTAAACTTGGAAAGCAACAAGAAAAATGCGATAAAAAGACTACAGCAACTGACTGAAAGGCTGCAAAAAAATGAAGACATGCTGTATCGCTATGACAAAGCTATATCAGAGTATATGGCATTAGGAGTCGCAGAGGAGGTCCAAGAGCCATCAGAACAGCCAAATGCACTTTGCTACTACATGCCACATCATGCGATGTTAGAGAGGACCGAGCCACAACAAAGGTTCGAGCATTGTTTGACGCCTCATCACATTCTTGAAAAGGCATGTCTTTAAACGAGAACCTTGAGGCAGGACCCAATTTGTATGAGAACATGCTATCGCTGCTCAATAATTTCCGAAAAGAAAAGGTGGCGTTAGTTGGAGATGTTGAAAAGGCATTTCTACAAATCTCTATACATGAAGAGGATAGAGATGCAATGAGATTTTTATGGTGGAAGCATGACGCTGAAGGAAGGTTAACGAATGAAGTGCAAACATGGCGCATAACAAGAGTAACGTTCGGAACAACACCAAGCACGTTTATACTGGCAGCTACAATAAACACCATGTGAAACAAGTGGAAGTCCAGTTTCCTGATACTACAAGGACACGGCAGAAAGCGATCTACGTGGATGATGTCATTTTGGGAGCAGCAACGCTTGATGAAGCGGTCAAGTTGTACAAAGAGGCAAAGCAAGTGTTCAGAGAGGCAGCATACTTGATAGCAGTATACCACGATGGAAGCAAAGAATTAAGGCTGGTAACAGCAAAAAGCCGCGTAGCTCCAATTAAAGAGCTGACATTGGCGCGACTTTAACTGATGGCAGCGGTGGTAGCATCAAGTTTATGCGACTACATCAAAGGTTACTTCAACGAAAGTTTTCAGGAAATACACTGCTGGACGGACTCGATAATTGTGCTGCACTGAATCAAGAGAACAAGCAAAAGAGATCCGTTTGTTGCCAACAGAATCGCAGAAATTAGAGAAAAAACACTTCAAGCAAGCTGGTCATTCGTTCAAAGTGACGACAACCCTGCTGACCTACTTACACGAGGAATAAGCGCAAAGGCATTGATAACGTCAAAGTTATGGTGGAACGGTCCCGAATGAATAACATCACTGGAAAAGAACTTAGTAAGCATATTTGGCACAAATACAGACGTGGAAGACCAGCATAAAACACAATGTGACCAATGCATGGTAAGAGCCGAAATTGCGCCAATCTTGGAAATTGAAAGGTATTCATCATACGGACGGCTTATAAGAGTGACAGCATGGATGTTCAGAGTCATAAACAACACAAGAAAAGAAAATCACAAAGGGCAGCTGACAGGAAAAGAGGTAACAAATGCAGTGAAATACAGGATAATACAGACCCAAATATCACTGAGACAAACAAAGGGTGAGGCCTATTCAAACAATCGATCATTTAAAATTAATGGACACGAAGTCTACCTTGATGACGATGGAATCATCAGACAGAAAGTACGATTGCAGTGCAGCCAATAATTCAACAAGCACGTAATAGTATTTTCAAAGGATGAGCATTTCATGGAATTGCTAATACATCACGTGCATAAAATGGTATCACATGGAGGAGTTCCAGTGACGCTGGCGCCACTTCGAACTAAGCTCTGGATATTGCAGGGTAGACAAGCAGTGAAAAGAGTTCTAAGCATGTGTGTCGCCTGCAAGAGGCATAACTCCAGACCGGCGACTCAAGACATACCTCCACTTCCGGCAGACAGTCACTGAAGCAGAGCCTTTAAAAATTACAGGAGTCGACTTCACAGGACCTCTTTACGCAAAGGAGAAGTACCAGACTGTGAAGCAATAGGTACTGATATTCACCTGCGCGGTACCGAGAGGAGTACACTTGGAAGTTACCAACGATTTGTGATCGTAAAGTTTACTACAAGCATTCCGACGATTTACAGCTCGACGGGGAATGCCAGTAGTAATATACTCGTACAACGCCAAAACATTTATAAAAGCTGGAAAGGAAATCTATAGAATGCTCGAAACAATTAAAAACAAGGTCTTGAATTACTGCAGTGGCCAACAAATTCAGTGGAAAACGATAGCCGAGTGCGTGCCATGGTGGGGAGGATTTTACGAGCGCCTCATAAGAAGCTTGAAGACGTCGATGCGAAAATTAATATCGAAAAGCGCAGCTTCGGTAGAGGAGCTACGCACTATTGTAGCAGAAGTTGAAGGAACACTGAACAATCGACCATTGACTTACGTATATGGAGAACCTGACGAGCCGATGCCACTAACACCGTCAGATATCATAGGTCGACGGCGACAGCTTCAAGATGGACAAACAAGACTGTACAACGGTGACATTGAATAAGCATGGCGACGCAGATGCGAACTCGTGCGCGCTTGGTGGAAAAGATGGCATCAAGAATACATCAAGAAAATAGGAGCTACGGTTAAAGCCAAGACGCGGCAAGCAAAACCAATCTTACAGGGTGACATCGTGTTGGTTGAGGACAACCCTCCAAGAACATTTTGGAAAATGTGCCGCATTGAAAAACTCTACCCTGGGCGAGATGGAATAACAAGAGCTTGCCTCCTTTGCACAGGCTAAAAAGAGCTGCTAAGAAGATCGGTGAACCACATATACCCTATGAAAGGTTGTTTCAAATAGTCCGCGAGATCTTATCACATTTCAACTTGGGTGGGCGGGAGCCTATAAAATATCATCATAAAACGCCGGAAGAAGAAGAAAGAAGACTGCTGCCTGGAGCGAGCGCGCGCTACTTCACTTCTTCTAATAAACCGTATTCGTTCGAAGCAGTCCCTGGTCTCGATCGTCTTAATAGTAGCAGTACACATCTGGCGTGACAGATTACCAATTTGCAGTTATATCGATACCTGCAACTAAGAAACCGCTGAATAAATTACTAATGGAACCTGCTGAAAAAGTATACCAGAGTGTTAGTTCACTAAGGCGTACCAAATTACTAACTCAAAATTGCGTGTTCTTACATACGAGACAGAGAAGTACCGGCTCCTGCACTCAGAAGGAAGCTTTCGGTGGCAGCCTGCGTTGCTGAAAGCACGACACATCAATCGTCGCCGCTCCTTGTGTGGGCACCGCACACGCAGAGAAATCATTGATTTAGGCTCAGAAACGTCTAAACTGTACTATACAGTCATTTTTACATTTTTTAATTGTGTCTACCTAAAGTAAAAAGCGCCGGCAGCATGTACACCAACGCCGCCTGGCACGATAGGCTTCGCTAGGACGAGGCACTGGGTAAGGCCGCTCTCGAAGGAGCTGAGTTGCGATGCTTGAAGTTTCTGCATTTGAGCTTTGAAACATTTCCGACTGTTACCTTAACTCTACCTGAAGTAAGCAGGAGGTCAATAATTGCCAGAAATGCATTTAGGGAGTGACGATACCGAGCGACAGCCGTTTTTCTGGCCTCCGCTGGCAGTATAAAGCGGGCATGTCAGTGTAAGGATATATGCAGGTATATCGATTCCAACAATTGAAAAAGAACACCCATTGAAATACCAATGCGATCCGCTGAAAACGCATGCCAGGGAGTCAGTTCATAAAGCCGTACCATATTACCAACGGGAAATGGCGTGTACTTCCATATTAGTCTTAGAAGTACCGGCTAAGTGCGGCCGGCAGCTTTCGGTGACTGCCGGCGTAGCTGAAAGCGCGACACATCAAACGTCACCGCTCCTTGTGCAAACATCTACACTATACTTTGCAGTTATTCTAACACTTTAAAATTGTGTCTACACGAAGCAAGAAGCGCCGGTACCATATACATCAACACGGCCGGCACGACAAGTTTCATGCTCGCTGGGCCGGGCACTGGGTAAGACCACTTTCGACGCGGTGAGTTGGGATGGTTGAAGACTCTGCATTGGAGCTTTGCAACATTTCTAACTGTTACCTGAAGCAAGTAGAAGGATAAGCATGGCCAGAAATTTATTTATGTGGTGTGGCGGAATCAAACAAGAGCTTTTTTTTCTCGCCTCCACTGGGAAGCCTTGCGAAGCCATCGAGAGAGCTCATTTACGTTTCGTCAAATTGGCGGCAAAAGACAGTTTCCTGTTTCTGTTAGGAGTGGCGTGCAGCTGCAGGCTTACAAACAATGCAACTTGGAGTCGTTACAGCAATACACGGATGATGCGAACATGGCCGGTATACTCAGGAGTATATGCAAAAAAGGTGCATTAAAATTGCTGTGATACTTGCGTGTGCCACAAAAGTTACGTATGCTCGGTATCTGTTAGGGTAGCACCTCTCGGTGCTGTAGAATCAAGCGTTTTATATTCAACGTCTCCGAAACATACCACGGCACACGCTACAATAACGTGAACGCTGCGTTGGTAGAAACAGTGCGTGCTCCAGTATACAGCAGCACTTGCCAGTGAAAATTCCAGCGGTTCCAGCGCTTCGCAGTGTGCACCAGCATCACAGTGATTAAGCCAGCGCGTCTACCATTGTGACACAGCTTTTTCCCAGTGCGCCCAGTGAAATGCCAATGAATACAAGCGTGTATCAGAGCCTCCAGCGTGTACTACAGTGTCAAAAAACGTACTGGCATCGCGCTGGAGACGCTGTTTTTGTAATAGGGAATTATTACACTGCAGTTAAAATTCAAATATATCATAAGCAATTCTCATTGGCAATATTTGTTGGTTTAAATAGTTTTGCATAAGAAATAAAGAAGTTTCTCAAGAAATTTCCTTTTTTCATACTAATTACACAATCTTACCATATTCATAGGTATTGCATGGAAAGAAAACTCCAATTAATAGCTTTCACTGTCGAGTGAAGACCAAAGAATGCCTGCGAGAGCCCACTGTCAGTTTCTTCAATTTTCTGTTAGTTTTATTCAGCGTATATTTTTTCGGAGTATCAACTTTAAAGTGTTTGATAAATGTTGTAAAAGTTTCTTGAGGTTCTGTTCGTTGGTTTTGTGGCGTTAGTAACGTACACACGGCAAAACAATGTGAGGTGGCACATTATGGCTGCTCATTTTGTCAACTTACGCAATTCTACACACATTAAAATGTACAATACCTTAAACCGAGCCATGGCGTGGTTACCCTACCTGACATTTCTATACTTTTATCTCTCTATATATATCTTCTTGCTTTGACGTGCTTATCCAAATGAAGTGTAACCTGTACACTGAAAGTATGAAGCACTTTACCATTGCTCAACCTTCTAATTTTAGCTCCTACAGAACTCGTAAAAGCCTATAACAATAGGGTCATTTACAACAAAACTTCTAGCATCTTCGTAGTACAAATGAAATTCGCGATGATCCATTGTAAGAAGCGCACAATGTTGGCAAGACAATATAGAAAACTGAAGGCTTTTTCCCAGACATTGTTTTTTTGCTACCTAATTTGTGCAAATTATATAAAAGCCACCCTCACTGCATACTGTGGCGCCCACACCTGGCTTTCCTATAAGGTATCATGAATTGTTTGTGCCTTCTGCGACTTCTCAATGCATCGGTACTTCTGCTTTCTGCAAATTGGGAAGGTCAGTTATTTGTACTTGGACGTACACAATTTATTCAGAAAGGAACAAAATTATCGCCCAAGGTGTCAGCTTCATCCACTCAAAGGCCACAACCACCACCGCGTCCTCCAGGGAATCCCTTTCCTCCATTCCGTAAGTAAAACCGATTCTGCTCATATATGGAAAATGGATCCGACGCAAACAAGACTTAAAAAAATGGCAGTTCACCTAATTTAATTCACTGCGATAGCTGTGGGCGATCCCGAAAGTGTCCACCTTTGTTCGTCTCCTGTTTTCTAGGTGAACTTTGCTCATTCACTAATGCAGTACTTGGAAATTATAATAAAGTCAATGGTTAGACGGTTGTTGGCTGGGTTGCCGGCCACGTGTGCTCTCGGACATGTGCCATCAATACCATCATTATTATTCTGACAACGCTCACTGCAGAGCAAAGCCCCCTCCCGTGTTTCTAAAGTCATCCTGGTCTTCCTCTTCATTGGGCGACACGCTGCTTCCGTCAACAACACAATGTCATGGGCCAAACTAACTTTCTCTCTTCCCGTGGGCTTCACTTAGAATCGTCTGATGTTCTCATTTTCCTGCTCTTTCATTGTCTTCTGGCGACATTCCGCGCCCATGCACATTTCATCTTGACCGATACTGAATTTTCTAAACCCCCGTTTATTTGTCACCCACTCTCCTCTCTTGACACTCTTGAAGTTACAGCTATTTGCTTTGCCTGCCACTAACCGTCGTTTCTGGTGCATAAGGGTAAAGATAATATGAAGGGAAGAGTAAGAATTTTGTGGAGCATGTTTGGCTAGTATTCGCAAATAATGTATGGCAGTATACCAGTGTGGTTCAATGTAAAAATATACGGACAGTTTTCCACGGCGGCGAATGGGCGCGGTCACGTTTGAACAAGTCATCTAATGGCCTTATTATTTCTACTTCTGCACCGTCGCTGATGACGAGCTGATCCGCTACCGTCACTTGTGGGGTGAAGGCCAGCAAAACGGGTGCAGTGTGCATAGACATCAGACTCTGGAGTTTCGCTGGCACGCAGTCTCACCTTTCGAAGCAGCTTTGAGTAGTGCAAAGCCCAACTCTCGTGCACAGTTTGCTGCACAACCAAGTGCAACTGCAGCGTGCGGAACAAACATTCAGCTAAATGGTAAGTGTGTTTGCGCATTGAACACTTAGAAAACGAGCTGTGAGTTTGTCTCCGCTAGTTGGACACGTCACTAAACCACCATAAGGGCTTGCGGATTCACTTGCCGGAACAACGGCGAGAACATAAGCAGACGCTACAGCTCCGCGCTCTTCAAAACCTACCCCGGTCGACGCTACTGTTGCGTTGTGAATTGCCACGGACGTAGTTTGCTTCAGTTTTGCTGATTTCTGCAGGTTTTACGAAGCAGAACGGCGAAAATGCTAGATACGGGCCGTCGCAAACGTGTTTTATAAGTGAAATAATTGCGTTCTGCACAGCCGGCTGCATCAAAAAGTGTTTTAATGAAATTGATATGATAATGCACCCAATCTTTACCACGGTACTTTGATTATGAAGTTTAACAGAGCCACTAACCGTAGTCTTCACTGTGCAATAGTAAACAGGTGACGCGCCCTATAAACATCTCACACGCCATGACTGCCGATTATCTGAAGTGGCCATCGCTACGCAGCATTACGTATGAATGGCTTTGAAGGCTTCAAGTTCGTTCTTTAACTAGGAAATCTCAATACGTACGTCACACAGGTAAATCACAAAGTGATCGCGACCACAATTAGGCTTTTTTTGTTGTTGTTTGTCTCCCCGATTGCTGGAGCTATCTCGGAGGCCTCTGTTTTGTCTTTCGTTATTCACAGAGAAAGTGGACACGCATGCGTCCCCTTTTTCAGTATATAGAAGCGCAAGACAACCGTCAACTTACCACTACAGCAACAGTTCAACGCACAGGAAGCGAGAGATGGATAGGGAATGCAGCTCCAAAGACAAAAATCATCAGGGCCTTTCGTGCCGGATAAAGCGAGCTTCGTACTACTGATCATACGATAGATTGCTCGTGTATGTACTTTGTCACTTTAACATCAGGTATATACCCAAGTTTAACGCATTTAGGCGTTGAAGAACGCACGTCGGAGTGCTTGCCTCAAACTCGATGTCATGCGATGCTCGCTAGTACTTGAATTACAGCACACCAATATAACTGAAACATCTTCTGCGTTGAACCCGCAGTTCACCTTGATGAGCTTCCTACTTTTCTGAAGCGAGGTTGGATTGGCGGAAGAAGCTTGCCAGCTCCTTTTTTCTGAGAAACCGCGCCTCAAGAATAACGTAACAGGAGAGCCTATGCACGTTTGCTTGCGAACGGCTCTCTCTGCACTACCCATTTATGGCCGGCGTGTCGGTAGGAGCGCTGGTGGCAGCGTTTTTCGCAGTGTTACCTTGGCAGAGTCTGACGTCCATTTCCCGCCGCCCGTTTCTCTTTTTTTTCTTCGAGACACTGCGCCATGTCGCCTTGTGACTGACAGAGATTCGGTGCTTTTTTCCTTCTTCAAGAATCCCTACCGCCACCGTTTCTCACCGTAGGCGGCCGGGCAACGTCTGCCACACGCCAAATCACGGCTGCTTCACTGAAGAGAAGGCCTTGGCGCTTCTGTGAGGCGTAGCCATCTAGTTTTGCATACAAAACGAAGCTGCGGATAATAGTCTGTAGCAGCTTCATCTTACCGAATTTATGTACCCGGCAAAACCAGGTCATCGCAACTTTGTTTTTCGTAGACTATCACACTAGCCAAATAATCGAAGTCACGATGGTTTGGTGGCTGCATCAAAACGTGCTCGAACACAAGTAGGGGTGCATCTGAGCTTTAGTCAAGTTCACTTACAGAACGTACCGCCAAGGCGCAAGTTGTCACAAGGCGTGTGGGCAAAAAACGTGATTCTCCCAGACTAAAATAATCTAGTGTGTGCCGTTATCATGAAACAAAAAAAAACTTCAACACTGTTTGCAATCACTACCTAGTTTCACTGAACGAGGAGGTTCTTCGCTTCGTAAAACATTGAGTTTGTTAAATGCACCGCCATGAAAATGCCACTATTGAGATATTGAACGGTCGTTTATAATCCTGAGACTCCAATACTATTGTCCGCACAAAGTTTCCCACGATAAATTCATTGCGACAGTTGCTGCTCAATGGGCCCGCTATTCCCACATCATGACCGTAGTGTTTTCGCTAAAGTGTAATCAGTGCAATGATTGAGACCGCCCTAAAGTTGTTTGTTGTAAGCCCGCTAGGTGAAATCGAAAGCAAAATCATGTGTACTCTCGGTCAATGTTCTATATAGAAATATTCGGCGTCAGCTCACGTGCTTGGTAATAATCAATAGCGGCAGAAATGAATTCTGACTAATCACATTAGTTGTAACGTAGCATTCAACATCTGAGCACCATACGCATGCATGATTTTTAGCTATAACGCGATCGCTACGCCCACATATAAAATCACTCTACATAATGAACGTCATCAAGGGGTTGCAAAGGGCCCTTGCCCTCTCAAGCTTAACCAGCCTGCGCCCCAACCCAAGCTACACCAGTGCTTCCCCTCCACCAACCACGATACAGCACTGGTTTGCAGCTCCCAAGAAAAACTCCTGCTGAAGACTATGCACTACATGTTTTTAGAAAAGACACCAAATTTTTTACAGTGAAAGCTGTTACGAGATCACAACTCGGGCCACGCGCAGTTGTCCGCCGCTGCCGCTGCCAGCGCCGGTGTTCCTAACCACATCACCCTAAATTAGAAAAAAAAACTAACACCAATGACTCAAAACGAAGTCCGCTGAATGTCAGCCCCGTATTCTACACCTGAGCTTCTCCAGTGCTTGTGACATGACGGCAAACTGGCCTTAGGCGTGCTTGTTGTCTTGAAAGCAATCGCGTTATTACGACTTATAACGCGTTTTAAAACAGCGAAAGAACGACCAGTCATCGCACAATGCGAATAGCATAACTAGTGGGCCCTCCAACGCTACAACCCCTTACACAAGCTTGTTCCTGTTCCTTTATTAACTGTGGCGCATACCCACTTAACCCATAATTTCTGATTGTCGCCAGCCACTGCATGAACAATTGCCACAGAATTCCTCGCAAATGTTCAGCTGATACCATGCTTCTCAGAAGAATGAAGAAAAATAGCATAGCGAATGCCGGCCTACTACCCAAAAATGGCTTATTACTGCTCCAGTGAGTATTAAGCAAGTGTGCTTGCAGTTTTTTCCCAATAAGCGTATGAAAGGCCACTCTTCCCTTGTCTAGAACTATACTGACTAGTGTGCTGAGCGTGGTCTAGGAGATGGCCCCGCAGCGGATGACTGCCGCCCGCGCCCGCATGGTGCGCTGCTGTGCGAGCGGGTGCATTTGCGTTCAATCTTTGTGCTCCGCAAGCGCTGCAAAGCTTTCAGGAAGCCGAGCCACGCGAGGCCTACTTTTATTCTTTTGTATTTTCGGGGAGTTCTTCACAAAATGCTTTATTGTATAGGAACCACTCAATTTCTTTCATAGTATTGACACTTTGCAATACCAAATAAAGATCATTTTTTGACATACTTTTCGGCATCCGCTACCACCCACAAAACAAGGCAGATCCCACGTAACTTGGGCATCAATGCTGTGCAGAGCATGCTGATGGAACGTGACTCTGTTGTATTTTTTATGAAGCTAAACATTAACATGTGGCTCTAAATATATGCAAAAAGTTTAATAGCCAACACTGCAACCATAAATGCCGTTTCACGAACATTAATCCTTTCTTGCAACATATTTTAGAAACCTGGCGTGGCTATGTAGTAGAATACTTGATTTATACGCAGATTGATTGGTTTCGATTCCCCTGCTGGAACAGAAACGTTTACTATTTGCAATCGTAGGGTCAACGTTGCCATCGCCAGCTTTTTCTTAAAGCTCACGCGTTAAAAAAAGAGGTGTGGCGTGAAGGGTTGGATGGCGTACGTGGCGGAATTGTGAAATTATTTTTGTCAAGACCAGGGAGTCCTATTATCAAACAATCTTACCCGTCCACACTAACTTTGGTTTACTCAAAGTCAAGGAGCAAGGGTCGGGAGGGCACCCAGGCGTAGGTGATTTCACAGACATACAGGCAGACAGACGGATGGATGGACAGAGAGACAAACGGACAGACAGACAGACAGACACACACACAAACAGACAGACAGACACGCAGGCGGATGGATGGACGGATGGGCAGACAGACGGACAGATGAATGGACGGACAGACAGACAGATGGACAGACAGACAGACGCACAGACGGACAGACGGAGCGACAGACGCACACATAGACAGACGGACAGACAAACGGAAAGACGGACGAATGGACAGACAGAGCTCAAAGTGGTTGCACTACGCAAAAAACTAATTTTAAAGACCATTGACAGTATAACCGACGGATTTATTTTTTAAATGTGCTTTGTTCTTGAGAATCGGAATTATAACAGGAGACCCAAAAACCTTTACCTCTTAGCCTGCATTTCAGGAGGATTCAAGTGAAAACAAAGAATGATAACATGCCAAAAAACAATCTCACACTCGCAACATATGCTAATACGTTGTTGCAAAGAGAGTCCGACGCTGAAATGCTGAAAAAAGTGTGTGTCTGAAATTCAAAACGGTATTTTCAGTTTTTAAAATAAATATTGATATTTGAAATTCTGCCAAAACGGCGGTTTCGTTACCGACACCGTTTACTTTAATAAGAAAAGATAGTTCAATGGAGTCACTCTCAAAATGCTTTTCTGACACGCCAGCCTTCAGCGTCAGCCTTCTGTCTGCTGTCTTGATCTTACTTTTTCATTCAGGAAACCGTGTTGTATCTGTTGATGTGGGGAACAAGACATATTTTCCTTGTTCGACCAATGGCTTCGACACAGCGGCACAAAACATGTCCTTTCTTTCCATTGACACTTAGCTTTTAACATCCCATGATAGTGCGGCCTACATATGGGGTCGTCTAACTTCACAGTAATACACATGATAGCTGTCACATACTAATTTTACACGTGGCGAGGCCCCGGCAGCAACAGGACGAGAAGAATTTCGCGCGTTCGTGCATGGATGGATGGATGGATGGATGGATATGGCTGTACCCTTTAGATCGGGCGGTGGCTAGCGCCACCAAGCCGTAATACTTAATGAACCCAAAGCTATATTTATTTTTTTCCCTTAAAAGTAAGTTTGAGGATTCGTACTTTGCAGTGAAGAGTTAAATTTCACTCTTGCCTTGACTTTAGCCACCAATCAGATAACCTCCTTCTAGTTAAGTCTACTTGCCTAAAGTCTATTTTGCCCTCCCGGTTCCTAAACCCCAGTGCTTTGAAAAACTCTTCGCCATCATCCTGAACTATAGGGTGAAGCCCTTTACAGAACATTATCAAGTATTTGGCAGTTTCTTCTTCCCCTCCACACGCACTGCATACTGTGTCTACCCCTTCGTATTTGGCCCGATATGTCTTTGTTCGCAGTACTCTCGTCCTTGCCTCAAACAGTAGAGAACTACCCCGAGTATTATCATAGATCCTTTCCTTGGCAATTTCCTGCTTAAAAGTTCGATAGAACTCTAGTGCGGACTTCTTAATCATGCCCATTTTCCACATGTCAGTCTCCGTTTCCTTCACTTTCTTCTTAACCAATAGTTTTTTTTTTTGGTTTGGCCACATGCTGTTTTCCAAGTATTTACCAGTCAACTTCCTGGTTCGCTTCCTCCATTTTGTATCGACATTCTTCATGTACAAGTAGCTGAAAACCTGCCTAGCCCAACGCTCCTCCTTCGTTTCTCTCAATCGCTTCTCAAAATTTATCTTGCTGCTAGCTTCCCTGCCCTCAAATGATGTCCATCCCATATCACCTTGTACTCCCTGATTTGGTGTATTCCCGTGAGCTCCTAAAGCAAGCCTACCTATTCCACGTTGCTTAATTTCTAATCTTGCTTGAACTTCTGATCTCATGCACAAGACCGCATTGCCGAACGTCAGCCCAGGAACCATGACCCCTTTCCATATTCCTCTCACAAAATCATACCTATTGTAATTCCACAGTGCCCTATTTTTCATCACTGCTGCATTCCTGTTACCTTTAGTCGTCACGTATATTTCGTGTTCTCTCAGGTACTCGGTCCCATTGCTTATCCATACGCCCAGATATTTATATTTATCTGTTTTCTTTAGCGTGACCTCCTGTATCTTAAGCTCACTACCTTCGTTGTCATTGAAAATCATGACTGCTGATATTTCCTTACTGAATCAAAAATCTAACCTATCTCCCTTATTACCGCAGATGTCCATCAATCTCTGCAAATCTTCCTTGTTGTTGGCCATTAGCACTATATCATCTGCGTACATTACTGCTGGTAGTGCCTGATCAATAAGTTTTCCTTGTTTGACTAAAGAGAGGTTGAAGCCCAGCCCACTTCCCTCTAATTTTGCCTCTAATCCTTGTAGGTACATCATGAATAATAAGGGTGACAGGGGGCACCCCTGCCTAAGCCCCCGTTTTACCTCTGCAGGCTTGAATACCTGTTTTTTCTACTTTATAACTACCTTGTTACCTTTATAGATACCCTTTAAAAGATTAGTGACTACATGTTCTACACCTAGTGTGTCCAGTATTCCCCACAATTCCTCTTGAACCATGCTATCGTACGCTCCCTTGATATCCAAGAATGCTCGCCACAGGGGCCTTTGTTCCTTTTCTGCTATTTCGATGCACTGCGTCAGTGAGAACAGATTGTCTTCTAACCTCCTGTGTTTCCGAAACCCATTCTGCAGTTCCCCCAGCACCCCCTCTTCTTCTATCTATGCCTCCAGTCTTTCCTTTATAATCTGCATCGCCAGCCTGTAGACCACTGATGTCACTGTTATAGAACGGTAGTTGTTTATGTGAGCTTTGTCCCCCTTTCCTTTATAGATCATGCTCATCCTGCTAAAATTCCATCCATCGGGAACTTCACCATTGATTATTATTTTGCTCACTGCCTCTCTCAAAGCCTGCTTAGACTTCGGACCTAAAGTCTTTATCAGCCTAATTGGAATGCCATCTGGGCCTATTGATGTACTACTAGGAACCCTTTTCTCAGCCCTTTCCCAC
This sequence comes from Rhipicephalus microplus, assembly GCF_043290135.1. NCBI lineage: Eukaryota > Metazoa > Arthropoda > Arachnida > Ixodida > Ixodidae > Rhipicephalus > Rhipicephalus microplus. The sequence continues at coordinate 80,309,266 of NC_134705.1, read as the reverse complement.
TCTTGTTGTGAAAATAGAGCCATTGCACCACTTGATTTGTCCTTGTCTATTGTGGTGCATAAAGTACTTCTTTGTTGAAATTTTTCTGACACCCTTGTTTTTATATATCCAATAGCTTCGTCCCCTTCTAGCCTGGCGCCTTGGGCTGTAGTTATAAAACTCTGCTCTAGGCTCGTCTCATTTCTTAGGGAGTTTAGATGGTTCCAAAATTTTGCAGCTGCCTTTCTATCTTTTTTATGTACTTCTGCCAGCCACTGAGCTCCTTTTCTTCTAATCTTTTCATTGGTCAGAAGGGATGCAGCCCTTCTACAGCTTAGAAAGGTTTCCCATTTTCTTTCAACATCATCTGTCGGTTCACCCCGCTGCTTAGCATGTCTGTGTTCCCTAGAGGCTTCCTGACGTTTTGCTATGGCTCTCCTAACTTCCTCATCCCACCAACTTTTAAGTTTGTATCTTCTTTTCCGGGGTGACATGTTACGCGTCTTAGCAAGCTCTAGCTCAAAGAGTCTAATTAGATTCATGTATGTCCACACTGTCTTATTATCCTCCGTGATTACTTTCTCAATTTGTTTAGTGGCTATTTTTATTTGCCTTTCTGAATAAAACTTTTCCTGTAGTTGCTCATTTTGTCTCCTTCCCACTTTCACTGCTCTTCCAAAACTTAGCTTGATACGTTTGTGATCACCACCCAGACTTCTGTAGCCACCTTCATCTATGTGCATTCCCCTGAGCACATCATACATCCTATGTGACATCAGTGCATAATCTATCGTCGACTGCAGCCTTCCTACCTCCCATGTTATTTGCCCTTCACACTTCTCGGTACTGTTGCAAATGATCAAATCAAGCCTTTCACACATATCCATGATCATTTTGCCTGTCGGGTCGGTATACCCATCTATATCTTCCATGTGCGCATTCATGTCTCCTAGTATAATTATCTCGCACTCTCTTCCTAACTCCTGAATGTCCTTTGATATACACTCTACCATTGCCTGGTTTTCCTCTCTGGCCCTTGCTCCCGTTCACAAGTACACGAAACCAAGGAGTGTCATTTGACCTGCCACTTTCCCTTTTAGCCATAATTGTTCCTTGAACTCCTGCTTGAACCTTTGCCAGTCTGTACTTTTATGAATGAATGCCCCTATACCACCCCCCTTTCTGCTGCCTTCTGTTCTATTACAATATTCCCACGCGTAGTCCGGATTGTTCGGAGGTTGTTCTATGTCCCTGAGATGTGTTTCTACAAAACCGTATACCATCGGTCTCTCTTCCCTTAGCTGTTCTTCTATCTTTTCCCACTTCAGCCGGTTCCTACCACCCTGCATATTGTCGCGCGTGAACAAGAGGGACTTCAGGTAAAGAATACCGCGTAGTCACAGAGGCGCAGGTCAGGGACACCACAACCAAAAACAAAAGCCTCGGCGAGAGCGCGCTAGCCCAACAACTTCTTCCTCGTTTTTTCTCCTCGATGCGGGCTCGTGCTCGCCGCAGTTCATGGCCAGGTGGCATTATTAATATACCCTATGTCTGAATGGGCTCGGCGCTCGTGGCAACGTCTCTTTATGCCCCGGACTCTACCTATTTTAGACATTGGTGCCCCTTTGGAATCGTATCTGTCCATAACTCGACACGCAGTGCCGCTTGTGACATCTCAGTGCAGTCATCACATGCGGGGCCACCCTCCCTCCTACGGATTGCGCGCGCTCGACATACTATCCAGTATATTTCTAAGCACTGTACTTCTTGCTTTCGCTGTGACTGTGCTGTACCTTCCGCTCAGGTGTGGCGTTTTTTTTAATCAAGCTCGTGTTGTCTGAAATAATCATCTATTGTAATGTTTCAACTGCTGGAGCTGCATGGTTTTAAAGCCTTTGTGTACTAAAAAGGAATTGAATACATTGAGACAGAGAGAATGCCCGCTATAAAAGTGCAATATTCGGCGGCTGAAACAGCTGAACAGCAACCACGCGAACTACCGGTAAAAATAATATAAAATTTTCTATTTTTCATTCTCGCGTGTCACAAGCTGAGCACGACGGACACGTGATGACAAAATAATTCGGAATTCCGGCCTAGCAGCCACTCGCAGCCTAAAGGGTCACTCATCACCACTTCGCAATTAAGGACAAGGGTGTTGTTTTCTCTTCTCCTTCGTACACTTGTTGTATTCTCCTTACCCTTATTTCTGAAAAGCCCGTGAACAATGTCAACACTCAGCATTTCCCGTTATGACCACTTGCGCAGTTGTATACGCACAAAATCAAGTGATGTTGCATGATTGTGCTGGGTATTCATAAGAGACGAGGAAGAACGTATGCAAAGCAGTGCAGGGAACAAATCACATTTTGTGACTCGCGTATATGGACCGATCCAGAGAATGTACAGTATACACGTCATGGGTACTTCTGTCTGCATCACACTAGCGCACAAGAAGGACAAAAAATATCATGAGGGAATGATACGCTCTTTTTCTTTGTATTTTCAGAGTCTTGTGGGTGGCCTTTTAAAACATAAGAGTGGGAAAACATCACCTTGATCTTCGTGTGCGAAGCATACCTGGGTAGCTAGCCTTATTGCTTACTGCGCACGAAATGGTGTTACCTTGCGCCAAAACGCTAGTGTTAGGTGTCCATAACCGTTGGTCAAAACACCTGGTTCTTTAGTCGCAATTCAGCCACCCACCAAAATGTACAAATGAGTAACGCCAGTGGTGACTGAGATAAATTACGCACAACATTACATGAGATATAAGGCACCCATGCAAGGGGGCACTCACAAATAGACAGACCTCATCCACCCAGCTTTTTGTCAGAACGCTAACAAGCAAGTATAACCGAGTCCATATGCATTAGGAAGCCAGGCTTTGCTTTTCCAGAGAAGCCGCAAGTGCAGTACGTGGCTGTATTGTCCTACCGGTGTGCTTTGCCGGTGAATGGCCGCGCATACGGTGTTCAATTGGATTGAAGAACACTTTATTTGTGCCTGCAGTTGGCAAACGATGGTCTGTTTCCGCTTCGGTGCAATATGGCTATGACTGAATGACTGAAGTGAACTTCATTTTGTCCTGAAAAGACAAGTCCCGCCAAGGGGGCTCGTCCGCGGGCCGCGTCTACGACGGGACCAGGAGGTAAAATTCGACGGCCAGGTCGTAGGCTCTCTGGAGAGCCCGAAGTTGATCTTCCTCTTTCGGACTTGTGACGAGAGCGGTCCACTGTTCCTCTGTGGCTGCAGACCCTGCAGCCGCGCGCTGCATGGGGCATTTCCACAGCATATGTGTCAAATCGCATCTCGGGAGCCCAAATCGAAGGCAGCGTGGCTTTATTTCACTAATAAAACGTGAATAAGAGATAGATGAAGGGTAAGCATCTGTTTTTAAAACACGTAACGTGAGAGTTTGCGGTCTCGTCAGAGGAGGATGAGGTAGCGGAAACTTTCTGCGCTCAAGGCGGTAGTGCTGACAAATTTCGTTGTACAATAGGAGCGGGTCCCGCTGCCATGGCTCGTCCTTAGGCCTTGGGCCGCCCTCCCTCCTGGCGTGGCGAGTAAGGTTTCGCGCCTGGGAGTAAGCTAGCACGTTGGCGTTAGGGATGAGGGGGTCCACGGCCCACGTGGCCCACGTGGCCGTGGACCCCCTCATTCGCGTGGCCGACGTGGCCGTGTAACCAGATCACGTGGCCCACGTGGCCGGGTAACCCACGTGGCCCACGTGGCCGGGTAACCATATCAAGTGTTTATTATTGGCCCACGTTGCGCTCGAGAGCACGCGGGCTGCCTCTTTACAAACCGAGCCGGTGCGAAAGGCCATAGCTGCGGCTTCGGAGTCTGTGTAGACTATTGTGCGATCCGTGGTCGCCAAAGCTAATGCTACAGCTACCTGTTCCGCGCAATCTGGCTGTGCTCAGCTGCCGGCCCAAAGGTCACGGGTTCGATCGCGATGATGGCAGTCACGTCTCGATGGAAGCGAGATGGTCCAGGCCCGCTTAATCTGTGATGTCAGTGCACGTTCATAAACACCAGATAATCGAAATTTCCACAGCCCTCCACCACGGGGTCATTCATGGTTACTGGACGTTAAGCAGTTACTCGGAGCACTTGTACATGTGCCGAATAAAGCTTTAAATATCCTTCAGGCGAATGTATGGCTTCGCTAAGACACTTGTACAACTCTTGAGTGGTTATTTCCCTGACTCGTAATTTCTTTGCCCCTTTTACGCATGCGTGCTTCGTGCTACTACGCACTCGTTTTTCACAAAGCCCCGACGTTAGTTTCATTCATTCATTTATTTATACTTCTTTTACATCGACATAAGGCATTCAGTAGGGGGAGGGGTACACGTGGGTAATATCATAAGATAGTTCGCATAGGACATAACAGGTACAATAAGTAAACTGTGCACGAAATGCTTTCAGCAGAAAAGCACTCGCATAACGGTGAATTACGAAAGTTATAGGAAAAGTGACAAAATTAAGACAATCCTGCAAGAAAATATTTGATTGCACGTTAAAAAATATAATTTACTTTTCTCATCAAAACCTCAGGAATGCAGAGCCGAGGGGACACCTAAAGTAAGACTTCATCGCCGATTTTTGTAACAATTTTGTTTTGAGAATGATGAGACAGCTAGATATCTTTTCACTACCTTATCATGGTAAAATTCCATGTGCTTTTTGTCACTGTAAGTATGATAACATGCGGACTGTTATTCAAGGAAGTCGCTCAGGTAATTTTGCTTTTTTACTTTTTCTGTTAAGAGGTTGGGTGATATGGGGGCTTAACGTCCCGAATCTATGATATCATTATGAGAGACGCCTTACTGGAGGGCTCCGGAAATTTCGACCACCTGGGGTTCTTTACGTGCATCCAAGTCTGAGCACACGGCCCTGCAGCATTTTCGCCTCCATTGAAAATGCAGGTGCCACAGTTGAGATTCAATTCCAAAGCTGCGGGTGAGCAGCCGAGTACCTTATCCACTAGACAGACTACCGGGGCGTATGTTCTGTGGTGATTCAACCTGGTTATTGCTCAGTGCAGGCTGGTATTCAGAAAAGCAAATGAAAAACCATTGTTGGCACTTACGGTAGACTGCATATTCTCATAGGTTGCAGCAAACCTATTTCTCACATTCTCTGTGAAATTCGCCTGTCCATTTCTAACCTTACTCACTTTTCTTTTCTCTCAGTCTCAGGTTGTCGGTGTATATGTATAAATTTTCTTCTCTCTCTCTTTCTGAGGTGGGGTAGGAAAAGGAGATTTACTAGTTAAGTCTTTATGATAGTAGATTATTGGCTGCTTATATACCGATCTCGAATTTTCAGTTTCAGTTTCAGTTTTATTGAGCAGTTTTTTCACAGAGTTGCGAAAAAGTAAACGCAAAGATAAGAGCAAAAAGCTGCTATGTTAGCAGCTTGACGAGGCTCCTACCTCTTTTCACTTGGCATTACAAAAATCCGCAGAGCACAAACATGAAAAAACATCTTTACGTCGATTTTCAAAACCTCAAGAAATTAGGAAATAAAAAGAAAACGCATCAAAATTACATCAGCTTCAAGTTTACATAAGGTAAGCAAACCACAAAGAGAGAAAAACAACAAATAACAATAGAAAACAGTGCACGGTCAATCATGAAACAATGCACACGTTGTTAAACGGCTACCAAAGTATTACAAAATGATTATGCAACGTTTACAACACTGGGTATGCGAAAAGCACAAGTTTTGATGCACAAGGAAAACACTGACGAGTGAAATGTTGCATGTTTTACTCGTGAAAAAGCAACGAAAAAAATGTCAAAGACAGCAAGCATCATAAGATGCCATGTTACACACGAGCACTATTAGAGGGTGTTTCTTTTACATGTAGTATTGTAGCCGGACACCTAGAAGAAGCTAAACTACACGCCGCCATTTTGGATGAGAAGGTTCCTAAGTTGTTTTTATGTATAATAAAGATGTCGATGTTTTTATTTTCAAACATGTTAGAACAAGCTGGAATACAGTGCTCAAGTCTTCTCAAACCGTGATTAGTTCGCGAATAGGGAACGAACCAGGAAGGCCTTTTCCGAATGTCATAATAGAATTGTGTATTTTTTTTTGAGGTTACACAGTTTAAGAAAACAAGCGTTGTTTGATAGCAAGCTTTGTTTGTATTTCATAATAAGGTGGAAGCTGTGTATGTGATCGATCGGTAAAATCTTATAATCTCTGAATAAATGACTTGTATGCGCATCGTATGGTACGTTTTCAATATGACGAATCGCTCTTTTCTGCAGTAACAATATTTTGTTCCAATTTGCCTTAGATGTATCTGCCCACACTAGACTACAATAGTTTATGTGAGATGAAAACAACGTATTATAGAGTAAAAGTTAAATGATTGCTGAAAGTATCTGTCGAAGTTTAGAGAGAGCACCACACGTCCTAGCTATATTTCTAGTTACTTTATTAACGTGTTCGTCCCAATTAGAATTTTCATTAAACATTACTCCTAATGATGAAACTTCTTTGACAACCTCAATTTTTTCTGGCCCTAGATATATATTCAAACCACGACAGACAGCCTTCTGAACCAGTGCGAATACCACAGCTTTGAATTTTTTGTGTTGATCAATAAATAATTTGCAGTACTCCATATGAAGATGTTGGTAAGAATGTTGTTGGCTGAGTCTGCAAGCTTACCTAAATCATTACAATGAAAAAATATACTAGTGTCATCTGCATAAATTGTAAAGTCCACATATTTGCTGGCATCTGTTATGTCGTTTATATAAATATTAAACAGTACGGACCCTAATATGCTGCCCTGAGGTACACCTGACGTTATGGTTAGTAGGGAGGATTGGCTGTCATTTAAAACTACAGATTGCTTTCTTTCTGATAAATAAGATTTCAAAAAGTCAAGTGGGGTTCCCCGAAAACCCTAATGACGCAATTTTGCATAGAGTACTTCGTGGTTGATTTTATCGAATGCTTTGGAATAGTCAATAAAACACCCAGTGTTAACAGTTTCTTTTCAAATGAGTTAAGTATGAGTTCTTTTTGTGTGAGGAGAGCCAGTTCCGTGGACATGCCCCGTCGGAAGCCAATTTGAGGCGGTGATAATATAGATAATTGTTTATTGATGCGGTGATAATTGTTTCTTGTTTATTGATAATATAGAGTACTTTTCACAAAAAGACATGACACGTTGATATACAATTTTTTCTAGCCCTTTCAATACAACAGTAAGTATGAAGATCAGACGATAATTAGAAAAGATATTTCGGTCACCAGATTTGTATAAGACACTAACTCTCGCTTGCTTCATTCTTTCTGGGAAAACTCCCGTAGATAAGAAGATATTAAACAGATGGGTAAGAACAGGTAACAAAAGATCAAGTGCTGCTTTAATAGGCTTAATTTGTAGTTCATCTATGTCCCGAGCAGCAGTGTTTTCAGTGACATAAATACAGACAATACTTCTTCAGGAGTTGTGTTTAAAAATATGCAGTGCTCATGTTTGGCACACCTAGAAAGTCCCTGTAATCACTGTTACAGGCACGAGAAGGGTTTGATAAATCAGAGGACACCAGCGTTGTGAAGCACACGTTAAATTTATTAGCAATTTCTTCGCCTTTTACTATCTTGTTATCTATGTTTAACTCAAGTTCGTTGTCTCGAGAGCAACTTCTATTTAGAAGCTTATTTATTTCTCGCCAAAGCACGTCGCCACGAGTGCTAACCCTCTTGAAGAGAGCTTCATAGTACGCATCCTTAGTTCTTCTCAGGTGCTTCGTTACAAAATTTCTATACCACTTGAATTTAATCATTTCCAGACATTCTCGCGTCATCCATTGTTTTCGACCTTTCTTTAGGCTTTCGACAGTTTTATATTTAAAGCACTTATGGTAATTTTTTTAAACAGGCACATGAATACTTCATACGCCTCATTAGCGTTAACTGAATTATAGACAGGATTCCAACAAATCTGCGCAATTTCACGCCTAAAAGTGTCTGATGTTTTGTTACTAATTTCCTGTATTTTGTATGATTCTGCAGTTGATACTTTTGCACGATTAAGATACTCGTTGTGATTTTGAAACATGTATATAGGGTAGTGATCACTACTATCGGCAATAACAGTTCCAGATACGGTTCAATCACTTATGTCATTTGTAATAAGTAAGTCGATAAGGCTTTCAGTATCTGAAGTGACACGTGTAGGTTCAGTAATAATATTAACACACGCAAAGGAATCAAGCAGTAGTTGGAAGTTACCAGAGGTTTCAGTTCGCTGTAGAAGGTTAATGTTGCAGTTGCCCCCTATCATAATGTGCAACTTGTTAGTGCACGCATACGTAAGCAGATTTTCAAGAAATCCAAAAAAACGCTTCTGTTTTTCCGTCAGGTGGACAATACACTACCACATATACATACTTGTGACATGCTAGTGATAATGCCTCATAGTCTGGTGTAATCGCTGAAAAGTCTGAGAGAAGGCTGCAAACTAAATGGTCAGCAATTAGTTGCAACACACCTCCCCCTCGACGAGAGGGCCTGTTTAGAAAGAACAATTTATGCGTTGGCAAGCATAGTACCTCGTCATTGCACGTGTACCAAGTTTCATAAATCATGATGATGTCGAATTTAAACGAGAATTCGTAGAGAAACGTAGTTATATCATCGTGCTTGTTGCGAGCTGAGTGAGCATTTAAGTGCATAATACTGCAATATCCACTAGTGTAAGGTATATTGATATCACGTGGTAATATCGCCATCTTAACAAAAGGAAAAAAGAAAAAAAAGGTCACGCCGCAAAAACAAAAAGTGCTAGTCAGATAAGCCTACGGCATGCTAGATGCATCGCGGCTGCTTGAAGTTGCCGCGTGTATCTTGTGCAAGTCGGCTTCACATGTGATTTTAACTGCACGAGATGTTTCCGTTTCACGCGCAAATATTTTGCCACCACTTGCCCACGCGAAGCGCCAGTTCATTTCCCGTTTCCGAGCAATCGTCATACCCAGCAAGTTTTTCAGTTGGGGACAAAGGTGCTTATTTAAGAAAACAGACTGTTTAGTTGTGAATCCCAGTTCCTCAGCTGTGAATCGAGTTCTCCTTGCTTTCTTAACGATGACATCCCTCTTAGCTCGGCGATTGAAAACAACCACGATGTTTTCGTTCAGGGGGCGTCACTGCCTGCTTTTCTACCGAGATCGGGAACAGCGCTTGCATGAGGGCGTACCTCGTTGTTCTTTGCAACACCTGGGTCTGGTGCCGTGTTACTTTGCGAAGCGGCACTCTTCGCTAGCAAACGGTGGCATATTTCTATGTCTTGTTCACTTATTGGCTCCCCCAAGGCGTCACCAACTTTGGCAAGCAATCGCACAAGGTTTTCATTAAGGCTACGTGGGATCACTTTAATTTCTATATTTTTGTTTCGAGAGTATTGATCCTGAGCAGTTAGGAGCGTGGAATTTTCGTGCACCAACTTTCTCAAATGGTCTATCTCCCATTGCATTGCCTCTTGGGACGCCCTGAGAGCAGCGTTTTACTTTTCAATTTCAGGGCACTCTTGTTTTATATTTTCGTAGTCTTTGTTCATGTATTCAAGGCTTTTGTTTAACTCTCTCATTTCTTTCCGAATGTCGTGTTTGAAGTCCGCGAACTCAGTACCCATTAATAAAAGCCAGTTACAGATTCAACAGTGGGGAAAACAAGTAAAAACTTGGAAAAATAGGCAACAGAAACAGCGCTAGGATAGCGAGTGAACTATACAAAACAGGAGGGCAAATGCCTAACCTGGGAAAACAACAGCAATAAGCGTCCCCGTCGTATGCTGTCCCTGCTGCCAAGTCATGTGCAACTGTGCCTATTCATACGAATATATGCATTTCAATGATAATACTCTTATACTTGAGGAGGTTTAGCATCCCAGAGTCACCATAGGATATTGGCAGACGCCTTACTGCCCATGAAATTTTCTACCAGCCGGGGCCCCTTAACGGACGCCTAAACTAAGCACACAATGGCATCAAGCATTCTCAAATCCATCGAAAATGTGGAAGCCGCTGCCGAGACTAGGTCCTGCGACCAGCGGGTCAGTAGTCGAACACTACAGCCACTAGACCACAGTGGCGGATTAACGTGCACATTCTTTAACAATATTTTGAAGCAGTCGAAAAAAAGGATCTAAAGGTATAGCATATGTAGTGCATGAAGAAGTGATAAATTGGGCTTCAGCAGCATTCTACTTATTTTTATGACATTGGGTGTAGTGCGCACTCAAAATAGTTTGTCTCATTGTCTTCAGCGTTTGAAAATTTACTTTCGCTTCTAACTGGGCATATATTGCAGGGCCCCCCGGAAGCCGAGCACTATTGCCAAGAAGTAAACAGATGGCACACCCTCCCATTTTGAAGGCAACTGCATAACGATGTCCTGTGTGTAAGAATTAAACAATTGATCTTTTTATTGCCATGTGGAAAATAATCTACTTCAGCGTGACTCATTTACCGAAATATATAGCACCTTGTTCACACTACACAGCAAGATCAGCAGCGAGCGTAGAACGAACACCGAACCCTCATATTATCCTCACCGGCGCGCTAGACTACGCCAAGTGTGTCCTGAAAACATCTACCGAGGGTCCCCCACGTGAGCCCAGCAGTCGCATCGAGAGCTTTGAGCTTCAGGTGAGTAATTTTGTCCCGATCTAGCGGTTAGGCCTAGCACGGCGGTGTTGATGGCTCGTGCACACCGCACTGGAGTTTTTCGTCGATCCTCCAGCGTTTTATTGCAAAGTTACTTTTCGTAGTCTAAGTTGCAACCCGAAAGGACGTACGATCTTGATCTGCAAGTATCGCTGGCGATGTAGGCTTCACGCGGATAGCACCGCGCCGGTTCCTGCGGAACGGTTATCGCCGGCAGGAGTGCTGCTGCCACTGTCTGGTCCCTGTGTTGGGGATCGTTCCATTCCTCTGCTCCCCGATATATCAAGATTCGCGCGTATCGTTCCGTGCGCACGCCTTATTGAAGAGGAACGAGGAAGTTCGCGAGGCGCGTTCACGGCCGGGACGCAGGCGGCGGCAAAACTAAGCTGTGTGTACATCAGCGAGCGATTTCGTTGGCGCTCACTCGCCTGAGCTGCTAGCCAAGAGGCGGGCGTGCTGCCTGCGTTCAGGATAGTCTCTTGCATATTACATACGTTCGTGTATTTTGCAGCTGCAGGGTGGTACTGCTCGCTACGCGATCGCGCTGGCGGCGTTTGCGTGGATGCTTTTAGCGGATGGGATGTTTCCTCGCTATGTGGTCGTACGTGTACTACTACACACGAGGCTTGCGCTCTCTCCCTCGTAAGAGGCGGCGCTGAAGGGAGGCGCGACAACCATTTTCTAGATGAGCGGACGTTTATTAGCGGGGCGACCAAGCTTGGGAGGGCAACAGGTTGCCCGCTTGCGCCTCCATCCTGCCTGGCGCCGAAAATTTGCTGCCCCGGGGCGGCGGAGACTGCTTTCGCGTATTTTCAGTAGCGTCGTTAGCATTACGAAGGCACTTCGGAAGCCTTCCCTCGTCAGAGGCCGACACGTGTCCCGGGAAGACGCGATCCCGTTGCAAATTGCATTCGTAAACCACGAACGGCTCCGTTTACGCGAGTTACGTATAAACGAAAGCTCTGCTGCGCAAATATTGAATGGGCAAGCATATGTGTTATGTTTTTCGCCTACGTTATAGAAAACGGGGGGGTGGGGGGTTAATAGCGGTTATGTAAGTCGACTTTCATTCTGCGACATGTGAAACCATCTTCACAACAGAACTGTTGAGCTGCGGTAGTTCCCTGAAGCCCCCCCGCCCTTGTTGAACGAGTGCTTTTGGAGCAGCCTGGTTTTTTGGCGTCTTTAATCCGTGCTGTTGGTGCCCGCATCTCGGGAGGTTCGCTTTCTCCTCGCGCGAGTCTTGCAATGCGGGAAAAGCGACGCTCCATACACGTAAGAAAAAATGAGACGAAAAGAAAACGTAACGAGAGAATCGAATAAGACAAAAAGCTTACAAAGAGAGGGGCGAATAACGAAACAATAGATTTGTTCTTACAATATTGCGGAGGGGGAAAAATGGGAGGGGGGGGTGGACGCCGAAATTAATCGATGCGCTGCTGACATTTTCACTGGGTCCGTTGCGTGCGTGATGTGTTGTGCGCGGAAACGCTGGCTGTTTGAAGGGAGGAAAGGGTGGAGCCGGCGCGCAGCTTTGAGTTTGCGCGGGGGGGTCAGCAGAAGGGAACTTTTATGCGGCTTTCTTCTTTCCCTCGGTGTATTCTCTCTCGCTGCCGCTTCCCACGTCGGTCGATAGATATACCTACGGGGTCCCTCACTCTCCGGAGCTTTTGCAGCACGCACACATCCAGCTGCGAGCGAGTGGACGGTGCAAAAAAAGAATAGAAAGGGGAAAAAAAATTCTCTGTGCTAGGGTGCGCGCTCGGACTGATTAAAATCGCACCGCCTGCAACTGGTTCGCCGGTGCTCGGCACGGCGGCTTCACCGCATTGCTTCCAGTATCCGCCGCAGCTTCCGTTTAATTTTCGATTGTCCCAGTGTTACGTGCTTGTGCTTTCTTGTTTTTTTTTTCATTTTCTTCCCTTGGCAGGTCAATCTGGTTGCACCTTCTTCCAAGACGACAGTTGCGAGCTCTCAATTCTTTTCTTTTTCTATATAGTGCCGCCGAGTTCTTTTAGAAACGGGACACACGGTCTGTTGTATATATACACTCGCGCTGCTGTGGCGACGGTGCTTTCGTGTTGACACGCGACAATTGAATTTCGCCTTCTCGGCGCATGCTAATTAGGCGCTGGCGGTGACATCGGTGCCAGAAGTTACGCCCCGCCGCATACGATTTTGTCGCGAACTCGTTTCTACGTTTTGTCTTGTCTATATTTTGTTTCTTCTCGTCGCCTCGATTGTTCTGTGCCACGTTTGGTCGAACGAGGATGAGATGATGTACGCGATAAACTCCACGCACTGGTCCCTGTCTGTTCTCTTTTTTTGTACGCTCGGGGCTTCGTTTTGTCGACCCGAGGACCACCGCAGAGGAGATTGGTGGCAAAATTCCTTCTGAAAACAAGGTAACGGTCGTCTTATTCGTGCCGGTCTTCCGTGAGACACGCTGTCCTGTTTGTAGCAGTCTGCAAAAAAAAAAAAAAACAGCAGTTGCATCTTCTCTCTTGTAATTGCACTTTCTTCACGGCCGCGTTTGTTTTTTTCTCATTTTTTAAGGTAACCACCCGCAAAGCCTTCATCGCATCTGCATAATGGCGCATAATTGACCGCCCCCGTATCACCACTTAGTCTCGTTATGAAGCGTTTCGCTTCTATAGAGTTTGGAACATTGTTCTTGGTGTTCGCCTCTCAGAATAGGATATCTGCCCACATTTTGCGTGTACCGTTGACTTCTGGAATTGTGGATCGCCTGGCTAGCCAATTTAACGTTGCAGCGGACGTCAAAACAGAGGCCCCTTTGAATCTTCACGCTTTGTATGCCTCTCAATGTGTACACATCATAAATTGTTTCCTATAAGTACACTAGAGGGCACTCTGGCGCTAGCGACTAGGAGGAGGTTATCTGATTGGTGGCTAAAATCAAGGCACGAGTGAAAATTAAATCCTTCACTGCAAAGTACCAGTCCTCAACTTCACTACTTAAAGGGAAGAAACAGACATAGTTGCTGGTTCACTAAGTATTACGGCTAGGTGGAGTTAGCCGCCACCCGATCTAAAGGGTACAGCCATATAAATCCTATGGCAGCTGCTACACGTGGCGCTTCAGTGAGCATGGGAATGATGGGTAGTGCACGGATATGGCTAATCTTCGTACTTTCGGCTCCGTTTGGCTTCGTGGCTTAGAGTTGCTGTGTCACGAAACAACGATCAGCAATAGTTTTATCAGTTACGCTTCATTGCCCTAATCTTTTAAGTTCACCAGTTCAAATCGGGTCACGAGGTTTATCAAAACGGTTGGTTCTTTTATTCGATGCAAAGCAGTACAATAAACGAAACCACAAGCGCGTTCGCAGCCCCCAAGCCAAGAAAACTAGGCGAATCCATGTACTACCTATACCTAATACTACCAATCATTCCCGTGATTGCTGAGCGATCGCAGCGTCGGAGTCCTTTCTAGTTAATTTTGGGAAACCGTACGGTACCCGACCCTCGCACACGCCCATAAGTACGTTCAATAAACAAACAGCGTTTAGAATGGCGATGAAACCGGAAAACCAATCGTACGATGCTCTCACTAAACTACTTTGCTGCAACCTTGCACCGCCGTATTTCTTAAAGGGACACTAATGGCAACTATTAAGTCTACATTTATCGTTAAAATAGTGGTTCGTAAACCTCATAGTGTTACTTTTCTGCCAAGGAAGTGCTTAGTTTGAAATAACATTACGTTTTAAGGGTCTGCACCGGGGTAGGCACTTCAAGTTACCCGCCCCAAACGGTACGTTTCACGTCACTGTTGCCGTGCACAACGTTGCCTGACTCTACTGCGTGGCCGCCGACACTAGTAGCAGCAGATCGAAAGCAGCGCGGGAGCCATTGCAACAACAACGGCAGTTCAACAATTTCCTGCCATTCCTGTCCAGTTTAACCAGACGAAAATAGAACTCTTTAACCACTCGCGCCATTCCCCATAGTAGCGTCCAGCGGATCTTTTTTCCCAGAAATCCAACAGAAACGCAGCGTTTTATTACGTCTCTTGATGCATGGAGGGTTATTTATTTAGTGCAGCTAGTTCGATTACTAGCGATTAATTTATAGTCGGTACCCCTGACGTGATCGGGATCATTTTGCGAATGTCCTATCGTAGCGCATGCGTTCTCGTGCGTTGTTTACCTTAATTTCTCGGTAAGTAGGGCACTGATGTTGATAATATTGGCGTTTTAGATGTTGTAATACATTGAGTTTTCACTTTTAGTGCCCTTTAGATACAGCAGGCAGCCAAGGACTTTCTGCGTGGCGGCCGAAGTATGGTGGACGAACCTCGTCGCTTTTCCCTATATTCATGTTATGGCGTTGCATCTGTGGCCTGCGTTATTTTAGAGGTTTGGTTGATATGTGGGGTTTAATTAACGTCCCAAAACTACCATGTGATTATGAAATACGCCGTAGTGGGAGGGGGGGGGGGGGGGGGGGGCTCCGGAAATTTCGACCACCTGGGGTTCTTTTGGCGTGCACCCAAATCTGAGCACACGGGCCTACTGCTAAATGCAGCCGGGATTCGATCCCGCGACTTGCGGGTCAGCAGCCGAGTACCTCAGCCACTAGACCACCGCGGCGGGCCTGTTTTCGAGGTAATTAACGATGTATATGGAAAGCAGTCTTTGCGGCATGTAGCGCCTGCGCTGCGACTCGACTACTGCGTTTCCGTCGTAGCGATTATGGGTGGCGGTGGTGCTGCTGGTGGGGCCCTGCTTAAAGGGGTGGGTTTGTGAGTTCCCAATTAAATCTCTTGTCGTAAAACACGTGACCCGTTGCCGCAAGCAAACCAGCAGTTGGGGACAGGAATAGCCGGCGGCGCGCTCCCCTTTGGCCGAATGATGACGGACGAAGAGAGACCTCCGCCGCTCATATATCAGCACTCCAGTCAACGAAACAGAAGAAACGAAAAGGAACTCTCGTACGAGCTGCGCATATCCGTTCGATGCGGCTGAGGCTCGCGCGTCCTCCCCATGTGCGCGTGGAAGGCTGCCTGCCGTGTGGCGCGTTGCTCTCTCTCTCTCTCGGCGTAGACGACTTGTTGGCGGTTCGTCGTCCGGGCAACAGAAATCGTCGCCGTTCGAGCTTTCTGGCGTCCTCGCCGCCGCTGCGGGGGCGGCCATGCATACCCACGACCGGCAGCGTGGATCTGTGCATGACGAAGGGGGGGGGGGGGGGGGGAGGGTACGTGCGGAGACGAAGTATGGTGTGTGTGTCTCTTCCGCACTAGCTCGCTTTCCTCTCTATGTTCGTGTATATGTGAATGCTAAAACGACTGGGTTTCATTCTGCATCTATAGTACATGCACGCGCCGTATAACTTCGCTGCGCACACATACCGCCGGGTCTCTTAGGAAAGGAAAAAAAAAAGTTTCGAATCGGCGGCCACACCTATGTGACAGGTTGTTGCGGCGTGCTGTTGATCATAAGCTCCGCCTAGCGGGAGGCGTTTTGGGGAAATCCGAGGTCGGGTCGGGGCAGCGCGTCACGTGCACTGTTACGTGGCGTGACAGCGTCATAAGATGCCCCCGAAGGTGCCACGTCATACACGTATACGGTGGTCGTACTCTGTGTAGACGAGTCGAAAATCGGCGAATGGAACACGATGTACGTGTGTGAGCAAGTAAAGCAGCGATGACATGACGCGGGGTCCGCGAGTAGACGACGCGAGTGATTCGTTTGAAAGTACTGGACAGTATGCGCTCTTGCATGCATGTAACGAAGGCTGCTGACCCGCAGGGCGCGGGTTCGAATCCCGGCGGCGGCGGCTGCATTTCCGATGGAGGCGGAAATGTTGTGGGCCCGTGTGCTCAGATTTGGGTGCACGTTGGGGAGCCCCAGGTGGTCGAAATTTCCGGAGCCCTCCACGGCGGCGTCTCTCGTAGTCATATGGTGGTTTTGGGACGTTAAACCCCACATATCAATCAATGCATGTAACGAAATCGTTCAGCCCTCCTCCTCTGTCTGGCGGCCGAATGGGGGAGAACACAGATCGGCGCGCAGAGTGGTCATGTCGGGGCCTCCGGTCTTTACGAGCGGGATGTCGCGGTCGACGGGCAGTCACTCGTCTCACTTTTTCGGGCTTATTGTGTTGCACCGTGCCGTGCTGAACGGCGCAGAGGACGAGAAGTGAAAATGACGCAGCGCGAACGATGAAGAACAAAAAGTGGTTTGTCGCGACGATCGGAATTAAATGGAAGGAAAAATTACGCATCATCTCTCCCTACGGGCAACCATTGTGGGATGCGAAGGCGTCGTGCGGGGGGTGCGCATCGTGTTTACGTTTCTCTTATGAGACAGCGGTTGTCGAGGCGTTTCTATTACCGCTTGCCGACGTTCGGCTTGCCGAGCCTTCCTCTGCTCCGCGGCGGAGGTGGTGCAACTAGGGCCGGCGTTGACGTCGTTCGTGGCGTTTCGCACACAAAGAGAGAATGACGGAAGCACAGCGAACGCGCGTTTTCGCAGCTTCGAGGTTCGCTCGCTTTTGTTGCCGTTTACGTTCAGCTCCGCCAGCGTCCATAGCGCCGTTGCGAAGGAGAGGGCAACGGTAGTGAGCGCGCGTCGCATTATATCAACAACGCAGTCTAGATGTTGTTCTAAAGGAACTTGTTTTTGGGCTAGTTGGTTAGAGCATTTCGAAAAGTTAATTCGAGCGCGAAAGCTTGACACGATCACTCGCACACGCACACACCCGTGCATCAAACACACACAGCGTCCACTTCCAGCCGATTTTTTCATACCTCGAAGGCTTGAACATATTCAACACAGGACACATTGTGCGCACAGACACCATAGAAGGCCAACAGCATACATTATTTATCAAACGTACAGTTAATCAATGTCATAGCCTCAGAGCGATAAACTGAAGTTCGCTTGGTAACAACGAAATTGAAGGGGCGCTTACACGGTGATCTTTATTATTTTTTTTTTTCAATGAAAAAGGCCTCTAACACTTCACGTGCAGTTTTACTTGCGTTTCTGCCCAGAATCTTCGTCTCAGAAAATCGTGCGTCACAACCACACGATGGCGCTGTGTATGTTTGATGCATGCCTGTGTGAGTGGTCGTGTCGAGTTTTCGCGCTCGGATTAACTTTTAGATGTTGTTCATTACGTACAGTTGTGCCCGAGAGAGGGGAGAAATGGAGATTGCCGTAAATTCGGATATGTGGTGCAGTAATGACGATGATGGGACTAGCGAAATGTGCGTGGCGCGTACTTGACTGATTTGGAACGGCCAACATTGGGGTGTCTTTCGTGTCCTTCTTGTCTCTGTGTCGTCGTTTTGTTCTCGCGCTATAGCTATCGTCATTTGGGGTCGCGTTGCAACTCTGCTCCGGGCAATGAAGTCGCCCCGTTTTCCACCTTTTCCGTCCGGCGACGAGGCTTCCTTACTTCGACAGCAGTCGTCTTGGGCATGTGGCATCATTTGTCGAGAAACGAGGGAACGATTACTGGCTGGCCTTGAGAATTAATTGTAAATACCAGGCCGGGAGGCTTGCTGCGCTAATGTTTGGCTCGCGTGTTCTGGGGAGCCTTGATTATACCGATCGGCGGCGCTTTCTGGCCATGCTTAAAAGTTTTGCAGGACCCGCTTAAAAAGCGCCAGGCCGGTGCAAGTTTCCTGGGGCCTCCATTATCGCGTGCCTCACAACCATATCGTAGTAGTGGCACGTGGAACTCCTGGTGTCATTATTACTGACTGTTTAAAAACGAGTTCACGTTGGTGCACATACGCGTCATAAATGGAAGCTCTATTCTCTATCGACAGCGTCGGCGAATGCGATCATTTTTGCGAGATTTGGCGTGACTTGAACGAGTATGCCCTGTGCCGAGTCACCTGGAAATTTCGCGAAATTGATCGACCGGGAGAAACGCGTGTGCGTTTTGTACACGGACACGTCGGGGCGTCTTGCGGTGCCGAATCGCTCGAAGTATCGGCCGAATCTATAATAGCGGTCCAGCCGAAAAGTGGCCGGGAATCAATATGGCCTTCGGTACGCCTATCGGCGTTTACTGTTTCTTGAAGTGTGCACATCTGAGCTGTCTGTCATACTTTCCGCGACAGTCTTCGGACTGTCTTTTTCATCGCGATGATAGAGCAACGAGGAAACGCTGTTCAAGGAAAACTGGCATGCGAACGTTGGCGCAGGGTCGGCTTTGTACAGCGTGTTTGCTTGTCCCTAGCGCATATCGTCGCCAACCTATTTCATGACCTCCTCTCCCGTCGATCTTTATACCCGTGCCACACGGGCATAGAAAATGACATTTGGTGGCGGAGGCCTTCAGTTCCCGAATGACATTCGTTTCGCCGGCGCTGCTACACGTCCAAAGTGAATGACATTTGACTTGATGATGTCGATCACAGCACCTTCCAAGTGAGCATTGAGTGAATAGCAATAAAAAAATTAAGCATTTACAAGCTTCATTCACATCAGATAATCATCAAATGAAGAAATAAGCGTATTACGCTGTCCTAAGTTTTAGTTTCTTGCTTTGTTTTACAACGTTGCAGCCGACCGTAGCAACCTAAGCCAACACTAGTCAGATCCACAGCGTAAATAGACACTAAAATTGACAAGCGTTTCATTATCAATACTCTATTTTCATCGTATAATGTTCAAAGCATCTTTTTAAGACTTTAGTGCAAATAAAAGACGGGAAATTTCATTTTTAGCTCAATATGATTTGTTTTATATACTTTCAGGGTCAGGTAAATCGCACTTCTCGAGCTGTGTCGTCGAGAGTAGGCATTTCTCAGTCAACTGAGTTCTGGCGAAGGCAGTTGGCGGCGAATAGCATTCGGATGAATGCCATTTTGTTCGCCCGTGTGGCACCGCGCGAATGGCAATAAATCTGAAGGCATTCGGGGGTAAATGCCATTTTTTCTGCCCGTGTGGCACGGGTTACTTGACAACCCCCCTGTCTTGCGCCTGATGACGAGTAGCTCTTCACTCCTGGTAGTAGGACCGTGGGTATATTAAAAACGCCAGTGAGAGCTGTTTAGTACTAGCTTTAAAATGGTACTGACACAAAAACTTTTTTCAATGTCAAATCAAAGACCTCTCAGTATTGCTAAACGTGAGTGCTTCCTGAAAAGACAATTGCACTATGTTTTTAAAACCTAGTTTCGGTTCCTACTGCTCCCTGACGTCACAACATGACATGAGCTTCTCGTCGCGTTCTCGCGCAAGATGTCGTGAGATTTCTATGGTCGCTTCGCATTGCGGCTCCGTCGGTGACTCGCAAGCGCCCATATTTGAAATTATTCGACATGATGACAGCTATAGTCAGACTACTGCGTGAAGACACCAGAATCAGTACTACCTGACGTCAAGCTAGTGTCGATGTCGGTAGGTGCTCCGATCAACCGAAAGCTTATGGCGCGGCCAGAGTAAAGTCAAATGTCTGTATTTCCCACCCTCCCATTTGCATTCCTCGATTGCGATGTTTTGTTTTCCTGCATGCATTCTGCAACGACAGTAATTGCGATGGATTTCTGGTTGTCTGCCTGCAGTGCGTATAACAGCGCCGTTTTACGATCTCCATTTCATTTTGTACAATGCTGCCTGTTCGCCCTCGTTAGGGGACCCGGAAAAGCTGGTTATTGCGTACGCCAGCGGCGCGCAATGCGAGTGAAGTTTGCTCCGAAACAGCTGTTAAAGCCTGTGATGAGCCTTCGGCACTCGACGATGACACCTCTGCCACCCATAGGTGGTGAGGGGTTTCCTCGGGTATTGCGAACGCAAGTTCCCGCGGTGTCTTTGTTTCCGGCATGCTTTTGCTGCTCTTAAACACGGATCACCAACGTGCTCAGATGTTCATCTTGGTGTGATTTTCATACGTTTTGTCCCCCGAAACACTGAATACGTGCTCCTCCAAACTGGCCGTGCGTGAAAAAAGACATCTGAAAGGGAAGTGCTTCACTCGTTCGACGAACTTATCACGATGCTGTAAAAGACTTGGTCTCGTTAAGAGCACGGGGACTCCGAGAACGAGGAATCCTTCGGCTCGTTCGTCAACGAGATCGTTGTGGTCGAGCGTATGGGTGTATCGCACGTGTCTTCATGTATGCCCACACTGTAGTTTCGCGCTTTTTCAATTTAACATCCCTCGCATTTTGCGTTTGATGTCGTTGATTTCTCTTGCTCCTGCGGCGAACCATAGTTTCATAGGGACGAATCTTAAAGGACTGTCTGCGTGGCCTTGGTAAAGCGACCCTTCTAGCAGCAGAGGGCTCGAAGAAACTCCGTCACGCGTTTACAATGTATGCACGGGCTGCGAGAGGCGGAAGCAACCACCTTTGCTCAGCAACCAAATTGCGGCAGCGATTGCTCGAGTGCCACGCATGCGCAATGCGGAGTCGTTCCGCGCCCTTCGGGGGCGACCGCATATCCGGCAGTAGCTTCAAATCACGTATGAGATCGTATTTCACGTTTTCGGGCGAGAGACTGCTTTTGCGCGAGCAGGGGTTAGCAGTGCAGACGTCGCACACTCGCACAGCGTGCCACGTATTTTTGTTTCAAACCAAATGAGAGCTTATTGATATTCCTTAGAGGTGCCTCTTGATTTTCACCACAAAATATGCAGACTTGTTTGCGGAGCCGGGAGGGGTTGAGCTGGGGCGGAGCCAGAGATTCCAGCTCGTCAGTGGAATCGCGGCACCCCTTATATTTCATGTTCGTGTGTGTATTTGTAACTGCATGCAAACGTATTGCAATAATAAATATAAATGTTTCGAGTGGGGTGAAGGCGGGAGGGAGGCTGGTTTCCCCAAGCCACATCCCTGACGGTTTTGGGCGCTACCGGGTGGTGTGAAGCTGTACCAGACCGCAACCTCTTTCACCGCGTCTACTTCCAGGCGTACAGAAGCAGTGTGGAGGGGGTATCGCAGATGTTACTGCACTAGCTTCGCCGCTAGTTAAAATTTGGGTAACGCTCGTCGAATTAGACGCGGACAATAACGAATTGTTTTGGCGACGGTTCTATATGTAGCTGCCAGCGCCTGCTCATCCACTCCACCAATATTGCGCCCAAGTGCAGTTTGCCCATACTGCAATGGCAGGATACGCTTGTACTCCGTGTCCACCGGGGGTGATATCCTCGACTGATAATATTCACGAGACATCGCGTGACTCGGGACAATATGCACTCGCGCACACGACATTCTCTGTTCCCGGCACTGTTCGTCTCGCAGCGAGGTGTGCTCGAATTCTGCGGCGGGCAAACGTGTCGACGGCGCCGTCTCGGGTAGCTGGCTGCGAGAGAGGAATGGATCAACACCACACTCTATTACGGTCCGCCAGACTCAATCTCACACAGGAATGTCAAGCTTGTCGTCACGGTAGTCGAACCTACAGGCCACCCACCACGCATAAGACGTCCCGCGAGAGAACAAAAAAAAAAAAATTGAACAGGGTGTGTCGTTGGAGCCAAAGTTTTGACAAGTGACCTCTTCTTCAAGTTAGACATTAGTGGAGAACATTTGGTTGCCTGAAGACAGCTCCCCTATAGCTACGGGCCTGTATCTGCCACGTGTGCTTTCTTTGCGTTATCACCGTGATCGCAGCAAGAAATTCCTGTCACGAAATGGTGTACGTGATTGCATATCGCCGCTGATGTGCGGGAGTTGCCGAGAATGATGTGGGACGTACGGAGAAATAAACGTTGGTTTATTTATATGAGAGAATTAGAGTGAAACAATTAAGTGAATTGGCCGTTCAGGCTCACAACTTTGGTCGGCACCAACACGTACGCTGCGGACCTCGGCCAGGCGAAGACGACCCTTTCTTTCGATAGCTGCTCGACTTATATAGCCTTAAATCACGTCACTTCCAGCGAATCGCGAACTCGGGCGAGTGATGTCGGGTTCGTTAGTGCCAAGCAGATGGCGTCCCTTTCGACCTATGGCTATGGGAGACCCAGGGCTGTGCTGCCGTGGGACTGTATACTCCTTGCGGCATTGGTCTATCGTTGCGCAAGCACGCACCTGGAGGTGACAATGCAAGTTTGCATCATCTCGCACGCTAAGTAAGAGAAAATGGAATATTTGGGAAATAGTTATTCTACACAACAATAATCATCAAACTTGCTCGCGTTTGCTTTCTCGAAAACCCGGCGCTGGCCACTTTCCTGTCGGGAATGTTATGTCACACAGATAACGCGCGGGCTGTTCGCGACTGCGAACTACCGGAAGCGTGGTGATAGCGCCAGGTAAGTACTCGAAGTAGATGATTATTGTTGTGTAGCAAGAACACTCCCCAAATAATTTTTTTTAGAGTGTACACCTAGGCGAGTTCATCGCCCCTGGGTTGGTGAACATGAACCACCTCGGCTCTGGCTCGACGACGTCGTTCAAAGCATGACTCGCAGTTCCCAGGCCTACGGGGAGATGTCGCCCGTATGCCGCCAAACAACCGAACACGCAAATGGTGCGTAGTCCGTATCTAACAACGTGCTATGGGCGTGATATAGCAGTCTTGATTGGTGCCGAGGTTTCGAGAAAGAAAACGCGATGGCGATTATTGTTTCGTTGCAGAAACACTTCACGAATGCTCGGAAGATTACTGGTGGAGTGTAAAGCGCTGGCGAGAGGGTCAACATTACACCGCCGCCGTCGTCGTCAGTGTGTGTGTGGAAAGTCAGGGTACTGGACTACGCAGCCCCAAACATTTACAAGGGCACGCACAAAGACGGAAAGTTGGCTACTATGTATGCGAGGCGTGAACTCTTCCGCATTTCTCGTTCCAGCCAGCCTGGTATGGCAAATATGGGAGTGTTGGCCTTCGAGACATTAGACGAAACTGCGAGTACGTGCGCCCGACCTTTTCGCGCAGGCCTTGCCTCGTCTCCCGTTCTCGCGTAATGTCATATATATGCCCGTCGTTCTATCGTATCTGATGATTCGTGTCGGGCGGACCGTGCGTGTCCGTGTCTTATGTAGCATACGCTGTAGTATAATAAGCTCCTGCTTCGCTCGGTCAGTCGGGCCGTGAATGCTCTTCTCCCGACTGGCAGCCGTTGCGAAATTGCAGAAGCGGCGAGCAATCTGCGTAAGCACTATTGAGGGGGGCATTTTTCCTCGCGTGCCTTTCGCTTATCGCTCTCTTGACGTCTGGGGCGGGCCCGTCTCTTCGACAGCCTTGGAGCATTAATCGTTCGGTGTCTACATGCGTTGCGATCCGCGTGTACAGGTTCGTCGGGAGGCTTCCGTCTAGCGAGCGCGCTGCTTTCAGACCGCCAGGCGTCTTTTGTCGGGGCCGTTACGCATTCGTGATGCTCATTGTGGTAAACACTCGCTCGTTTCGAGGCAGTTTTTCACCCCTTGCAGACGTGAAAGGGGCAGCGTAGCGAGAGAACCTTTCAGTAGTAGCTGAAAGGAGAGCAGTTTGTCACATTTGTGTATGTTTGCGTGTCTGGACTATTTTATGGAGGAGTTTCAGTGCCGCCATGTTGGGCTGTTCACTTGCGTGCTTTGCGTTTTTAGCAACCAAACGGACAGGGTCATGGTGACGCATACACATGAAAACGTTCGAGTTGGTCTATACGATGTTTCACGGCCTTAATTTCACGTCGCATATACCCGAACAAGAAAACATCAACAGCCCAAGATGGCGGGGCCCACTTGTCATCGGTACAATTACATATACCATGGTGCAAGACATTCTTCCACCGTGGCCTGTACAAACATGACAAGCACAGCTTGCTGGTGTTATATTGGCAAAGCGTTCGTGAACCAGTCACCGCTCACTGGCACGGTTCGACAGTTCGGGCGTACAGATCAACCTTGATGGACTTGTCTAGATCGGTGTTTATTGTAACGCGGTCGTAGCAGCGCGAGAATCGCTCTTGCAGTTTGAGTCGCCGCAGTTCCCTCGTACGTCCTCTTCTCAATTTTCCTTAGCTTGGCTTCACTTTAGCACACGTCATATCACGGTTTTGAATTTGGCAGTAAGTGGCAGATGGTATCACCTTTTTTTTTTTCTTTTCTCTCGACAGTGAGCGCCTGTCTTGACTCACAAAAGCGCGAGCGGGCCTTGCGGCGAAAGAGCAGTGTTCCGCTTGGCCGACTGCACAACAGGAAAACTGCGCTTGTACATAATTTCACGTGCCACGTCACATGCGTATACCTCGTGGATAGTGCACGCTCTGTGTCACTGCTACAAATGCAAGGTGGCGCTTCAGAATGCTTTGTATTTTTGGATTGCTTTACTGCAGTGGTGGCTTCAGATAAGCATTATCTTCTATACAATGTGGGCGACATATATATTTTTTTTCACCAACGTAACGGTTCACTCTTAATAATGCCGGTGATGGTGCCCTGACGCACCTGTTTCTGAAATTCTGACTGCACAAAAAAGGGCGTGTCGTGCACGCAACTATCCGAGAATTAGTATAATTCGTTTAAATGCATATACCGGGCGTCCCACTTATGACGCAGCGCAATTAAAAAAAAGTAATGGCGTTACGCGAGGCAAACCTAGTTCATGGCGTTCGTAATATACTGAAGTTGCCGCTACTCATTTTTGTTAATGACTATTCTTTAAGTAGTCAAATTCTATTTGCAACTCGAAAAGTGCTCGCCTAATTATTAGGATGTTTGTGGGGCAGATGGGCACATGTTCAAACGACACCTGTCTGTGCTACTTTTAACAACGTTCTTATTGCGTGCTCATTTTTTTTTTTCTGTGAATATAGAAAGCCCCCGAAATATGAAGAATATAACACGTGACTACGCTCACACCTGTAAAGAAAGCGATGCCTTCAAGTAATCTCACTGGGAGCAACCGCTTTGGCTCGTTTCCGTTGCCACAGACATTGTTTTGCACAGTGACAAATGTACAGGTCAGGTGCCAACATGTGTCGCAGTTTATTCGTTCCACTTGATTGTACATACGTCGCTATCACCATTCGTATCTCACGGTCAGCTGTTTTTCATCGATAACGCGGCCGGATCGCTGTTCTGATTAGAGACTACAGCTGGACTGTGTAAGATCGAGGCGGCGCGTTTCTTTGGAC
The DNA here is from genome assembly GCF_043290135.1 of Rhipicephalus microplus. NCBI lineage: Eukaryota > Metazoa > Arthropoda > Arachnida > Ixodida > Ixodidae > Rhipicephalus > Rhipicephalus microplus. Next base: position 80,283,527 of record NC_134705.1, on the reverse strand, counting down.
GGGAAGTGGCAGATAACGCGATCTGTATTTTTTTTCTTTCTACATTTCTTTCATTGATACTGGCTATCTCAAAGTGAGGGCGCGTGCAGTGGTCTAGTCACGTGTTATTTTTTGTATTTGGTGGGCTTTCTTCATTAACAGCAAAGAATGAACACGCAATAATTATTATGTTGTTGAAAGTCGTTTCAAGATGCGTACATCTGGCTCATTTGCTTTTTGATATTTAGGCTAGTACTTTTTGAATCACAAATTTGACTATGACTCATTAGTTATCATTAGCGAAACATTTAGTAGCGCCTACACCAGTATACTGGGAGCGATACGCACTAAGTTAGCTTCGCGTAACGCCGTTCTTTTTTTTGAAATTTGAAATAATTGAAATCAATTTAAAGTCATCGGAGATCATAACACAACCATAGAATGTGTTGAGTTAAACAATTAAATTCTGAGAGCTCCGTCAGAATAATGCATTATGCACGTGTTTAAAAAAAGAACTGCTGCCGTAGCTTTCCGAAGCGAACTTGATCCGATTCCGAAACGTAGGATTCACCCGATGAAAACCCTGTTCGTGGTTTGCATATTCGTTTCGCTTGGTTCTATCTGCTCTTCATTGCCTCTTGGAGCCACCTACGAATGATCATGTGGTAATTGAGTGCGTGGCGGTTATGACGTACTTCGCCCCGTCTTCTGCAATAGAACCCGGCGCTAACGTTACTCAAAAGCAGAGAGCCTCTGATATCGTGGCTGCTAGAGGCAACGCTTTCCGGACGGCGATTTTTGACATCGCTTATAGCGTTGCATGGGAGCCGCGATATTAGAGAGTTTTAGTAGTGCGTACGTGGCGGCGTTGCGTACGCAAGGACGCCACGTTCTGCGTAGTACGCATGCGCAGACCTCAACGCGCACGTATCGCGTTACGTACGCAGCTGCTACGTACGCACGCATGAAATGCGTGCGTGCGTACGTATGAGGTGATCGCGCCGCTCTCGAACAAGTTCGCGACAGCGCGAGACTTCGTTTTGCAAAATGGCGGCATCGAAGGCAAGCACCGACCGGCTCTGTGGCTTAAAATATGGCCACAATCTGGCTATAACACTTGGGTTGGCTCACATTGGCTGTCAAAAACACGTGCTTCTATTTTGATCTACCAGATGGCGCAACACGCTTCACGCTCGTTACGTACGCGGGTAGTACGGCGTACTAAAAGCCGATTAGTGGCAAACGACGCCACGTGACGCAAGGCGCTTGCGTGATGCGTACGTAGCACCATTCCGCAGTACTAAAACTCTCTATTATCCCGCAGTGTCTGCCCGATGGTACACGTCGCATCAACTGCTCCCAATTTCCATCTGGCTAGCGAAGCTTCGAAAGTTCATTGCACCTCGCGGGTTCCGCGCCAGGGCACTCTCTCTACGCCCCTCGGAAAGACGGAGCGGTGTGCACACATGCGCAGCACCCGGCGCGATGCACTTGCACAAGTGCGCGCCACGTCGCGAAGCACAAGCTGGCGGATCAAATGACACGGGCGGCGGCGTTTGTTTGCTTCATCTGCCGGAGCGGCGGCTGCCCGTTGCTCGCATCGTGTCGCCGTTTGGGTTTATGAGCCGCCTACCTATTAGGGTCGTGTGGCACATCAGTCGCGGTCCGGCGAAGCTTTTAGGACACATTCGTGCACGCAACGCTGAGCCGTGATTGGCTCGAATAGTCGTATGCGGAGCGAGCATTTTTTTGCCGTCGTCGTTATTCTCTGTGGTCGTCTATAGCTCTAGGGTTAATAAAAGGAGTGAGACAACAGTAGACGTTGTGTCGTTACCGAAACTCAGCGATGTCGCCGAGCGCTGGAGGGCTCCTCTCATTCGCCGTCGCATTAAGGGCCACCGCTCGTTTAGGTCTCATCACAGAAAATGGATGAACAAAAAAAAAAAAAAGAAAGCTCTTCGCAGATGTGTGTCGTTCTGGACAACTGATACCATGAAAAGAGAGCGAAGCTCCGTATAAGGGAGTTCTGACACCCTTCGTCGGAAGGCCATGTTTTTTTTTTTTTTTTTTCTTGCCGATCTTCGTTGCTTATAACACGAGTCATCCCGAGCAGCAGCAGGCGCACGCTTCTTTGTCGCGCGGATTGATAAATGAGCTGGGCAAAAGTATCGGGACATCGTGGCGAAAGGGAGGCACTGTTCAGCTTTTCGCCTTTGCGTTGATCCGGAAAAAAAAAATGCAGGGAAAAGAAGCACGAACGGAAAGAGATTTGTGAGGTGGTTCCCGGTTTCTTTTCGCGTACCGTAACCTTTTGCAATCCTGTGTAAAAGCTGTCACCAGACCTCCTTGAAGATGTCAGTGACGCCTTTATAATTTGTTCGCGTCGAATTTCTTTGATTTTCTTTTTCCACATTTTTTTTGCAATGTCAAACATGCCAGGGCCTTTAAGAGCTTTGTGTGAAGATACCGCTCGTTCGACGGCAGCACGAAGACGGTTAGTTCAACTACCCTGGTGCGGTGCTTTTTTTTATTCTCATTTCATTTTTTAAAAGCACGCTAAAGGAAACGATTGTTCTTGTATTGGTCAACTGTTATTCCGCAATCGCCAAAACACCGCTCATTGCCGTGACAGGACGCTTTGTAAGCTTTTGAGAAAGCGTTAAAACACAGCACTGGTGGCGTCGTCACTTTGAAGTTCCCGCATCTTCTTGTGGCGTCATAGTTTCTGATGGCGTGTTTTGGTACAAAACCTGTGCACTTTACTGTTGATATACTGTTGATATAATGACGTTGTGTTCTAAGAGTTCGGGGCCTCTAAGGGGGCCCTAGTAGCCTCTAAAAATGCAGTAGGAAAAAAAAAACGAGGTTTTATTTGCTCCCGGCGTTTCCCGTTCTCGCAGCACAATTCATAACGTCGGCAGTTCACGTGACGTCAGTTCGAAATAAGCTCCCGATCGGTTAATGTACACGAGGTATTGGTTGCGAATTGTTTCGTACTCTGCTTCACCACTCATTCGCATGCACGTTCTGCCTTGTGTTGCAATAATATCGCGTACGATAAAATGATTTCACCTCGTTTTTTGGCGTTTGCGACTGCGCAAGCGGATGTGACGTGTGGCCGACAAGCGCGGCCTGGCTAAACGCTTGGTGCTGCCATTCCACGTGTTTTCATGAAGAAATAAATGGCAGGAGGAAATGTAGGCGGGGTATAGTGAAGGCGAGAAAGAAACTATTGCCGCCTTAACCGCTGTAGTGTGGTTAAGGGGCCCTTTAAATGCTACAAGTGCCAGGAAACTAGTATCGTGGTGGCCGATTGAGAGAAAGATACGGTACTTGCATTCACGCAGATATGATCATAAGATAATTGTATGGCGTGGGTGGGAAGAGCCTCGGCAAGACATCGCTTTTCAAATGAAAACGCCGGTGAGCATGCTTCCCTCGAAACGTTCTGGTGGTAAGTTTTCCCCGTATACGCTTTACCGCTTTTGCGAAACCGCTTCCCGACAAATTGTTTTCACGCAGGTGCGGCGGCGTTTTACGTTGCGCCTGTGACATGAGCTGAGCGTTACACAAAAACTTCGGGCCGTAGGCAACTGCCGAAGAAGGTCAAGATCGCAGTGATGCCGTTGAATGTTGCCCCCCCTATTGGGTTTGCGACGTGCATTAATTACATTTGCCCACGCATCGGGCGTGCGTATACCGCATCGCGTTGTGTAAGTGCGTTGGTGCGTGGGGCATTTGGTGGCGCGATGTGAGGCCATCTCGAAGCGGCAAGCAGATCAGCGGTCGTCGCGCTGTCTTCTTGTCCGTCGACTTTCTGTCAGCGCGCGTGAGCCGAAGTGAGTCAGCCGACCTTTTCCTGTTGCATGCGTTGCAGAACGCCGTTTCGTGTTCGAGAGAAGGCTTCTCGAATGTCAGTCATGTCCGGCCAGCTGCCTGGAGAGCCGCGTCTTCGCAAGCGCCAGTGTGACTATATGGCGCCGTGGGTCTCTGTCTATTGCCCCATAAGATGTGGCATATCTGATGTCAGTACAGGTGACAGCGCACAACCGATAGTGGCGTTTATGATCGCCGATAAGGCATCTCAGGTTTTGGTAGTTAGAAAAAACAAACCTATTATGGTTAGTATTAATTGATTTAGCTTGATTAACGCGCGCATGTACGCCTCTCTCTCTCTCTCTGTGTTGTGTGTGTGTGTGTGTGTGTGTGTGAGACATTGTTTTGCCGTGGTCGGTCTGGATTATGTCGTCGCGTGCTATGAATAGGACGTAATATTAGCAGCAAATTGATCAATGACCGTTGTTGCTGCTGTGGCTCCCGCTGTTTTGGTTCAGGCTACTTGTGTTAACGACCGCGCAGTAAAGCTGGGCAACTTTGTGCACGGCAACAGTGACGTGAGTCGGTCCGCTTCTTGAGGCGGGTAATTTGAAGTGCGCTAACTCGATGCGGGCCCCTTAAATGCGATTTTCTTTCAAAATAAGCCCTTCCTTTGCACAAAAGCAACACTACGAGGTTTATGGACCGCTGTTTCAACAATAAACGTCAGCTTAATAGTTGCCTTTAGTGTCCCTTTAAACGAGTCCGAGTTCAGCAGTCTCACTTGGCAGCATGCCGCGGTTCCCGTAAGCGGCTTCCTTCATTTTTTTCGGGCTCCCCATGTCTTTGTGTGGCGCCACGCGCCGCCGAAGCAAATGTACAGTTGGCCGCGGCGTCCATAGAGTTTCCTAAAAATCGACTAGATGGTGCTCTGGTGCTGTGATCATTCAGCGATCATGGAAATGATGGATAGTACATGGATTTGCCTAGTCTTAGTAGTAATTGCGGGTGGCGAATGCACTTGTGGCTTCGTTTGTTGCTGTGTTTTGGTCCGATAAGAGAATAAGCTGTTTTGAACTTCGTGACTTGATTGGAATTGGTGATCTAAAAAGGTGAAGGTGGTGAAGCGTAACTGCCGAACATTTGCAGATTGTTGTTTCGTGACAAAACAGCTCCAAGCCACACGAAGCCAAAGATTATTATAGTATGAAGTACGAAAGTTAGGCAAATCCATGTGCTACCTATCATTCCCATGCTCGCTGAAGCGCCGGGCGTTGTAGCGCCCGTAGCCACTAGCGCCGGAATTCCCTCTAGTGTATGTACAGGGAACACTATGTCGACGTCACGTCTGGCGCGACCGAGTGGTTGCGCGCGGTGCCCGGGCAGGCGCACAGCTATTGTTACTAGGCAACGCATAGTAAAGTCATCTCGGCGCGGAGTTTTTTGTTCTCGTTAGACAGGTTACAGCTGGCTTTACAGCTCTGCTGATTTAAAAAGAAGTAAAAAAACATGTCGTCTAAAGCCCGCCGAAAGACTGCAATAAGGGCTGCAGCGCGAGCACGAGGGTGCTGGAGGAGGCGTGGAACGAGGGGCGAGGCAAGGAAAGCGCTCGTGCTGTCCTCTTTGCTTTCCTTGCCTCGCCTTTCGTTTCGCGTTTCTTCTGGCACTTTCGTGCTCGCGCTGCAGCCCTTATTACCATGAATTCCAACCAAATAGCCGTTCTTCTTAAAAGACAGCAAGTCGTGGAAGCGCTACTGAGTGGAGGTGATGTCATGTAGTCACTTAACCTTGTCATAACGACAGCAGCGCCAACTGTATTGGTAGCGCTAGCGTCCAAGAGCTGCACGTTGCGTTTATGTGATTGCTCGGTTATAACTGAGGAAAATGTGGTATGAAGTATGTCCTTCTGCGCTTTCGTTCACATCGACGCAAACGACACACTTCGAATGCGCTTCCTTCACAAAAGCGATATCTGTGCCCTACTGCAAGTGAACTTGAATAATTGGTGGTAGCCTTACTTTCCAGAGCAGCGATGGCGTAGTGGTTAGAGCATCCGCCTCGTATGCAAGAGGTCCGTGGTTCAAATCCCGGTACCGCGCAGTTCCCAACCGGATTAAAAAAAAAAATCCGCGTGTTGATGGAACTGCATTAGGAGGCCTGGGGTGCGGCCTCACCGGCAAACACCGCCGAGAACGCACTCCCTCACCAGAGAAGGATTGGCCACCCTGGTGCAGTATCTGGCCACTACCTCCCACATGCTTACGTCAAATAACTCACGGCCCTCAGTCCCCAGCAGCTGCGAAGCAACTGACCACGGCGGCGGTCAGATCTGCAACGCAGCAGAGGGTGCTAAGAATCTCTGGATCCGGACAGGCCGCCATTGGAACCTGAACTTGGCAACGTTTAACGCTAGAACCTTATCTAGTGAGGGAAGTCTAGCTGTACTATTCGAGGAGCTAGAGGGTGTTAAATGGGATATAATAGGGCTCAGTGAGGTTAGGAGGACAGATGAGGCCTATACGGTGCTACAGAATGGGCACGTCCTTTGCTACAGGGGCTTGGCAGACAGAAGAGAACTGGGAGTGGGGTTCCTAATTCACAGAAACATAGCTGGCAACATAGAGGAATACTATAGCATTAATGAAAGGGTGGCAGGTATCGTAATTAAACTGAATAAAAGATACAAAATGAAGGTAGTACAGGCTTACGCGCCTACATCCAGCCATGATGACGCTTCAGTTGAATGCTTCTATGAAGACGTGGAATCGGCAATGAGTAAGGTAAATACACAGTATACTATGGTGATGGGCGACTTTAATGCAAAGGTAGGGAAGAAGCAGGCTGGAGACCAGGCAGTAGGAAATTATGGCATCGGTACTAGAAACGCCAGAGGAGAGCTACTAGTAGAATTCGCAGAACGCAATAATTTACGGATTTTGAATACCTTCTACCGAAAACGAGAAAACCGCAAGTGGACATGGAGGAGCCCTAATGGCGAAAATAAGAACGAAATAGACTTTATAATGAGTGCACACCCTGGAATCGTTAAGGATGTGGAAGTGATTGACAAGGTACGATGCAGTGACCATAGAATGGTACGGTCTCGAATTCGCCTAGACTTGAAGAAGGAACGACAGAAACTGATACGCAAGAAGCCAATCAATCAGCTAGCACTGAGAGGGAAAGTACAGGAATTCAGAGTGTCGCTGCAGAACAGGTATTCGGCTCTTAGTGAGGAAACCAACCTTAGCGTAGATACAATGAATGATAATCTGACGAGTATCATTACGGAGTGTGCAGTGGAAGTTGGAGGCCGGGTAGTTAGACAGGACACTGGCAAGCTTTCCCAAGAAACGAAGAACCTAATTAAGAAGCGTCAAATCATGAAAGTGTCAAGTACAACAGACAAAATAGAACTGGCAGAGCTTTCGAAGTTGATTAATAGACGTAAGGTATGCGATGTAAGAAGGTATAACATGGAGAGAATTGAACACGCTCTGAAAAACGGAGGAAGTGTCAAAGCATTGAAGAGGAAACTTGGGATAGGCAAAAGTCGGATGTATGCACTAAGGGACAAAGAAGGCAAAATACATACCAATATGGATAGGATAGTTAAAATAGCGGAGGAGTTTTACAAAGATCTGTACAGTAGCCGAGACAACCACGACCTTAATACTATAAGAACTAGCAGTAACCCAGATTACACCCCACCAGTAATGATAGAAGAAGTCAGAAAAGCTTTGGAGAGCATGCAAAGGGGCAAAGCTGCTGGTGAGGATCAGGTAACATCAGATTTGCTAAAAGATGGAGGACAGATTGTGTTAGAAAAACTAGCCACCCTGTTTACGAGGTGTCTCCTGACGGGAAGAGTACCAGAGTCTTGGAAGAACGCTAACATCATCTTAATACATAAGAAAGGAGATGACAAGGACTTGAAGAATTACAGGCCGATCAGCTTGCTCTCTGTAGTATACAAGCTATTTACAAAGGTAATTGCTAACAGAGTAAAGAAAACATTAGAATTCAATCAACCAAAGGAACAAGCAGGATTTCGAACAGGCTACTCAACAATTGACCACATTCATACTATCAATCAGGTAATAGAGAAATGCTCAGAGTATAACCAACCACTATACATAGCCTTCATAGATTACGAGAAGGCATTTGATTCAGTAGAAATATCAGCCGTCATGCAAACACTGCGGAATCAGGGCGTAGATGAAGTATATATAAACATTCTGGAAGAAATCTACAGGGGATCAACTGCTACCATAGTGCTTCATAAAGAAAGCAACAGAATACCAATCAAGAAGGGTGTAAGGCAGGGGGACACAATTTCCCCAATGCTATTTACCGCGTGCTTACACGAGGTTTTCAGAAGCCTAGAATGGGAGCAGTTAGGGATAAGAGTCAATGGAGAATACCTTAGTAACCTGCGCTTCGCCGATGACATTGCATTGCTGAGTAACTCGGGGGACGAATTGCAACTCATGATTACGGAGTTAGACAAGGAGAGCAGAAAGGTGGGTCTTAAAATTAATCTGCAGAAAACGAAAGTAATGTACAACAACCTCGGCAAGGAGCAGCGCTTCGAGATAGGTAATAGTGCACTTGAAGTTGTAAAAGACTATGTCTACTTAGGGCAGGTAATAACCGCAGAGCCGAACCACGAGATTGAAGTAACTAGAAGAATAAGAATGGGGTGGAGCACATTCGGCAAGCACTCTCAAATTATGACAGGTAGATTGCCACTATCCCTCAAGAGGAAGGTATATAACAGCTGTATCTTGCCGGTACTTAGCTACGGAGCAGAAACCTGGAGACTTACAAAGAGGGTTCAGCTTAAATTGAGGACGACGCAGCGAGCAATGGAAAGAAAAATGGTAGGTGTAACCTTAAGAGACAAGAAGAGAGCAGAGTGGATTAGGGAACAAACGGGGGTTAAGGATATCATAGCTGAAATCAAGATGAAGAAATGGACATGGGCAGGGCATGTAGCGCGTAGACAGGATAACCGCTGGTCACTAAGGGTAACTGACTGGATTCCCAGAGAAGGGAAGCGGGCTAGAGGGAGACAGAAGGTTAGGTGGGCAGATGAGATTAAGAAGTTTGCGGGTATAAATTGGCAGCAGCAAGCACAGGACCGGGTTAACTGGCGGAACATGGGAGAGGCCTTTGTCCTGCAGTGGACGTAGTCAGGCTGATGATGATGATGATGATGATGATGTTCACACTATTCCTATAGGCGCTTAATGTACAGTTTCTTTGTACAGAATAAGTGTTCTGTTGGAACGCATGGATAATTTGTTTTTCAAAGCAACTCTGAGGATAGACAGACAGCAGCGTAACTGTACGTTGCCGCCGATGACTGTCAGCGCGAATGTGCAAGACATACCATACTGAGCGGCGTCGAACGACAGTCGATTCCCGATTCTCCACGTCCTTCTGTAATATTGCTCGTGCTTGGCCTTTCCGCCTGCCTACATTGTGTTGCGGGTGCATATTTTGAAGGAATGGGCTGACCACAAAGTTCCATTGAACCTCTTCGAATAAGGTGATTTCGCGTTCATTAACTATTCTAGCAGCCATTCCAGCCGCGTCTAGGATGCGTCTCCCTGACCCAGTTCACGAGAGCCTGACCACAAGTGCGGTGGCCTGCGCTTTGATCACTTCACCAATGTCGTTGTGCATACCGAGTTGGCTTAATCTGCCAGTGAAAGTGGTCACTGGCAGCCCCGGCATTTTTTGGTGCTTTTATGCATGAGTGCGTTTAGATTATTTTTTTCTGTTTTGCTTCAGTCAAGAGTTGAAGCGACATTGTCAATGTGACTCATTAGAAAGGCTTGATGAATCCAAAGTAGGTTGTCTTCACCTAGTTCTTTCCGACATTCTGATACTCTGACGATGAGTGTCAGCATGTTTTAGGTTTTGGCCATGATGTGAATGAGGGTTTTGGCGTTACATTCTCTCGCGTGAACAAATGTTTGCTCCGCTGATTATTTATTGCATGCTGATTGTTTCACGCTTTGGTTAGATAAAAGAAGTCTCAATTCTCTTTTAAGCCCTGCAGAGTTACTGTGAATTCTTCTCCTAAGAGCTCATCGGATGAAATTAAAAAAAAAATCTTTCATCTCTATATATGCTGCCAATTTGGCATAACGAAACACTGTAAGACAGATGACATGAAATCAAGAGCACGTAAGTTCTAAACACGGCGCTTCCAAATGAAGCCCATAATGCTGCAAAACCACGCACGACAAACCAAGAAAGCGCGGCCAACGGGACAACTTTTCGCCATCTTCGAAGGATCATCCATCAGATTATTTGACGAAGCAAGGGTTGAGCAGATTGTTTCCTGCATATCTGAGCAAAAAATTGTTATACATGAGAACTGCAAATTATGCTAGTGGCACGGAAACTGAGAACACTGAAGCCACGGACACTCACTAAATCCCATACAGTCGGTGAGTCTATCAGAAAAACAAACTTCTAAAACACACACACACACACACACACACACACACACACACACACACACACACACACGCGCGCGCGCACACACACACACAGACAGGATAAGCGTTCAATATGAAGAAGTACATACGATGTAGCCCGGTGTCAGACAGCTGCAACCTGATGAAAACACGCCTTCCTGACGTGAACACACACACACACACACACACACAAAGATAGGATGAGCGTTCAATATAAAAAAGTACATGCGATGTAGCCCTGTGTCAGGCAGCCGCAACCTGATGAAAACACACCTCCCTGACGCAAACAAAGTTCAAAACTGGCCAAAGTTTTCTATATATTTTTTTAATTCACAGCTCTGCCTTTCCTGAAACCTTCAAAGGCAATTTTTGCTTAAAATATTCTTATTTCGGTACTCTCGGAGATGGCATCAGGAATGCCCCTCGCGATCATTTCCTAATTTTATCGAATAATATTTCTGATTATTAAAATCGCATTTTAGTACTTGCTCATCGTCACACTAACAGTTTGCATGGTTGCGTCCTGTCTCTAAAGAGAGCGTAGCTTCTTCTCTTTTGGACAACATTTTTGGGATAAGTTGGCATTTTTTGCTTTATTTGCACTGCCTGCTCTGTTTTGATACTTGTCGTTGTGAACATTTCTGAAAGTAGTTATTGTATGAGCTTGTATTTCAAGACGAATAACTTCAAGCACAAAATGAGGAAAAGTTCACTTCAACGTAACAAAATAGATAAGCAGCAAGAGTCACAAACATTACGCCACCAAATCCAACTGCATTTTCACCAGAATTAGGGAAGGCCACCCAGTTTATTGAACTTAAGGGTCCCTGGAAACGTTCGGAGGCCACAGAAGGTGATGCAGGTGCAAGCGTCACGACGAGCGTCCAAGGTTTGAAGAAATTTTCGTTTCCCCACTCCTGCTCACAGGCCAGCGTTGTTTATTGTCTAGGTAAAAATTACGTCTCAGCGCAGTTCACATTCCCATCTTCCACCAAAAAAAAAAACTGCAGTCACAGCCACGGCAGCAGGACAAAAAAGAGAAAAAAATGCCGCAGCAGCATTTTTTTCTAGTCTCTCCCATAATCAACACAAAAAATACTGCTAGTTTTTTCAAAAGGGCGCCTCCTTCTTTCTCTCTCTCTTTCACGACAATGTCCCCTTCGTCTTGGAATGTTTCGCCGGGCTGTCATATGGGTTAACTTCCCTACTCCTCTTTTTCAACAGAAAGTCGAGCGCCGCAAGGCTCGCCCTGCCAAACAACCCCTTTTTTTTTTGGCGTTCCTTTTTCCCAGTATTGTCAGTTTCTTTCGCCTTTCTCTTTTTTTTCCTCAGAACACCACGTCACACGAAGAGTTCAATCTACGTCTATACAATACTCTGCGTCTATACTCACAGCCCGGGCGTACATGCTGCGGAGGACCCAGTCTTGGTCTTGGGTTATGATAAGTCCGCGGTGGCAGGTTTCGTCATTCCTGTCGAAATGGTGGCGCATCGTTCACCAAACCGCTATCATTTCCGGATCAGCTTTTACGACAAAGGAGTGAAGCAGTTGGCTCTAAATGTGTTCTGTACAACGCGTAAGGAGGGTGGCAGAAATGCAAGCATGAGCTCTCTCATTAGGAGAACGGTTGCGTACACCAACGTCATCGAGCGGGCGCTGTACAAGTGGGTAGCGGAGCACGATAAGCACGGCGAGGTACTTTCACCCAAGACACTGTCTCGCGGTGGCAGGGGCTGCGATCGAGAGCTGGACGAAAGCGACGCATTAGGACGCGATGTGTGCAAAAACACGGCTTGCATATTGTTACACCACGCAAAAAAAACAAGTAAACCACTGGGAATAGAGCCATTATTTCGTATTGAAAGCGAGTTACACATTGCATGCCCATTGACATGCGTATAAGAAATCTGATGAGCGTGGTGCTTTTATATTCAATTTCACTAGTACGGTGCTTTCCACCGAAACATGAGCCACAGAACCCTATCCCTCAAATGTCTACGTGCAAGTATCTCGAAGGCGCGCGCTTTTACGGTGCCAGTGAGTATATTTAACCGCTTTCACAATAACAGCTCATCTCACTGCGCAGTCCCGACACGCTCTTGCCGCTTTCGCTGAAGTGCTCGCCGCTAGCAGACGACAGGGTGTGGAAGGATACAATTAGATGTTGTCGCCCTCCTGATTGGTTGAGAAGGCCGTGCAGCACTGTGAAAGCAGTGCTGCACGGAACTTCTGGAACAGAGTTTAGATTATCTATGATTATCTTATCCAACCAAAATAACTTTCTCGCCAGTATGAGTGCGTGAATGCATTTTAACCATCTGCACCAAACACAATGCCCTACCTCAATTCACTACATTTATAAAGAATTGCCCCTGATTTCAGTTCTTGAAGTTTTATAAGTTCAACTTACATATTGTAACGGGGAGTATTTAAAGAGTTAACGCCGGTTGTGCTAACACCACACACAGTGTGCAAGGATGCAGGACAACAGGGCAGTCCAGACACGGCCCCATAACAACATAATCGTCTTCATCCTTTCTGCGTCGTTTCTGCACCCGTGCCTGAGGTACCTTTTCATTCCTAAGACAATATTTTATCAAAATAATTTTTACGCAGCGGTAGACTTTGACCTGGCACCTATTATATTGAAAGCGGACAAATGTTACCGTTTATGTGTACCGACAAGACCAAAAATATTTTTAGGCCAGTTAAGGTTACCTATAACAATTATTTACGTCTGATAGAATCAAGCTGAAGCTATGCTATTTTTATTGTTGCATATCTAATCAGCATTCCAAATATGACAGTGGCTTGATTCAATTTGCCGAAGTTATAATGGCATAAATGTAGCGCAAAAAAGACGACGACCATAAAACGAACAACAACAAGCGCTTGTGGTGTTGACTTTTTTTATCTCGTATTTTTTCGCACTACATTTACGCCTTAATGAATCAGTACCAACTCTCTCACCTCATCGTTTTGCTTTACCGAAGTTATGTTAAGAAAAAGAAAAATACGTAGTCCAAACAGCGCATTATTGAAGTTCCACTGACTTTACACTGATGTCCTATAAAATTAGCCGATATTGATCACACGTTTACTTTATGAAGTCAATATTATCCAATCGATGCAACAACCTGACAAGAATGACACAGGTAATTCAAGGTGAGCTCACTCACGATTTTTTTGCTGCACCAGCTACCAACGGGCCCCTCAACACTTGCGAGATCACAATGTGTCATTGGCTGCCAGGAACCATCACATGATTACCGTTCCCAGAATTCCTTTCTCTCGATATTACCCTTGGCTGCTGCTTTTCGCTTGTGATATCCAGGTGTTCAGAACGATTTCCTTTTTTCCAACGCTACCGAACGCTTCACACATTCCTCACTGCACCGACTCTGTCTGCGTCATGTTGGTTTGTTCGGACCGGCCTCCTGGTGGCGAGGCTGCGTACGTCACTACTCGAACAGCCAATGCATGCCACTGAGTGATCAGCGGGGGATATTGGGGAGCTTTCATCGGGGCAAAAACTATGTGCCAGAGCACTTCCGGAGCAACCACGGGAGCATAATCAGGAAATTCGCCTCGTTTTCCTCCGGTTTCCTTCGTCTGGCGCCCCCTGAAGGAAATGAGTCAAAACCGGATATGCTCCGGTATATTTCGGTTTGATTGACGGCACCGGAGCACAACGGGAGCATTATCCCCTAATTTCTCCCAGCTCGGTATAGTTTTTTTAGAGTGTAGTACTTGGAAATATTAACTTCGAGAAGGCCAAAGGAAAAATGTCTTAGTGCACTGCGCTGAGTTTAAACGAGGTTCCTTATATTGTCGCGGCAAAGAGTACGAGAAAGCAAGCTCGGGATAGTAGTCAAAGTCTCTTATCGCCGCTTGGGCAGCACCTATAACGGCCGTAAATACACCCGCTTTGCGCTTGTGTGCCTACCGTCTTCTCGTAACATTTAGTGGAAGTGCGGGGTACTAGTACGGAACTTCGCAGTGAACATCATGTGCCTGCCACTACAATGGCAAATCAGCCATCGACGTCCGGGCCATCGACGATGGCAAACTAACTGTCTGTGTCCATGCCAGTGGTCCATTTCACCGATCCGCGATACTCTGGGGCCATTTCTGTCACGTAGAAGACGGACTTTGAGGAGTGGTTAAAGCTGTACGAGAGAGTTATTGACAGCTACAGGCGGGACGCAACCTTCATGGTAGCGAACCTGCTCTTTTATGTTTTAGAACGGCGCTAAAATAATATCAGATGCATGAACCTTACATCACGAGTTGGAATGGCTGTAAACACAAAATGCGAGACCTATTTCGCAGACCGGTCTGTTGTCAGCAGCAAAGAAAAAAATGCGGACCGTGCTCAGACTTTGACAAAGACCTATGCCGTCTACATACAAGAGGTGCTGTCTTTTTGCCACAAAGCTGATGACAGCATGACAGAGGCAGACAAGATCGGGCACACCTTAAAAGATATTCCCGACGATGCCTTCGATCGCTTTATGAGCGAAAAGTGTACAACGGTGGATGAAATCATCAAGGAGTGTCGGCGCTTCGAATAGGCTCAGAACCGTCGAGTTGTCCAAGTGTGTGATAGATTGCCGAATACCGCAGCGACCTCTTCATGCGAAGACCCGCCACGGCTCGTCCGACCAACAGCATCTGAAGACCTTACGTGATGAATTCACCGTGAGCTTGAGGCCATTTTTCAGACTCCACCTGTCCGTTCTAGCTTCAGAGACAATATGACCTCCATCTCCATTATTCAAGCAGTTGTTCGAGAAGAAATCGCAAGTTTAGGCTGTGAGTAGTTAACCAGCTTCCCCAGGCCACTCACACTCAGACGCCACATCTTCGCCCGCCCTGCCGTGACCCAGGCGACAGGCGCAGCGCGGATAATCAACTAATCTGCTTCAATCGTTCTCATATTGTAAACGTAGCCCGTCACTGCCGCAGCCATTTTTCACCACCTCCTTGGTGGTCGCGGTGGTCGCCTTCCAGTCACTAGATATAGCTGCCGTACAGTCATACCTTCTTGCCGTATACGCTAAGAGCGTCCATGTCGACAGTGTTCCACAAAGCTCCAGCTGCTCCCCGTCTACACAATGTCGTCGTACACGTTCACCGCTCAGGCAGTGCTGTTCGTCCCCATCCTCAAGCGGCTGCGACCGTCACTTCGGAAAACTAGGCAGCGCAGCTCCTGGAGATGACGTTGCAACTATGACTCGACCCTCGAAGCCTCCACCAACCCTTCCTACATGCGGAAACCTACTCGACGTGGACGTTCATGGTGTTCATGTGAGATCTCTTTTCGACACAGTGGCGCAGCTTTCAGTTATGAACGCTGATCTCCGCCGAAAGCTCAGGAAGGTTCTCACACCTGCCGCAACGAGCACAGTACGAGTCGCCGATGGGGGCAGTGCACCTGTTGCCGGAATGTGTACAGTCTGTGTTGCCGTGGGAAGTCATTACATTATTACTGTATTTATTGTACTATAACAGTGCCCGCACCACCTCATCCTTGGCTCACACTACCTTTGAAAGCGCGAGCCCAAATTGACTGTTCCGAAGGTGTTATACAAGTGAACCTACCCATCCCTGCTGACGCCGCAATTCGTGCCTCACTTCGTTTACGTTCAGCTGAGTTCGCTTGCATGTCCCCACAAGTTGCTACAGCTGTTGTCCTGACGTCCTATCCGCCTTTTATCAGACGGTGCCTATGTCGTCTCACCTTTCACTGACGTGTTATAACGTGAAACATTGCCCTGCCAAGCACCATACTCTGCATAAAAAAGAGTCCAGCGTGCGTACCAGTCGTCAATTTCGGATTTTCTACGCACGTACTTCCGCATGGCATCGCCTTGGCGCTTCTCACTCCTTGGAACAAATTACAAATCTGTTTTTTTTCGCAACTGAATGTCTACAGTACGAGCGGACCTATGATGCCTATTGCTTCGCCCACGTCAACTGCGGACATTAGTGGGTTGATTGCCCCTCATTTTCCTGCGGGTCACAGAACAGCTCTACAACTCTTTGTCACCTGCTCTCACCTTATTGGGATATATTTGACCCTAACGACTGGCCTCTTGGACAGACATCTTTTGTCACTCATCGCATCAACACCGGTGACGCAAGTCCAATTAGTGAAGACCATATCGCGCTTCCTTTGAGCAAAAGAGCGTCGTCCAAAAAGAGGTCAACAGGAAAGTGAACAAGCTCATCATTGAACCATTTAGTAGTCCATGAGGTTCTCCCGCAGCCTTAGTGAAAAAAAAGACAAATCGTAGGGCTTCTGCGTCGATTACCATCACGTCAACCAGATAACAATAAATATGTGCTTGCGCTGCCCAAACAGATGACACCCTTTATCGTCTTCACGAATCCAACTTTTTTTCTTGAATTAAACTCTGTTCAGGCCTTGGCATATCAGGGTCAACTAGAGGGACTGTAAAAAACCAGTTTTGTCACACCAGGTGGTGTGTATCAGTTCAAAACCATGCTCTTTGGATTGCGCAATGCACTAGCCATATACAAGCGTGTGATAGGCTTCTTTTGCGTGGCCTAAAATGGTCAACGTGCCTCAGCTACCTCGACGACGTGATCATGCTTTCGCCGAAATTTGAAGGCCTCCTGGAACGCCTCAAAACTGTCCTCTCTCTGTTTCACTCTGCTGGCCTTCACTAAATTCCTCTAAATGTCACTTCAATCACCGCGAAATTATCATGCTTGGACATCTCGTAAGCGCTGCAGAAATTTGACGTAATTCGGAGACAGCTCGCGCTGTGCGAGATTTTCTTATACATACATCGGCGAAAAGTGTCCACAGGTTTATTGGTTTACGCTCCTATTTTCATCGTTTTGTAAAAGAATTTAACGACATTGCTCATCCTTCGAGCCACCTTATCAAAAAGTATACCTCCTTTTTAAGAGAAGACCACAACAAGAGTATGCATTTTCTACCCTCAATGACCAGCTTACAAGTTGACTTACTCTTTCGCATATGACCCTTCCGCGACCACTAAATTACGCACTGAGGCAAGTGGTCATGCCATCGGGGCTGTTTTTGCTCAGCATCAACAAAACCGTGACCGTGGCATCGCTTACGCGAGCCGCTTTTTCTCCACTTTCTAACGCAATTACTCCATAACAGCGAGAATGCTTGCGCTCGTTTGAGCTTTTGCCAAAGTTCAACTTGTTTGGGCGTCCTGTCCGCCTCGCAACTGACCATCAGGCATTTTGTTGGCTCTCCTCTTTCAAGAACCCAATTGGATTACTTTTGCGTTGGGCATCGCTACAAGAGTATGACACAAATCTGAACGAATGCACAGCGACGCTGACTGCCTTTCTCGCTATCCCGTGGATTAACTGGCCGACACGGATGTTGATATGAACAGCTGCACTCTGTCCTTATCGGGCATTGTCTTGTCAACATAGCTGACCAAAAGCGACAAGACCCTGTTCTTCGAAACATTATGGGCTGTCTAAGCTGCTACGCGCCCACCAATCCTTCACTCCGAATGTTCACATTGCATGATGGCATTTTATACCGACGCAAAGTTCGGTCCTATAGTGCTGAGCTGTTAGTAGCTGTTCCCAAGCACTTGGACTGGCCGCAATCCAGGAACTTCACAACGTTCTTGCTTCTGGCTGTATGGGCATCACCCGAATACACGACAGCATTAGGCGCCGCTTTTTCTGACTCATTTTCTATTTTTCTGTGCGTCGCTATGTCGCTTCTTGTGAGCTGTATCATCTTCAGAAGACACCTGTCTTACCTCTGCTGATTTCTTTCAGCTAATTGAATTCTCTGCAGAGCCATTCTTCCATGTGGGCCTCGACCTACTTGGTCCATTCCCTGTTTCTACCTAAGGAAACAAGTAAATGGCCGTCACAACATATTATGCGACGAAAAATGCCGTTGCGCGAGCGATACCGACCAGCTGCTCTACAGATGTTGCCGACTTCCTACTCCATAGCGTCATCTTTTACCACAGCGCCCCTCAACAGCTGCTAACGAATCGTGGCCGTTACTTATTGTTGAAGGTTGTCAATGACCTACCCCGCTCCTGTTCTACTGAACAAAAGATCACTACCGCGTGCCACCCTCAAACGAACGCCGTCACCAAGCACCTGAACCACACTCTAACTCAAATGCTTGCCATGTATGTTTGTAACGACCACCCTGACTGGCAAGCCACTTTACTGTGCATCGCATTTGCTTACGATTCGTTCACCAGATTTTATTCATTCTACCTTTTGTACGGCCACAGCCCTGTCGTGCCCTCTGACACGTTACTATCCTCTGGCGTACAATTCTCGCTGACTGACTACGCCCGCAATGCAATCACCTTGGCCGCCCATACCAGTGAGATCGCTTATCATTGCCTGGCAACATCAGAGGTCTCTCGAAAGCGACGCTACAACCATCAGTACCGAGAAACACAATTTTCTCCTGGTTTTCTTGGGCTCCCCTGGACACTGGCACGTCGTGTTAAATTGGCAGGAAAACTCTTTTTTTTTTCTGGCTCTGAGCCGTACAAATTCTAGCACCAGCTGTCTGACGTGATGTACGAAATCACGCCGGCCGACGTGTCGTTCCTGCCTCGTGCCAGCAGTGACATTGTTCACGTCGCCATACTGAAGCCTTATTTACAAACATTGACTGATGCCCCTGATTTGCGTCGGGACGAAGCTAAACCTGCCGCGAGGGTGTTGTTGCATAAAAGAGCACGAGCAAGCTCGCTCGGGCTAGAATAAGAGAACGTATCTTATCGCCGCTTTGGCAGCGGCTATGTTTGCTGCAAGTACACCAGCTCTGCGCTCGTGCGCCTGATGTCTTCAAGTAAAGATATTGTAACGTACAAGAGACACTCGCTCGAACACAATCTAGCGCAGCACTGTCTTCGTCGTTCTGTTTTTCCAGTCTACCGCTCACGTGCCAGTCACCCCGTTGCTATCAGCCGCTACATTCGCCACCCCTTCTCCCCTGAAGTCTGAGCCAGGAGACGAAGAGACGTGAATACAGAAATCACGCGGAACATAAAGTTTCAACTGGCTGGCATAAGCGGAAAAAACACGGTTTCTACTTTTTGTGCCCAGTTTGGGAATAACTTCCAGACGGACCATAACAGAGCCTAGGGCTTTTATCCCGGAAAATTGGCCGGCACTTCTGAAAAAAAAAACTTCTGGCAACGCTGTGGAACACGCTGGGTGCGTCGAACCAGCACTAGGTCTCTTGGTTTAAAAGGGGTGTGGTTCTCGTTGGAAGGCGAGCGGAATTTCGCCTGACGATGCGTCGATGATGGCCAGATTCGCTCTAAAGCGAGCCTTCCAAAAAGCTCCGAAATACTTGTGTCATCCAGACGGTTTCGCGTTGTTGTATTCAAACCGAAGAAGCTCTCTTGTGGAAGCCTTTGCATCTTTCCATAGACAAGCACGAACGGTGACTCCCGTGTGATTTCCTGCTGTGATTTATTTAGGGCGAAGACAGCTGCGTCGATGTATTCGTCCCAGTTGTTATGTCTGGGACTCACGTATGACGACAATATGTCTTTTATGGTACGGTTTGTACGTTCCACCAGACGGTTTGTTTGTGGCTGCTGAGAAGTGGCCGCGGCATGCCAATTCCGTGGTCGTTCAGTAAGTTTCTGAATAGGCGAATGTGAAGGCCGTGCCACGGTCAGTGATGAGAAGGCGTGACGCGCTGTGTCGAAAAATGACGCATTCGTCGATAACCATGAGGACGTGCAGAGTCGAAGAGTCAGGGACGGCCCTGACTTCGGTCCACTTTGTGAGATAGCCCGTGGGAACGATGAAGAACTTGCTGCCACGCGACGTACGTGGAAACGGGTCCTTATAGTCAAGTCCCAGAATCTCAAAAGATGTTACCAGAGGACAAATGGGTTGCATGGGGACTGCTTGCGGATTTGCTGTGGCCTTCCGTGCTTGAAAGACTGTGCACGAGAAAACCTAGCAGGAAATCTCGCTGTGCATGCACCGCCATTAAGAACTCTTTTTGATGCATGCCAGCGTCTTGTGCAGCCCGAGGTGACCGGCAGTCGGAGCATCATGGCACATGAATAGCACCGATTGTCGCATGGTTACTGGCACAACAGGCACGCACAACCCGTCCCGATAATTTCTGTCATAAAGAATTCCCTCTCGAACAACATAGGTTGCAGAAAGACTTTCAAGACGATGCTTGAAAGTGCGTGCTTCCCCGGACAGTTATGGAGTTGTATAGACGATTTCTGCGTCTTGTAGCTGCGTAGTTCGTGAATCAAGCTCTGAAAAGAATGGGGAGATGTCACTGAAAGCTGGCGGATGGCGAGACTACCACCAAAGGTAGTCAGCTTCTTTATGGCGAGAGCTGCTGCGATGGGCAATAGTAAATCTTCCAGTTTGAGAGACCACTTGGCGAACTTAGCATGGAGGTCTTTTTTTCTTTGAAGGCAGCGAAGGGCGACGATGTCGGTAACAAGCGTGAAGCCTTTACCATAAATGCTTGGACGGAATTTTTCTACTGCCCAAACTACCACCAAGCACTCAACTTTAGAGGCGTGGTATCGGCTCTCTGATTCAGTGTGCCGGCGGCTATCATAAGCGACCGGTCTCTCCTGCCCGTCCTCGTTAACTTGCAAGATAACAGGTCTGAGGCCATAATCACTGGCAGTGGTGTGTAGAATCGTCGGGGCAATCTCGTCTTAGTGCGCGAGCGTCGGTGGAGCTTAAAGGGCAGTCTTGAGGTAGGGAAAGGCAGCTTCTTGGTCGGGTCCTCATTTCCAGTGAACTTCTTTCTTCAGTAGCTCGTTCAAAGGTACCACGTTAAAAGCGAAGTCAGGGACAAAACGTCCAAAACATGAAGCGAAGCCCAAGAAACTTTTAAGCTGCTTAGCCGTGGCGAAAGGCGGAATACAGGCATTGGTTAGAGCTTCATTGGATTAGGGCTGATGCCTTTGGCGCTGACTACGTGCCCCGAGCAACTAACTTTCAAAATGCTGAAAAATCACTTGAAATGTTTGATGCAAAGGCAAGCGTCTTATAGAACACGCAAGATGATTTCCAAACCCCTGAGGTCGTCTAAATTTGGCTTCTAAATAGACCAAACTCATCGACCCTTTGGGATGCTCAAGAACACCGTTCGTTTATCGCTGAAATGTAGCAGGAGCGTTGTATAGACCAAATGGCAGGCGGTTAAACTGGTATAGACCATCCGGAGTTACAACGGTGGTCTTCTCAGCGTCATTCGGGTCTAGCTCCACCGATGAATAGCCAGAAAGAAGATCCAGCATAGTGAAAAAACGGGCACCATGCAGGCGTTCAAGGGCATCGTCAATAAGAGGGAGTGGATACACGTTAAGCTTGGTAACACTGTTAGCCGCCGATAGTCAAGACAGAAAGGAGATGACAAGGACTTGAAGAATCACAGGGCGATCAGCTTGTTCTCTGTAGTACACAAGCTATTTACAAAGGTAATTGCTAAGAGAGTAAAGAAAACATTATAATTCAATCAACAAAAGGAACAAGTGGGATTTCGAACAGGCTACTCAACAATCGACCACATTCATACTATCGATAAGGTAATGAAGAAATGCTCAGAATATAACCAACCACTATACATAGCCTTCATAGATTACGAGAAGGCGTTTCATTCAGTAAAAATATCAGCCATCATGCAGACACTGTGGATTCAGGGCGTCGATGAAGTATATAAACATCCTGGATGAAATCTACAGGGGATAAACTGCTGCCAGAGTGCTTCATAAAGAGAGTAGCCGAATACCAATCAAGAAGGTTGTAAGGCAGGGAGACACAATCTCCCCAATGCTATTTACCGCGTGCTTACAGGAGGTTTTCAGAAGCCTAGAATGGGAACAGTTAGGGATAAGAGTTATTGGAGAGTACCTTAGTAACCTGCGCTTCGCCGATGACATCTCTTTGCTGAGTAACTCAGGAGACTAATTGCAACTCATGATTATGGAGTTAGCGAAGGAGAGCCGAAAGGTGGATCGTAAAATTACCTTGTTGAAAACGAAAGTAATGTACAACTTGCGAAGACAGCAGCGCTTCGAGTTTGGTAATGGTGCACTTCAAGTTGTAAAAGACTATGTCTACTTAGAGCAGGTAATAACGACGGAGCCGAACTACGAGATTAAATTAACTAGAAGAATAAGAATGGGGTCGAGAACATTTGGCAAGCACTCTCAAAATATGACCGGTAGATTGCCACTATTCCTCAAGAGAAAGGTATATAACAGCTGTATCTTGCCGGTACTTAGCTACGGAGCAGAAACCTGGGGACTTACAAAGAGGGTTCAGCTTAAATTGTGGACGACGTAGCGCGCAATAGAAAGAAAAATGGTAGGTGTAATGTTAAAAGACAACAAGAGAGCAGAGTGGATTCGGGAACAAACGGGGGTTAAGTGTATCATAGTTGAAATCAAGAAGAGGAAATGGACGTGGGCCGGGCATATAGCGCGTAGACGGGATAACTGCTGGTCAATAAGGGTAACTAACTGGATTCCCAGAGAAGGCAAGCGAGTTAGGGGGAGACAGAAGGTTAGGTGGGCAGATGAGATTAAGAAGTTTGTGGGCATAAATTGGCAGCAGCAAGCACAGGGCCGGGTTAACTGGTGGAAGATTGAACATGCCTTCGTCCTGCAGCGGACGTAGTCAGGCTGATGATGATGATGATGTGTCAAGACAAAAAGAGATTGTGCCGTCTTTCTTTCTCATAAGAACTACGGGGGACGACCACGGATTTGACGAACACAATATGATACTACGCCCAAGCATGTAATCTTCTTGCTTAGCAATTTCAGCACGTTCAGAAGCAGAGAATTGACTTGGGTGATGCCTAACAGGAACTTCAGAGCCTGTGCATATCGTGTGCTGTACCAAATAGGTGTGCCGGGGCTCACTGGCTGACGTCACCATGCAGTCACGGAATTTCCGTAGAAGTGCTTGAATCTCAGCTTTCTGTGACGGAGTCAAGTTGGGGCCGAAGTTAAATTCATTGCAACATAAGGGCAGTGCAGTTGGTTGCGAATATGCTACGGGCTGTACTACTCCTGCGACAGACGGTGCTTCAAGGTAGGTACACGTACCGAGGACGGTGCCTGACGGCAAGCACAGGATACTGTTGGAGAGGTTGAAGACAAGCACAGCAAAGGTTTTGCCGGTACAGCGATGGAGGGTCCGCGGCAGTGCAAATTCACCTCCAGGCCGGGATCAAACGGTAGTTTCTAAAAGAATGTCTTTGTCGACAAAGGACTTGTCGGGGCTGTAAACAGGAACCCACGCAGCAGATGACAAGGGGATGGTAACTGATGTTACCGTAATCACAGGATTGAACAGAAGGGATGGTATTCTGATTTGAGGTTGGTTACTTCTGTTTGTACCAACCGCCATCAATGTGTGCGGTGTTAGAATGCCGGTTTTTGAAGAAAATTTAATGATCAAACTTTTCGTTAAGCGGTAGTTGTCAGCGAGCACGGAGCGCGCTTTGTCAATAGTTCTGTAAATGACATGACTCAACGGGATATACGACTGGCTAGAGGAAGGTTTAATGGAATTTTCAACACTTGCTCGAATTGGTGTCAAAGTGTTAGATGTGTGCTCAGTGGTTCAATCAGTGCCGTTAAACTGCAAACTAATGCCATATTCTGCGCACCAATCACAGCCTAAGATCAGTGGCACACACAGGTTTTAACCGCTGTCTCACTGACTTCCCAAGTGCACACACATTCAGGCAGACTTCGCCGAGAGTAGGTAGAGTGGCTCCGTCAGCTAAGACGAGATGGGGTCACCGAAAATCTTCCAAACAAGAAACTCATCGCTGAAAAACTTAATGCAGCGCCTGTGTCTACTAGTGCTTCAACGTGCTGCGGTGGATCTTCAAGCTTCATCGGCACAGTTGGGATCTCGGTGAAGGGGCCAAGTAAAAGAAGAGGGGCTTCAGTCATCATGTGCGGTCCTGCTCTCTATGTTTTCCATTGTACTTTCCCGAAGACTGCATATTAGTAGCTGAGTTTGTCAGTGACTCGGTCAATCGAGGGCAGTTCCGAGCAAAATGTGCAACATCGTGGCGGTGGTAGCACCGCAGTACCGCTGTAGGATTTTGGAGCCGAGTAGGAGCCAAATGCCGGGTCCGGGATGCTGCGTCCGGGTTGGTTGACTTCCGGTATGGATCTTCAGCTGCTTGCGAGCGTTCTTGTATATACGCCTCGAGAGCGACAGCTGAAGCAGATCGTACGTCAATCAGACGAGCGAGGTGGACGAAGAGCTGGACGTTTCTGGTATTTATGGCATCAACAAAGACATCAGCAGCAATCAGGTTTATGGTTGTAGTAGGGCAACCCGACAAGGCCTTCCGGGAGAAGCTGTCGACGGGAGCAGCAAGCTCTTGAAGGTCGCGTTGAGCTTACCGGACGTATTTCAGTTGTGTTAGGTAGAGCGAAAGAAGATTACTGTCGCCAAATCTGGTTTCAAGCGCCGAGACCAGAGCTGCATAGTTCGAGTGGACGACTTGCGGAATGTATTCGAGGTATTCAGCGGTGGCGCCATGAAGCTGCAAAACGAGCACCTGAGCTCTATTTTTAAGTGTCCAGCCGTTTATGGCGGCAACGGCCTCGAACTGCACTAAAAATGGCGCCCACAACGTGGTGCCATCAAAGGCAGGCTGTGTAAGTTGTGCTCCGACAAACCGAGGCTGAGCTGACTGAGGAACATTTCGTTCAACCGTGGTAGACACACGTTGCGGAAAGCCAGACTGCTCCTAAATGACAGAGAGCCGCGCAGCTAGGTCGGCGACGACATCCACCGTTGGGGCACGTTGGGTGAGGGTGAACTCAAGAGAGCAAGCGGCTAGTGAAGCGAGTTTCGAAATATTGCATAAGGGCTCGTCTATCAGCCTCACCTAGTGAAACAAGGGTTTGCAGGCAGTCAGGTATAGGTAAATTGGCCCCAGCGCTTGACTGCTGAGGGTCATTTGTAGTATCCTGGACATCAAACTTGGACAGAAGAGGCTGATGGTCCGTTGGGGGTGGGATGTGTGACGAGACTGGGGCTCCCACGGCCTGTGCTAAGCTTTTCTGCGTAGTCGGGACAGAAGGTTCAGGGCCGTCGACTACGTGTCGTGTTTCGTAGGGTGCATCTGTGAAGTGCCGACTGTTGCTGTCGTCGCGGCAGCCTTACTCCTTGTATATATGGGTTAACGTGTCACAGCTGCCACCAAATGTAACGTACAGGAGCCACTCGCTCGAGCACAATCCAACACAACACTGTCCTCGTCGTTCTGTTTTCCTGGTTTACCCCTCACGCGCTATTCAGCCCGTTGCTTTGATCCACTACAATATTGTATCTAACAAACAAAGCGAGCCCTTAATTTCACCTCTCGTTCCTTCATTCATAAGAATGATCTCATTGTCACAGACCTAATGCATTCCGGTGGTATGTGAAGAATTATTGGTCAGCTGCCTGCTTTTAATAGCATCGCGTGCTACGTGAAGCCATAGGCCAAATTATGAGTGTCACACACTCACCGCAATTGCAACAGGCGGCGCTGATTGACGCTCCCACGTGGGGGCTTAGGCAGGGGTGCCCCCTGTCACCCTTATTATTCATGATGTACCTACAAGGATTAGAGGCAAAATTAGAAGGAAGTGGACTGGGCTTCAACCTCCCTTTAGTCAAACAAGGAAAACTTATTGATCAGGCACTACCAGCATTAATGTACGCAGATGATATAGTGCTAATGGCCAACAACAAGGAATATTTGCAGAGATTGATGGACATCTGCGGTAATGTGGGAGATAGGTTAGATTTTAGATTCAGTAAGGAAAAATCAGCAGTCATGATTTTCATTGACAACGAAGGTAGTGAGCTTAGAATACAGGAGGTCACGCTAGAGATAACAGATAAATACAAATATCTGGGCGTATGGATAAGCAATGGGACCGAGTATCTGAGGGAACATGAAATATACGTGACAACTAAAGGTAACAGGAATGCAGCAGTCATGAAAAATAGGGCACTGTGGAATTACAATTGGGTATGATGTTGTGAGAGGAATATGGAAAGGGGTCATGGTTCCTGGGCTGACGTTCGGCAATGCGGTCTTGTGCATGAGATCAGAAGTTCAAGCAAGATTAGAAATTAAGCAACGTGAAATAGGTAGGCTCGCTTTAGGAGCTCACGGGAATACACCAAATCAGGGAGTACAAGGTGATATGGGGCGGACATCATTTGAGGGCAGGGAAGCTAGCAGCAAGATAAAATTTGAGAAACGATTGAGAGAAATGGGGGAAGAGCGTTGGGCTAGGAAGGTTTTCAGCTACTTGTACATGAAGAATGTCGATACAAAATGGAGGAAGCGAACCAGGAAGTTGACTGGTAAATACTTAGAAAACAGCAGGTGGCCAAACCAAAAAGAACTATCGGTTAAGAAGAAAGTGAAGGAAACGGAGACTGACATGTTGAGAATGGGCATGATTAAGAAGTCTGCACTAGAGATCTATCGAACTTTTAAGCAGGAAATTGCAAAGGAAAGGATCTATGATAATACACGGGGTAGTTCTCTACTGTTTGAGGCCAGGACGGGAGTACTGCGAACCAAGACATATCGGGCCAAATACGAAGGGGTAGACACAGTATCCAGTGCGTGTGGAGAGGAAGAAGAAACTGCCGAACACTTCATAATGTTCTGTAATGGGCTTCACCCTATAGTTCAGGATGATGGCGCAGAGTTTTTCAAAGCACTGGGGTTTAGGGACCGGGAGGGCAAAATAAACTTTAAGCGGGTAGACTTAACCAGAAGGAGGTTATCTGATTGGTGGCTAAAGTCAAGACACGAGTGAAAATAAACTCTTCACTGCAAAGTACGAATCCTCAAACTCACTTTTTAAGGAAAAAAAATAAATATAGTTTTTGGTTCATTAGGTGTTACGGCTTGGTGGCGCTAGCTACCGCCCGATCTAAAGGGTACAGCCATATCCATCCATCCATCCAACGTTTAAATGTTCATACATAACCGATCAAATGGACGTGGGGATAGCCGCCGTGGTAGCTCAGTTGGCAGAGCATCGGGAGCGTTATTCGAAGGTCACAGGTTCGGTACCGGCCATTGGCAATTTTTTCGTCCACTTATCTTTCTTCACAATTGTAATACAATTACTTTCAATAACATGCTTTTAACTTTCATTGTCATAAATGCCTGTCACTTCTCTCTTTATGCTAATGCGTGACATTCTGTGCAATGTGGCGACGTTCTCTTGCAGCGGTGACCCTGGACAGGGGTATGAGCATAGTAGGTGTTGTGTCGTGGGCACACGGGCAGCGTTTGTCGGCGAGGTGGTCAACACTGATACCACAGCGACTTAACAGTCAATGAAATACTGTCATGTCATTCGTTAGTGGCACGACAACTGATTTGGACTATTTGAGACACCAGCTAATGGTAGTTGCCGCATCGTAGATCACACACACCTTCGGGGGATTCCTGCATAATGAATGTCATTGCTGCTAAAAGCGCGGCAAGCTCGGAGCCCGTAGATGTCGTGACATATGAAGTCTTGAACTTGACGGTGATTGACCAAGATGGAAATGCAAAGGCGCCCGTTGAACTTCTAGAGACTGAACCATCTGTATAAATATGAGATCGGTCAGCATATGATATATGAAAAATGTCACTTAGATCTGCTTGAGTGCTGCAGACAATAGGCTAGCCTTTTTATATATCCCCGGCACCTAAAGGTGCACAGGGCGTTTTTGCGGCCAGCTCTACGGGCATAGCGATGTAGTTGCGGCTGAGAACCTCAAGGAGATGGAATGCTGGTTAGCCGCATCAACTGCGGAAAAGTTTGCATTCGTGTTTGTAGTGGCAGGCTAGTGAGGTGATAGTCAGGTGCTCTTGATATATGCTGAATATGCGCCCGGAGTGAGTCAACAATTATATATGCTCTAATCGGACGGTCTTTGGCCAAGGCAGTTATTGCGATCGCGTTGGCCCACGTCGGCGATCCCACCAAGCATGTACGAAAAACTTGGCCTTGAATACGTTGCACGACGCGGATGTTAGTCTTCCCGGAATTAGAAAGCATGGGTATGCTAAACCGCAAATACCCTAAGAAAGGCGCCCTGTGCAGCTTAAGCATAACTGACACAGATGTGCCGCACATTTTCCCGGTGAGGAATTTTATGACGTCGGCGATAGAGGTGAGCATCTTCATTAGGTGTGAGATCTGAACATTCCATCTCTGTCGGATCTCTGTCGATAATGAAGCCCGCGAGTCGGAGATTTCTGGTATACTAAATTCTGAAATTTTCAGTTCGAGCACAATACCACAAAAACGGCTTGCGAGTAAGCGGGACGAAGGCCCACTTCTGGATGAAAATACTGAGACTTCGAGCACCGAGGTACTTCGACGTTGTCGCTCCTTTTTGGAGCTTTGCACGTGCCTGTGGTCGCGTCACCGAAGCCCGATGAAATTTTATCGGCGTATACAGAAGCTTGACATATCGAGGCTGAACCCGGAGAAGTCCAAAGATCTGGAGGTTCAGCAAAGTACGTCTCACAATCCCACTCTGAGAGACGCCATGAGAGGTGATGGTCAGTGGTGCTGCCTTCTACAGTATGCAGGAAGATAGACACCTTTAATATAGATAGCTCTGAATTCATCGAAACAAATTTCCACCAATTCAAATATTTTTCAACGAATCAAGAATGGTATCGTGCGTTACGTTGTACTAGGCACCTTTGGCGTCGAAGAACCTAGCAAGGCATATACGCTTGTACATCTGCGGTGGCACATTAATCACAAGGCTTATGACATTGTCTGTAGAATAGCACCCTTGTCGAAAACCACCCATAGCCTCTGGATACATGTTATATCGCTCTAGGTATAGCACTGGAGGCGTGTGAGGACTATTCTTTTTATTACTTCTCCTACGCAGCTGGACAGCGCAATGGGGTGGTACGAAACGAGGTCAAGCGCTGGCTCTTAAGGCTTGAGGAGTGGTACGAAGTGGCTGGAATTCCACCTATCAGGAGCGACACCGTCATTCCATGACTGGTTGTAGCATTCCAGTATCTGGTCTCAGCCCCGTCCTCCAATATAAAATAAAGCAGCATATGTAATGTCGTCAGGCCCAGGTGATGATGAATGCCTGCAGGTGGTTCTCGTCCTATTCTTTGAGTGAAAAAAGCATATCAGGTTCAGGGACACGAGCCACAGAAACATCTCCGAGAACCGCGTCACTCGTGATGGCCACATTACCTGCAATCCTCACGCAAAATTCTTCGGCAATATCAACCTGCAGGCGCCTTTGTTGGACATCTAGTGTGCTGGATGGGCGTTGTTGTTGTGGATTCGACTTTGTCTTATCGTAGGTGCCGTGACACAGTTTCATCTGTCAGTATATAATTCATAGTTTTACGAATAAACTTTTAGTTGGTAGGAAGCCCCTGTCCCTGTCTTTTTGTCCGCGTCTAAGTAGTGCGCTTTCATTTCAAAGCAATCATGCATCACCAACACGCCCAATACACGATACTGACAAGCCAAGGCCACGCAAGTTCACCATTTAAGGAACATAGGCTTGTGAGGATCGAGTGATTCGCAAAATTTCTTCAACCGTTGCTCCTGCAGCTTGACTATTCAAGAAGAAGAACAAAACTTTATTAGCAAAAAAAAACTTCGTTGCCCCTAAAACAGGCCAGCACCACGTGGTCGGGCCCCTATTCGAATGCACCGCCGGCTCTCGCCATCCTTTCCGACCTCCTGACCAGCCTCCGCTGGTCTTCAAGGGCTGGTCTGAACAGCATTGCCTCCCACATCTCTCTGCTGTTGTTCTCTTCGTGTTCTTCGGTGCGTGCCGTACATTTTCACGTGATGTGATAAAGCGTGAGTGTGCTTTCACAACACGGGCATATGTCTCTGTATGCCGTTGGGCAGTACGTATGCATATGCGAATGTTTATGTATGTGCTAGTTGGAGTAGGCGTAACTTCGCTTTGTAACTCGGATCAATGGATGTCGGGTCCTCCACAGTATTGTCATCGGCAGCTCAGTAATTAGTGAAACCTCGAGCTGCCTCACTGCATAGAGGTTCCCTGTAGCACCCTCGTGTCCCGGGGCCCAAGTCTGGGTAAAGCGTATGTCCAGCTGTCTGCTACTTTGGGTCAGTATCCGGTGTGCCTTGGCGCCGATTTTCCCTTCCCTTTCTGATAATTTTTATATGCGGCCTGAGAATATGGGATGATAGTCAGCGCAGTGTTGCGCTCCGTGCCGTCCGTTATAGCTAAGGCAATGGCAATCTCTTCTGCTTCTAATATAGTTTCTTTGAGAAACCGAAACACAGGCTGTGATCTTACAGCTTCTGTTTACCACAACCACTACCATATTTTTTGCGTTGGCTCAGTATGGCGAAGCAACCATGAATCTCGAAATATTCGAGAATGTTGTTGTTTAGTCAATACATGCCGCTCGAGCTTTTCTCCGCCCTGCGTGTAATATCGGATCTCTGTTTTGCGGTATTGGTGATACTCCGTACAAACCTCCAATAGTGGTTTCGTCTTTTCGTGTGTGCGTATACACCTTTTAAGGCTGACTGTATGAAGAGGAGCTCTGCCTGCTGGAGTTTGCGCTAATCAAGTCCTCTGCGCTATGAGTTGGGCCTCAGCTAGCTCATCAAAGGTGTTGTGGAGGCCGAGGAATAGAGGCCTTCTTTTAGAAGTGCTGCACGACAACCTCAATGCTGTCTTATAGACATCCTTATAAGTTGATCAGCCTTGTCTTGTTCCTCCCTATTGAGGGCATGATAAGGGAACGAGTACATCGCTCTGCTGATTACCAGGCTTTTCACGAGTCTGGGGCTTTCATGCTCCCCCATCCATCTCCTATTATGGGCCACACGGGCTATCATTCGATTAACCTTTTCCGTTGTTTTTCATATTGCGTTTAAAGTGTGTAGACACCTGTGGTGGAATGTAGCCACATTTCCCTGCACTCTAAGTGGTACCGCTTCAGAATAACCGTCCCCTGCAGCCGGATATCGAGTGTCTCTGATTCACTCTTTTTTGTTGTCTTTTGAGGAGCGAATCAGTTGCGACTTCTCCGGAGAGCACTGTATTCCTTTTTCTTTTGTATATGCTTTTAATATATTGCCTGCTAGTTGGGGATTTTCCTATTTTTCGCCCAAGTTTCTCTTTGTTATTCATATTGATATATCATGCGCATATAGAGAATGTCGATTGTCGGGAATTTCTTAAAGCTTTTTAGCCAGTCCAATCATGGCTATGTTGAAGAGTGTAGAAAAAATGACTGCTCCTTGTGGTGTGCCTCTGTTGGGAGGATGGATGACGTTGGATTCATCATCTCCTACTTCGATGACAGCTGTTTTTTCGTTCAGGAAGCGTGGAACACCCTGATACGTCCTAGTTGACGTCCAACTCTGTGGAGTTTTGCGGACACGCAGCGCCACTTGTCAACGCAGTTTTGAGTAGTGCAAAGCCCGACTTCCTTGCACAGTGTGCTGCGAAGCCAGGTGCAACTACAGCGTAAAAAACAGCAATTGAGCTAAAAAATAATGGGTGTATTCGAGCCGTGAACTCTAGGAAAAATAGCTACGAGTTTTTCTCCGCTCGTCAGGCGCATCACCGAACCGCCGTGAAGTGCTTGCCGGTTCACTCGCCAGAACGACAGCGAAAACAAGAGCAGACGCAGCAGCTCCGTGCTTTACAGAAAAAAAAAAACTCCAGCCGATGCTACAGTTGCGTTGTGAATTGCTACAAACGTTGAACACTTCGTTTTATTACTGTTTTCTGTAGCTTTCGTGAAGCAGAACGGCGAGAGCACTGGACATGGGCTGTTGTGTTTGGAAAGCAAATCACTCGCGTTGTCTACATTCGTTCGCGTGAGAAAGTGTGATTATGTAGGTCTCCTGATATTGTTTTGAGTAGCCTTGATATCAAGGGGAACCGTAGTAACCTTGATTATGAAGCTTAACAGAGCCTCTGACCATGGTGCGCACCATGCAGCAGTAGACAGGTGACGTGCACGATAAACATCGCACACGCCGCGATCATATAAGCCTAAGCTCCACAGCATTATGCCTAAGGGCATTTAAGGTTCTAAATTCTAGCTTTATCTATGAAATGCGAACATGCACGTCATACAACTAAATCGCAAAATGATCGGGACCACAATAAGTTTTTTTTTCTTGCTGTTGGTCTCCGCAATTGCCGGAGCTATCTCGGAGGCCTTGGTTGTGCATTTCGTTGTACACCGAGAAAGCGGGCGCGCATGCATCGCCATTTGCAGTATCTACAAACGGATGACGACCGTCAACAGAAAATTCCATCACACGCAATAAAACAATCCAACGTGCAGTAAGCGAGAGATTGATGAAAAATACAACTGCAATGGCGAAAATGGCCAGGGCTACTTTTGCCGAATAGTGTGAGCTTTGTTCCACTGATCGTAAGAGAGATTGCTCGTGCATGCACTTCATCGCTTCTGCATCATGTTTATGTCCAAGTTTAGCGCATTCAGGCGTTACATAATGAACGTCAGAATGCTTGCCTGTAACTCGATGTTATGCAATGCTTTCGCTTGCCCTTAAAAGTGTTAGTTGCAGTACGCCAAATTAACAGAAAGATCTTTCGTGTTGTACCCAGAGATTGTTTTGATGAGCTTCCTACTTTTCTGAAGCTAGGTTGGATTGAAGTAAATATCTAAATATCTTGCCAGGTCCTTGATTTTCTGGAAAGGGCACCTCAAGGTCAATGAAAGAGGAGGGCCTATGTACGATCGCTTGCGGACAGCTTGCTTGCACTACCCATTTATGGCCGGCGCGTCGATGGGGGTACTGATGGCGGCGTTTTTCGCAGCGCCGCCTGGGCAGAGTCTGACGTCTATACCATAGTTGGTCTCGGCTAGGCCGTCCAGTATTGCTTTGTGTCTTTTGTTGTCAAAAGCTCCTTTTATGTCAATGGCCTTGACTTTGTGTTCTCCGGCCTGGGGAATGTTGGTTAAGACTTTCTCTTTTAAAAGCAGGAGAATATCTTGTGCTCAAAGATGTGGCCTGAAGCCAAACATGGTGTCAGACATGAGGTTGTTTTCTTCAAGATGGCGCAGTAGTCGAGGGTTTACTAATCTTTCGAACACCTTTCGTACACAAGTTGTGAGAGATATGGGGCGAATATTTTCTTAAGCCCATTTCTTCCCTGGTTTCGGGATTACGATAATAACAGTGTGTTTACATTGATGTGGTATCGTTCCTTTAACACAATGGTTATTTATGAGGGCTCTGATACATTCATCGTTCATGTTTCTTATGATGGAATTTGATATTTGAACCGCCCCTGCCACTGTGTTTCTCTTTGTTCTGGCTATTCCTTCTCGCACTTCTGCTTCAGTAAAGAGCTCATCCATTCCTGGGTGTGAGTGGTCGCTGTAATCAACTTGGTACGAAGTTGTCGAGGCTTTGTCACTGAAGCATTTGAAAGGGCTGTCTGGATAAATTTGTCTTTAGTGCCTGGATACGAGTGCAACGATTTCTCTAAGTTCTGGCTTTCGCGTCTTGTATTCAGTGGGTGAATCAACGATCTATAAATGCTCCACGTTTTTGCTGTTCCTACTGTTCTTTGTAATGAACCACAGAAGCGTTCCCAGTTGGCTCTTGCAAGTTGCTTAGCGTATTCTTCACCCTCTTGCGTCATCTTTTTGATTTTTGTTTTAAGCTTACGGTTGCGTTTTTGCCGCTTCCATCTCTTGGTCAAGCTTCTTCGTGAATCCCCCAAATGTAGTAGGTGGGGTTAGACTTCAGGTGTTTTCTCCCTCCTGTTAACACTTTCGGTGTGCTTATGTTTAAGGTATCGAATAACTTCGCACCACTTATTCAAGTCAGTTACGTCAGTAGTTTCTTTTTTAAGGGATTCTCTATACGCTCGCCAGTCTCTTGTTTCCGCTGTATCAATCTGTTTGCGAAATATGCCTGCGCGGATTGTAGTACTTATAATGTACTGTTCACTTCCTAGATTCGTTGCACCACTCCGCCGTTGAGCAGTTTTTGGTTATGGACAGATCCGGGCTTGTGTCTGCCGAGATACTATTATTTAGTAACTCCTCCGGTTTCCATATGTCCTATATTCTTGCCTTTGGTGTCTTGGGTTGCGTTTTCCCAGTTCGAGTGCCTTGAGTTTAAATCTCCAACAATCACTAGAGAGCAATTTTTTTGCAATTTTTCTGTCTCTTGAAATATTTTGTCAAAGGTTGCTCTCTTTTGTTTAGGTGAGCTGTAAATAATAATTATACAGACGCTCTTTTTCCTGGTGCTTTTACATATGATTTTATTTAATATGTGCGGAATTCCCGTTCCCTCTATGGTTGTGTGACTTATCGCTTTAATTGCCTTGTCCACCAGTGTTGCAACCTGCAATTCTTCATCGTCCGTGGTAAAGGTCTCATATCCTTGTAAAATCGGTTTATTTCTGGCTTCTTGTAGTGCTATGATGGCTGGCGACTTTTGTTGTGCCATCGCCAGTTGTGAAATTTGCCCCAATTTAAGCCGGAACCCACGACGGTTCCACTGTCGTATTTTGCAGTCTTCTAAAGTTCCGTTTTGTTTATTGTGCATTGTAAGTCTCTTTAGTCTAGGCTGACATTCCTGGCCTATTGTAAACTTTTTCAGCTTTTTATTTTATGCTGCTGCCTGTAGCAAGCTTTCGCGGGGCTTTCGTGAATTCTTTTTGCTGGGCCTAGATTTTCTTTTCCAGAGCTTCAGTTTTTCGATGTACCTCTGTCATCACCCGCTCTATTCTGGTGGGTATAACTTCTGATATGGTGGCGTTCAATACTAAAACTGTAATTATGCTGTACTCTTCTATAGCCGGCTACTTTTGTACTTTCAGTTCCACCTGGGCTGGTATGCGTAGCACTTGCTGCGTTGGTTGCTTTCTCAATTCCCTATTTTCTCTTTCAAGGCCCCCTATTCGAACTAGCATTAGCTCTAGCTCATGTTCTAGGTGCTTGAGTTGTGTTGTGTGATTTGAGGCGAAAGAGGCATTTGGTACAGAGCTCACCTTATTATAGGCTTCCTTGTTCTGTGCCGTTTTGGCAGGATTCTGCGGCTGTTATGTTGCCCAGCTGGTCTTGGTCTCGGTCACTTTATCTAGTGGTGGAGCAGTCTCGGAAGCGAGAGCTGGATCAGAACCTGGATCGGGACCTGGATTGGGACCTCGATGGGGTCCCCTCTTGCGATGTACCGTCCTCGTGGTCAGTGCCGAACCAGCGTCTCTTGAATATTCCGTTAGTTCGCAATCGGCTTCGCCGTTGCAGTGGTTGAGGCCTGCCCCGTCATGAGACCCGCTTGAGTTTTCTTGTGCATTGCGATACCACTGTGGGGTGAGCCCTTCCGCACAGGGCATACACTCGTTCACACGTGTGGTCTTCTGAAGGGTCCCTTAATCGACAGTTGCTGCATGCTTTTGCTGTCGTGTTCTGCAAACGTCCATCACATGACTCTGAGATTTGCATAGTTTGCAATATTGTCGGGTGGGTCGATAACGAACACACCGCACGTCACCACCGCAATAGTACAAAAAGCGTGGCACTATCCGTTCGTCGACAGTTATCACTGCAGTTTCAGACTTGCCAAGCATCCTTGTTTGAACGATTGTCACACCTAGTGTGCGCACTCGAAGATGGCTTCTGGGGTTTCGTGCTCGAGCCCATGTATCACACCTTTAGAATATCCTTCAGGGGTTGATATGTGAGTGTTCATGGGGTGTTTACACCATTAAGCCTTAGCATTTTATTCTTCAAAATATTCTCCGCCACTTCTTCTTAGGGCGTACTTGCGATGAATAGGTTTGACGCCGTTGCGAAAGTGGAGCAGAAGTTTATCGCTCTTGCAGGTCTCTGGGTCACCGCTTGCACGATCTATTGCTCGCGCAACAGCGTAAGTTTTAGGTTCTTTCTCAACTAGCCCTTGCTTGGGCGACGAGTGGTGCCGAACGCGTTCTCCGCCATCCTCGTTCAGATGGTCCCCCGCGTTTGGCTTGCTCTCCTGCAGGCGTTGTGGCATTGCTGCTATGGCCTTCGCCAATTCCAGCATTTTGAGCTCTGCTGTCATTGGAAGCTGCTCGTTTTTTGTTTTCTTA
This sequence comes from Rhipicephalus microplus, assembly GCF_043290135.1. Lineage (NCBI taxonomy): Eukaryota > Metazoa > Arthropoda > Arachnida > Ixodida > Ixodidae > Rhipicephalus > Rhipicephalus microplus. The sequence goes on along the minus strand of NC_134705.1, from coordinate 80,247,068 downwards.
GGCGTTTTTGCTCTCACAGTAAAAATTCAAGTTCCCGCTGACCAATGGTCGCGTCTTCCATTGCTGAATTCTAGTCGTCGACATCCTTGGTCAACGCCCCGTGCGTCTCCTCGTCAAGTCAGACGAAGTCCTCTTCGGTGTCAGTCGTAAATGTTCCTTCAGTTTCAAAGCCTTGGTGAGCCGTGTTCATGGCATCCTGGGCCTGTGGAGTGTCGCTGTCTGTTGGCATGTCGGTGATCGAGGTGCCACGCTTGGGCACGGAGATGGCTGCTGGGCTCCACGCTCTGCTCCGCCGGTAGGCTTAGCGTGGTGAGCGGCATGCTCCGGCGTTCCTGTCATGGGGGTAGAAGAGGCCGGGTATACTTGTCCAGAAGAATGGTATCAGCGTGGTCCTGGAGTCCACGCCGAAATCCGGCAAAAGCTGACCACATGATCTTGACCACTACTTGGCATGAGAACTAACGGGGCCGACAACGCGTACACGTCTGAACTCACCGGCACCACCTGGTGATCTCGAACATTCAACGTTGGATTTTCTTTTGTAGACGTCGGGAATCGCTGAGGTCATGAATTGAATAAGTGCACCTGCAGCTCTTCTAAGTCCACCTATGAATTCGTCCAATTGCTCACGTTCCACATTGAACTCAGTGCGCTTTGATGTGTACATAACGGCGCTCATAACCGCTTCCACTACATTTACAATTACCTCTGACAGGCCGCACGTGACACCTTCGATTGCCTCATCTACCTTCGTTTTATACATTGTCCAATTGTTTTTTTAACAGACGAAGACGAATTTTCAAACCTGTGGTCTTCAATTGTGCTTGAATATGGTCACTGCGGCGGGACTCAATATTAGTGAACTAACGCACTTGTTGAGTGAATCGTCGTGACACCAGTGCCAAACCCAAACTACTGTGACTCAAACCACGTTGACTGCCATGTTGGACCGCCTTCATGCAAAATGTGAATGTCGTGGTTCCTGATATCAGTTTTGGTGCTACCTCAAAGCAAGCGACGAGCATCAATAATGTAATTCCCCCTGTATCATATTTTGTTCATTGAATATTGTAATTTATGAAGCAACTATAGATGTCATGATAAGCAGCCACTGCACATTTACGTGATATGAAGAAGGTACCGTGACTTACACACTACATGATAGTAATTGAATATTTCCAAGTATTACTAATAAGGGAAAGCATGATACAAAACTTCATATATTCGTCCTCAAATGAACTGTGCAAGACGAGTAAAAACTGTCACCGTTTTTCAGTACTTTTCCTAAGGCATAATGGTTCGTGGGCACTACAGGGTTAAAGTCACTAGTGATAATTCAAGGACCTGGTATCGCCGCGAAGATGTCATGCATTCTTTCGTCGTCGAACTGAATAGACGGACAGATGTAGGCGCCGATAAACGTCAAGGCTACCTTACGCTTTGCAACGCGTAGGTACACGTATTTATTTCCGTTGTCGGGTTGCACCGAGTGTGGAATCTTGGTTTTAAATGTGTGGGTATGTAAAGTAACTTTGTCACGTTCACCACAAATTGATGAAGGGAAGGAGTCACAGGCAGACAGCTTGACCGCTTTTTACAAGATTGGTTCGCATAATACTAATATAGGAAATCTGTTGCAGATAATGTACTGGCGAAAAGAGGGAATTCTTGAATTAGGTCCCCTGGCATTCCACTGGAAAACCGTCGCACTAAGCACTTCTTCGCAGAATGAAGGCGGGATACCAGCCATTGTGTGCACGCAAAATTCAGAAGTACTCAACTCAGGGCGTCCAATACTGGCAGTGCACATCGCGCCTTGAAAATACTCGAGCTATGGCTGGTTAAACAGATGATAAAATTCTGACATTGACATGAAATATGTCTAGTGCGAATGAATGGTGAAGTTCGTGGTAATAAAACAATGGTGACCAAACATGGCATTAGCGAAAATTCTCCGTCAGTGCCGTTGTGTCCGACGCTTGTGCGGCAGATGCTTTTTTTATAGTATGCGAGCGCAGCAGCAACCTTTTTTTAAATGATGTGCTCCAGAATGCCTGCGAATATAACATGAAAAGTACGTACGTCTCTTTATAAATGCCAACAGTGATTTATAGGTAAAAAGTGGTTCTCTACTGACTTAAATTGCAGTGTTAGGCGGTATCAGTTGTCTGTCGGGTAATGGGAAGAGTTGTACTCTTAACGTGCCTAATTCTTTACGCTGGATTAAAATGTAAAGCCCTGAAATTACTCAGAAGGTATAAATGTGAAATATGTGTACGTCCTGTTATTAACCTTGTGTTACTTTTGTGCGACTGTGTTACTTTTGTCGTACTGGTGGCAAATGACCAGGTTGCAGCTTATAAGCTGGTGGTGTGTGTCTATCGCACGACCCCTTACCATAGGTCCTTTGCTATCGTTTGAGAGTGGTTTTTAAGTCAAACCTGGAGTCTGCTATTGATGCATTGGCATTTGTTTTGGATACGGATGCAGCTATACCTGATCCGCCTAAAGATTTTCTTGCATCTCGAAGCACCCTGGCACCCTGGACACTTTAATGACTTGTGTAGACAGTGCATAAAGCTGAGTAAAGTGAGACAAATACAAATGTTTGCGCGTTTTAGGAAATTTCATATCTTTAATTATGTGTACATTACCGCCATTGTATTATTATTTGTCTAATGTATTTCATCGTCTCTAGTATCGCATAAACTTCTGCACTCAAAAACTAAGATAGTGCTGAGCACTCACTTTAGGAGCGTTTTTTGTTTTATATTTCACTTTGTTACACAGTAAATCACATCTCGTTGAGGCAGAGTACAGTGATTTCCCCAGAAAATGTCAAAGTACTCCAACTGGACAGAGTAATGCAACGCTGCCCGAAGCAGAGTATGTCCGCACAGATGGGACAAGTATACGCGCCACGAAATGAATAGAGAAATGTGGTCTAAAAGTGGGCTTTGTAATTGTATTGGACAGCTGTTCCGCGTGTATACCTTGATGATGGCTCTATAAAATCTTTAGGACAAAGAAAACGTTCAAGAAAAAAAGAAAGATCGCCCACTGAGGCTCAAACCCGCGACTTCTAGAGCTACACTAGATTGCGAGCCCGATACGCTACCACTACGCCACGCCGGAAGATACCACTTCATAATTTATTTCTTCATGTCGTAAGCAATGTGCGTGATCTGTCTTTGCAATGTCTATTTTAAACACGCACATCTGAGTGTCTCCACACGTGCGACAACCCGACAGACTGTAGTTCATGTGTTTGATATGTGCCTCGCAAGATCAGAAAGTCAGTAGGACTCCTAGTGCAGTAAAAAAAGATTAGCCTAGATGAAGGTATGTTGGGAATTCGCACTGACTCGCTAAGTCGTTAGTCAATTCTGTGAAGAAAACATTGGAAGTCTGAGGTACACACTGGAACAATTCAATTTTCGGCTCCAACTTGAATATTGTTTCGGTCTTCGGACATCCTACGACTACAGCCATATAAGTTCGCTGTACCTGTACGACAAATTATGCTAACGGCAGCACCCTGCGTGCGTAATGATGATGTGTGGCTGCATGATATGTTGCGTGGCTGTATAGGAGCCTTAAAATTCTTCGCGATAACGCGGCTAAAATCGTTAGTAATAAAATTATGACAGTGGCGTAATATGTATAGTAAAATTGGTGACAAAAGGTTTTGATAATAAAAACACGTGTAAAAATATTTGGCACTAGCACAAGTGCCTTATCAGCGCCCTTGTGTCCAAGGGCCGTGAAACGAGTGCTTTTCAATGTAGCCACTGCAGTAGCAACCTCTCTTGAGAGGTCGCGCTACGCAATGCCTGTGTATAAGACATGGTAAAAGCGCACACCTCTTAAAAAAGCTAGCAACAATTTATGAGTGAACAGTGGTTCCCCATACTGACGAACATTGCAGGGTGTAAAGGTATATGTTGTCGGTAGGGTAATGAAAAGTGTTGTTTTCATAGAGTGCCTGATTGTTTGCACTGGATTAAATGTGAAGAACTGTTATTGCTTCACCACACCTGTCACACAATGGTGGATTGCCACTGGACAAAAGATATGAGTGTGTCATGTATGTGTGTCCTCTCCTGAGCCTCGTTAGTGTTACCTCTGTACGACGTGATTTTGATACTGGCGACCAATGACCAAGGTGTGGCTTACTAACGTGTAGTTTGTTTTGTGTGTGTCTATCCCACTTGCTCTACCAGTAGTCCCTGAGCTTTCGATTGAGAGACGGCTTAAGGTCAAGGACCGGGATTGATATGGGTGTAGTGGCAGTGCTTTCATGGACGCATGCAGCAAGTTGATCCGCAATCACGTTGCCTTGGATCTCATGGTGCCCTGGCAGCCAGCACACTACAACATGTTGCTTGAGTGTGTGAGTGTGCACAAAATGAGTAAAGTGAGACGAGGACAGGGTTTTTTTTCGTTTTTAGGTGTGTGCAGAGCTGTTGCCACACTGTGGGTGTCCGCATAAATTACCGCTTTTCGTGGTTGTAGTTGCTTGATCTGTTTAGCAGCCACAAGCATCGCATAAGCTTCCGCTGTGAAGATACTTGCGTCTGGATGTAGAGGGCCAGAATCCGAAAACGATGGGCCGACAGCAGCGTAGGACACAGAGCAGATAGACTTAGAGGCATCTGTAAAGAACTCAGGACGCGTGCATTTGTGTTGAAGTTTTAAGAAGTATGTTCGGATATGGGCAATGGGCGTGTGTTTTGTAATTTCTAGGAAAGACACATCGCATGCTATAGTGTACTACTGCCATGGTGGCGGGTATGCTACAGGAGTCAATAAACTGTGTTCAAGTGACACACCAGTTTCCTCAGCGAGACCCATCAGGCGAACTGAGTAGGGTTGCCTCATCGAAAGTCTCATCCTTCGTGCGTGATGATGCTCGTACCAAGAAATATGACTGACCATAACAATAAAGTAATAGTCGTATGAACCTTGTTTATATCGTGTATAATTCAATTAAGTCATGTTCGCTTATTTACCTAGAAGAATATTCAGCTAAAAACGCGATATTAGGTTCCAAGTGCCTTCCAGTAAGCTCCAATTCACTGGGACGCCCTGAAAACTCTGTTATTTTTTTTTTACTCTTCTCCAAAGCCACCTCAAACAAGTGCACTTCTTTTCACCAAGTAGTAATAATCACACGCGGTGTGCCTGTGCACCGATATATAGATCAGGAGCCGGAAGATAACCGAGTTTTATGCTGAATGTTTGAAGAGTATATAGGCAGTTCATTCTTTCAAAGATATGCAAATCGCAAAGCAGTTTTATTCACTCCCTTCATACAGAGTTCTGAAAATGAAACCTTAACTGAAAAGATACCTGTATTCACTACTCGACAGATCGACAGTTATCTTTTCAGTTAAGTTGTCATTTTCAAATTGGAATAAGGTGGTCTGGCGCATGCGCCATCATTTGTCCTTTCTTCTGTGTGTGATTTCCTCGCCGTCTTGACCGTATATATATTCCCGCCATCTTTGCAATAAAATTGGCTGTAAGTGTGCGCTCTGTCCTATCTCTCTGCTATATCTTCCCTCTGAAACATTCTCTGTGCACTAAGGAAGTATATTTCTCTCAAAAAATGCAATACCAACCAGCCCAAGTAGCCAATCCTTTGGTTTTGTTACGGCGATGTGCACACGCACCATCTCTATCAACCGCCACTCTCCTCTGCAGGTGCAGCTGAGAAGTGCGCGCTCTCACCACCAGTGTGGCCGTAGAAACTCCAGCGCTGGTTCCCTATACTAGCAACGTTTAGGATTTGATGGTGTGGGTTTCGGAGGAAAAAAACTTTCGAGAAGGATAACTTCGACATAGCAAACTTTGAACGGCTCCTTTACCTGGGATGAGCGACAGAAGTCAAACCTGATAGGCACATCATCAGCACTATGGGGAGGACCCTAATAAACTGGAGATGACCGGACTGTGAAGAAGCAGTTATGTACTCAAATAAATCCACTAGGCAAACAAGGTATTTTTTGGGTAAAACATCTTGATTGAGGAGGTTCATGTATGAGTAAATTTTCATACAACTGTGAGGTTGCTAGAACAGTAACCACTTGTAGAAAACTCAAATGAACTTTTCATGGTGTAACTTTGTGCTAGCCTTTTTTTCTCAATCTGAGTCAGCCAAAAACAACGTTGTCACAAAGCTTCCCACATGATGTAGAGGCATTTGCCCCACCTCACCTCCCCACCTCATTAAAGCCATTTGTATTGAAAATTGGGATCAGTAGAACACTCTGTAGTGCGAAGGAATGTTTTATAAACGTTCTGCCATTATTCATTCACCTTTATATTGACGAGTCTTCAGCAAGGGGAACAAACACGAAAAATCTGTCACAAAGTAACCCAATTTCACGGTAGTACAGGTCTTCGACATCTAAGCTAAATTCACTGCATGTCTTCGGATCTTTATGCCGCAGAAATATCCCGGTAGCCCCTGAATTGGGCACAATAAAGGAATCCTAATAATGGTATGCCATGCCCCAAAAAGAACTCATGACTGCTGTTCAGTCGCTAGAACACGAGGTCAACGACAAGGCCGAGATCAATGAAGTGATAGGACTAAAATGTCAGTGAACCTATAATGTTTTACTTGAATAAAATCAAATATTGTTTCAAAGCAGTGTTTGCAGTGACACGTGTTGCACCAGCAGTTGGCAATATTTTCTTAAAGGTACACTAAAGAGAACCAATGTCTCAGTTTAGGCTGACATGCTGCTCCCCGAGACCTCTCAAGCCACAAGTTCATTATCAGCGGAGAAAATTAGGGATGAAGTTTAATTTTTATTTCGTGCTCAAATTTTGAAAATTAATTGTAATATCGCAACATTGCCTTGATGAATATTTCTGAAACTTCGTATCTTAGGTCTTCACACCGACAGATAACAGTGTACTTATTTTTGATTTTTTATATTTACATAAGACCCAGTACACGTGTTTGAATTTTATGATGTCACCTGGTTTCGTGCGAGAAAGTCAAGCCAGTATCTCCACCCACATGTTTTTTTCGCGCGTTATCTCACTTACTAAGCGTCGTTTCGCGGTAAGGGTGGTATTTCCTGGGTTAAGAAATTGTACTCGATTAATACACGAAAAAAGTTTTTGGTTTTAGTGTCTTTAAAAGGTGTACCGAAACAATTTCGAGACATCGCAAAAGGGACATTTTTAGTTTCCTCGGTATGTAAGTAGTATTACCACTTGCTACACAATAGTCAGCCAGCGTGCAACAGAAAGTTACTTTGATTTTAAAGTTTTCGTTCCACAGTATTGGCGAGCAATGGAGTGGACATTATCGTGACGAGTCAACAAGGTTTCTCCGAGTCTGCAAACGGAGTTTCCATGCAGCCTGAATCACAAAAATCACTATCATGGTCAATAGGGACAATACACTCATGGTTTATTAGTACCACGAGCAGATCGCTTTTCTGCCATTAGTACGTAGCGAATTGCCAAGTTCCTGCAACATCACACTGCCTTGTCCTATACCAGAGAAGCCACCCACTTGATATCGAAATTGATAGTGTCTTTTAAAGGTAGAGGTATTAAAAACATATGCGATGCTTTCCCACGCAACACAAACTCTCTTCTTAAAAGCAATCGTCTTCTATAAAACAACAATTCCTAATATTTGAAAATTCGTCTCAGTACTCCTTTAAGTGATGCCAACAAGATGAATTGGGACAGCATTATCAGATGGTTTGGCAGTATGTATTTCAATACATGCACGATTACCTGATCAATTGTGAAGGAAACAATATAACGAATGGATTGTAGATCACAGCCGGTCTATAGGCACTCACTAGCTCGGTGCTTTTATGGCCTAAGCAGCTGCCGCGAGTAAAATATAGTTGTTTTTATACAGTGTCAGCGCACTCCGCATGAGGGCGTCGAGAGCCAACTCTTCAAAACGCATTTTGCCGCATACACACTGCTTTGTAAATCAGCTGTCCTCGGCCACTTTCTCGCACCAATTACTTCTCAATTAGTAAGAAGCAGTGAGAGTAGTAGAGGAGTGTGTTGGCACGGCCTGCATTTTTTGGCACGCATGCATTGGGTAATGAATACGCACACGCAACGACACAAAATATTTTTTAGGCTTGAACACATTCTATTCGCTGAATCCGAAAATGCTTGAGGCTCGTGTGGTTGGATTTATCATTTAGGTGCACGTTGAATGACTCCACATGGTTAAAATTCCTAGAGCCTTCCACTATGGCGTCCTGCATAAACATATCAGTGTATTACCTTCCTCGAATAAAAATCCTTGACAATCACAGTTCATTCTTAAGCAATACATTGAGATTCACTGCTGCTGGCCTGTTCGGGAAGTGTGGGCAAGGGTCACGCAAAAGCGTCGGCGCTAATTACTTCTGAAAAGTTTCTCCAGATTCTTCTAGGTAATTGCATAAAAATGTTTACGGATCGAAATGACATGCCGTCTCGCTTTGTTTACAAGCCCACACAAAAGCATTTCTGGTTAGAAACAATGTCGCTACTTCAGCTAAAGCCTCACAAGAAATTTTCGCTAACAGTGTTTTTTTTTCTTCAGGCGCAATGAGAATATATTAGTATAATAAGGATATTTTCTGATTCTCTAAAATTATATTGTTCCCGTGCGTCTCTGGTGAGCCTTATTGCATATGAAGATGTTTCACATTTCCTTATCGGCACTGAAGATTGCATCTGGGATTGTGCGGGCTGGGGTTTTTTTTACTAAAATGACTTTCCAAAACTGCATCACTACATGCTCTTTCAGGTCTCTAATTTTTGTGTTTTCAGTTTGAACAATTATTATTTTATTTGACATTCTTATTACTACTGCTATTACTCCTGCTATTGGGAGTACTATTCACTCCTACTTGTGAAAAATAGTGACCATTCCTCTTATGCATTTACTTTTACCTTTTGAAGTACTTATTTCAATAAGCAGGAAATGTGATACCTTGAACAAGAATGTGCAAAACTTATCATTTTCGCGGGCACTGGCTGCCGGCATGTGAATTCGAAGTAAACGTTTCCAAAACTATTTTCTTCAGAAAAAAAAAAGATTATGTTGTCTGTCATTGCCTCTGCCCGTTTGTGACGGATCTTGTGGCCGAGCCTTCTGAACCCGACGCGCAATGGTACATGCGTCCAGAATGGAATACTTATCAATTTACTCCTGTCTTGAAGTATCAAAAAGAGGTGTCATATATGCTTCCTACCATGTTTCCATTGCGTTAGAGCAACAGTAGAAATAAACCTGAGCATTATTTGAGTGCGCTAGCCTTTTTTTCCAATGGACGGCGGCGAGTTAGTTTGGAACAAGATTGCGGCAATAGGTAGAAGCACAACCTCTTTCCTGTACACAGGTCGCAAAGAAAGCGAGCGTGTGCCTCCAGACCGGCCGCGGGTAGATATAGTCGGGACAATAAAGAGAAACAATTACTTGACTTAGATGAACAAACTGTGGTCTGAAAACTCTAATGCTACAAGTTTCACTGTCATCATTTCATTATTAATGAATAAAAATCAAGGTCAAAATTTCAATGTCAAATTTCGTGCTTCAACCTTTGCCAGTGTGCGACAGCTGAACTAGAATTTGGAGCAATTTTCAAAGCAGCAAAATGTTACTTTTGGACCACTAAAACTCAAATTTGGAGCACGTTACAAGCGAAAAAACATTCAATTTTTTACCACAAAAGACCAAATTTCGAGCAGCTTGAGAAAGAAGGCTTATATTTAAATATATATACATATATGTATATATATGCAAGCCATTTCATCCTCATCATCATCAACAGCCTGACTACGTCCACTGCAGGACAGAGGCCTCTCCCATGTTCTGCCAGTTAACCCAGACCTGTGCTTGCTGCTGCCAATTTATACCCGCAAACTTCTTAATCTCATCTGTTCACCTAACCTTCTGTCTCCCACTAACCCGCTTGCCTAATCTTGGAATCCAATTAGTTACCCTTAATGACCAGCGGTTGTCCACGCGCTACATGCCCGGCCCATGTCCATTTCTTCTTCTTGATTTCAGCTATGATATCCTTAACCCCCGTTTGTTCCCTAATCCACTCTGCTCTCTTGTTGTCTGTTAAGGTTACACCTACCATTCTTCTTTCCATTGCTCGCTGCGTCGTCCTCAATTTAAGCTGAACCCTCTTTGTAAGTCCCCAGGTTTCTGCTCCGTAGCTAAGTACCGGCAAGATACAGCTGTTATATACCTTTCTCTTGAGGAATAGTGGCAAACTACCTGCCATGATTTGAGAATGCTTGCCAAATGTGCTCCACCCCATTCTTATTCTTCTATTTATTTCAATCTCGTGGTTCGGCTCCGCGGCTATTACCTGCCCTAAGCAGACATAGTCTTTTACAATTTGAAGTGCACTATTACCTATCTCAAAGCGCTGCTCTTTTTCGGGGTTGTTGTGCATTACTTTCGTTTTATGAAGATTCATTTTAAGACCCACCTTTCTGCTCTCCTTGTCAAACTCCATAATCATGAGTTGCAATTCGTCCCCTGAGTTACTCAGCAATGCATTGTCATCGGCGAAGCGCAGGTTACTAAGGTACTCTCTATTAACTCTTGTCCCTAACTGTTCCCATTCTAGGCTTCTGAAAAACTCCTGTAAGCACGCGGTAAATAGCATTGGGGAGATTGTGTCCCCCTGCCCTACACCCTTCTTGATTGGTATTCTGTTGCTGTCTTTATGAAGCAGTATGGTAGCAGTTGATCCTCTCTAGATTTCTTCCAGTATGTTTATATAGACTTCATCGACGCCCTGATTCCGCAGTGTCTGCATGACGGCTAATATTTCTCCTGAATCAAACGCCTTCTTGAAATCTATAAAAGCTAGTACTGTGGTTGGTTATATTCTGAGCATTTCTCTATTACCTGATTGATAGTATGAATGTGGTCGATTGTTGAGTAGCCTCTTCAAAATACTGCTCATTCCTTTGGTTGATTGAATTTCAATGTTCTCTTTACTCTGTTAGCAATTACCTTTGTAAATAGCTTGTATACTACAGAGAGCAAGCTGATCGGCCTGTGATTCTTCAAGTCCTTGTCATCTCCTTTCTTATGTATTAGGATGATGTTAGCATTCTTCCAAGACTCTGGTACCCTTCCCGTCAGGAGACACCTCGTAAACAGGGTGGCTAGTTTTTCTGACACAATTTATCCTCCATCTTTCAGCAGATCGGATGTTACCTGATGCTTACCAGCAGCTCTGCCTCTTTGCATGCTCTCCAAAGCCTTTCCGACTTCTTGTATCATTACTGGTGGGGTGTCATCTGGGTTACTGCTAGTTCTTATAGTAATAAATTCGTCGTTGTCCCGGCTACTGTACAGATCTCTGTAAAACTCCTCCGCTATTTTAACTATCCTATCCATATTGGTAGTTATTTTGCCTTCTTTGTCTCTTAGTGCATACATCCGATTTTTGCCTGTCCCAAGTTTCCTCTTCACTGTTTTGACGCTTCCTACGTTTTTCAGAGCGGGTTCAGTTCTCTCCATGTTATACCTTCTTACATGGGATACCTTACGCCTATTATTCAGCTTCCAAAGCTCTGCCAGTTCTATTTTGTCTGTTGTACTTGAGACTTTCGTGATTTGACGCTTCTTAATGCGATTCTTCGTTTCAAGGTGAAGCTTGCCAGTGTCCTGTCTAGCTAGCCTGCCTCCAACTTCCACTTAACACTCCGTAATGATACTCGTCAGATTATCAATTATTGTATCTATGCTAAGGTTGGTTTTCTCACTAAGAGCCGAGTACCTGTTCTGAAGCGAGACTCTGAATTCCTCTACTTTCTTTCTCAGTGCTAGCTCATTGATTGGCTTCTTGCGTATCAATTTGTCATTCCTTCCTCAACTAGGCGACTTTGAGACCGTACCATTCTATGGTCGCTGCGTCGTACCTTGCCAACCACTTCCACGTCCTGCACGATGCTTGGGTGTGCACTCATTATAAAGTCTATTTCATTCTTATTTTCGCCATCAGGGCTCCTCCATGTCCACTTGCGGTTTCCTCTTTTTCGGAAGAAGGTATTCAAAATGCGTAAATTATTGCGTTCTGCCAATTCTACTAGTAGCTCTCCTGTGGCGTTTCTAGTACCGATGCCATAATCTCCTACTGCCTGGTCTCCCGCCTGCTTGTTTCCTACCTTTGCATTAAAGTCTCCCATCAGTATTGTATACTGTGTTTTTACCTTACTCATTGCCGATTCCAAGTCTTCATAGAAGCTTTCAACTGAAGCATCATCATGGCTAGATGTAGGCGCGTAAGCATGTACCACCTTCATCTTGTATCTCCTATTCAGTTTAATTAAGAATATGAGCACTGCTATTTCAACAAAGTAGTATTTTCTTTAATCACCCCACTCAGCAAACAATCATGAGGTCCACATTAGAAGTCACCAGGCCTGTCAAATTGTTTGAGAATTCAAATGTGCATTTCCCAAGAAGGTGACCATGAGATTCCCAAAACTAAAAAAACTGATTTTCACAGCTGCCGAGATGTCATATTGTACTCCAAATAATTTTCCCAGTAGCCTTTCCTACTCACAAATATGAGACATATACATACATCAGTCATTGAACAAACTGTGCAGTGTCTAGAGACTACAACTATAAGCCCTTCTAAATATTATAACGCTTTTCTGCAGGCCACTCATTTACTGTAGCGAAGGTGGCTTAAGCAGTGTTTCTGCACAGGTTAGAACACGACCAAGAAATTTTCAAACCACAACCCCCCCCCCCCTCCCTTCATTTTTTTTATGGAGAAGTTAGGTTTAGGGCACAACTTTTTGGCTTGCTTGCGAGGCGCGTTTGACAAGATAAAGTAATCTGGTCAAACCATTGCGAGACCAACCCGCCAGTTGGCCTCGCAATGGCACCGGATATTTATCGCATGCGATGTTGCTATGGCAACTGACGTCACGGCATGAACTAAAGCTGGTAGTGTACAGTGAGTGAGTGAGTAACAACTTTATTAGTCGAAGGGGTGAGGGGTAAGGGAGGCTAAGCCACGAAGGCTGCCAGGCTGTGCTTCTCGATGACTTCTTCCGCTCGTTTCAGGACCCGTGTCTGGATGTCTATGTCGTTGCTGGAGAGAAGGGCCTCCCATTGTCCCTCGGTGGGGGGTGAGCAAAGGAGGTCGGCGGGCGGGGGATCCTCCGGGCAGCCCCAGAGGATGTGGTTCAACGAGGCAACGTTGCCGCACAGGCAGCAGCGTGGATCGATGGCACCTGGGTGCATGTATGAAAACACGAGGGGGCACGGGAAGGTGCGGGTCTGTAGGCGACGCCAGGCGATCTCGGACCGCTTGGGAAGGCTGCTGTGAGGATGTGAATAGAAATATCGCTCGAGGCGATAGTGCTGAGTGATGTCGTGGTAGGTGACCAGGGGCTCCGGCACCAGGGCGTCCGACTCTGAGTGGCCCACCGCTCGGTCGACGAATCCTCGAGCGCGTTGGTGAGCTGTCTCGTTGCCGGGGTGACCCGAGTGGGCGGGGACCCAGATCAGTTCTATGCGGCACTGCTCATCTTGCTGCAGTAGGGGCCGAAGTAGCCGTAAGGTGGTAGGCGAGACGAGACCTCGCGCGAAATTCGAGATGGCTTGTTTCGAGTCGCTGATTATGACGCTTGCGTCAGCCGAGGTCGCGGCCAAAGCAATGGCCACTTCCTCCGCCTCGACGGCGTAGGGCGTTCTGACGGTGCCAGCCGTGATGGTCGGCCCCAAAGGAGCTGAGGAGGGCGACACGGAAACGACTACGAAGGCGTCCCTGCGTGCATTGTATCGGGCCGCATCTACGTAGGCGACGGCCGGGTGGTCGGCGTACTTTGCGTGAAGCATGGCGGCACGGGCTTGGCGGCGAGCGTCGTGGTGGCCCGCCAGCATATTCTTAGGTAGCGGCTTGATGTAGAACGCCGCTCGAATAGCATGGGGTAATGAGACCAGATCCGGAGGGTGGGAGGAGGTGTCGTGGCCGATGGAGGAAAGGATGTGGCGACCGGTCGGCGAACGGTAAAGGCGTTGCACTTGAGCGGAGCGGTGAGCCTCAATCAACTCGTCGAGCGTGTTGTGTACACCCAAACGGAGAAGACGATCGGTGGACGTGTTGGGGGGAAGGCCGAGGGCAGTCTTGTATGCCCGGCGGATGAGGACGTCAATTTTATCGCGTTCCGATTTTAGGAGACGTGTATAAGGAAGGCCGTACGTGAGGCGGGAAACGACGAAAGCGTCGACAAGGCGAAGTAGATCGTGTTCTCGCATGCCCTCACGCCGCGCACGGACACGGGCGAGCATACGTGCGGTCTGCTGCACCGAGAGCGAGAGCTTGTCTATGGTGTGTGTATTATGGCGGTTGGACTGTAGGATCAGCCCGAGCACGCGGAGATGCGAAACGACGGGGACAGGAGTAGAGTTGGCATGAACCGTGATGGTGGGGTGGGGAGTTTTGTAGCGACGCCGGTCGGGAGGCCGCATGAGAAGAAGGGCCGATTTGGCCGCTGAGCAAGTAAGACCGGCCGCGTGCACGTGGGACGTGACGACGTCGGTTGCGCGTTGCAACGTCTGCTCGATATGGCCGTCAGAGCCCGACGTGACCCAGAGAGCAATATCGTCCGCGTACAGGGTGTGTTTAAGACCGGGGATACGGTCCAGCTTGCCAGGAAGCGAGCGGAGGACAAGATTGAATAGAAAAGGCGACAAGACGGCGCCCTGAGGGGTGCCACGAGGGCCAAGCTCGTACGTGGGAGACGGGAGGTCCCCTATGATGATTTCGGCCGTGCGGGCGGTGAGGAACGCGCGAATGTAGTTGTAGGTGCGGGTGCCGGGATTGAGGGCTGCGAGTTCGGCAAGGATAGCCGAATGGGAGACGTGGTCGAACGCCTTGTGAAGGTCCAGGCTAAGGAGAGCCTTTGTGTCTGAAAATGTGGGTGGGTCGAGGAGATCATGGTGGAGTTGTAAGAGGACATCTTGCGTGGATAGGTGGGGGCGGAAACCAAGCATGGTGTGGGGAAGGAGATGGTGTGCGTCCGTGTACGTTTGCAAGCGAGCGAGAACGACATGTTCTAGAAGCTTGCCGACGCACGAGGTGAGTGAAATGGGCCTGAGATTCTCGATTGTGAGTTTCTTGCCCGGCTTGGGGATGAAAGCCACGCGAGCGTGTTTCCATGATTGGGGGAGGTTGCCGGAGCGCCAGCACTCGTTGAGGAACGAAGTGAGGGTAGCAGCCGAAGGGGCGTCGAGGTTTCGGAGGAGCTTGTTGGGGATGCGATCTGGGCCGGGGGCGGAAGTGGTGCGGAGCTTCTGTAATGCCGCGTAGACCTCCGCTTCCGTGATATCGGCGTCCAGTACTGGGTTGGGGGCCCCAGAGTAGGACGCGAGAGGGGGAGGAGGTGTGCCAGGAGGCAGAAGCTGAAGGTATTTGGCGGACAGGTCTGCCATCAGCGACGGAGTGTCGCCGGGGTAAGCCCGGACCACTCGTTGTAACTGCTGCCGAGCGACCAACTTGGCAGAAGCAGGGTCGAGGAGGTGGCGGAGGAGATGCCAGGACTGTCTGCAGCCCAACTGACCAGAGAGACCCGAGCAGAGCTGCTCCCACTGTTGGCGGGCGAGCGCGGTGGTGTGTTGCTCGATCGTACGATCGAGGTGCGCAATGCGGCGGCGTAAGCGACGGTTGTGACGTTGCTTCTGCCAACGGTTGCAAAGGCCGGTGCGGGCGGCCCACAGGTGGGCAAGACGGGCGTCAGTTGCCGGATAGTCCTTCGTGGTGGGGATCGAGGCGGTGACTGCGTCGAGGTCCTCTAGCAGCTGGTCGGTCCACGTCGAGAGGTCCTCGATGTTGGAAGTGGCGGAGTGCAACCGGCGTTCTCGGAAAGCGTCCCAGTCTGTATAGCGGGCCGTGTGTGGGCGCGGCTTGCTGGGGGAGGTGAGAACTTGAATGGTGAGGACATAGTGGTCACTGCCGAGGGACTGATGCGTGTTATACCAGCGCGCGTCGGGCACGCTGCGGCAGAAGCTGAGGTCCGGGGTGGTATCGCGGCACACACTGTTGCCGATGCGCGTTGGTTGCGTGGGGTCGGTGAGCAGGGAGAGGTTGAGATCGTGAGCGAGCTGCCACAGCCTCCTTCCGGGGCCATCTGCCTTCGAGTAACCCCAGTCCGGATGCTTGACGTTGAAGTCGCCGAGAATAAGAAGGGGTGATTTGGCTGCTTTCGCTGCAGCGGCACGGAGCAAGGCTAGGAGAGACGCGTCTTCAGTGGAGCGAGGGGGGTTGTACACGTTGAGAATAAACAGAGAGGGCTGTTCACGTTGCTGAGGTAGTGTCTCGAGAAAGACGTGATGGACTGCAGGGAAGGGTAGATCGTGTCGATTGACAGCGAGCGTCCGCCGGGTGAGGACGGCCGTCACGGGATGGGGCAGAGGATGGTGAGTTACTTGGTTGTAGGCGACGTAACCCGAGAGGGAGACGTCGGCGTGAGTTTCCTGTAGTACGATGATATCAGGCGCGTCCGAGGGGTCTAGTTGTTGTAGGTGGAGAAGGAGGTGGTTACGCTTGGGACGAAAACCACGGCAGTTCCACTGCCAAATGGTGACGATGGATCGGTCAGCCATTTTTAACAGCGGAAGATGTTGCCTCGACCGGTGTTTGCGAGGTTCGGGCGGCGCCGGAGGAGGTGGTGGTGCGGGCATGGAGGGGTAGCTTTGCTCGGATGCTTCCAAGCATGGCAGTTTGTAGGCTATCAACTGTTGACTGTAGAGATTGGAAGGACGTGGCGGGGGGGTAGGCGGCGAAGTCTGTGCGCAGGGAATTTAGAGCTTCGTGCTGTGCAGTGAGAAGCTGGTGGACGGAGTTGAAGCGGCTATCCAACCGCTCTTCAAGATCCACCAAGGCCGTCTTGATGGATACCTGGACCTCTTCAGAAAAGTGAAGAGATTCAAGGGGAGTGTTGGGTCGACGGCGCTTGCCAGTGCATCCTTCGGGAGTCTGAACGTCCATGTCGGAGGAGGAGCAAATGGTAGAGGGCAGAGAGGATTTCACTGTGATGGCTGATTCCAGCTTCTCTTCAAGAGCTTGCAGTTTCGCTTGGAGGGAATCAATTTGGGTCTTCTGAGCTGCAATTTGAGCGCTTTGTGCAGTGACCTGCTGTCGGAGGGAGGCGTTTTCTTGCTGCAGTGCAACAACCTGCGGCTCCGAGGGCAAGCCGGGGGCGCCGCGGGGCCATGTCGAATTCATGGGCTGTGATGTGGGTTTAGGCACCGCTGGTACGGGGGGCGGAGAGGCAGTAACCGACTTGGGCGGTGGAGCTGGTGAGGGACCACTTGCTGCTTGCTGGGAAGAGCGCACTACCGCTGCGGGCGGAACAGGCTGTTGTGGCGGGGGGTGTGTGTCAGGTGCCGGGGCCTTCTGGCGTTGAGGGCGCTGCACGTAGCGGTGTTTACAGTTGGAACTGTACGTGGAGTGATTCCCATTGCAGACGATGCAGCGGGGGTTGCAAGTGGGTGGCGATCCTTCGGGCGGTGTGGGGTGAGCAGCGCCGCACCGATGGCACCGCTCCTGCCGCGGCTTGGGGCACACGTCGGTCCGGTGGCCGGTCGAGCGGCAATTGTAGCAGGCTTCCACCTTGTTGCGGAACGGAAGGAGGCGAAGCTGGACACCGTGGTAGAAGATCCACCGCGGTAGTTTCGGCTCCATGAGGGTGACCAAGATGTGAGGGGCCTTGCCCATGCGGCGGCCGCCCACAACAGAGAGGGTAGGATTGCTTGCCTGAAGGTCTTCAAGGATGGCTTGGTCCGTGAAGTCGTCGAAGGCGTGGTACAGTATGCCCCTGAGGGCATCGTCTGGCGGTGGGGCGTAAAGGTGGACGGTGAAAGTGTTGCCGGAAACCGTGAGGGAGGTGATGCGGAGGTATGCTTGTGCACGAGCCGAGTCCGCGACGCTGAGCGTAAAAGTGTTGTTGACGGGGTGGATCCGCACCGTGTCGCGAGATGCGGGCGGGAGGTCTTGCAGGAACGCTGCTTGCAGCAAGGCGGTGTACAAGTGCCAAGGCTGTAGCTTGGTGAGTTCTACGGGGCTTTTTGGGCGGCCGACGATGTGAATCGTGTCCGCCGGGAGACGAGGGAGCGGAGCGCGGCGGCGGTGCTGCGGAGGCGATGTATTTACCCGCTTCGACGAGGGCAGAGAAGCCGGCGTGGTGGTGGGCTTAGTTGCGGCGGTGGCAAGGCGCAAGGCTGCGCGGCGTTGCTCTTGGGCGCGGAGGCCTGGCGACTGCCAGGATTCGTCCGAGAGTTCCTCGGGGGACACGTCCTGTCCTTCGACAATATACTCCATAGCGGTGGACAGCTAGGAGATGGGCGACGAGGCAGCGGCGGGCGGCCGGGCGGTCGCTCCGTCTGTCAGCTGATGTGCAGGCGGCCGCACTCGAGCTAGGCCTAAGAGGCCTAGGTCGGTGCACGGCGTGGTCGAAGGCTTTCGAAAGCTCTCCCGGGCCACCCCGGGCGAGTTTCGCAATAAAGTGGGTGTCGAAGAAATCCAGACAATGTGCTCCAGCCACCCGTGAAGAAATTATCCGGATAGGGTCGAAAGGACCGACGCGAGGGCCGAAAATTGGCGGAGCCGAAGTGAGGTGCGACTGCTCTCGACGGTGATCCGCCCCCCTCCTGGTAGTGTACAATCTCGATGTGCTGAGAGTTTTTACACTTCCAACTTTAGTTCCTAATGGTCCCTAACATGCCATGGCAGCACTTGCTGACTAGAAAATTCATATTTCCAACGAAGTGTTGCTGGCAACGGCAACACATCTTTTGTGTTGTAGTTGCGTCGTTCCGCCAGTAAGTTTATCTGCTGTGGTCAGCAGACCGACAGGCACGCGGCGTTGTAACTTCATCTGGTTGGTAGAGTTTCGCGAGTGTCTTGAACTAATTAGCAGCTGTCTTACACTGCGGTGGACGGTTAGGGTATGTTCGCATAGACTGATGATGCAAACTTCAAGTGGCTAAAGTGGTCTCCATTTCTCACTCAAATTAGGGCAAACAAGAAAATTTTGAGGCTGGTCGGGCATTTCGGCACAGCGTGGCGCGATTTCGGCAAATTTTATGGTTGTGGCACAGCTCGGCACACAAATGAGGAATTTTATCAAATTGACGCAACCAGCTCAGCTGTTGCACCCCTGCATTTGAGCATCTTGTAGCTAATTTCAAAATGTCTTTTTCGTATTTTTATGACATTGGCTCAATCAAATTTTCCAACCATCGTATGCAAGGTCTATCACCCACTGAACCCAATGTACATCATTTTTAATGAGTAGAAGCTATGTGAGACCCCCTCCCCCCCCCCCCACAGTAGACGCATTCATGATTTCATACGTCACTGTGTTTGGCATGGCAATCTCAGTGGAATGTTTTCTCCGCTGCCGAACATCATGTCGCCGCAAGAGAAGTGTTTGTCAGATAGTGAAATTAAAAGTACTATTATGCAAAAAATTGTTTTGCTCTTTGGTGTCTCTTTAGAGAATGGAAGCGTACTTCACTTTACGAGAAAACTGCCGCAGGAATTAAACCGTCAGTTTTTATACCTAAGGCTAATGCTTTACTCAAACTGGGGTGAGACGGCTGAAACTGAATTGGGAGCAGTTTCTGGAGCAGCGAAATTTCAATTTTGGAGGAGCAGTTAGCACCCTTTACTAAGTTGTCCTGGGAGCTTAAAAATACCCATGTTTAGCAACGTGGGGGCACCAGTGCATACTTCAATTGGCTTATAATACACATTACACTGAAACAGATTTTGAAGGAAGTTTTTGAACAGATGATTGCTAGGTATGAACTGCACTACTTTTTTACATACCACACACGTGACCTCTCTAGCCCTCGTAACACATGCAATCATATCTAAAAAAGGTTTTGTTGATAGCTAGGTTATGCAGAAACATTAAAAAAAAAATACACATCACACTCAAAAAGAATATAAAAAATTGTAATTCCACAAGAATCTTAGTGATGTAACAGTGGTCGTTCGCTTAAAGAAAGCCTGACATGATAGCGTCAAGAGCTTTTAACAAGCAAAAGCACGCTGCACTGCCGTTCACGGCCACCTCATGCAGGACCACCTCCAAGAGTGCAACGCGAGAGCCAAGAAATCTCGCCGCATAGACTATCTCGTAAAGCACATGCATATGGCACTAAGTGATAAGCGAGTGATAATGATAACGCCTCTCCACATGAGCAACTACGCACTAATATTAGAGCACAAGTTGATCAGTTTTATATTTTTTCAATATCTATAGGTCATCACCGTCGATGATGAACTCACAATAATACATCGACTTGCGATTGCTGCCTGCGCCACTCCTTGACTCGTGTAAAGTGTTCGTGCACCACAGGTGAAAAAATCCCTGTCTATGTAAACAAATCGCTGATCATAGAGAGGCAGGTTTAATTGCAATAAAAGAAGAAAAGAAAGGAAACGAAGTCGCACTGCCGCTGACTGAAACACTGATTGAGATAAGCCAAAAGCTTGTGTAGCCCAGGCGCGGCACGCATGCAGAGACACCTCTTTAAGCACTTGTTGCGAGTTTCGCTTACAAAACGAAGCAGTCGCGAAACGCCATCAATGAAAACTGTGCCAAGTGATTGCCGATGCTTAATGAGTCACGAATAAAGAACTGAGGTGCCCGTTAATATCGAGTACAATGGTTTGAACACTCGTTTTGTCATCGCGGCTTCTCATGTAACCAAGTGTTTTTCTCTACCTGCAGACACTGATTTGCGGATTTCATTTGCGATGGTTTTTTTTAATGCCGAATGCATTGAAAACTCGCCTGTCTAAATAAATTAGTAGCTAATGGGTGACAACCGGGAATAGGTTGCACACATTCTGCTGCTCACGGAACCCATTTTGAAAACCCATGTGCACGTGCCAGAGCATCCGGGGGACGCGTCGGATGCAGAGAAAAAATGACTCCACGTTTACAGTTACTCGCTCACAGCAAACAGGTACTCGTAGCTGACCACATGCAGCAGCGTCAACATGAAAGCCAAAGTGCCTGGAGGAATGCGCTATGCACGACAGAGAACCGGAGCGTCAACCCCGCTATGCTTGCCACCAAACTCGGTGGTTTTCGCAAGCCGACAGTGGTGCTACAGCACACAGCCTAGCTAGTAGATGCAGCTAGCTCAATGCACGGCAGCACACTTTTGTGAGTCACGCATAATTGCTAAAGTTTAAAGATTATGGTAGCACCATGGGAGCCTTTGTCACTATAAATGTGGAAAGTGAAAACAAAAACACAATTGGGTGCACCTTATTAGTCAAACTCGCCATTTTTCCCCCACTGAAACTGAGGTCGGCATCAAAATTCTAGCTTTCGAGGCTGTTTCGGAGCAGTTCAGTGCAGTTTGCTTGATTACTATGCTTTTAGAGCAGCTTGGCGCAAAAAACAGAAATGTATCAAAAATGCGCAATGTGAGAAGCTGTCTCACTCCTTACCAATGCATGTGTGTTGGCAGTACAGGCCCAGGTCGCAAACGCCTCTTTTGCCTTACATATTATTTATTCCATTGTTATCAAAGATAGATTGGCTGAATCTTTGATACAGGAGGTTGTGTGCAAGTCATGTGTGCACAAGGTATTGAGCAGTGTTGATGCTCAGATCCAGAGGTTTCCAACAGCAGGGTTTCCAGATTATGCGGTCACTAGATCCTGCGAAAAGGTGGTGAGATGGATCAAACATTTCAGCAAATGCGAAGTCTGTGAGAAAAATCATGAAAGCCACTTTAGCCTGCTGCCCTACGTTCAAGTTCTTTATTTATACAAGCTCTTATTAGTACATGAAAATACACAACACTTGTTAGACTTGTTCACAAGATGGCACACAACTAGGAGTGTTGCATCCAGATATGATGTGGCAGTGGTATGTACGGCTCTTGAAAAGCTGGGCAGCACTTGCACACTTGTTAAGCTCGGGGCCAAAGGCTAAACCAAAAATAAAGGTGAATGTGTTCAGAAACACCGAAGCTCCTCCATTCCTTGTGTTAAGGGAGTAGTGTACAAGATTCCTCAGTCATGCGCCAACAGTTATAGTGCTCAGACTGGTAGGTACATGTTAGATTACGGGGGCACCAGAAGAAGTGCGAAAAAAATGTCCGAATATATGACTTGTTTGCTTATTGAACACAGCGTCACTGAAAGCTACTGTTTAACAAGATCAGGGGTGCAACAGCCGAAATACAACTTGAAGCAATTTTAGGAGCAGCAAAATATTACTTTTGACGAACTAAAATGTAAATTTTGAGCAGGTTACAAGGAAAAAGATGTGCAATTTTATGAACTGGATACCAAATTTTGAGCAGTATAAAAAAGAAAGCTTACATTTCGAAACAAAACTTGTATAAACCATTTGACATCACCTAAATTGTGCAGTGTAAACATGAGCACTGCTATTTCAACAAAAGTGGTATTTTGAACCAGCCCACTGAGCCAACAATGATAAAGTCCATATTAGCATTTGCTGTGCCAGTAAACTGGTTTGACAGACTCTGCAAATTTAAATATGCATCTCCCAAGCTTGCAACCACGAATTTCGCGAGATTCCTGAAACTGAAGAGCAGAGGGGGTGGAAAAAAACTGCTGCACAATTTAGTTTTTTTAGGGAAGCAGAAATGTAATACACTGCTCCAAAATACTTCCAGTAGCATATTGAGACATCAGTGATTACACTGATACCCATCATTAGGCACCGTAGAAACGCATGAGCAAGTGAACATTATGTGCAGTGTCCTGTGACTAGAGATAACAGCCCCTCCAAATCTCAATACGCTTTTCCATAAAGCACCGGTGTAAAATGGCAAAGGTGGCCTATTCAAGATTCCCTGCACGGGTCAATACTCCAAGCCAAGAAATTTTTTATTCACTACACCATCCCTTCTCCAACTTCCCACCTTGTGTTTTTTCCCACCGTGGGCTTAGGTATCGCTTGGGCTCTCCCTTGAAGGCGCGTTCGACAAAGTAAAGTAACAACGGCGTGCACCCGTTGACCTAGCGACAGTACTGCAGATGTCCATCACCAGGACCATGGCCAGGACGACGCAACTTCAAGACAAAAAAAAGGAGCGGGGGTGCTCAGAGCTTTCAATGAAATAGGGAGTGTCCAGTTTTTTTCCCTTTAAGCTAAATTCACGAACTGTGCGATATTTCACGGCAGCTCTTAGAAGATTAATCAGTTTTGGAAGCTTACCAAGTTATCGCCTGTATATCAACACAGCATTAAGAGGAAGTGACAGTGGCTATTGGCCCATCCTACAGACGTAATCTATAAGCAAAGAACCCTGTGAGCTGAGGCCACAGATGGCAGAGGCCTTGTCGGAAATTTTTTTCGAAGGGGCGCCACCTTGATTAGAATGGGTCCCAGCTAGGCAAGTAGATGTGGTAGACCGTTATCTGCACCCCCATATACCATAGAAAAATATTGGGAGGGCAGAGGCACGGGCCTGGTGTACCACCCCCTGGCTACGCTACCGGTAGATAGAAATCAGTGTGGTCGAGTACACACCAAGAGGAGGAGAGCCGGGGAGGAGGGTCAGAGTGGCACAGGCTACTGTTAGGTTACCTTGTCAAGAAATGTAGCTCTAACTGGAGCGGCACATGTATGACGTAAGAAAGAAGGTTGCGTCCAACGTGCTGGCCGAACACACATAAGCAACAGGCAACGAAATAGACCGGAATAAGGTGAAATTACCAAAACAAATAGAAAAGAATTGGACTTTCGGGCTATATCTAGACTCTCTCACAATTCGGACAACAACGGGGCACATTCTTGAGTGGAATGACAATGACAGCATCTTCCCCCAGATATACACACCTACATCCTTTTTTGAAATATGTATATTTGGACTGTTCGCACATTCATTATTAGTTGTCACGGGGCTCCCGTGCGGAAACCTAAATGTTCCGCTTTTATGCGAGCATTCATGGTCGGTGCTCATGTTAACACCATAGTTGAATATCCACAACACAAAAATAGAGAGGTGGCAGTGGCACTGCAAGCCGCCCTGAGAGTATCCTCACGTATGTAGCGCACTGTGGCATGTAGCCGGTGATTTTCGCTGTCTTTCTGGATTGTGTAGTCTGCAGAAGTCCACACACATGAAGCGAGAGCAAAACAACCCTGTTCGAAAATGAAGACACTACAAAGTCACGGCAGAATCACACATGCAACCACCAGCTTTCCTTTGCCAGTGTGAGGCCAGACCATGTGATCCAACCCTGCACGTCACAGCGATTGCAGCACTAGCGCTTCTGGTGGTGGGCCTCACGCCCAATATGTTAGGGAAACTGCATGACCGACCCTTGGTAAACTGAATGATGCAGCAAGCAATAGAGGAAGACACGTGGTCGGTGCAGGGTAAATCAGTGGTCGAAAAGACAGTGACAAGAGATTTTTCGAAAACAGTCAACCATTCATGCTTGGCCCTATAACGCATTTGTAAGTATTGTAAATAAATATCTTGTATATTATAAAAACCAAATGTCAGTGAATTGCTGAATCAAACCCTTTTATAACATACTCTTTCCTGTCATGCCAGTTTTGGTTCATGTCAAACATTAGTTGGCAAAAAAATTGAGCGCACTCAAACTCACTTATGCATACTTCGCACCTGAGGCTCATTCTAACCCATCAAAATTTTCTTAAACCAGACTCGCTCGGCCTCAAGCTCGCTAAAATATTACTCACCCTTACTCACTCAAGCACATGGCTTATTTGAGTATGAGCGAGTCTCGACTAAGTCAAATCAGAAGTGAGTTGCTGACCTAAGGTGTCAATTAAGAAGACGATCTCAGAGTGCCCAAACTTAAAAGGCTAGATTGAATCGATCGATGAGATAGATACTACACAGACCGACTGACAGGCAGATGTAGTTAAGCTGCTTTTAGTTCGCTAAAAAAATGCTCTACTTTAAAGAGCAAGTGACTACCAGGAGCTCAGCCCTTAAGGAAAGCGTCACTTTGAGACTTCAGCTTTTCTGGTTTCTATGAATAGAAAGCACTTACGAGACATTTTGAAACTTGCCTCTCTGTTATAGCACTGGTGTCCAAGTGATAGCCAACACACTGCCCTAAACAAGCCTTGGAATGCAAACCAGAGGTCAACAGCGTGAGAAAAAATGAATTCTTTGTTATTATGGCAGGATGAGAACACTTGCTAGGCTAAAAAATAGGAATGATTGAAAGAGTGATATGTTTTTGAAACAGCCGACAGCGTTGTACAGACCTTGTGTAAAATCTGCTGCCATCTAGCACACACCGAGGGCATCTCTGCAATGTTGAAGGCTTGGTACGCTCCACCTGTACAGGCATGGAATGTCCATATTAGTAACGCTTGTTGGCAGACAGGGGCGGCAATGCCAACAAAGTTTTGTGTGCCATGTTGCTCAGACTGAGGAAACTGGGATACTAAAAAAATATTTGCAGGAGATTAACCTCCATGTTATTTGACTTCCTCGTGGCTGACACGAAGGGCCAGATCTGTTGCTCATTTTGCTGCTTACAATTAAATGCCTGTTTATGTTCTCCGTTCTATCCAGATGTGGGACAGTATAGGCACTCATCACAGCATGCTCTTTCATGCCATGCCAGAATGAAACGGTTGGCATTGTGGGAAGGCAGGCACAGACAAACCGGCCTTGTGCGCGAGCTCCAAAGTTGCACCACGGCTACTCATGCTTGCCTCTGCTGCTGTTTACAGCATTACTTTGTCGATTACACTGTCATAACAATGACATATTAGCCACGTAGCTTCTGCATGTCATCGATTCTCATATAATGGAATGGTTGTGCTCGAACATGTTGCCTATAGTTACTTGTTTATTGTGGAGTTTAATAAGGTAATATTTGGTGGTGTGGTTTGCACACGTATTGCTTCACTACGTGTACTTTTTCAGGCATTTCATGTGCTCTTTCAGAGGGGGCGGCCAATTTCATAAGGGCAAACCGAATGCTGTGACCCTCCGCCTGTTAATATTATTTTTTATACCCCAAGAAGAGTAAATATGTTATTCCAAATGGTGATCCTCCTTCATAAAAAAGGCGGAAATGTTGTAGGCCCGTGTGCTCAGATTTGGGTGCACGTTAAAGAACCCCAGGTGGTCGAAATTTCCGGAGCCCTCCACTACGGCGTCTCTCATATTCATATGGTGGTTTTGGGACGTTAAACCCCACAAATCAATCAATCAATCCTTCATAAAAAATCTTGTATCCATCTTTGTGTGCCGTAAATTGTTAATAGATGTCTCAAGTGTGTCAACACTGTTCAAAACTGAAAAAATGCTGTTCTGGCAAGTCTGTTACTCTTAACTGTGGGTGCACTCTCTCTGTTTGCGCCCAAAGGTGGTTTCGCAAATATTCAGTAGACGATACACAACTGCCCTGCTGCAAACGGCGTGAAACTGTAAGGTGCAAATAAGCCCCGAAAGTGATGACGTGAACCCAAATATTTTACACCTACTGTGCTGTTTACGAGCACAAGCCCCCCCCCCCCCCCCTCCCAAAGGGTATTCAATGAAATACCAGCTAATCAGCACCTACTTAATAGATACGCCTTTCATTTTTCTTTTTCACGCACAGAATACTTAGAGCTTAAAAAGTTTTACTTGTGTATTATTCTTATATATAGCGTACATTGATGACTACAGCATCAAAGCATTATTTTTTTGAAATATAAACAAAGAGTAAAAAGTTTCATTTCAAGTTAGATGTGGGATAAATCGGAAGGGCTATTTTGTAAGTATTCTATCTGGAACAGGGCAGACATGAAACAAAAGAATGAAATGGAGCCACACTAGATTGGTCAAAACTATTCTCATAGTCTAGACATGAGAATAGCCATGAAAGATGCATAGAACGCGTGGAGGCCGCATTGCGGCAATAAAATGGAGCCAAAATGGTATCCAAACATCATGGTTCGATTAAAATGAAACACTTGAGCCCAAAGATTTGTGTTAGCCTGTTTTGCACCTCACTTACCATAATCCTGCTGCAAAAATCAAAACAAAATGACTCCTCCGAATCGCAACACCACCTAGCATGTACTCAAGACACAAATAAATGGCTGACGTCATCCCAGTCTGCAATCTCAAGCTTTGAAAAACAACACGTGCGAATAATGGTGATGTGCTGTATTCATTTTATATTTTAACATGAGTTGAAAGCGTTTCCGAATTCTCTTAGCTTGCCTACAAGCTCTTTGATCCCTCTTGTTTTTTCATTGTATCTCCTCCCATTCTAAATAAAACACTTACAAATTAACCCCCACGTCGACAAAGGCCATTTCTAGTAAATTACACTTTGCAATGGTGTAACAGAGCTTCCTTAGCCCCTAGCTGTGTCTCGCTATAGCCTCTTCTCAGCGATCCTGCATTGTTCCTCATGAATAGCAAATAACTAAA
Source organism: Rhipicephalus microplus (assembly GCF_043290135.1). Lineage (NCBI taxonomy): Eukaryota > Metazoa > Arthropoda > Arachnida > Ixodida > Ixodidae > Rhipicephalus > Rhipicephalus microplus. Next base: position 80,219,605 of record NC_134705.1, on the reverse strand, counting down.
GCTATCCTTATTTTAAAATCCGCCGACTGCTCCGGTCCATTTGAATGACCCTAAACAACCTCCCATAATATTTTTCAAACGTTCGAAGTAAACACGTGCATCATATGCAAAATACTGCATGATCTGTGATTCTCCACGTGGCAACGATACAAGCCACCAGTACTCCACAAATTCCAAGAAACGATCCCCCCATGCTTTTCGGGCTGGCACGTGACATCGAAAAGTTGAATCTGGCGTGCAGCATAATTATGCTGCAATTGGTCAAGCAAGCACCTATGACTTCCTGTTAGCCTGCAAGAAGCTGTCCACATCACTCGTCGTTTGTCGTGATGCCCACATGCATGCACGTGCTTGCAAATCAGGTATACTGTAGTCCGTAGGACAGGGTTCATACCGACACTATTCGTATAAGCACCGGCTGCCACAGCAACAGTGATTTACCAACAAGCACAAAGTTGACAGAGGGCGGAGACACGGCAACCGTAACAAGACAGTGTTTGGAGGAATATGTCATCGATAATGCATGCCGCGCAAGATTGGAAGAGTTGCTTGGCAAGAGGGCAAAGCGGCTTCGGGAGAGGTACCAACGGAGGGTAGTGAAAAGAAGAATGAAAGGAGTGATTACTGTGCTTAGATAATCAAACGTATTTAACTCCGCTATTACAGCCCCGTTTCAAAAAATTTTAACAGCTTTATGGTTGTTGTGCACTTGCACACAACTTCTTCACCACAACTGAATTTCCACCTCTGGGTGGTTAATTATTGCATCTGGTTTCTGGCTGCATGCAGTATAGCACATATTGCGTGCCAGCACCAGCACTGTTGAGGTATTAAAATAATCCTTGGTGCATGGCTATGAGACTGGTGGCCTCGAATTCAAGCGGCAAATGTTTCGACCAGCAATGCTATTTCCACTGATACACACTGTCAAACATGGGACTATGGTGCAGCATGGCATAATCTACATTGATTTTATGAGAATGGTGCAGGAAACTTAGTTTGGTGCAATTGTGGGCAGAAGCAGCATCACTAGATGGGGAATGGGAGGCTTTTACATTATTAAAATCACACGAAGCTAACAGACAAGGCAAACATTGGAATTCATACAAATTAATAATTGAAGTTTGATATTTTGTTTCTGACTCGCCACGAGTGAATTTTCAAAACGAACTGAAAGGTATTGTTTGGCTTGCAAAGCAAGAAAAAACGAAAAAGCAAGTCAGACCCCCTTTTGTTGTCTGTCAAGCTAACCCCGCTAGTAGCAACAGAATCACCACCACAACTTTGTTTGCTGCGAAGTAACTGACATATATCTTGATGCCACTTTGATTTACTTGTATTGATGTAACGAAGTTTTTAAACGTCGCTGCTCATTATATCTAATGTAGCTAGCTAGTTACACAAGCGTTGCCTAGCGTACTAACCTCCCACACAGGGAACTTCTTCTAGTTGCAATGTGCCATACTCCACATAATGGCCACCCTGAACCCACGGCAGACTGCAGCAATTGGCCTTGTCTTAGGTGCATCGTAAAGGCGCGGTTATGCAAAATGGTGCGACATGTGCTTCGTGTATGCTCCATTTAGCTCACACTGCCAATACACTGCGCAAGTTTGACACCCAGGCACATAAAAATAGCATTATTGACAAGAAGACACTTTTCTAAAAGATACCCGAGACATAGGCAGACGACATAGGCTCCCGTCATGTTGCGGTAAGCTTACACAAGTTGTACATTAAAATATTACCTGCACTCTACTATGTACCCTCGAATCGAAAGAAAAAAGATCGATGACTCGGGTCGCACGTACGCGACTAGCCGCGACTGTTCGTCCTACTTACTCGCCGAATACTCGCACACTACGGCGAGCGGTTGTTTAAGATGCACGTGACAGGTATGAACAACAAGGCACTCGTACAAAATAACAGTACCTTATACTCACAAATGTAATCTGGCTCGTCGCTGGCGTTGCTGAGGCAGCTGAAATTTTCTTTTTTTGCCCAGAATCCGGTTAACAAAATCATTGTTGCCAGGTTTTGGTAAGGAAACGTCGATGAAATCGAACCAAACCGCCCAAAGTGTGGCCCGGGAAGTATTTATTTACAACAAAACTAAAAATGATTTCAAGCCTCCTAAACAAAAGTGATATTTAGCACTCGGAAAGGCAGCGGTGGTGTAGTCAACCAGAAAATGTCAAAATCTACTGTCGCTCACCTTGGCGAGCTGGTATCACGACTGAGGTCGTGGGTCGTGCAGAAGACTGTGAAACAAATTTTTTTAATGAAGTAGCATGTAATCGATAGCTTTTATACAGCACCAGCTGTCTCTGTAGCCAACAAAACAAGCGTAATACTTCTTACGACTGTGCTAAGATTGTGTTGCGTGTCACACGGACACATATTATAGCGGAGGGTAATAACACGGTCGTGATCTGCGCATTACAATTTCCGACTCTCAGGCTTCAAGTTAGCAACGTCTTCACCAAACGTTTGCGTGATTCTGCGCCAAACACAACCTGAGGGGTCTGACCACGATCAAAAGACACCGTTACAAAGAATCAGCAAGAAAAATTAGGCGATCCTCGTAAATTCGCGAAAACGAGCATCAGCTGATCCGATTGCAGCCTATATTTCATTCCATCATGCCGCAGTTCCGGATGGTATGCAGCTGCAGTAGTCTTCAACTCGACATGCGTGAAAAGCCACGTTTGTACGTGCGAGAATGACGCGTAAATACCAAGCGAGAATGACGGCCGTAAAGAGGAGACTAAGCGTACAATTTCCCTCCTAATTAAACTATATGGTAGTTTAAGGTGCTAGACGTTGCCACAAGCTTGAGTTCAAACTATACAATTCAATACAATAATACTGGTTCAGCCACACCGTGGGTTCGACGCTTCACCCAGAAATAGACACTGGCTACGCCCTTGATACGTGACCCAGCATGGTCACACGTGTGTGTAGTTTTAATCTCAGCTGCACCTCACTCTGATTGAGACATAAGCCAGACCGCGTGAACACAATACGGTAGCTCGTAAAATACAATAACTAAGCGTATGCACGTGCATGCTTCATTAGTAAGAAATGTGCAAAGCCATAACAGTCCACCTAAGCTTGTCCACTATTAGCTTAGTCCTAACATTACTCTGGAAAAATACCTGATTATGGTACCAGTGAGCGTATAAACAAAACATCGCAAAAATAACAAGGACTATGGAAGAATGTGCACAAAACGAGCGCTAATTTTCACCATTTTCACAGCCTAACCACTAAGAAAAGCTCGCATCGGTGCGAAGCGATCGGTCAGATTAACACTCGTGATTTAAAGCACAGCAATTGTACCTGATTCTTTTCATTGCAACAATATTATAGCACACTACGTTATCACTGTTTCATATATTAAACTGTGGAGCCACCACAACAGTATGGGATGGTTCTTTGACAAAGAGCTTTAGTCTCAGGGCTCTGATGCAGAGAAATAAAGAAGAAATAATTCTGCATATGGCAACTCAGCCATAAAATTGATGTACTGCATTAATTATATTAGAAGCACTATCTCCATTGGGCTGCGATTCAGTAGAATTTTGGATGCAGCCATACCAATTTACGCATATATTTACAGATTTTGCCGACTTCACTTAGCCCAATGTGTGCTGTCTGTTGGTGTTACTGTGTTCTGCGAATGGTGCTGAAGTCTAAATCTGTATGTTGACGGCATAGCACCAACAGTCAACTTAGCCTAGCTGTTTCAACCCAGCGCCTCACATTCGTATATGACGTCACAGATATATGATGCAGCAATTTCCTCCAAAATTAGCTTCATGTGCATGGCTGAAGCATCAAATCCTTTAAGAAGATGTGTAGATTTCAAATAACATACTGATAGTGACATCGTTCATCGTGTCTGATCTTCTATATATGCTATGCGGCATGATGAATTCCAGTCTTATATTTCAGCATTTTCCCCGGCGTTGAATTCTGTCATGCTTGCCTCAACAACCTACTTATCGCGAGTTAATCAGATGAGCACAGTTCACATCTGAATTCTGTAATCCAACATCTGAACAAGGCACAATTGTCAGCATAAACAGGTGCGCATTTGATGTCCAAAAGTTCACCTGTCCTATACTCATGTTCTCCGCATCCAGTAATCAGCTCTACCGAGACAGATTTATAGTTGTTGAGAGCTTCCTATCTCCGAATACTAGATGCTGATAAGACCTACAAGCTCCTTAATCTTATTTTTGTGAACTACGTACTATGCTAACGTTTTGTACCATGGTGCCAAGCCATTACACAAATTCCCTTCACTTCGTGCTATTGATACACAGAAATGCTACTATATTAAGCTCCCTTAGAAGAAGTACTCCCATAAAAACTTTGGGGATCAACAGATGCGTGCGCGACAGTATATGCTACTCCCTGAATATCAAAGGATAGTTCACTATGCATCATCGTACCACATCTTGAATGCAGTTTGTGTTAGATCCCCGACTCGTCAAAGAAGTACATATGGTTGCTAATCAGTTTCCTGGCATGTCCTGAAAACTTATGCCCACTATCTGAGCAGCATCACAGCATTTTTTTGTGGAGACTGAAGCCAAAAGATCCTCAAAATGTCACTATTATGTGGTTGGCCCTGTAATCATATCCAGCAATGTGACAATGCGACTGAATCTGGAAGTGCCGCAAAGCAATCTACTCAGGTCGTACGTACACCCGCCTGATGCTATCCTACACCTTATGTTATTTGCCCGAGAAAGTCTTTGGATCTCCTGTGTACTTGGGTGTATGTGAAAGACTCTCTAATTGTTATATATCTAATTGTGCTTACAAGTGGGTATAAATGGTAAGTGCTTATGTCAATACATTATTACATGGAAGAAATTACGTGATTTCTTTTTCATAGAATACGTGAGTAAATCTCTTATCGGTATATGTTACACTCTCTCAGTTAAAATCGTTGCATCCATAATACTATGAACTGCAGAAGATGTAAAACATATCCGAAACATATCATAGGAGCTGTCAACAATGTCATTGAGGCCCTCTCACATAGCCCAAAAAACATGTTGACCTGTCCCAGAGAAATATACACATTAAAAAAGTGGCGACTGGTTGACATGACAACAAGTTCTGCCTTCTACGAGAAATATAAGCTTCGACGCTGCTAGACTTTCAGTGGTACAGGGTCGTTGGCCAGTAACAGGAGAGATATTAGCTTCAACACATTCTGTGACCCAATAACTGACAATTTAAGCCCACTTGCAAGCACATTTACGCATATTACTTGACTGCCTTTCATGCCCAAATACGCGGGAAATCCAAAGGTTTTCCCCTGGCAGATAAAGTAAGGTGTATGGCATCACGTGGGTTTACATACCACCTGTGTTGAATGTTTTGCAGCACTTCAAGATTCAATCACATTGTGACATTGCTGGATATGTTTGCAGGCGCAACCACTTGATTGAGCGACGTTTCTGAGGATCTTATTGTGCCATTGACTATACTGCTGCCTTGCAAAATACAAACTTGTAGGCTTGTGTTGATTGCATGGTTCAGGGCTGAGTGGAATATATTCTTACTCCAGACATTTCTAGGTCACGCACTGTTGCTCCTGCTTTTGTAGCTGCTGGCTGCATTAGTCATGTCATTCTTGGTCCAAACAAATAGAGAAAGCCGATATGAACCGACAGTATTTCACCAAGCCCTACCTCCCTATGAGCAATGGAATAGATGAAACGTATATGCATGACACTCAAGGCAGACATTAGTTGCAACACTGTAAAACTTGCTTTAGGCGTGACTGTAGGTCTACCAAGTGACCATGTTCTTTTGCTCTGATCGACACGAAGTCCAAATTGCTGCCAGTGACTACACATCTCGTCTATGTTACATCATAAAGAAGCTTCTATCTATAGCTGTGTGACAGTGCATTGGAAGGCACATATGAAAGCAGTGAACTAGACTCTTGTACACACGCATGCATAATGAAATTATATGGGCTAACCGTCCCTCATTGGTGTCATGCTGCCCACTTTAAAAAAACCTTTCTCTCAAGTAACTTTTACTGAAGTTTTATGAAAACAAAACAGATGCTTCACTTCCTATGACGAAGTCATCATCAGTGCACAAATGGCGTGAAACAGCAAAAATATCCCACTTACATAACATCTATAAACATTCCTCTTAATGCCACGATTAAAATTGCATGTTAACTAGTTGTCAAGTCAATCTAGCTAATAAAGCCTTTACCAGCGTCATTTCTTCAGGCAAAGCGAAAATATTCTTTATGTTGTGATGACGTTTATTCGAGGGTGCTGAGATCCCCAAGAAGACCTGGAGCTCCGCTCTCGCAAGTTGCCTGAAAGACTACCGCGAAACATGACTGACGCAGTCGCCAACCAGCCCGTCCCAGCCCAGCCAGCACCATCGGCTGCCCCGTCGACCTGCCCCGGTGCTACCCGTCAGCGGGACCCACCAATCTTCAGCGGCAGTGGTGAGCAAGACGTCGAAGACTGGCTCTCCTTGTACGAACGCGTGAGTGCCAGCAACAAATGGGACAACGACTCCAAGCTTGCCTATGTCATCTTTTACTTGGCTGACGTCGCCAAGCTATGGTTCACCAACCGCGAAACCGCCATCGCCAGCTGGTCCACCTTCAAGACCCTCGTGACCGAAGCGTTCGGCCGACCAGAGGTCCGCAAGCTCCGCGCTGACCAGCGTCTGCGCCACCGAGCCCAGCAACCTGGTGAGACCTTTACTAGCTATATTGAGGATGTGCTCGACCTCTGCAGGCGTGTTAACTCATCCATGCCTGAAGAAGAGAAAATTCGACATATTCTCAAAGGCATCGAGGATGGCGCATTCCAGATGTTGCTGGCGAAGAGCCCGACCACGGTGGCGGTCCTCGTAAGCCTGTGCCAGAGCTTCGATGAATTGCGTCGTCAGCGTTCCATCGCCCGACAGAGTGTTCCATCACCAGATTCCATCTCGGCCGTCGCACTCGCCAATGGCAACGTTCACCAAGGAACTCTGTCGAACCAGATTAAAGACTTCATCAGGGAGGAAGTCGCCCGACAGCTTTCCCTGCTGCCGCATAGTGACGCGCCCACGACAAGCCTCCCTTCGAATATGCAGCAGGCCATACGCACTGAAATTTGCAATGCACTCCCTACAGTTCCGGCCTCTTACCCGTGCACTTCGGTGCCATCTGATCTCTCAACTGCTGGCTACGCACCAACTGCGCCGCCTTCACCTCTCAGCTACGCAGCTGTGGTCGCGCGGCCCCCACCGCATCCAGTCGCCTTATCGGCTCCAACTCCTCCGGCAGCGCCACCGGTTTACAGGCCCTCACCTCGCTTTTTCCGTCAATCTAATGAGTGGCGCACCCATGACAACCGTCCTATCTGCTTCGCGTGTGGCATCGCTGGCCACATTGCACGCTACTGCCGCCGCCGTCCCACACCTGCGTACGCCTCCTTTGGAACTCCTCCCTATGCGTCGCAGCAGGCCACCTCGTCTGCATACGAACAGAGGCACTCTGACTCGGATCGTCGCCCATCAACTTCTCGTTTCCCATCTCCTCGTCGCCGATCACCATCTCCTATGCGTCGTAGACCACCTCCTGAGGAGGGAAACTAATAAGTGCAGTTCCAGAGGCAAGAACTGCAACTTCTGCGCAATTATCAAGGCCTCCATTTTCGCCGCGAAATGTTGTTGATGTTAATGTTGAGGGAGTCGCCACACAAGCGTTAATTGATACTGGGGCCGCCGTTTCTGTGATGAACGCAAAATTTTGTCGCAAATTGAAGAAAGTGACCACATCTCTCTGTGGCATCGTGCTGTCCACGGCTAGCGCGCAACGCATTCAGCCCTCGTCTGTGTGTACGGCGCGCGTCGTCATCCAAGACGTTTTGTACATCGTCCAATTTTTCGTACTACCATCTTGCTCTCATGACCTCATCCTGGGTTGGGATTTCTTATCAGGTCATGAAGCTATCATCGATTGTTGCCGTGCGGAAGTGTCCCTAGTGCCAAATTGTGAGTTTCCATCGCCCGACCATTCACCACTGCTCTGCAAACTCATCGCCGACGACGACATCACCTTGCCTCCGGAAGCTTCAGTCCCTATTAGCCTTTCATGTGTGGCGCAACCTGACGCCACGGTGGTATTTACGCCATCCCCTGTTTTTACTGAACGCAAGGGCATCGTGCTCCCATTTGCCGTTCTTACGATTGCGTCTGGTTTAACCGTAATGCTGGTTACCAACCACTGCAACTACCCCATTGGCTTGCTTCGTGGTGAAACGTTAGGATATGTGCAACCTGTCGACCATATCAATGATATTATTCTTCCCGACGAAACGCCATGTCAGATTGCCGCAATCACTCAGGCGTCTGAGCCATCAAGCTCACCAGCCTTCGACGATGCTATTGACGCAGACCTTCCCCCCTCGCATCGCAGCCAACTTGTTGCTCTCCTTAACAAGTTTCGCTCTTCTTTCGACTTTCAGAAACCTGCTTTGGGCCGCACCACGACTGTCACTCATACTATTGACACCGGCTCACATTCGCCTCTGCGACAGCGTCCTTACCGCGTTTCTGCCGAAGAGCGCCGCGTCATTACGGAGCAAGTAGATGACATGCTTAAACGTGGAGTCATACAGCCTTCTCAAAGCGCTTGGTCATCACCCGTGGTTCTGGTAAAGAAAAAAGATGGCACCGTTCGATTTTGCGTGGACTATCGCCGCTTAAACAAGATTACAAAGAAAGACGTCTACCCCGCACCTCCACCAAATGTGATGACGTTTATTCGAGCCGAGAAGTCGCAGCGAGGTCGCAACGGAAAGTGGGCGTACGGCAAGTCTGGCAGAGGCGGCACAAACTCTCGCGCAAGCAGAGCACGGGCTTTTTGTTGTCTTCCGAAGGCGCATACGCGTTGGTGCGTATGCTCCACTACAATGTGTTTTATGCATTTCTTATATCTGAAATATTAATTTATGTGCGAAAAAAATGTCCCATTGAATTTGTGACATTTGAGTTATGATGGCTACAAAAACTATTGAATAACAGCTGTAATGTTATCATATGATGCAGTCAATTTATGTTTCGCATGGGTTTACGAATGTGCTAGTTCTCGAGTGCCAAAAATAAAATGTGAGAATGTAATTTTAATTTTTCATTACCTGGTACTTCTGCTCAAGTGCTATGAAAAATAAAGTGTAACTTCATGTTTGCTGTGAGCTTGACTCCTGCAACCAGACCTCACATGAAAAGGTGTAGACATTATTCTAAACACCTGCATTCTCATTCAGTTGGAATAAAAGATGGTGTGGTCTTGCATCTTGGGCTTTGTTTTCTTTTGTAGATCTACAAGCTTGTGGTCGTAAGTCATGCTTAATTGTCTTTTCTAACTTATACACATTATAAAAGCAATGAAGCTTGTAGAGCCACATTTTCAAAAATTAAAGATTAGGACTGTGAATGTGTGCCTGAAGAGCAAAAATCAATATTCACGTAACCAGTGTGATAAATGCTGTGAACCTTGTCGTACATCAAACGGTCCTCCAAACATTTTGAGAGGTAAGCTTGGTCATAACTCTGATATGGTTTTGTAATATAACTATAGGAGCCAGAAAGCTTGAATAGAGCTGACAGATCAAGTTGGTATGGATTCATGATATTAGAACAGTACATCAAAATAGACTAAAAACTAATGAACCACAGCAACACAAGTGCGATTTGCAACTGAAGTTTACTCAAAAAACAGAACAGATATATACTTCCACATGACAACACGCAAGATTGACCAGAAATACCAATAATAAAAAAACAAGTTGTACACGAAAGTAAAGGATTTGTTTACTCTGCAGTGTAATTGCAAAAAAAAAGCTGATGCATGATTGTTTTTCATTTAGACTGTACCTTCTCAATGAGATCCTTTTTTTTTCAAAACATCATCACAGGACAACTCAGGAAGCCCGTGCTCGCGCATGTTACTCAAAAGTTTTTTGCCTTCTTTGTCGTGCCAGTCTAAAAAGCAGAAAACTTACTGGATCTCAAGATTAGTTATAGTAGTTTTTGCCCTACTTGTTGATGTGGAGATTCACTAGTATGAGCTGTTTTCGACTCCACTGTTGCCATAATTATTGTGTATCTTCTGCCTGAGTAGTTATTTTTTGAGTCAACTCTAGCACACTGAAATAATGCTACTATTCAGACTCCCAGAAGCTTCAGTGCAATGAACTGAATTTGTCGCTGACAGCAAGTCAATGCGGCAAATTTTCCTGCAGTTCACTGAATCAAACACACATCCAAGGCAAATCAACTAAGAGGACAGCTAGTGATGGCATTTTTCATATGAAAAAGTTGTTTGGAGCAAGGCACAGCATTGGATTTTAAGAAAGGTCATATAAATTGAAGAAAATATGAGCCCTATTTATATACATTTATAATACTAATAATAATGAACATGAGAGCCGAGTCTGACAGAGGCTATACAAGAAAGCACGTTGATTGTCATTCTCTGATCAGCTTCCAAGCCTCACTTTAGCTTAGGCAAGCCTGGCTTTATCCACTCATTGAATGTTGAAAATAGTAGAACCACACTACAAATATTTCACTATAATATACACAATGTCAATAAAGCAACAATTCGTTTTTTTATTTCTAACACAGTTCAAATTAACAATAATTAAGAGACATCTGAAAGCTTACATGCCTCTCATAACAAATGGTTCAGGCTTGAAAGGTTGTCCTGAAAGACCATGCAGGCCATTGCTAATTTATTCGAAGAACACCATCTGCATGCAGCCCCACCAGTGCCCTCTGTCTTCTTTAATTTGAACACACTCTCTGCAATGATGAAGGTGGTGAGCTCATTAGAGAAAAATTTGGTGAGGTGGTTTCTATAAAGCTGGAAGCAACAGTATTTTAATCACGTGAAGATGAGTTGTGTGTGTGTATATGCCCCTGTTTCACATCATGGCGATGGGCAGCAGGTCATCGGAACATTCTTATCGTGTTTGTGAGGTCAAGATTTCGGTTGAGAATGTTGAGTGTTCCCAGTGTTCAAGATTTCTTGCAACATCCACTCTAGCATAAAATCATGGTTGGTGGTTCACGTGTTTATTGTGTCGCATTGTAGTCTGCCTTCATGTCTCGTCCACTTGCAGTCAGCACTTTTGAGGGTATGTTCAAGTGCTGTACTGAAGCCATTGTTAGGAACCCAGGTTCAAGTATCTCCCATCAGTGCATAAGAGCATAATTTGAGCAATGGCGTTCTTCTCCATCAGGGTGTATTTCTTTTACTGTTCTTGTGCAACAAAGGCATCGAAGGTAGGTTTTCATGACTTTTCAGTGCTGTGTATGTACTGCTGACAAGCCTGAAAGGTTTTTCTTTTTGCTGTCGTGTTTTCTCAGTCAGGGCCACACAGCCTTCTATTGCTTTATGATATTTCGCTTCATAGGAATGCTCTTTGCATGCTTTTTCCAATACTTTGTACTATTATGAAAGCAAATACTAGTAGGTGTTCACTGTGGTGCTTTTCTTTGGTGTTCCACATACTTCTCGCTAGATTCATTTGCGCACAAAGCAAGAAGTCAAAGTATGGTGGTAACATTCACTTTGAGTTTTCTGTTATTCTTATTGTATTTTAGGCAAGGTCGGTGCCAGGATCGTTCTATACCGGGGGTGCACCCGCAATAAGCGAGGTCCTTCAGGAGGAGCAGAGAGGCGGGAAACTTGGCCATTGTATTATGACTATGTTTCCTGTTGGAAACATAGTCGTAACACATGGTCATAACACAACACAGGGGTCAGGTAAAAATTGGGGAAGGGGGTGGGCCTCCAGTGCAGCCTCCCTGAGCCTACCCTGGCAACACCCCCGATTCCAGCCTCTGTCATTTCACTGCTGACGACCTCATGTGACCGCTCTCCCTCGCGCACTCAATATTTGTCAGTTACTCACTCGCCTTATCAGTTGAAGGCGGTTCATGTGATGAAGAGGAACCTCCGTCGGTTCTTGTTTTGTCATTTCCTGATGGCGTATCTTTATTTTTTCTCAGTGTATTCTTATTTTACTTGGCTGGAAGTGCAGCATCATTACAACTTCGAACTCTTAGCATGTTTTCATGGACTGTAAAAGTAATCGCCCCTCTTTTTTTTTCCGGCATTCCGTGTTGGATGGTTGGCACGTCAGTACTTCTCCTCTCAGCTGCTTATTGTTTTGTAAGTAGGACTTTGTCGCTGCAGCCTCCTGGTACTGGATGCAGTGCTCACTCAGCCAGCCTTATTGGCACAACAGAAAACATGAAAAATGTGGACTAATCACTGCAGGTGTGCCCTTTCTTGGTAGCAGCTGGTGCATCTTTGCAGTGGTGATGTCCTGAGTATATATTACTAGCTCGACAGACAAAGCCTCTTCTTTTAGTTAGCTGAAAATCCCGTGTGAAGAGTACTATCAACACTTCCAAAGAATATAGCACCTTCAGGTGTGAATTATATTTCAATTTAAACAAATGTGGCAAATTCAGATAGCAAAATCACAAGGCACTCAATGTTACATTCTAAGGAGCAAAATAATGTGTTCTTTTGTGTGAGCTTCAGCAAGCCATTACGATTTCTATGAAAGTAAAGACTACTTCATTCTGATGTAAGTTATATTTAGTTTTGATATAAAAAGAATAAAGTCATACGCTACTGATGTGTGTGCAATTAGTTTTTGATTGCATTAACTTCGAGAGAAGAAAAGCAACACTTGACGTTGGTTATAGAACACGATTTGAACGACCCATCAAAGATAACAGTTCTTTCACTAGAGTGATCAGCTATGGTTGTGCGCACTAGACTGAGGTCAAGTCAGGATAAACTGACTAGGGAGAAGGTTTAGAGCATCTAACGAACTGTGTATTTGCTCTATTCTGGCCTCAAGTTGACACAACTAGCATAAACAAATTGCATGCACAATTGTCGCCACTGATGCTAAAGGGTTATATATTTTTCTCTTAGAAAAGGGTTTCCATTTGAAAACATAAGGTCGCATGAACCTTGACAAAATGACTGAACATGGGTCATGGACTTATAACCTGTGATATAGGCGGAACTTTGTGTAGTGGAGGGATAGGGCGATGACATCCTTGGTCTTCAGTGCAGGCAAGTCAGTTTTGTGTTATTTGGTTCTCGGTATCCCATTGCTGAAAATTTCAAGGGTGGGCCACTTGCCCAGTGTCCCATTCTTTGGATACACCACTGCATTACCTAGGAAGCACCCATCTTGCACTTTTTTGCCTTCAGTGGCTCATCCAATAAACTCTCTCGTGGACGTGACCATTTCAGCCGTTAATAATACAGATAAGCTAAATATCTTGATCTCTATGTCAAACGAAAAGTGAAAACGGTTGTTTCAGCTTGAAAAGCCTTGAGGAAACATTTTCATATACCACATGAATATGAAATCCAATGAGAACTTCATGTGTGTAGAGCAGTATAAGTCACAAAGATATGAAATATGGGAAGAGTGATATGCACCAGCTACTCTGGCCAACTGAGCTGTTTCTTGCTTTTAGATCTGTTTGACTGTCCCACTGATTATAGGACATCCTGAAGACACATACACCACAAAATTGCACACAGCGTATGTGATAAATAAGACAAATGAACTAGTTATTCACTGATCAAAACAATCCTGCTTGCTATTCTGCACTGAGTCTGGAGAAAGGAAACTATAAAAATATGACTGAGCTAGATTGAGGAACACTGTGAGAAAGAAATTGCAAGATCTCACATGACAAATATAAAAAATGCACAGCTGCTGACAACACAGGCAACAGTGTTCAGTACTGCAAACAGTCACTCACTCATTGTTTAAGATTCATTCATAGATATTGCCGTTCAGTTGTCAGGACCAGTACTGACACCAGCTGTCAATTGATCCTCCTCATGTTCTGGAGATTACAGCAATTTTTGACACATTTCCCAGTTTGTAACGTGTACGTCCATTGATTTCTCGAAAGACAGCCAGCTAGCCTTAACCACCCCACTAAACGGAAAATTAATAAAAGACAGCGAATGTGAAAAAAGAAACTCTCTACTGTACAGGAACCAGCTTGCCATATCTGTGCTGAGCACTTTCTTCTTTTCACAGACTTAAAAAAGAGAAGCAGCAAGGAGGAGGCGGAGAGGGGTCTGTGGTTTTGCATTTGATAAAACAACATGACGCCGTAAGCATGCGTGTTTCTTGTTTATAAACGGTAGCTAACGTGGTTGCTTGGGCGAGTTGGTACGACATGATTCACATAAAAAACAGCGCCAAAAAACGAAAGACAAGAAAAAGAAGGAGACAGACAGTGGCACTGAACTTACAACAAGATTTATTTGCCACAGCCGCACAATATATACTTGGGCAGCTTCTAACAAAAAAAGAAAATATAAAACAAACAAAACAAAATCCACCTAACAACCACATAGTCATCTTCACAACGCACCATGAGCAGCACGTGTCCTAACGTGCCGAAGGAAATCTATTTCTTTTAATGATAGCGCAATCGAAGGCCTGCTGACACATGCACTGCCCAGCCTTTCTATTTCTGAAGCCTCATAAATTTCACGTATCAACTGATCCCGATGCCTCCTAATGACGGTACAAAGCTGAAAATCAGGGACACAGCCGCAGTCTCGGCAATGAATGCCGAGATGGCCCGAAACTGTAGAGGAGACGTTGTGAGCGTGCTCTTTCAGCCGCTCATTTAAACACCTGCCTGTTTGGCCGATGTACCACTTGCCGCAAGACAGGGGTAGTGAGTACACCACTCCTTCAATGCATGGAACGTACTTCTTTCAATGCTTGACTTTGCAGCCTCGCTCGCCCCTCGAACCAGGATTCACGGCTCTGCACAACCTAGCCAGTTTTTCTGGGGCAGAAAAAACCAGAAAAACAAGCCAATCCTCCCTTTTGGTTCAGCACATTCGAAAGTGGTGAAGCGCGCTATTGCTAAGACTTGCTACACAAACGCTTTGCGAAAGTCCTGCTATCACACAATTCTGTCCAGCTTTAATAAGAAAACTAAACGCCTTACAGAAGCTGGTTTCCCGATGTTCGTTTTGACCGCCGTTGCTGAGTGTCTACTCAGAGAAATCAGAACGAGCCCAGAAAATAATGCTCAGAACCGTACAAAGGATAAGGGACGTGGGAAACGAAACTTCGTCGTTATTCCCTATATCCACGGCGTCACCCACAATCTCAAAAAAGTAGCCAGCAGGTGCGACGTAGACCTGGTTTTTTCTGCCCCAGAAAAACTGGCTAGGTTGTGCAGAGCCGTGAATCCTGGTTCGAGGGGCGAGCGAGGCTGCAAAGTCAAGCATCGAAAGAAGTACGTTCCATGCATTGAAGGAGTGGTGTACTCACTACCCCTGTCTTGCGGCAAGTGGTACATCGGCCAAACAGGCAGGTGTTTAAATGAGCGGCTGAAAGAGCACGCTCACAACGTCTCCTCTACAGTTTCGGGCCATCTCGGCATTCATTGCCGAGACTGCGGCTGTGTCCCTGATTTTCAGCTTTGTACCGTCATTAGGAGGCATCGGGATCAGTTGATACGTGAAATTTATGAGGCTTCAGAAATAGAAAGGCTGGGCAGTGCATGTGTCAGCAGGCCTTCGATTGCGCTATCATTAAAAGAAATAGATTTCCTTCGGCACGTTAGGACACGTGCTGCTCATGGTGCGTTGTGAAGATGACTATGTGGTTGTTAGGTGGATTTTGTTTTGTTTGTTTTATATTTTCTTTTTTTGTTAGAAGCTGCCCAAGTATATATTGTGCGGCTCTGGCAAATAAATCTTGTTGTAAGTTCAGTGCCACTGTCTGTCTCCTTCTTTTTCTTGTCTTTCGTTTTTTGGCGCTAATTTTTATGTGAGTTTATAAACGATTTAGCCTACGTGTTATGTGTTCTATGCATCAGCCCGTATGAACTCACGGAAATGTTTTTTTTGCGCGTCATACTGCGTAAGCTTGCTGATGTTTTGGCTACAGTAGGGCAATGTATATATATCATCAGAATAATCAACAAAAAACGTTCCACAACAAAATCGTAACGCACGACGACACACGGAGACTTGGTGCCCGACGCCCACGCACTCCACCACACTTTACCAATCGTGCGCTGCAATGTTGTAGGTAATTCGTGCGGTCGTTGCGATACTGGATGCGAGCGTCGAAGCATGTGTCAGATTACGGAATGCGTGTGTTGTACGATTCAATCACCGTAACGCAACTGATCACTCCAGTTCGCACATGTCAAGCACTTGTGTGCCGTTAACTGGTACAGCGCTGTGAACGCGAAAAAACCAAATCAGTCGTGGCGATAGCATAGCAGGGCACACGATACCATACGCTTTGCGTCCGATAACCACAAAATCTAAAGCGCCTCGCGTGGCATCGCCGGCGTGTTGCGACAAAACGAACGCCGCTGGGTCACGTCGAAGTGGGTCACGTACGGCAGTGGCATCCGCGGTTGCTTCATCGCACTGATCTGTACGATTTTCTTCTGCAAAAGCACCGCATCGGACGTCTGGCTGGCGACAAACTCGATAAATGTTTATCAGTAAAATGGTCTACCTCGCGCAACTTCAATCAACAATCATGCATATCAACTAGGTGTGCGTGATTTAATGACAAAAAATATATCCCTTATGCGCCCGGCATATTACTTTCTTGAACTTGAAAAATCGAACGTGAGTGGAACAAGAACAGCGCCGAAAGCAGCAGATGCAGATATCAGCTCATAACGTCGGCAATAACGTTCGAACGACGGGCCAATAATGGCAGCCTAAGTGCATGGCTCCGCCCATATTGGCGGTCGGTTGTACAACTCGGTCCAATGTGGCCGTTCTAATACGCTGGCATGGCCAATAATGGCGGGAAGTTCTGAATACTGGTCCAATATCACCGTTCTATTCGGCTGGCACAGCCATTATTGGCGGAACATTGTCAATGCTGGCCCGACATCGCCGTTCCATTAGGCTGGCACAGCCGTTATCGGCGGTACGTTGTCAATGCTGGTCCAACATCGCCGTTCTATTCGGCTAGCTCAGCCATTCTTGGCGGTACATCGTCAATGCTGGGCCATTCTCGGGCCATGAACTGCCAATCTGTCCCCAACATTGGACCAACGTTCTGTGCTGCCTGGGCTGGTGTCCTTTTCATGCACATGACACGTAAGGAAAAGCCTGCTATCTTTTCCGTACAGCATTAAAAGCACACTGGTAACTAAAGCTAAAGATGTTAAATACCTAGGTATTTGCCTTGCACATGACATAAACTGGTCATTACATGTCGATGATGCTTGCAGTAGAGCCATGTGCAAACTTTGGTCGTTACGACGAAAACTGCACAATCCTACTTCAGAGGCTAAAGCAATTGCATATAAAATCACAGTTCTATCAGTACTGACTTCCGCTAGTCATACATGGGGACCTTAAACCGAGGCAAATACACTAAAATGCGAGCGTATATGAAATAAACCCTTACAGTTCATTTCAAACGCGTATTCAAGATCTCAGTCTATCAGCGATCTTAGAAAAAAAAACAGAATATTGATGGTGAAAAAAATTTAACCTAATTGAGTGATATTCTTTTTTCACATACTGAACAGAGATTTCAGGATCAACGTACGTGAACACATCGTACTAGAGAAAACTACTTCATCCAGAACAAAACATTCAAAACATATTACGCCAAACAAGCACAGACCAGATTTATTCAAGCATTCTTTTTTTTCATTCGGAGCTTTGGTGATTGAAATCGGTAACCTCAAAACATAGTCGAATGTTGATTGATAATATATGTGGGGTTTAACGTCCAAAAACCACCATATGATTAATATAGACACCGTAGTGGAGGACTGCGGAAATTTTGACCTCCTGGGGTTCTTTACCATGCACCCAAATCTGAGCACTCGGGCCTACATCATTTCCGCCTCCATCGGAAATGTTGCTGCCGCAGCCGGGATACATAATCAAATGTTTCGATCTACAAAGTTTCGAAAAGGCTTTGTAAGGATATTTTTGAACGATTTGCATTGCTTTAGCATTTGTTCGCCCTTCAATTGACTTGTTGGTTACCCGTTGCCTGAACATGTTGAATGTACTATATCACTTCTGATAATACTTTTTCCTTTCCTTTAGGGGCATATACGATATGTATTCGAACATGTTATATTACATATATTGGTCTTCTGTACGGGATGTTTTCGAATATGATTTTCTGTTTTGTTTTCTTATTTTGAAATGTTGTACAATTCTTTAGTGTTTCCTGTTAAAATCGTTTTGGCATGTACTACGTTTGTACAAAATAGTTATGTAACCCAAACTCCTGTCTCTGCCTAAGTGCTGACAGTATGAATAAAATGAATTAAAATATATAAAGCGCGTTTGCGCGGGAATTAGAATCTGTGGCCGTTACGCAATGAATAGCGTGCTCAGCACTTGTGGCTGAGCCTGGAATACGTCAAACACGTCCATGAACATGAAAATATGTCAATGAAGTCTTAGCGAACCCCTGCACAAATAACTGTTTCACGATAAATTTTAGGAGGTGTGCGAATCGATATCATGCGAAGCAGTCAGCGAGTACTCGTCCATGCTACATTTCTTATTTTCTTTCGCACATGCTTTACGGCTGAGGTGCATGGACGTGTTCTTGTCAATGTGGTAGTATTGGGTAGATTACACTAGCGTTAAGGAGAAATGAATTACCTGACGCAACCTCAGCACTCACGTTGGGGCACTGGAATAAATCATTTATAAAAACGAAGTGCGCGCTATCGTGCGATTATGTGAATATTATTTGTCAGCGCTTCCACCGTTCCAACAACACCTAATTAGAGCTTTCCAAGTGATCTTAGAGCATATCTAATGTTTATGAGACTGTTATAAGAAAGGAAGTCGACACTGAAGCCACATTAATTTTAGCCCGACATGACGTGCGTCTGTGGAGTAGGAGAACATATGCAATGTTCACATCCTCGTAATTTTAAACAGCTTGCATTGTAACCATACCCATTTTGCACCGACTTGTTGTCTGCGCAGTACCTTTTTCAAAGAAGATGCACCACCTTGCGGGGTTTCAAGTTAGAAAACGTGACTGCCACACAAGAATTTTGGTTTTGATTCCTGCTGGGATCTTTTGTTGCTATTCCTTGCAGTCATCGGGTCCAGGCTGACAATGCCAGATTTCTTTAGGGTCTCGAGTTTCAAATACGAATGTCAGCTGTCGGTGCTCCTACGTACATACAAAAGTTGAGGCGCATACCTGCATAGTGCAGCTTGTAGCTTACAGGTATGTGACGCACATGAGTGAAAGAAAGTGTTTCATCCCATGTAACGCAGACTGTTAACCTAACGTGGAATGAAAGCGCCCGGATGTCAGTCAGCAACGTTGCCTAAGCGCGCTAAACGTCCTCATTTTTGATCACATGATAACCTTGCTTGTAACATTCAGGATGATATGGCAACGTTCAGGATCACATTTTCAACATCACGGCAACGTTTTCGCAACATAGCAGCAAGGTAACGTCAACATGCTTGCAACGTGATGTCAGCATACCAACAACGTGACGGCAGCATTCCAGCAACGTGATGTGACATTGCTGTATGACGTGTTGACTTTCATGCGACGTGCGCAGAAAATATATACTACGGTGTGTGCGTTAATAATAAAAGGCATGTTGAGTTGTTACGGGAACCGCCCCGAAGCTTCTGGCTAGGAAAAAAGCTCTATTTTGGTGTGAAAAATTGCAATAATATTGTCCATGCACAAAAACTGTTTCCTAACAGCACTATATAAACACATTCTTACATGCGCAAACAAGTGGTGTTAGAACAGCCAAGCTAAAAAAATGTCAAACCACACTTGTGCATGTCCATAAGGCCAAAACGCACTTTTCGAATTCCAAAGCTTCCTACACAAGTGATATACAAACTGCATTATTAAGAGCATTTAAAATTGTGGTTTTGCTATGTGTAAGCAATGCCTACAATTAGTGAGCATGTGTTGAGGGTGCAGTATTTTTATGTGCAGAATTGTAACAACCATGAAGACGTGCAGTCACACTGCTTAGGTCGGAAAGAACATGCTGAAGTGCCTGAATGCCATATGAAAGAAAACAAGACGACATTTATTTACGAAGATTATTTACTTCTTTTTTGTTTGTTGTTGTCACAGAGCAAGACATGAATGGGAGTGTTACAAATTACATTTTCAGCATTCAGTAATAAATATGAACAAGGCACGTTGCAAGTTTCTTTCATACTATGTCAACTGCTGAATCGTAAAAACAAATACAGTAAAATGAAATACGTAAATACAAATGAAAACACAACTTGCTTTACAATTTTAGCAAAAGTTTGACGAAGAAAGTCGTTATCAATAGTATTTACAATATCAGTGCGAAAGTGAATGGGCAACAAAGAAGACCCTGGCGAAACTGCTATATGTTAAATACATAGGGGGGCACGAATACCATAGACAGCCATTGCCTTGTCGGTAATTTTACAACAGTGATGCCTGCATTGTATACAATGATGATTGCCACTGCTGTTGACTGTCTATGTTATGATTCCATGAACAGAGACAATGTAGCAGCATTCAAAAACTGGCACATCCCACTCAGGTACAGCTTGTTTTGACGGAGATTAAAAGGTTTCCTTTCCCACTAAGCACCTTTACGTTACCCGCGTGCAGTACAAGAGCTGCAGCAAATCACTGTTTTAATTTACCGGTAGCCAGAAATGCTTACGGTCGAAGGCTCATAGCATTTCACGGCGCTTTCATATGGAATGCGATACCGACTGATGTGAAAGAGGCTAGAAATTTTTCATTGGCCATGAAGCATGCACATTATGCGAACTTTCCAAGTATTACATCTGCATAGTCATTTAGTATTATTAATATGATTAGTACTATTGTAGTGCTAATATTATTCTGTGCTTTATGTAGCTATGGTCTGCGCTATGTTTCTTTGTATAGTTCAATCATGTGTTTTTTTTTGCTTTTTTTCTATTGTAAACATTGTATCCAGTTTGATGTCCTTTGTCGCTGCGTAACCGCTTGCGCAAGTATGTAGGTATGTCACACAATTGGTCCCTCTACTAGCCAATTAGGCTATGGGACCAAACAAGTGTTCGCGAAGTTTTTTGTTACATGAATGTGAAAGTTACAATGAAAAAAATAAAAAAAAGGTTCGAAACAGTAGCTTGTTTTTACCAAAAGAGAAAAACCTGCCGATATCTGTGTAGCAAAACATGTTGCACATCAAAAGAAGCTTATCAGTTTGAAAGCCACTGAACATTATGATTACTGCCTGACACGCGTTGAGTGAAAAGCGCCTCACTAAATGTGGCCGATAGATTACATAAAAAAGCACTTTCGAGAGTTAAGGTAGCTGACTCCCGGTCAGACAAAGCAAAACGCGATCAGTGGAGCAACTGCTTAGTGTAATTCGCGCAAAACAGTGACCTCCTAGCCACAACCAAGAGAGAAATATTGACCACAAAATGAATACACAAGGCATGGAACTATTTTCTGTTCAGCCCCGCCGCAGTGGTCTAGTGGCTAACGTACTCGGCTGCTGACCCGCAGGTCGCGGGTACAAATCCGGGCTGCGGCGGCTGCATTTCCGGTGGAGGCGGAAATTTTGTAGGCCCGTGTGCTCAGAATTGGGTGCACGTTAAAGAACCCCAGGTGGTCGAAATTTCCGGAGCCCTGCACTACGGCGTCTCTCATAATCATATGGTGGTTTTGAGACATTAAACCCCACATATTCATCCATCTACTTTCTGCTCAGTTCATTACAAAGTTGTTGTCCTTTTGTCCGTTGGATGATGAAACTGCCTTGACACAATTATTCTTGTTAATTCAGTCGAGATTTTATCATTTTTGTACCTAGAGGTGTAATCAAGTTGTCTTAAGATTGTTGTGCACTGCTCTGCATAACTCTCCAATATTTTTCTTTTATGCATTCATTGCGTTCTGCGTGCCACTAATTTTAGTATTTCAACTTTCTTGGATTTGCAGTGAATGTAGCTTCCAAGTTGACACTTAGTAGCGAGTGGTTATGCACATGTTTGGAAAAGGGGCAAAGTACTCTCACTTGTTTGCACAAGTCGTTAGGAAGGAAGTTGATTTTTCGAAGGTATTCAGATCGAGTATTACGACCAAGTACCCTATTTCTCACAAAAATACAACGCCACAAATATCAACTACAGATACACATACAATCATACTTGTGGGCACAGAAACAGCAGCCGGCACAGGAAATGCAATCTTTTAGAGTAAAATGACAAATTGACACCAACCTGCATCACCATCAGGGAAGCAACTAACAGCCATACCACCACAACAGTTCACATGCCCAGTAGAGTTCACATATGCAAACTGAAGAGCATGTTGAAGTTCTCAGTCTTTGCTGGAGAATTTGCCAACGTGGTTCGACTTGAGTTATCAAGCTCATCAGGTCATGGTAGGTCCAAGAGGGGTACACTTTTGACGAAGTTGGCAAACAGCAATTGCAGGGTGATGGCTGTGAGGACCATGGAACAAGCTATGATGCGAGGCAATCGGTTGGCAATGAGGGCCTGCATTATCAAGAGGAAGTTATAAGACCCACACTAGTAGCTTATCAGGCCGACAAGATAATTAAATGGGAACACTTCTCTAAAAAACGCAGAGAATTGGCTGACAAAATCTGTCTGCAACATCCTATCAAAGCTGTGCCGGGACTGACAGAAAGGTACGTAACAATCCAGCAGTGAAAAACCACAGCAGTGAGGAAACTGAAATCGTGCAGAGATGAAATTTGTGAAGCTTTACTGAGCATAATAATTGTCACCTAACTAATAATGATGCAAAGAATCAATATTTCGAGCTTATTTAGGCTTTTATTTCAGTTCTTCAGCTCAAACATATTCCGTCTACCTAGTTAATTTCACGGTGGCAATGTTTGTTGGGTTAATAAGTATAAATGATGCACAAAAAATCGTTAGTAGTTTAACATTGCCATATAATATGGTGCTTACCAAACGGATGGCACTCACAGCATAGTATTTCTTTCTGTCACTTCTATCAGCTGCATTGGTGGCAAAGTAAGATAAAATTCTGCTGCTCATTTGTTTTCTTTCGGCACGTGCATAAGTTTCTAAAACAAAATTTAAAAATTCATCCAAAACATCGAATTAAAATTATCAGCATGTTTTTGGCACCCCGCAGTATGCAGCTGAGTTATAACTAAGGAGCAGATGTAAAAATGTTCCGAAAGACCAGTTCACGATTGAAAATAAAGACTTTTACTTAACACAGCAAAATATAGCAAAAACTACATAGATGTTTGCCAAATATGCAGCTGGCATCCTTAGTATGCCCTGGCATCAAACGAGAGGAGGTTACACAGTTTGCTGGTCGTCTCGTATGTCGCTAATTTTGTGGCCGCGATTGTTGTCGCGCGCCAACTTTCCACACTAATGAATCAGAACTCGAGAAGATTTCTCTTGCCCGACTTTTGTTCCCGAGCTAGCGTTGTCTCATTACTGAAGTCGAAGGCCTGTCCCGTTCTCGAGCAGTGTTCGACGACTTTTGTCTCATAATGCGTTGCATGAATGGCTTTTGCATTGTCTCCTTTGTGCTCTTCGAGCCCTGTTTGTCGCTTTCTGCCTATTGCACTCATGCATGTTGTGTAGCATACATCACTGATCAGCACTTGCAGTCATATAGATGGAAAATGTGGTTGTTGAATTGTAACGAAGCCATTATCTGAGTAGGTTTATCGATGACACCCGGAAACACATGCAAAAGGGAACAAGGAGTTTGCCGCGAGAAAACACAAAACCCATTTTTCTGTACCTTACGTTGAAAGTTTTTCAGACTCTGTTCAAATAGCACTTCGTCCACTGGGAATTGAAACAATTTTCAAGCCTCATTGTACGTTGGTAAATGTGCTCTCTAAGCCCAAAGACAGCACCCCTGCGAATGATCAAAACAGGTTTTTTTACAAGTTCCTGTCTGTTGGATGCGACACCACTTCTATTGGCAAGATTGGCAGGAAGTGTTCAACGAGTTTTAATGAACACAAAGACACATCACAGAAACCACGCATTCTCCTACAAAACTCATGAAACACTGCTTGAAAATGGGGCATGCCTTCGACTTTCGTAATTCGATGACGCTGGCTCAAGAACAAAAGTGAGGGAAGAGAAAGCTTTTCGAGTCGTGGTTAGACCGTCGTGACCAGCCAGCGTGCAACAACAATCACGGCCTCCATCCGGATGAATAGACTCATACAAGACATTCAGTGAATTCAGTCATCTCCACACATTTGGCGCCAGTGCACACTGAGGGTGCCAGTCACATAGGAGGCGAAACGTCCGAGTAGATTTTTTATACCTGGTTGTGTAAATTCGGAGTATTAATTACGTTCACTAAGAAGCTGAGTTTTATTTCCATGTTAATTTGGCATACGTTCAAATATTTCCAGAGAAAAACAAATATTTATTCAAACAAAAAACAAATATTTATAGACTTGCTTTCTATCTTTGCGTACAAAATTCCCTCCTGTGGCAAAATAAACATTGCTACTCAACATTCATGCCATGCATTGACTACCGATAATCTATCATACCGTAATTGTGCTATTGCCAGAGAACTGTTTTCTTGCGAGTCGCTACCTATGCGTCTCTTGAGTTTGGCTAGACAACTTGTGTTAATTCAAGAAGTGCAACCGTTGACAACCAAATTTTTGGTTAGTAGTTACCTCAACGAGTGCTGCTCACTCTATGAGATTGCTCCTTCTAAGTTTAAAGCATCAAAACCAACTTAATACAATTTCATTCATTTGCCTTAAGTAAAATTTCCCAATTTTTTTTAGAATAAGATAACCTTAGTTTTTGCTCTACACTTTGTCGTATAAGGTTAAATATTTATGTACTTCCTCATCATGAAGACATTGTATTAAAGGCTTCGCAGAAGCATTCCCTTGAATATTATGTTAAGCTGCAAATTCACAACAAAACATGGCTAACTTACAAAAGATTCCTAGCCTTCATTACACTGGTATAACTTATGTTAGCAACATTTTGCCTCTTGCAAAGCAACCGAATACCTGTTTTTACGACATTTCGTTTACAACATACCGTCTTTCTGACAATCAGATTACATTAACATGCATCACTCTATAATGCCTCTGTCGGAGCTTAACGCGCACTGAAGAAAAACAGGAAAAAAAGACGAAAGCATTGCAATTCCACTTGAGAGCAGCTTCTTTTTCGATAAACCATTTACTTTCAGTGTTTCTCAAGATCTGCCTGTATTTTGAAACATTGCTAGCAGGCCGCAGCCACCACTCTTTGTGAGGCAGCATCTTGATGGGCATGATGTCAGACGTCCTGTACTGCTACTTCCCTTTCTAAACTTGTGCTTTAGATCGTGCACTCTTCCATCACCGGAAGTGCTAAGATGGCCCCTTTTTTGGTGCTTTACTCTCTAGCCGGTAGCATTATTCACTTCCGGTGCTATTCATATTCGTTCTAGGAACCCTACAGGGGGAATGTACTGAGTTTAGAGACACGAGCGATAGCTGGCAAGGTTTGCAAACCCGTTTCAGGGGATGTTAAAGGTCACCTCTTCTCCTTGATCACGTGGCCACTAGATGTGGCAGTTCGTAAAAAACACCAGAGCAGATGACAGGTTCTGCAGCGTTCCCTTTAACAGTGTGCCCTTCTGCGTATATACTGCTGGTGTTGCGCATGGTCCAGTCGATACTTATGTTGCTACATACAGAAGCTACCCGCAAAACAATCTTTTAATACTTCCTGGCTATTATAACAGAAAGCCCCTTTTTCATGCGTCGCAGTAAGCGAAAAAAATGGTGATTTATTGGAAATGAAGGGTGGAAGGAATTCGCCAGCATAAACATTACTAGCCTCATGCATCGCTAAACAGATGTATCAGTTGCCACTTTCTTTTTTCTTTCTCACAAAGCTACTTGAATCCTTCAAGAATATGAATGGGGATCAGGATGACATCGGTCATGATGTGGTGCAAGCGTGGTGAGCCAACAGAGGGAAAGATGAGGTCAAGCAGCGCAACATTTATACATAGAGGGCGGTCTCACACTTACATACATGAATGCAGTGCTCAGATTTAGTGAAACATATGAGTCAATTCTTTCAGCTATAAAACGAGTTCCACTCGCACCACAATTAGTCAAACAGATGCAAATTGCACCCGCTGAACTTTGATAAACGAATAGAATGATATCATATTCACGCAGATTTCTAATCTAAAACGTGGGTACTTATTTGATACCTAATGCAGTATTCAATTAAGTACGAAAAGTTAATAATATTCGCGCGCTCCAACAAAATAAACAGCGCAACAGGGTCGGGAAAGTTTAGAGGCCTTATCAAGCGCGAAAAGTGCCTGTCGTTGTCTACACAAGTGCTAAATAAAAGTATTGGTTGACATCATAGATCACCAAAATTTTTGAAATCATGACGTCATCGAGTGACATCGTCGCTTGGTCAGCACCCCGAGAAACTGAAAAACTGCGTGAGGTGCAGAAAGCTTTTGGCGAGGGAATACAGTCGAGCGAGAAGCAGAAAAGGATGGCTGCTTCAGCAAATCCTCCAAGAAAATGCATACGAAATCTTTGGAGTCTTTTTGGGACAGAAATTTCACACCCCACCTGCGCACTTACTGGGCTTTCACGAATGTGATGGTAGACCGGTCAGAATCTGATCAATTTGTGCACATGGTACTATAGATATTTTCATTCGAGTTTTGGAACAGCAGCAAAGTGGTGTGGTGTACGAAGTGATCACACGAAACACTTGCTTCACTAGTGCTCACCTATGTGAGTACTCATAGCGCTAGAATGTGATATGTTTGTCGTGAAAACTCATGCACAGTCTTTTTTTTTCAAGGTTCCAAATTTTTTGTTTCAAACTTGAAATTGCCTCCCCCTCTCCCACCTTATTTGTACTTTTACCATCTTGAGTGTCTGGACAGTACGCTAGCTGATTGGGATCTTTGGCTTAGCGAGTAGAAGCTGCAAAGCCAGTCTGGATATTGAATTTGTCAATTTGATGGTGCAGCGGAATAGGTGGCTCACACATTTGTGGCTTCATTTAGTGAGCACTCGAAGAAATTATTGGAGAAATACGCTTGAGTGCGTCTGCGTTTTCATCGAACGTCTCATTTTCTAGGTGTCTATGGTGGCCGATGCTTAGAGTAAATACGTTATGTCCCGCTATGGTCAGGGATGGCCGGGTGCCTAGAAAGTAAGATATACCATGACCTACATAAGCCAAAAGATTATTTGCCAAAGCTAAGCTTTCTTAGAGGTAAATGGTGACTATCTTGTCTATTTAGTGTAGTTCAAGCTTTATTCCTGCTACCTCTCTGCCAGACCAGTCACTGCCCACTACAACAAGCAAATGAAATGACATCAATGATCTTAAAAGAAACAATAATCATTCTCAATACATGTGTTATCGTAATTTGAGGGTAAGTATTACGCTAGCAAACACATTTTTATAAAGAAGTTGGCATACTGAAAATATTGTTTCCAAAATTCAAAAGGCGTCAAAACACTTGACGTTTGTTTTGCTGCGCGTGGCTTGGAACGGTATCGAGCTCACACATCCATCCGCACTTTTTGCTGCAGTCAGAGAAATATGGCTCATTAACACAAAGTTTATAATATAGTTACTGCGCACATGCAAGCTTGTTTTCCACCAACTTGCCCGCAAACTATCCACAAACTTGTCAGTGGGTCCTTTTCAAGTCTGAAAAGCGCCTCTATGAAGGTCACCGAAATCAAAACAGGGGGTCCGTAGCCTCTGAAGTTATCCGCCACGCGCTGGTAAAAAAAATCTCGGGGGCTTAGTATTTTTCAAGAATGATTTGCAGACAATTCAATCTACCTCTCAGTTTGCAACTGTCACCACTCTGTGCAACGTTTATAGAGGCTGCTTGGCCTTGTGACCTCCCCTCCACTCCCCCCAAAAAACTGCGACGCGCGTCATGTTGCCACCCCTTCACATATGCAGACTAGTCTCTCGAAAAAGGTCCGATGTTATACTATTCAATCAGTGTCACGTGGAACACACACTGCCGTTTTGTTCCTCACCTCCCCGCTAAGTAAAGACCACCAGGTAATGGCCTACGAGTCTCAAAAATAGAAGGCAAAGTCAAGTTCTCTGACTACGTCAGAAACGCTTCTGCAGTCCCGTGGCTACAAAGGCTAGCAGCCAAGAAGGTCTAGAATCCTCAGCACAATTTTCAACCTATTGGTCAGAAATGTGGCACGCTTTCTTCCCTTCTTTCTTTCTGTCACTCCGTCTCTTTCTTTTTTTTAGTAGCCTTCTGGTGTTACATTGCGTATTCGAGACGTAGCAACTAAATTCACCCACTGGGCTACACACTGAAGTCTGAAATCTGGAGAACTAATCCATACGTGTTTCGGTGGCATAGTCACGTTTAGCGGCATCACTTTTGACAAACATCAGAACTGGCACGGAACAACTTCAGGGTTCTTTTCACAGATGACGCCACCACCAAGAAATGTTTGCAATATTTATTATTTGTTGAAACTTTTTTGAGTCAAGCACTGCTACGCAAAGTTAGTGAGCACTGGTAATTACAAAACATGACATAGTGCTGCTAACGTGTGATAGTTGGGAATTAGCAATAAAAGAAAAAAAGTTAATTTGCACAAACCTGGCAAGCAGAAAAATTAGCTAAATTCACTCTGTGCTAGATTTTTCAAATTACCTTTTGACAATTTTCTCTGCATAGAAAGGCTTGCTGCTTCAATAATGAACATTTCAGATTTCCACCTTGGACAGTTTTTCCACCTCGTCGGTAATGCCTGAACAAGTGGATCCATAAATGTGTGATTCAAGCAGTTATTATTCATGAGCTATTCGTCAAAACGCGAAACAACTTCGTATAGACATTAGGTGCAAGGTAGCCTGGAAACCCATTTATTATTGTTGTTCTACACAAAAAAAAGTTATTTACTCATAAACTTACAATCTTCTGCTCATTTTTATTGAAACCTACATGACTTTTTGATTGCTTTACAGGCTACATTTTTTCATAAAAACCTTGCATAATGCTTTATGAAGAGGCTCAGTAAATTTCATTTGGTTATGTTGAACAGTTTTACCACATTTTCAGTGCGATAGAGGCTTGTACAGCAAAAGCACTGGTCTTTGCTCGCACTGTTTGTAGTGCTGTGCAAAACTGCTTTAGACTAGGCGACAATACTAGCTGTCATTAGAAAGTGGAGAACGTAAGCTTTCCATTTCAACACAATTCACATTAACATGCTGAGCATAGAATGTCAGCAAAAAGTTCATAAAATGCAGAGCGGGTGCCAGAGTGAGACGGAACCTTAATAAATAATTTTGTTGGGCTAAATCGTACAAGCTTACTTAATTATAAAAATATGCATACCATCGGGAAACGTTTGAGGACAGAACAGAGAGGGCATCACCAGCAACTAACTTTTTTCTCGGAAAATCAGCGAAATACATAAGCGTAGCAACCTTGCTCACGCAAATTGTCTCACATGCTAGTAAAAAAACACACGATAAGATTGACAACAAAAGAAATTTGAAAAAAGGCACTAAAGAAAAAAAGATTCTGATGAATAAAAATCCCCAACATGCAGAGCAGCAGATATAATACTAACATGCGTATCTCTCCTTTTTTAGTATAGTATGCTTTCATACTTTTGCGTGCTAAGGTGTGATTACTCTTTCCAAGGAAAGATACACGGAAAAACCTAGCCTCACACTTGCAGGAACCACAGTGTGTAGGCAAATGTACCGGAGCATAAAGGACAGAATTTGGAAGCAAGAACTTCCTGTGAAAAATAAACTTTCAGCATATTTACCAGCACATTGTGGTTTCTGCAAATGTGAGGCTAGGTTTTCCAGTGTATCCATCCTTGGAAAGAGTAGTCATACCTCGGCACGTGAATTTATGGAAGCATTCTACATTATAAAGAAGGGAGATACTGATGGTGGTGTTACATCTGTTGCTCTGCGTGGAGGGGGATATTTGTTTCTTAGAAGCGTTTTTTGTATAGTGGGTTTTTGGTCATCATTGTCTTGTTGTCAATCTTATGGCATGTTTTTGACTAGCATGGGAGGCAATGTGCACGCGCGTGTTTGCTACGCTTATATAATTCGCTGATTTCCCACGATTAAAGTTAGTTGCGAGTGACGCCTTTTTGTTCTGTCCTCAATTTTGTTCTCCGATGGCATGCGTCTTTGCGTATTTCAGTAATTACTGTGTTATTCTCAAATAACGAAACTCTTGCAACACCAAAATTTTTCTGTTCACCTGCAAGGGTAGGCTGTATACAGAAAAAATACAAGAAATAAGAGCATAAAACCATGAACCTGAAAAAAAATATTAGGATAAGCGAAACGAAAAAGATGCAAGCTGACTGTTCGTATGTCTATGTCTGGCCAAAAGAGAACGCTCTTTCTCTCAAACGTGCAACAATAGCATGCTTACACATGCGTCAGTTGACCTTGCAATCTCCTCCACCTCTACTATCTCCCTGACCCTTTGACCTGGACTAAGTGCAAGAAACACACTGTCTTTAAAAATGGGCCGAACCCGCCAACCGACGCAAGCATTCCGAGAAACCTTTAAACTGCTGTTTATAGACTGCAATGGTGCTCACAGAGTGTATCATTATGTGAGGTTCCGACTTGAGCCACTGACCCTTCTGCATGTCACAGAACAAGAGGAGCGTTAGAGGGCTCAACTATTTTTCATGGCCACAGCCTGAGCACTTACACAAAATATTTGAATGGCATTTTTCTGTTGCAATAAGTAGTTAGTGACACAATCATTGTGGAAAGCACAGTTAGTTACCTAGAAAAAGGTTTTACAGTGCTCAGTCACGATTTCGGTTTTATAGGGCGCTAAACAAGTGAGGTGGGACGTAACGTGGTTTTCATGCGAACATAGCTGGCTACACGAACACAAAAGCGCATGAAGGAGGTCGCCGCACAGACAACTTTCTTCAATGAAGGCTTTCTGGGTGCAGCGATAATTGCCTGTGAGATGTAGATAAGCATGACCCTAAAAATGCGCAGCCTAATCAAAGACATCAGCCTTTGTGCTCCCATGCAAGTCTGCCCCCTCTTCATTTGAAGAAGTCTGCTAGGAGAGCACTTGCAAGGGTTGTGGAAGGCAACACAAAGTTATGACGTGGAAGGCAGTGGGTTGTTTAGACAGAAACCAAAGGGTTGTTCTGCAAGTACTGGTATGACAAGCACTCTAAAGTTGATTTTAAGTGTGTTCCAGCATATAATATTGTTCATATTTGGTAGACAGCAACAGTGCCCCCGCATATCTATTCCACAAGTTAACTCGCCTGCAAAGGCTGCTCCGAAAATGCAATAGGAGGGACAAAAGATACGAAGATGCAGTCCCATCTTCCAACTGAAATTTATTACAAAGCAGTGCAGATGTATATACAGTCCTTCAATGAGAACAGACAATCCGTCCATGAAAAATATAGGAGACATTATTAGTAGCTTTTTGACTATAGTACAGCAATTACGATAAAAATGTGCAGAAATTTTTACCGGCAAAGATTGAACCTACAACCTTCGGATAATGCATTCGATGCTCTTATCAATTAGCCAAAGCGGCGGCTGTCCTTTTGTCGACATTATCGAGCGTTTTCAGGCACGTGAGCCTGAGAGTGTTAGTGGGCACGATTCGTAGCACGTAATGTTTTTACGTGTTAGTAGCTGACAATAAGCCCTCGTACACTACCTAAAGGCATTTTTTTATTTTTTATTTATTTATTTATTT
This sequence comes from Rhipicephalus microplus, assembly GCF_043290135.1. NCBI lineage: Eukaryota > Metazoa > Arthropoda > Arachnida > Ixodida > Ixodidae > Rhipicephalus > Rhipicephalus microplus. The sequence continues at coordinate 80,187,710 of NC_134705.1, read as the reverse complement.
ACACATACTGCAGCACTAAGTGCGCTATGGCAGGAGTGGGTGTACAAAATACGCGGAATTTTAACAGACAGGAATGAATATTATGTAAACAGGTAACATAATACAGATGTGTAGTTATACAAGGTCAAAAGTGCACAAACATGTGATTACCATGAATGAAAATAGAATACAGAAACAATGCAACTCCAGCGCTAACACCAATGGCAAATAGATGAGGGTATGTTACAGACGCATGTCATGGATGTCGGCTTGAAAATTGAAATATGGGCGTGAACGAATAGTACCAGGTAACAAATTCCAGTCTTTAATAGAACGGGGAAAAAAACTGAACTTGAACATGTTAGTTCGAGCATAGTAAGGCGTTAAGTTTAAGTTGGAATAGCTTCTTGTCGTTGACTGAAGTGCAAAGTTTATGTAGTCCTTGTTATTTGAAAGTTTAACCGAAGACGTCACAATGCTATGCAAGAATTTTAATGACTCTATTCGGCGACGCGAAGAGAGCGAAGTTAAGTTTAGTGAAGAAAGAGTAGAAGAGGGTGAAAAGTCGCGGTCATAGCGATGACATATGAATCTCACAGCTTTATTCTGAATTGCTTCTAACCTATTGATCTCGCACGCACTGCTTGTACGGGTTGCGAACGACAGATGCGTAGTCTACTAATTGGCGGATGAGTTATTTAAATAAGAGAAACTTGGTTTCGAAAGAGTAGAAGAGAGTGAAAAGTCGTGGTCATAGCGATGACATATGAATCTTACAGCTTTTTTCTGAATTGCTTCTAACCTATTGATCTCGCACTGCTTGTACGGGTTCCAAACGACAGATGCGTAGTCTAATATTGGGCGAATGAGTGATTTAAATAAGAGAAACTTGGTTTCGTTCGGAGTTTTTGATAGAGTGCGACGTAGATAGCCTAGTTTTTTAATGCTTTGTTACATACGTAGTCAATGTGCTTAGACCATGTCATATTATGAGTAAAAGTGACCCCTAAATACTTATAATAAAGAACCCTATTTACTGCACGGTTATCGAAAAAGTAATCAAAAGCAGAAGGAGATTTACTACAAAAGGACATAAGTACGGTTTTTTTTAAGTTAATGTTCATTTGCCAGGTTCTGCACCAATCGCAAAAACCAGCAAATGACTCTTGCAAGCGGTAATGGTCAGCGTGTGTATTAATGACCTCATATAAAACGCAATCATCGGCGTAAAAACGAATGGAAGAAGAGATGCAAACAGGCAAATCATTTAAGTAAATTAAAAAAAAGAAGAGGCCCAAAAACGGACCCTTGGGGTACTCCAGATGTTACATCAATGGCAGTAGAGTTGGTTGACCCGTAATAAACGAACTGAGAGCGAGATTACAAAAGCTAGAGATCCAACTATCCAATTGAGGATTGTTTGATATGACATCCAGTTAAGCGAGAAGTTTAGAATGCAGTACTGTATCGAAGGCCTTTGAGAAGTCAATAAATATAGCGTCAACCTGGTAGCCAAGATCAAGGTTCAAAAAAATATCATGCGTGAGTTCGACTAATTGAGTTGTGGTACTGAAACCACGCCTAAACCCATGCTGCATGTTTGATAGTAGTTGGTGCGATTGCAAGAAGAGCATAATGTGTTTATGAATGATATGTTCTAACATCTTGCATGATTGAGAAGTCAATGATATCGGTCTATAATTCAATAGAGACTGGTTGTTGCCAGATTTATAAAGAGGAAGTACCTTTGCTATCTTCCATGAGGATGCAACAGTGCCAGAAGATAAAGATTTATTGAATATTATCGTCAGATATCTGGATGACCAAATGAAGTAGCGAACTAAGAATGCATTGTGTATCCCGTCAGGACCAGTGAATTTTTTACGTCTAATTTTAAGATAAGGTTCAGAATGCCTTCACTCGTTGTTTCAATGTCACTGATTGGTTCAGGACGAGTTATGCCTGTCAGAGAAGGAATGGAGTTATTGTCAGTAACAAACACACACTGAAAATAGTTAATAAAAGCCTTCGATATTGCTGAGGGGTCACTAATAACATCATTATCAATTCTGAAAGAAGAAGGTGAGGCATCATGAGGCAAAATCGAGTACCAAAATTTGCGTTGGTTCGTGCTTAACATGCCCGGCAACTGGACGCGAAAAAAGAAATCTTTCGCCGTTCTCATTTTAGAATTAAGTTCACTTTTCGCCTTCTGAAATTTGTCTAGGCTTAGGGGATCGTGAGTTCTTCTGGAGCGCCTAAGTCGACGGACACGGCGAGACAAATGTAAGATGTCACGAGTGATCCAAGGAAGATTAGTATTGCTTTTCTTTGTCTTAAGTGGCACAAATCTACGGAGACATGACTTAACAAGATCCTCAAAGTAATTAACGAGGTAATCTATATCCTGCGTGTCAGAAAGTGCACAAAACGTATTAAAATTATCAGCTAGAATATCAGTAATGGAATGGTCATCCGCACGAGTAAAATCAGGGAAATTAGTAAACGTATAGGGTGATTTGGACGTGGGACAACAAAGTGACAACAAGACACCTTCATGGTCTGATAATCCGTCAATTACTTCGCAAGAAAAGTTATTATCAGCTAAATCTGTACTTAGAAAAACTAAGTATAGAATAGAATTAAACCTAGTCGCACATGAAACGACTTCAGTGGGACCAAAAGATAAAGAAATATTAATTATTTCATGGCAGATAGCAGCATCATGACCCGTTACAGTCAGGGAAGGCCAATCAATATCAGGAGAATTAAAATCACCCATACAGATCAACCTTGATGAAGGTATATTATTATCGCACATGAAATCAGAAAGAGCATGAAGAACATCAAGGGAGGATCCAGGTGGGCGATATATAACACTAACTACAATACATTGATCATTTAGATAAATTTTGCACCGCAGGGATTCAGTCTCTAGAGGTGATGGCAACACCGAGAAGCGGATATCTGAGCGGATAGGTAGAGCGACGCCACCGCCAATGCCATGTGCCCTGTCATGACGTATGGCAATAAAGCCGGGCGGAGTAAACTCAGAATCGTAAACGTTACTATGTAACCAAGACTCAGTAATGCTAACGACATGAGGGGAATACGTTGCAACAAGGAACAATAGATCTGGAAGTTTCCTAACTATGCTACGAGCATTAACGTTTAGAACTACAAGGTGTTCCTGATGGTTATAGCGAGGTCAGGGAGTTATTGAAGAGGCATTTGAGGACGTGGGGACAGAAGAACGAGGGCCAAGGTGTTGACCTGAGACTTTCACTAGTGTGTTTGAGGCGTCGTCCTAGTTGTAACGAGCCTTGTCAATGAACGCATGATCGTATGTTAGCCATTGTTGCGAAAAGGAACTGATGCCTCCCGAATTCTTTTCCGAATGTGTCTAATCCGCGAAGAGCAGTCTTTTGTAATAAACACGTTTGAACCTTTGAGTTTGGATGCATTATGTCGGACAACAAATTTTTCACCAAAGTTCGAAAGCTTCAGAATAATGGGTCGTGTGTAGCCAGTACGTGGTTTACCAAGCCATTGTACGCGCTCGATTTGGGGGCAGGCGATTTTCAGGCTATTAGTGAATACAGAAGTAACGCTGCACAGCAAGGTGCTAGCGTTTTCATTCGGATTTTCTGAAATACCGTGTATTATCAGATTATTACGCCTTGAACGATTTTCTGAGACATCGTTTTTAATGCCAGTTTGTTAATCTTAGAAGTTAAGCAAATTATTTCAGAACGGCATTCACTCACAGAATTATGCCAATTAGATTTGGGAGCCCGTTCTAATACATTCACACGTGATTCTAAATCATCAAAACGGCAGGCAACCGTCTGTTGAAATAACTTGATGTCGGCAATATCATGAGCTAGCTTAGTTTGCCCCTCCAAAAGTTTAGATAACATTTCAGAGATAGATGGAGCGCCAGTGTCAACAGGTACGGAAGTAAAGGGTGCATGAGTAACCTCGTCGAAAGCATTGGAACCAGCTAAGTTTCGGGTTACAGGTCTATTACCAGAAGTATTGCCTTTACTGGTATTCACCGACTTATTCAAAGGCCCCGGATTTAGTTCCACATCACCACTCAGAACGATACGACTTTTGCAATATAACACGTGGCATAAAAATACAAGTCTACGTGGGCAAGGCAGCAGCAACAGAAAGCGATCATCGAATCGGATGCATTCAGCATTGGAAAGGTAACATACCTGCATGAAAAGCAAGCAACGATTAAACATCGTGCTGTTGCTGCTGCCTCTTAGCCCACTGAAGAGACGATCCTCGGGTAGTAGCTTTATACTTCTTGGGGTGAATGACGTCACGGTGCCGCAGTTGTCGATGAATGGCTGGTCAAGTAGAGTGTGGCCACGATCGTTGAATTGCGGCAGCTTGAAGGCTGATGCGAAGGCGCCGTTCCATAGCGGACTGATATGGCAGTCCCATGGCAAACACTCGGTGACGTCCATGTGCCCAGCTAGAACTGACTGGGCAGAACCATGCGAACCGGTGTCAGAGCTCGTGACGTCCCAGAAGTTGAGATCAGCAAGCCCAGCGAAACACAGCATGAAAAGCAAGCAACGAATAAACATCGTGCTGTTGCTGCTGCATCTTAGCCCACTGAAGAGACGATCCTCGGGTAGTGGCTTTATACTTCTTGTGGTGAATGACGTCACGGTCCCGCAGTTGTCGATGAATGGCTGGTGAAGTAGAGGGTGGCCAAGATTGTTGAATTGCGGCAGCTTGAAGGCAGCTTGAAGTGTACTGAAACAAGACCCTCGCCATGAGTGAACAAAAGGAAATTTTAGGGGCTCATTTTTTCTTAAAGGGACTGTGTTCACCATGTGTTCAAAACATGTTACACACTTCTGCCCGTGATCAGAGCTGCAGCCTTTTTAGTTCATTCAAGAGGTGGGTCTGCACAGGCAAGAAGGTACACTGCCTGTGCTTCAACACTTTCTCCCTACCTCCTTGAGTCTGCGAAAGACACTGTACATGCAATATACACAGTTGCCTCATTGCTTTCTTGGGACTTCGATGTGGCCATTCCCTCCTCTTCATGCGTAGGATCCATCACATACGTGAGCAAATTGACAACTACCAACAAGGAAATCTTGAGTGAAACCCGCAATTTTAAAATGGGATGTTTACTCGGAGAATGCATCATCCACCTTGTTTGAGGTGAGTCTATTGCCACAGAGCATTCTGCAAAGCAAGTGCATGTTCCACCTTTTAGCCACTTTTGAATACCACGACACAAAAGCAGCAATGGCTTCCAAGCGCAAGGTTTATATTACCAACATGAGTGTTGTTCTCCGAGAAACCACCTTAAGTTCGAGAATTTAATCGTGCCTCATTCAAAAAGTAGCTACGCTATTTCAAGAAGTTGGAGCACACCCTTAGAAAGCTTCAAAGTGGGCACGACACTCTACTTCCAGGTTATTGATTGTGGCTAGTGAAAAACCAAAAAATCATCCACAAAGCAGGAGGATCTTACAGCACTAGAAGTCAACAACCTTTAAATAATATTTTTTTCTTTCAGCACAAGCCAAGTACAAGTCATTAAAAATGAGTGCAATGATTAACTAAATATAAACAGCCTGCCAGCGCAAAAGATCTACTCTCTGCGTAAAGGATGCTATCGAATTTCTTTGAGCAGTATCCTGCCCTGGAAAGTGTTGAATGTTAGTGGCAGGCATTTGGAAGTGTTTTTCACGCTGTTACTTGAGTCGTCCTTTCCTGGCTAGGTCATAGAGGTTTATTTGTAAGAGCAGGGTATTAGTGTTGAATCAAGCACTCTATCAATTCTTAGAGACCTGCACTTGACCAGTATTTAAAGGAAGAATAATAGCAAACTGCTAGGTTTCAGTGCTGTACAACCTCCTGCTATGTGGATAATTTTTTACGGTTTCATTTGGTAGACTCTATGGACTGCAAGTAGGTTGTCAAGTCCAGTAAGAAGGTTTTGCAGCACAAGCTCCAGCATCTTGTGGCAACACACGAGATTCCCGAATGTTTCACAATGGAATCCCTGCCCTTAACACAGCTTTTTACGAAATGGTGCACAAGTTGGCGGTATAAGTCTCGTCCATGGTAGCCACTGCTGCCCTTCTCATTTGGGCCCTCAAAAAGGGCCAAGAGGGCGGCCATGCACATGGGCCTTGAAGAGTGCTCTGTGTGAATCACTTTAACAGAAGGTGGTAGTAGCAATTTCAAAGTAAGTGTTTAGACTTCATATTGCAGGTTCAACTCAAGACGAGTTGCGTCTAGCCGAAGATTTGCTTAGGAATGCGAGGTATCCTTGGCGTAGAAAGAGCTACGGACAATCTGAAGGACTGCAAGAAAAGAAGACGGCTGTCACACTTAGCATGCGTAGTGTTTCTCACAAACTGTACTAGAAGACGGGAAGAAAGTGCTGGAGTTGAAGCAGTTTTTGTGGCCCCCGAAACTCTCTGACCTACGCAGATTTATCAATCAGATGAAAGGAACAAAACACTGCCACACTCATGACAGGCAGAAGTATGTAAGCTGTGTTAAAGGCATGATGTACAGAATCACTGACATGCGGCAGGAGCTACGTGGGTAAGATGAGACGCTGTATTAAGGATAGAGTCCTTGAAACATTTATAGCATACAAACAACAGTGACAAAGCATTTCCGAATCTATAAGTGGGATTGTAGGTGTCTTTGAAGCCAGCGTATTACTTTCAAGTAGTCTTTATCAGGGGATTATTCCAGTCTGTTAATTTTTAGACATTATGTAATTCAGGTTATGGTTAACATTTGAGTGGTTAGCATTCGAGTGCCGAGATTGGTTACACAATTCTTAACAAAGTTGCACTCATTTATTCACTTTTCAATTATTTGCAAGTGGTTAAAGCAAATGAACAGTTGTGCCGTACGTCACCACGTCGATAAGGATACACTTTATAGGCTGTGGTTGTTTCAACTGTCATATTAGAATCATACTTGTTCTCCTCACAGACTAATTGGAGTAAACTTATATTAATGCTCTAAAACGAAGAAACGTGTGCAAATATAATAACGCTGACTTGAGCCAAACGCGGAAGGCCGTGATAACATACGCGACGGAAGAGGTAACGGCAAAACTGGAGGCCCGCGGAACCAAGGTGGAGCCGTTGTTTAAACGAACAAGGGGCTGCCATTCATTCAAAGGGCCAATTTTTTGTAGACTTAATCGCACAGAGCAACCTAACAATGGTTCTGATAATAGAATAGTTGATACTACTTTTACTTTATTTAGTACATATATCGTATACACTACATAAATTGAGGTACTGAAAGTGAATGTACGCAAAAATGATAGATATATGATTTTCTGTTCCATACAGTAGATTGCATCGGTGTCACACGAGCACTTTTGCGCGTCTAAAGGGTTGATTTGAAGTATGGCAGTTTGGGCTAGTTGGTATGACATGACGATAGTTATAGCGCGAGAGCAGAACGACGACGGGTCTGATTTCTTGATCGCGATCAACAATGAGCGTTGCTAAGTGGTGCAAATTAATCTGGATTGAGTTGGCCCGAGACGAGAGTCAAACCGCAATTTGGGAGCCAAATCACAATCAACTTGTGTTAGAACTGTGTCAGTTGGAATGATCTTCTCCGTGATAACGCTATATAACTGGTATATTATGTTTCGTAACACCATTCACCTTCTCTAAATGTTTGTATATATATATATATATATATATATATATATATATAAATATATATATATATATATATATATATATATATATATATATATATAAATATATATATATATATATATAGGTGTGTGTATAAGCTTATTATTGTTAGTATACCTTTTTCCTTATTGAATTGTTGTCATTTATGCCTACTATATTTCACTTACTCATCCACCGTGAGTTTTTTTTCCTTGCTGTTTTACATTGCTTCCGTTATGTATTTGCCCACTCCCCTCTGTAGTGCCCTCAGGTCCTGAGGGTACAATAAATAAATAAATAAATAAATAAATAAATAAAAGTGCCCAGGTGACACCGGTAGTGAACGTCACTTACGTCACAATAAGTGCGACGAAACATGCGATGGCAAACTGGGCTACAAAAGAGAAGACTGCAAACCCCACTACTTACCCGATCATGCAGCGTGAGAAGTGGTCAGGTGAAAGCCATTGCCGCCACCGAACACCTTGCTTAGTTGTGAACGAACTGGAGGGGACACACAAAAAGCCGATAAATGCAGCCACGCAGACTCTATATAAGCTAAAATTTTTACATTGGTAACTACTGATGAAGAGACCACGGCGGAAACCTCCATTATTTTGAGTACGAAACTATCACGTGACTATAACAGCCCAAGATGCAAGGCGCGGCTTGATGTTGACAATGTATAGCCTCGAGACAAATAAAGCCAGTGCCAATCTTAAAGGCTATTGCTTGTTCTATAACTAGGTAATTTTGAATATTCTTCGCGCAAATCGTAATAATATTTTAATCATGACTGCATATTTGCTTTGGTGGCATTTGTTGAGCGCAACAAGGAAACTGTCATGAAAACACATTATGAGGGTGCGAAAAAAAGGAAGTGATGGCTGCGTAACTGAAACGTCAGTTGCGCTGTACAAGTCATAGCGTGCGGATATTTTAGTGCATACAGTAATTCGGTTCTTTGCAAACAACTTTTGTCTCACTTTTTTTACGCTGCTTTACCTGTCTTTTTTTACTGTTACAAAACCATTTTAAAAATGAAGTTGAAATCGAAACCTATGCAATTTTGATTTCGACTCACCATTATCGTCATCATCATCGTAACACAGTAGCGTGGAGCATTCTATTTCCGAGTGTATTCTTTCTGCATTCTCGGTCAAAGGCGTCAAGTTAGGGTAGCTTGGTCAAGCGTGAGGAGTCATTAAAGTGTGACCAATAACGACAACCTCTAGTGAAAAAAGCAGAGTACCTCCAGCCAACAGCCAATCTTCATCAGTGAGCTCACTTAAAGTGGATCTTCATCCACAAATTAACGTCCACAGCAGAGACATCTGAGCACGCAAATGCATGATCGGCGATGAGAGGGCGAACTAGATGCTGTTCACACAGCAATTCCGGCTTTATTTCACCGCTGCAAGTCAAGAAACTGCATCTATCGAACGGATGGTGATCCTCCGACTTTCCGTGGCCGGCAGAGCAGTTTCCCTTATCTACAACACCTTACATTTCGGTCCTCCAACTGAGGTGACTCCACAACCAGAAATAAACACTTCATTCACACTCTTCGCCGACGCGCAACAAAGGGTACACCCACTGCACCCTTCGCTGCTTAAAGCGGCAAGCTAAATATAGTCTCGGCTCTTCCCCCACTGCCTCAATCTTAGAAGTGCATGAATGTAACAATGAGCAGCAGCGCGACAAAATGATCACACAACAAACCTCCCCTGGTAATAATCACCATTTGTGCGAACTAGTGACAATATTCCACAATTGTCATGTACAGAGCTCGCCAAGTTCACTAAGCAGTGGCAGCTCGCACACAACTTCCAGCTCAAATCAGCCTCAGTCTAAATTAATAGCCGACAGATTATTAAATGCAGCTAAGCCTTCGTTGTGCTGTGACCAACTAGAAAAACACTGCTGTTGACCAAATGTATTAGTCGACCAGACAGCTGGATAAACGTGGTGCAACTTATGCATGTACATCACGCTGCAGCAGAAAGGGAAGCTCGCCTAACTGCTGACAGGTTACAATACCTACGCGGTCGACAACAAACATTCTGCTTAAAAAACCTACCCTGCACTAGCAGATATATTAGAAAAAAATTTAGTAAGTAAGAAACTACTACAGAGAGAAAGCATCGAAGTTTCCTTTACTGAAGGAAGAAGACTTCATTAAGACTGCAACCGTTCACGCTTCGAATTCCATAGAAAAAAGGTGGTGTTGTGGGACCAGTAACGGCCAGACCTTACAGCATTGAAGCGCATGGCAGCATGTTAAGGAAAAAGGAGCACACCTGTGACATATGCCTCAGCGGTTTCTGTTGTGACCAACTATGAAAAATGGCAGCATATCCAAGGAGTGAAAGATGGAGAGAGGGGTGAAGCATTCGTCCGTCCATTTGTTCTTGCTTCCGTCCGTCCATGCGTCGTCTGTGTGACCGTCCATGCGTCCATCCGCCCGTCCGTGCGTGCGTCTGTCCGAGCGTCCTTCCCTACGTTGGTCCATGCATCCACTCCTGCGTCCATTCATGCGTCCATCAATGCATCTGTCTCTGTTCATTCGTCCATCTCTTCAACACTCTAAGTACCACCATCTCGCATTTTTTCATCACATATTCCCCATATAGAAGCACCGCCATCTAGTGGACATTCCAAGGACTAAACGAGAGTTGTCACACGAACACTTTCTTACGGCTTGCGCTTCGGGTCTACTTGCCACCTTTAACCAGCTCGAGTTCATGGTATATAGTAGATCACTGTATTTATGGCACTGCGGCTCAACGCTCGCTAAACCTTTCTAAAACCATGGAGGTTACGCCCAGCGATTATAACGTACCAACCTATTCCTGTCAGATAAAGCTCAATGCACATGCCAATGACTGTTAATGAGGAATGAGAGACAGGATCATTGGGCTTTTAGTTAACGCGCACGCCACGAACTTTTTATTGTTCAACAAACCACAGGAGAAATCTCCCACCGGCAGGCACCATCTTGCAGGTCAAAATGTAACACTGGTTACACACTACGACCACGGCTAGGACTACGAGGGCCGAACGGGTGCCGCTTCGAGGAACTTCGCTCATAAAACACTGCAGTTGACCAAATGTAACAGTCGCCCAGACAGCTGCATAAACCTGGTGCTACTTTTACATCTACTACATAGAAAGCTGCGTGAAGTCATGTGAAGAAAGAATGGCATCTCATTATCAGCTTTGCCTCAGTTGTGTGTCTTCTCACTCGACCTAAACGAGCATGGCAATCGCAATCGGGAGGTGTATTTGTTCAAGCCGACATAAGCCTTACAGTCAAAGCGAAGCTGAAGCCAGGCCTTGGACAAATGGCAAAAGAACTGCAGTGGTCTGGTGTTATTTATGCGCTGCATAGTGTGTTGTGCAGGCTTCGCATCTCCTTGTTGGCGTCTCCCAGATTTGCTGTTGTTGTTTCCAGAAAATTACTGTGCCCTTTCAGGATACTTATATTTGTGGTTTAGGTTTTCTTACCAACAACACATGTTTTCAGCAGGCGTGCTTTCTCTATGTTGCTGTCTATAGTGTTTGTTGTGAGTGATCGTCCTTCTGTATTAGTGTGGCATTTCATCGCGGTGCAATTCATTGTAGATATTTGCTTGAATACAGTGTGTTCTGCAGGCCTGGCGTTTGCTGTGTTTGCCGTGAATGTATAGCTTTGGCAGTGACAGAATAACACACTTTTTTACGATTGCCTAAGTTTTGGCTGATGTTTACTTACACACAGTTTTTAAAAAGACATGAAATGCTTTCATGACGATGCGAGTTCCCAACAAAGCTGCAAGAGCTGAGCACGTTAAATAGCTGCTCTATAGCATTTTATTCAGTCACAGACACGACCAGATACTTGAGTACTGCAAACAGTTGCCAAGGCTGTTTCGAACCAGAATGGGCACGCTTTTGTCCAAAATCTCAGCATGTCTATACATTCATTGCGACTTCGACTGTCTTCCTAAAATTTCTGCGATCGACCCGCCTCGTCGAACGTTGAGACATTCTAGTGTGTGTGTGTGTGTGTGTGTGTGTGTGTGTGTGTGTGTGTGTGTGTGTGTGTGTGTGTGTGTGTGTGTGTGTGTGTGTGTGTGTGTGTGTGTGTGTGTGTTTTCACTTCTTCCCGCTCTCCTTTATTCTCTCATTCTGTTTTTCCTAACTTTCTGTCTCCCTTCCCAAGTGCAAAAAACAAACCAGATACTTGCTTTCCGGTGGACCCGCCTGCCTTTCTTCATACCATATCTCTCTGTCTCTTTCAACCGTGATTTTACTTTATTACTGTATTCATTTACTGATCTTCCTGTTTGCATCTTTTCCTCAAATCATTGCATTGCTTTTTATGTTCCCCAAGAGTAAGGGCTCTGTGAAAAAGCAGTTTTTCTAGCTCCATGGTTCCTATTGGTTCCACTTTTATAGTTCTTGCCGATCGTACGGTAAGTCGTCTGTGTTAGCCACGATATTATGCATTTCTTCGACGCCCTGGACGTCGCGAATGACGGTATCGCTGATCAGGTTGAAAAGGGGGATTCTTAACGGACATCCCTGGCGAAGACCCGCAAGTAAAGGTATTGGTGTAGTTGAGCCCTTGTCAACTACGATGAGTGTGCAGTTGTTACAGTATAGGTCCGCGATCAATGATGTAAAAAGTTCGCCTCCTCCCGACTCTTTGAGAGCGTCTAACAGCGCCTGGTGGGCTACGGAGCCGTACGCGTTCGTAAAGTCGAGGAAGGTGGCGCAAAGATTGGGACCACCGGAGCGAGCAATGTCTAGCCTGTGTTGGACCGATAACTAGGCTCAAACACGCCATCCAAAGGCAGGAATCTCTTCTGGCAATGCGATATAACTGCAATTCGCGTAGCCCAAGTCTGAAGTCTGGCAGCTAAACACTTGGCATACAGTTTAGATGCTGTACAGCCTAGGACAATAGGTCGCCAGTTGCTTGGGATGGCTGGGTCTTCCTTCTTTCAAATGAGGACTGTACGCTATGTCCGCCAGGAGGTAGGTGAGCGCCGATGATGAACACAGGCGTTAAAGAAGGCCGCCAAAATGCGTCCCTCAGGATCGATGGAACGCCAATGACTGTAGGTCAGACGATCCGATTCAAGTGCGGTATTTTCAGACTTGCGTAGCCACACATAGACTTCCTCCGGTGTAAAGGTCGAGGTGTCATCCGGCTGAGGTGCCACGGGACGTTGGAATAGAAGTCTTGTGTCGGCAGACCACGCCAACCAGGCGGATGCCCAATAGTCTTGGAGTTCTGTCAACGGAACGGTACAGGGGCGAGAAGGCCCCTCTAATACCAGACGGACTGCACGTCGGCGATTACGGTGGTAAAGACGCTGAATCGAAACTACGTTGGACGGGTTGATAGGGGGTCGTGGTGAAACCGCAGAAGAAAGGGCTGGAAGGCGTACAGCCTCAGAAGCAAGAGTGACGGCCTGGACCCAGATACGCTCGCACTGAGTCCGCGAATTGTTAGAACTCATTTCGCGTACGAGTGCACGCAGTAGCCCCATCAACTGTCGCAATAGCCCTGTCAGTGTCATGTGATCTGGAGGCAATTCCATGGAAGGGTCGTCTACCATGGGTATCACAGTGTCATCATCAATGTCATCCCCACCCGGATCTTCGGCCGAATCAGGAGCGTGAGAAGTAGCGTCCTTACCTTAGACAGTGAGGACGAAGACCGCGGGTGCAGCAAGGTGTCTAAAGACGCCGGGGCTTCCATCGAGGAAGACGACAAACCGCGCGCGGACAAAACCGCGTGGTGGGTCGGCGAGACAGGTCCGTGGTCAAGAGGTTCCGGGTCGTGCCCGGAAGGTGACCATGGTCTTGGGAGCTCCGCATGAATCGGAATCCTCATAGCCGCCTCGTCGGGAACATTCATGAAATGACCGGGTGGCGTGATGACCCGTGAAGGTCTGGAAGAGCGATGTATGGTCGAAGCAGCGCGTGAACCATGTGCAGGGGGAACTGGGCTGTTGCGAAGCAAAGTTGTCGGGGAGCCGGAAACCGAGAGTGAATCCCGTGGTGAAGGTGACCCGCTAAAAGACAGTGAAGGGGAGGTTGGATCGGAAACCACCGAGGGTGTCGAGCGGTGCAGGGTGCCGGTGTCAAAATGAGATGACGACGTCACGCGGTGCGTGCGACGACGGCGAACAGCCCGTGAAGCTGGTGGCGAGAACGAAGATGAAGAATTGGAGCTGGTGGGTGTAGAGCCATCTGGCACACGCTGATTGGCTGTTGATCTGGTCTGTTTGCCTGTGGTAAGAATGCGTGTGAATAAGTAATCCACGTGCCGATGTAAATGTGGCGTCACATGTCGGGCAACGACGCCGCGGAGCCAAAAAAGAGGGTAGCGTCGCTGTGGCCAGACAATGGTGGCTGAACGGGCGGGACGAAAGGCGTGCATCGCAGATATAACACCGGTAAATATGATCACGAACAGTCAAGCGGTGTTCGTTTTCTACGTGGCGGCACATAGACTGTACCCGGGATGTTCAGACGTCGCCACTGTATCTGACGCTGCAATCGCCGACGGGACATCGAAGTTGCGCCGGAGCCGGGAGGTGAATGGTCAAAGTGCCCCTTACCAGACTGGGTTGGCGGGGCTGAACCAGTACAAGAGGAGGGTCACGATGCGGTGCAGTAGAGCCAATGGGCGTCGACGGCAGCGGGGCAGGAACCGAAGCCGATGTTGTGATCGCTGATGAAGCCGAAGTCCTAGGATGGGGCCGCTGGGCTGGGGGAGATGTCGAGAGTCGGTACTGGCAGGAGCAGGCCGGCGCCGAGAATGCCGGACCCGAGCAGGCCCCGGTAGATGACGGCTGATGGAAGGCGGGAACCAGGCATTTCGTGCGGCAGGCAACAGGCAGCTGGCAAGTCAACAAGCAGCAAACAGCAGGCAGGCCCAAGCTACGGCGAGGGGGATCAGCGGATGGTGTCAGTTAGCGTAACCAGGAGGCATTGGCGACCAAATAATGGACGGCAGGCTGGCAGGCTATGATAGGTTGTAGACTCTTACCGAGCCACCCAGGCTGTTGTCTTGCATTATGCAGGCATGTAGGTCCCGTTTTAGTAGATCTGTTTCTTGTGTATTTAATCTGAAAGCACTATTTAAAACATGATTGTGGTGATGCATCATAATGGCGGCACAGTTTGATTTGACAACTGCTTTTTACTTCAAAGTGTAAAGGCTCCCATGCTATTTTTACAACCACACAGTAATAATTAAAATTTACAGGTAATTTATTTTTGAATTCTGCATGCATACATGTTAAGATGAAGCCTGTCTACAGCAGGCTTTTTGTAGCCTAGAAATTCGGGGTTCTAAAAGGCTTGCTCTTGCACATATCTTTTTCACATATGAATTCACTGTGTTTAGTATATCTAGCTACTGATGTAAGAAGGCGACGCAATGGTTTCCACCATGTAATTGTGTTCTTGTGTTTCTTTTTTTGCCCATGCAGTCACTCTGTGTGAAGAACATTTGGTGCAGACCTATAAAAGCCTAGTCAGGTGACTCATGGTGGTGTTTTTTGTCTCCTGCGCTATGGTAATCCTGTATTGTCAAACAAATAAATAAATAAAAACATAGAGTGCAGCTGTATAAGGACTTCTGATTCGTCGAAGGATTAGTGTGTAAAAACCATACGCTGGACTGTTGTCTGTATTGTTCATGCTTCTACTTCTTACTCAACCAAAATAACTAGCCACTGTCAGCCATTATTCAAAGGAGTACACGAAGTTGAAAAAATTGCCATGTGTGTTATTCGATGTTTCAGCGATTATGTTCTCCATGTTGTCTCTACGTTCGCTGTTAAACACGGGTTTGATGTCTATATACAACTTTGATGCTATGTGATTATTTCATTGTTGTTACCATATTAACACCATCACGTTAGGGCAATGTGATAATTTGAATGCTGTTTCCTCGTTAAAAGCAACACGTTAACACAACGTCTAAATATAAGTGTTGCTGCAACTTTAAAAACACTGTGTTATGGCAACGTAATACTATAAACATCGGCGCAATGCTATATTTTACCATCTAACGTTGCCTCACATTCGGTACATTAAAACCACGTTGACTCAACGTTATGCTTTACCTGGGATGACGTACACGACATGATTTTAAACGTTGTTTATGTCGAGACCAGACACATTTTTGGATACCTTTGTATCTCCTATGTCGAGTTTGGTCTACAGTAAAGTGACGAGGAAATATTGTCACTAGCAAAACAAAACCTACAGCCAGGAGTTCACCTGAACCAGAGCAACGAAAATGTTCTCATCTTCTTCGCAGAGCAAAACGAGCATGAGCTACAGCAGCTCGTTCATGTATGGTGGCAATACCCCCTCTCCCAAGAAGCATCGTCTCGATGCTGTACATGAAGGCAAAAACAAAGAAAATGAGATGAAAATTACCATGCAAGCAAAGTGAATGGCGTAAGGCGCAATATAACGTAGTTGGTAGGGGAGCCAAGAGTTAAATGACAAATAAGAAAAATAGGAAAGAATGTATTGAAAAGACGAAACAAAAAGAAACACGCGAAGTTACCAATAAAGTCCGTCACTCACTGGCGATTCACAGCGGGAACCTATGGTTTGACCCGTGATACATGAACGACTTCACTTTGCGGGGTGAAACAGGAACGTCTCCAAGTGCCTTCTGAGAGAACCTTGTAAGTGACGTCGCTGAGACGTCGTACGACCTTGCAGTAGCCGAAGTAGCGGCGAAGAAGCTTTTCTGATCGGCCATGTGGTCGGATGGGGTTCCAGAGCCAGACTTCATCACCGGGCTTGAAAATATCTTCACGGTGACGAAGATTGTAGCGGCGCGCGTCTGTGGTTTGGTGACGTTGAATACGGTGACGAGCAAGTTGATGGGCCTCTTCGCCCACTGCGCGAATCTGGCGGCATCCGTGTGGTATATTCCTAGGTTGTCGGGCAGGAGCATGGCGTCGAGCATCGTTGTGACCTCGCGACCGTGGACTAAGCGAAAAGGTGTGAAACCGGTACTTTCATGAACAGCAGTGTTATACGCAAAAGTTAGATAGGGAAGTATGGCGTCCCAGTTCTTGTGATCGATGTCCACATACATTGACAGCATCTCTGCAATCGTCTTATTGAGTCGTTCAGTCAGCCCGTTTGCTTGCGATTGGTAAGCTGTTGTTTTACGATGTTCCGTGTCACTTAATCGCAAGACTTCCTGCAGCATCTCTGCGTTGAAAGCTGCCACACGATCAGTTATGACGACAGCTGGCGCACCGTCGCGTAAGACTATGCTGTTAACGAAAAATTGGGCGACATCTGCTGCGGTGGCTTTTGGAAGCGCCTTTGTTTCACAGTAGCGCGTTAAGTACACGGTAGCGACCACAATCCACAGGGTTCCAGACGAAGACGTGGGGAACAACCCCAGCAAGTCTATGCTCACCTGATGAAAGGGCGTCTTTGGTGGGACTATTGGTTGCAGTGTTCCCGCTGGTCGTAAAGGTAGAATCTTACGTCGCTGACTGTCGCGACATGTGCGAACGTAGGGCTTCACATTCTTTGCGAAACGTGGCCGGTAGTAGGAGCGTTGAATCCGTTGCAGCGTGCGCGTATAGCCGAGGTCTCCGGACGATGGCTCATCATGACACGCACGTAAAATGTCACCACGAAGCGTAGTTGGCGCAACAACCAGATACATAGCTTGTGTATGATGGAAGTTCTTTTGTAAAGCACTCTATAGCGGAAGCAAAAGGAAGATAGCGAATGTGCAAAGCTTCGAGGAGGGTGGAAATTGCGTCCTTCCAAGTAGTCAATGAGCGGAATGACCTCCGAGTCGTGACGCTGTTGCTCAGCCAAGCGGGTTGCTGATACGGCAGAAAGAAAAGTGTCGTCATCTTCAAGGCCAGTGTTGGCATTTTCGACCGGTGCACGTGAAAAACAGTCGGTGTCGGTGTGTTCCCACCCAGATTTGTGGACGATGGTGACATCAAAATCTTGTAGCCGAAAGCTTCATCGCGCTAGACGACCTGATGGAACTTTGAGATTTGCGAGCCAACAAAGAGAATGGTGGTCGCTAATCACCCTGAATGGGCGGCCATACAATTATGGGCGGCACTTTGTTATGGCCAGATAACAGCGATGCATTCCTTTTCTAATGCAGAGTAGCTTTTCTCCGCTGGAGATAACATTGTGCTCGCATAAGCGATCACGCGCTCTACACCCTTATGCCACTGAACTAATATCGCTCCTAGTTCAACGTTGCTAGCATCAGTGTGTAATTCCGTGTCAGCGCTTTCGTCAAAATGACTCAGTACAGGCAGAGCCTGAAGGAGGTTTCGGAGGGTGTCGAACGCATGACACTGATTGAAACCCCAAACAAACGAGACACCGTCTTTTGTAAGCTTGTTGAGGGGTTCAGCAATCTTCGAAAAGTTTTTGACAAGCCACCTGTAATACGCACCGAGCCCGATAAATCAGCGTAGGTCGCGCTTATTTGTGTCCACGGGAAAGGCGACAACAGGGGGGTGGGGGGTTTCTCCGGATCTGGCCGGATGTCAGCATGGCTTACAACGTGACCAAGAAACTTCAGTTCTTTATATTCAAAATGACATTTCTCGGGTTTGAGAGAAAACCACGCTGTTCTGATTGCCTGAAGTATTGCATGAAGGCGTTGGACGTGTTGTTTAAACGTGTCTGCAATGACCACGACGTCATCAAGGTAAACAAGACATGATTGCCAGTTCTGCCCCGGGAGAACCGTATCCACCATTCTTCGGAAAGTAGCTGGCGCTCAGCATAGACCGAAAGGCAACACTTTAAACTCGTACAGGCCATCGGGAGAAATAAACGCCCTCTTTTCGCGGTTGCGCTCATTCACTGCTATTTGCCAGTAGCCGCTATGTAAATCCATAGAGGAAAAGTATTTACCGTTGCGTATACGGTCCAACGAATTATCAATCTGGGGTAGAAAATAAACGTATTTTTATTTACCTTGTTCAGTTTACGGTAACCAATGAAAAAACGCAGCTTACCGTCGTTCTTCTTCACTAGCACAACTGGCGAAGCCCTGGGACTGGTCGATGGCTTGATGACGTCGTCCTGAAGCATCTGCTGGACTTGGTCAAGTATAGCGTCTTGCTCTTTTTGCCACACCCTATAGGCGTGTTTTCGGATGGGTCTCTCGGTGGGTTCCGTGGTGATACGATGCTGAGCAAGTGGTGTCTGTTTAACTTTTAATGAAGTGCCAAAGCAGTCTTGAAATAGGCTGAGTATACGCAATAGGCTTTCTCGTTGAGCCGAAGGTAGTCTCTCGTTTACGACGAGAGTGCTCGTGAAGGCCTCGTCAATTGACCTTTCGATGAAAATGAAGCTAACGTAGACGAACGATCGCCATTGGCAAGTTCTTCACAATATGCAATTGCAGTGTGTCTCGTTAGGTGGCGATAATCGTCGCTGAAGTTCGTGACCAGCAGGTGAACATGCCTATTGCTAGGCTGAATGAATCCTCGGGCAACACACAATTGTCGTGAAATAATGAGAGACAAATTTACCTCTGCAATTACCTCGTCAGACACGTCCTGTCCCAATTCTTCTTCGACAAAGACGCTGCTTCGAGGTGGGAGAGTTAGATAATTGTCGGTAACACGGACCGCTCTTTTCCGGAATCGTGTACTGTCAGTTGCAGCCAAAAAGGATACTCGAACGACACAAGTAATTCACGGAGGTCGACGACGGCACTGTATTCACGAAGGAAGTCCATTCCTACTGGCCGAGAGCACACGTGCAATACGAAGAAAAAGCCCGCCAATGTCGTGCGTATACGAATTGCATGCGTGCTGTGCACATACCGAAGGCATCACCAAATGGCCACCTACCCTGCGCAACTGGGGTCCTTGACATTGAGTGGTAACCTTCCTCAGTTCAGACGCCAGTGTGGCGCTCATTACGAAATAGTCGCACTGGTGTCGACGAGGGCGTTGTCACAAACGAGCTCTCCGAAAAAGCGCGCGCCGCTGAATTCTAGCGACATTAAGGATACCAAGCGCAGAGAGGTGCCTCAAGGTCAACGATAAAGAAGAAAACAAACATCCAAAGGCTCCCCGGGCGCGCCGTGACCTCCTCTTCTTAGAATCGTATTTCGCCGACCGACCTCCTCACATCAGCGGCCGAGCAAGCCCTGGAAGGTTCTCAAGGGAAAGGGGCGTGGTGAAGCAGAGTGGCTTCACGTGTCGTGGATGGCCCTCGAAATGTCTCGCTCTTTCCCCAGCCTTGACTGTGTTTCGCGCCGACGAAACGACGAGAATTTTCTGGAATCTAGCGTGGAAGGAATTTAAGCGAGCAGCGGAGAAGGGAGATCGGGAGAAGGAATTTCACGCCAGCGTGCGTAGGGTGTTTCCGCCGTGTCTGTCGGCGAAGCCTCTTGCCCTCAGTGACGGAGAAGAGAACATTTCACGCGAGTGTGCGTAGGGTGTTTCCGCCGTGTCGTTGGCGAAGCCTTTTGTCCTCAGTGACAAAAAAGAAGAAGAAAGGTTGCACTAGTGTGCGTAGGGTCTTTCCGCCGTGTGAGCGAAGCCTTTTGTCCTCAGTGACAAAGGAGGTAATGAAGAGGATTTCTACCTGAGGGGTTAAGAGTAATGCTACAGGAAGGAGTGTGTGCCTACCGCCAGCGAGTGAAGACGCCTGGCAACAGCTGCGCGTGAGAAGCCGACGTGTTACCGGCGAAGAAATTTGGTGCTTGGAGAGCGGCCAATTGAAGACGCGAGGTTTCCTGGAAGAGAAACTTCGAGGGGGGGGGGGCAGCGGAACGAAAACAGCGCTGGACTTTGAGTGAGTGATACTCGGAAAAGTTTCATTCAGACTTTTCTTCCAAGGACTTTGGACTAGATAAGTTTTCGAACTCTTTAGTCTTTGTGTGCCTTGGTTGTTTGATGCATGCGATTGCATTGTAGTGCGTATTGTTGTTTGTGTCCATTGTTTCGAGTGTGGCTGATCGTACTGTGTAGTACGTTGTTAGATTGGTGGCATATCGTATTCATATCGTTGTCAAGTGGGCATATTTTTGTATCGATTCGATCTGCCAGAATTAAGAGTATAATAAGTTTTGTTTAGCAACTCTCGGCTCTGAATTGTTCTTTGGGCCACAGCCGGCGTCCGCTGGCACACCAAATAGGACCACTTCTAAATTGTCCTCGCTTTTGTGGTGCAGTTCGGGGAGCCGATATTTTGACCCTTGAAATTAGCCCAGCGATCGCCTCCCTAATTAACGGGACCTTGACAATTATTCTGGCACTCACGACAGGAACGTTTCGGTGCACAGTGTGTCCAAAGTAATGAGAAAGAGCCTTGAGTCGTTGATAGTGCTATCGGAGCAATTTTTGTGTGTTGTTGAGTGTTCTCGTTAACGAAAGGACAGGTAGTGTTTCGATAGACTGAATTGCCAGATACATTGTGCACACGGCTAGAATTTTATTATCGAGACACCATGGATCTCGAAAAGTTAGTAGCTCTTGGTGAGAAGATGGGTCTTTCCGGCGCCAAACTACGGAATTGGGTCATAAAAATAGTCAGAAAAATAGAGGATCAAAGAAGAAACGGCAGCTGAGCTGTAAAAAGCAATGTTGGCCGTCGAAAGAGCCAAAGTGGAAAGCGGCTGAGTTGGAGAGAAAAAGGCTGGCAGCTGAGAGGGTGAAAGGAGAAATAGAAGTTGAGATGGCTGAAAGGGAACGGCAGCGGCAGCACAAGATGGAATTCGAGTGGCTCCGTTTGCAACAACGAAGTGAAACCCCCGTCCAAGCTAGAGTTGAAAGCAGCGATTGGGAAGAGCTTGGCTTCCGCTTGAACCCGAGCAAGCTGCTCGTCGCGTGCGATGAAAGAAAGGACAACCTTGACGCGTACCTTCACAGATTTGAGACAATTGCAAAGGGCCAGAATTGGCCGGAAAATCAATGGGAAACTGCTTTGAGTACCTGCTTGAGTGGTGAAGCGCTCAGTGTGTACGGTAGGCTGACACCGACCAATGCAGCCAACTATGCAAAGGTGAAAGCTGCTTTACTGAAGCAATTTAGATTTACTGTGGAAGGTTTTCGGGACAGATTTCGAACAGGAAAGCCAGCTGATGGTGAGATGGCTACGCAGTACGCCGCCCGACTTAGCCATTATTTCGACATGTGGATGGAACTTTCATGCACAGCACATGAGTATGATGAGCTAAGAGAGCTCCTAATTAGAGAGCAACGTCTTACGAGTTGCCACCCAAGCCTGTCGCTGTACTTGAAAGAGAGGAAGGCTGAGTCAATTGAAGACATGCTTGAATTGGCCGACTAATTTTTTGAAGCGCAATGTGGCACAAACTTGGCCAAAGTCAAGAAAGAGGATCCCGAAAATTCGAAGAAATCGGCACCCGAACAAAAGAAGCGTGCACCGGAGAGTGTTCTGCGATGTTTTCTGTGTAGCCAAGTGGGTCATCGTGCTAACAGCTGTCGAACCAACTTTACGAGCCCTACGGTCGTTAAATTTGCAAATGTGGCCAGACTGGGCACAACGCCGACGCATGTCGTAACGGAGCGAGTCAAACTCACCAGGTATCCTGTGCACAAGAGGCACCAAAAGCCGATGATGACAACGTCACCGATCGATTCGTAGAGTTGAAAAATGGGGAGAAACTTCCTAATTTGGGTGCTGTAATGGCAAAGCAGCCAACCGGTGTTACGAAGGGAATGCCAACGCTGCCTGGAAAAGTTGCGGGCAACAAGGTTACGGTGTTAAAAGATACCGGTAGCTCCACTGTTATCGTGCGGAGAAATTTGCACGGGAAAGTGAGTTAACAGGCAAAAAGAAACCAGTTTGCCTGATTGACAGTACGGTTCGGAAGCTTCCCGAAGAAGAGATTGCGGTTGAAACCCCATACTTCAGTTGGAAAGTTACTGCCCTACGTATGACGACCCCCTTGTACGGCCTCATCATCGGAAACATCTATGGGGCGCGAGAGCCGAGCGATTCCAAACGTTTGGCAGAAGACCCGAAGATAAAGCCCTCGCCAACCCAGCGACCGCGAGATACAGTGGAGGAGCTTCCCATGAAATATTTCACTCGAGCACAAGGTCAAGCCTGGGAGCTAGAGACAGTGAACCAGGGGATGATAATGTTGAACGAGTTATTGGGCTGGGCAGCTGGGCTTACGTCGGCACGACCTTAACCGACTGACAGGGTAAAGGTGACAGAGTCGGCCAGCCAGGCCTTATGTCATGACAGGAACAAGCTGGTTAATATCCAGACAAGGTCGGTTGAACGTTATGACCCGTTAATGGTGTCGAAAGTGTCAACGGTAGCTGAAACCCCGCCTAAGATACTTTCGATTGGAAGGGCTCGCCGGAACAGAACGAGGAAAACCAAGAGGAGATCAAGTGAGCACCGCAAGAAAGGGTGCAAGCGCCGCTCGAAGCACACAGAATAGATGCTAAGGTCAATTTGAAATGTGTTTGACAGTGCTGAGCCTCAATGCGTTGTGTTGTTGTTATCATGTGTCTCACTTGTACGTCGAGCGAGTCAAAATGTTTGTTACGGCGAAGTGATGTATAGGATTGTCCATTGTACGGTTGTTGTGAAGGCAGACCTTTGTACATTTGCATTGTTTGAAATATGTGATAAAATGTTGTACTCATGTACCTCTGGTTATACTCTATGTGTTGTGAGATTGAATTACTATATGCAATTGTATTGAGTGTGACGCGCCATGAGCGATGGACTATGTTACAGTCTTTAAGTGTGTGGTGACTGTTCGCACTCGTTTGTGTGGTTTTGAATAATATGTGATAATATTCGTAAAGTGGGGGGGGGGGGCAGTGTCACAATCCGAAAAAGCGCGCGCCATTGAATTCTAGCTAGAATAAGGATACCAAACGCAGAAAGGCGCCTCAAGGTCCACGATAAAGAAAAAAACAAATATCCAAAGGCTCCCCGGGCGTGCTGTCTCCTCCTCCTCTCGGAAACGTCGCTTCGCCGACCGACCCCCTCACATCGGCGGCCCAGCATCTTTCTCCATCCTTGACTGTGTTTCGCGCTGAAAAACGATGAGAATATTCCGTTATCTAGCGCGGAAGGTATTTAAGCGAGCAGCGGAGAAGGGAGATCAGGAGAAGGAATTTCACGCCAGTGTGCAAAGCGTGTTTCCGTCGTGTCTGTCGGCGAAGCCTGTTGTCTTCAGTGACGGAGGAGAAGAACGAGTTTCACGCCAGTGTGCATAGTGTGTTTCTGTTGTTTTTTCGGCGAAGCCTTTTGTCCTCAGTGACAAAAGAGAAGAAGGAACTTTGCGCTAGTGTGCGTAGGGGTTTTCCACCGTGTGGGCGAAGCCTTTTGTCCTCAGTGACAAAAGAGGTAATGAAAAGGATTTTCACCTGAGGGGTGAAGACTCGTGCTACAGGCAGGAGTGTGTGTCTACCGCCAGCGAGCAAAGACACGTGGCAACAGCTGCACGTGGGAAGCCGACGTGTTACCGGCGAAGAAGTTTGGTGCTTGGAGAGCGGCCAATTGAAGACGCGAGGTTTCCTGGAAGAGAAACTTCGGGGGGGGGGTGACAGCAGAACAACAACAGCGCTGGACTTTGAGTAAGTGTTTCTCGGAAGAGTATCATTCAGACTTTTCGTCCAAGGACTTCGCAATGGATAAGTTTTTGAACTATTTAGTCTTTAAGTGCCTTGGTTGTTCGATGCATGAGATGGCATTGTAGTGCGTATTGTTGTTTGTGTCCGTCGTGTCGAGTGTGGCTGATTGTACTGTGTAGTAGGTTGTTAGATTGGTGACATATCGTATTCAACTATTGTCAAGTGTGCATATTTTTGTATTGATTTGATCTGCTAGAATTCAGAATATAATTTTGTTTTGTTTGTCAACTCTCGCCTCTGACTTGTTCTTTGGGCCACAGCCGGCGTCCGCTGGCGCACCAAATAGGACAACTTTTAAATTATCCACGCTTTCGTGGCGCCATTGGGGGGGGCGATATTTCAGCCCTTTGAATAAGCCCGGTGATCGGCTTCCTAATTAACGGGAGCTGTGACGGGCGTTGACAGCATGATTGTCGACGAAGACTGCGATTTCAGCAGAAACAATCTTTCTGCTGTCGGAGAACGTTGCAAAACCGGAATAGTCCTCGTCTGGTCGTTGCATCGAAGGAGGGTGTTTTACAGTTCACCGGGCCGCGATTCTACCCCCAGAAGTCGCCGTTTCTAGTTTCGCTTGCTGGGACATGGAGACTCGCTTCTGAAAGAAGCGGAAGACGGTGAGAGAAAACTGGGTAACGTTCACCGGCGAGGCGACGATGATCTCCAATTGTGGTGCTGAATAGTCGAAGGAGTTCTCTGGCCCGTGAGATGGACTTCGATTTAGCGGGGGCGTTCACCATAGCGCGGGCATCGAGCATCAGGATGAAAGCCGTGGAAACCTAGTGTCCAGTATTGACAGTTCTTGTATTCGTGACCCGCTTCACCGCAGTGATAGCAGAGCAAACGGTTTTCCGAGGTGCGCCACGTGCTTGCCTTGCGACTACTTTGTCTTGAGGTAGACGTCAGATAGGTGGGTGTGCTCGGAAAACTTGAGCCAGAAGGTGGGCTCGAAGCAGTGTCGTGGAATGATTGCATAGCCTGGTACCTTCGCCACACAGCACGATCTGTAGCTGGTGGCACAAGGGATCGCAATGCCGCTGCGTATGTCCGGACTGGGGCCTCGGGAATCGGTAGTGCGATTGGGGCCAGGGGTGTGACGGCCTGCCGGACTTCTTGTCTGATTACATTCGCGACGGCTGACACAGCTTGATGAGATCGCACTGCCTGAAGCTGTCGCGATTCGTCCCGAACAATGCTTCGAATGAAGTCTGCGATAGCCTGTCTCTCGCTGTCAGAGCCGATAGAGCATGCGGTGGCCGGGATCTGGCGTTTGTATTGTGAAGACCACTGCTGCAGCGTACGTTCTATAGTGGTCGCCTCCCTGATGAACTGGGCGACCATCCTCGGTGGATTGCGCACGAGCCCAGCGAAAAGCTGTTCTTTTACTTCGCACATCATATGCCGCACCTTTTTTTCTTCGGGCATGGCAAGGTCCGCGCGCTTGAAGAGCCGAAAAACGTTCTCGACAAACATAAATACTCGTTCGTTCGGCCGCTTGTTTCGGCAGGATATGGCTTGTTCAGGTTTTTCTTTCCTCTCGGTGTTGCGATAGACGTCACGGAGCTGACGGCTAAACTCTTGAAAGGTTGCAAGGGAGCCCTCTTGGTTCTCGTACCACGTCTTCGCAATATCCTCCAAGTAGAAGTAAACTCGGGGCAGCTTGCGAACATCGTCCCATTCGTTGATACTGGCAACCCAATCAAAGTCGTCGAGCCAGTCATCAACATCCTCGAAGATGTCACCATGGAAAGGCTTTGTTGTCTGTGGCGCATGAAAAACATGGGCGAGAAGAGAACCATGGGCATGGCTGGTTTAGACCACCTGGCTTGTCATCGTAGTTGCCATCTTTCTGGGCGTCAATGCCAAGCCACCAAATTGAGGGGGATAACCCACGTAGGCGGTGGCTGCTTCTTGCTCTGGGAGATGTAGCTGTCTCCACGATGGCCGACACAGCCAAAGTACACGTACCCAGCGTCTCCACCAGTAATGTCACGAGCAAACCAAGACCTGCAGCCAGGAGTTCTTCTGAACCAGAACAACGAAAATGTTCTCTTTTTTTCGTAGCCCAAAACGAGTATGAGCCACGGCGGCTCGTTCTTCAATGGTGGCAATATGAGTACACCAAGACGTAGTTGACCCGATAGGTATATGGAAACACTCGAAGTACTTTTGGTTGTCTAATGATCGCTTCGCGTTTGAATACTCAATTCTTGAGCTGCTTTTAGTCAATAAAAACTTTATTGAATGATACAAGTATACACTGTTGGGAAGGCTGCCACCAACATAATTGTAATCGTGCGGAAAGATGCGACGGGCACTCTCTCTCTCTATTAGTATATATATGTATATATATATATATATATATATATATATATATATATATATATATATATATATATATATATATATATATATATATATATATATATATATATATATATATATATATGTATATATATGTACATATATATATAGTGAAAATTCATTGTACGTCATCTTCCTCATCTATCAATAACCATCATCAGTCTTCGCCCCGTTTCTCTTCATCGTCGGCGCCATCTTGCTGTTGCTGGAATAAAGCGTCAGCTGCATTGTTGTATTTCAAGTGGTGGAAGGTGCTTCCCGATCTCTTCGACCTCTCTCCATCCAAAGCCAGCTCCTGCAGCTCCGTTCGGGACGTCGCTTGCGCCAGCAGAGCACTATGGCCCAAGAGCAAGACCAACCGAACCACCCGCCGGCGCAACCACCAGCCGCCAACCCTAGCCCGCTCAACGACCCCCCTCGGGAGCCTCCAATCTTCTCCGGTCTGCCTGGCGAAGATGTCGAAGACTGGGTCGACAACTATGACCGCGTAGGTGTCTACAACAACTGGAACGAGGCATCGAAATTAGCACGCGTCCAGTTTTATGTCTCTCAGGTTGCCAAGACGTGGTTCCTGAATCACGAGAGCGACTTCCGCGATTAGTCTTCTTTCAAAGACCAGCTCCGACGCATTTTCGGTACACCGACCGTCCGTTCAGAAGTTGCTCGAAAGAAACTGGCAGAACGCGTTCAACATTGCGGTGAGTCCTACACTTCCTATAATGAGGATGTGCTTGCACTTTGCCGCCGTATCGACGACACCATGCGAGAAGGTCATCGTGCCCGGCACCTTCTGAAGGGTATCGGACCTACCACTTTCAACGCCCTCGTCGCACACAACCCTTCGACGGTTTCCGACGTTGTTTCGGTATGCCAGCGGCTTGATACCTTGCAGTCAATCCATCTGCGACCCGACTTCTCTGAGAACCCCCTGGCAAAAATGTCAGCGTTTCAAAGCACCCACCGTGCTCCACCATGCCCCCAACCTCCTTCGTATGCACAGATCGCTGCAATGCAACCCTCGCCGTCTCAAGTACCACCACCTGTACCTGATCACGAACATCTCGCACCTCTAGTCGCCCGTCCACCGAACCCTACCTACCATTTTTCCTGGCGGGCCCCACGTCCTATTTGCTACTACTGTGGAATTCGAGGACACATTTCCCGGGTCTGTCGACGTCGGCAGCAAGATGAACGTCGTGGTTATGCCGCTTTTGAACGAGATGACACATGTGCTCGAGGTTACTACCGTTATGCCGACAGTACTTCCAACCACCAATCACCCTCTCGTGTGCGCATTTCCAACACGACCAAAATACACGTGCATCCCGACCACGCTCCCCTTCACCACTCCGACGCTCTGTTTCACCACTTCGGCCTGTCTCTCAACTGGCTGCCCAGCGATCGGAAAACTAAACAGTGCAGTTTTTGGAGGGAAAACTGCATCGCGGCGAAATCACCCAACTCCTCCTGAACGACCGTCAAACATGTTATTGGTAACTGTGGAAGGTGTGTGGGTGTTGGCTTTGGTGGACACGGGAGCAACTATTTCAGTTATGCGTGCCGACTTGTGTTCTCGATTGCGGAAAGTGAAGACACCTTACCTTGGATCATCTTTGATTGGGACCAATGGAGCAATAATTAGTCCATCGGCCCAATGTACAGCGCGTGTCTTCATTGATGGTATTCTTCATCACATCACCATCGCTGTCTAAATTTCATGTGGTCATGAACTAATTTTAGGTTGGGACTTTCTGTCATCAGCATCTGCATTAATTTCTTGCCGTCAACGTGTAGTCGAAATGACCGAGACCGATCACTGCAGCGAACGCGTCGACGAAAAACCATTGCGTTTTTTCACAGCTTCCGAATCCATACTGCTCCCGGGTCAAGAGCAACTCATCACCATCACTTCTCCGAATATTGCCAATGGTGACGTCCTTATCACCCCTTCCAGCAGCTGTCGCGGCGTTGTAGTCTCCTCCTGCCTGGTGCGGTTCAAAGACAGTGCTGCGATAATCCTTGGCCTGAACCCTACCCCAGAGCCCGTCCTCTTACCCCAAGGTTCTGCAGTGTCATGTTATGTGGATACACAACCGGTATCTTTGGTCTCTCTTGACGCCTTGACAGCTCAGCCACAACAGGCCTAGTCTGTTACTTCCTCCTCCTTTGCTCCCGGGATAAATCCTGACCTTTCTGCTTCTCAGCGTGAGGCGTTGCTGAATTTTCTCAGGAAACGCCAGGCCTCCTTCGACGCCAATGCTTCGGCACTAGGACAGACCACAGTTGTGCATCATCGCATCGACACTGAAGGTCAAACTGTTGTACGCCGTCGTCCCTACCGAGTCTCCTTGGCCGAGCGCAAAATTATCGAGGAGAACGTGACCGATATGCTAAACAGAAACATCATACGACCATCTACCAGTTCTTGGTCATCACCCGTTGTATTTGTACAAATAAGGGTGGATTGGTACGATTTTGTGTTGATTACCGCGCGCTCAACAAGATTACCCGAAAGGATGTATATCCGATGCCCCGTAGAGATGATGCACTTGACTCATTGCAAGGCACCCAATACTTCTCCACCCTTGACCTTCGGTCCGGGTATTGGCAAATACCAACGGACGAAGCAGATAAAGAAAAGACCGCCTTTTCTACGCCGGACGATCTTTGCGAGTTTAACGTAATGCCATTCGGTCTATGAATCGCTCCCGCCACATTTGAAAGGATTATCGACACTGTTCTTCGTGGCCTCAAGTGGAAAAGTTGTCTATGCTACCTCGATGATATCGTCGTGTTTTCTTCCACTTTTGATGATCATCTGCAACGCCTAGATCAAGTGCTCACATGTCTCTCCAACGCTGGACTTCAACTAAACACAAGGAAGTGCCATTTTGGCAACACAGCTATAAAAGTTCTAGGACATCTCGTTACTAAAGATGGCATCCAGCCCGATCCGGACAAAATTTCCGCACTCCTCAACTTTCCGCGACCCTTCCGTTCCAAAGAACTGCGCAGTTTCCTTGGACTCGCATCGTACTTTCGCCGCTTCATTCGCAACTTTGCCACTATTGCCGCTCCTCTACACAAGCTCCTTGCTAGTACCGGTTCTTTCCCCCGCAGGGGCGCCTGCGCAAGTAGGCGTTTCGTGTGTAGCGACACCACGGACCCGAGCTAACGGAGGAGTTTCGGCTCCCTCCCACGCCTAGCCGTGCGTGGCTTTGCCGTGTCCGGGGAAACGGGGATCCTGGGGGTTGAGCCAATGCTTGGTGATTGGACCTTTAAGGCCCCCCGGCAGAGGCAACACACCCCTTTGGCCGCGGCTTCACGTAGACGGTACCCCTGGGCTGACCCACCCAGGGGAAATCGGCAGTCGCCTTTTCCTATATCTTTCTTCCTACATCTTAGTCTTTTCTCGTCTTTTAATCTATCCTGTCTTTTTCTCTCTTCCATTTACTTCCGATTTTTCCTGGCGGCAAGGGTTAACCTTGTGTAATTACTCAACCTTGAGTAGTTATATTTGGTTATATTGGCAATGTACGGCTGACGTCTGGAGCCTTATGCTATTAAGTGCTTCAGCGTCCCCTGGTTGGACTCCATGGTGGGTGGTCGCCATTGCTGCCGAAAAAAACTACACTACTATGGGAACACCTGCATTTCCCCGTCTCCTAGATTGTCCTCCGTCTAAGAGGGGACGCACCGATGAGATCTCAATTTTCAGCCAACCCAGACAATGTTTTCCCAAGTTCCTAGTTGTGCACAGCGAAAACCCAACAAAACAAGCCAGAGCCATATCTCCATTTCTTGTTGCTAAATCTCTGACTGAGGTCTTTGGCCCAGGATACAAGGTTACAAAGATGGCTAGCGGAGACCTTCTCCTTGAGCCGCCTGAAAAACATCACTATGAAAAACTTGGCAGTCTCGTAGCATTTGGTAATATCCCAGTATCTGTTTCACCTCATAGATCAATGAACACCTCACGCGGAGTTGTTTCAGAAGCAGACCTTCTTGAAATGTCTGAACAGAAACTGCTTGAAGGGTGGAAAGAGCAAAATGTCACAGATGTGAAACGAATCGTCATCAGACGAGACAACAAAGAAATACCTACCAAACATTTAATACTCACCTTCACATCAAGCACACTGCCATCATCTGTAGACACAGGCTACGTCAAACTATCTGTCCGTCCCTACATTCCCAATCCAAGACGGTGTTTCAAATGTCAACGATTTGGTCATGGCTCGCAGAACTGCCGGGGTCAGGAAACTTGTGCAAGATGTGGTAGCCACGGCCACCCATCTGATAACTGTGTTACTACGCCTCATTGCGTGAATTGTGACGGGGAACACGCCGCGTATTCGCGTTCGTGTCCTAACTGGAAGAAAGAAAAAGAAATAATCACTCATAAAGTCAAAGAAAACATCACATTCAAACAAGCCTGACGAAGAGTGTCGCCATTTTACGGCGCAACATATGCTGATGCGGCGCGTCAGGGGGCAACGCCGCACCAGCCCTCGCCACCCCTTCGGCCAGCGCAGAGCGAGCCATCGGTTGTGGCGCCTGCCCCCAAGGCGGCAGTAGTTCAGTCTACTCCGCCTCCAAGCAAATTGAGGCCGGAGACTCCAGGGTCCTCTGGTCTCAAGGCCTCACCTCACCAGGCGAGGCCTAAAATCCGAACCACCAGCTCGCATGTGTGGGCATCCAGTGCCTCTGAGGAGGCAATGAATACAACGGTACCCTTGGTACCGAAAGAGTGGCGTGCCTCCTTGGAGCGCGCCAAGAAAAATAAAAAACCAATAACGGGGCCGGACGACCGTCCTGCCACCTGAAATACCAAGCTCACTCTAACACAGGATACTCTTTGTACACACAGCAGCATCTCTCTTGTTTAAATATGCAGACAGAAATATCACAGTGGAACATCCGAGGCCTTCTTCGAAACCTCGATGACTTACAAGAACTCCTCCATGAACACAATCCAAGAGTGCTGTGTGTACAAGAGACACACTTAAAAAGAGCAAACACAAACTTTTTACGTAACAACATAATCTTCCGAAAGGATAGAGATGATGCCATGCCACCATCTGGTGGTGTAATGGTTATAGTTAGTCAAATTATAGCATGTACACAATTACCCCTTCAAACTTTCCTCGAGGCTGTGGCTGTCCGAGCAGTTATTCTAAACAAACTTGTCACAGTCTGCTCTTTGTACATACCTCCGCACTACCGTCTTGAAAAACTTCAATTCCAGTATTTAATAGAAGAACTACCTGAACCTTATTTGGTTCTTGGAACCTGAACGCACATAATGGTCTGTGGGATGACTCTCGCTGTGGTGCACGAGGTCGTCTCATTGAACAATTCCTCATTTCATCGGGTGCTTGTCTGTTGAATGGAAAAGACGCAACATACTATAACCTCGCCAACAAAACTTACTCTTCCATAGACCTCAGTATCGCATCTCCTTCACTTGTACCATTACTTCAGTGGAAAGTCATAAATAATCCATATGGAACTGACCATTTCCCTTTAGTTTTGAGTACATCAATAATAAATGAATGTCCTCCACATGTTCCCAAATGGCTGGTAAACAAAGCCAACTGGGAACAATTTCAAAAGCTTACCCACCTAAATTGGACTGACATATGCGGATTAGGCTTAGATGAAGCTGTGCAGCACTTCACGGCTTTTCTTACTGACGCAGCAACCAAGTGTATTCCACAAACATCTGGACTGCCTGGCAAACGACACGTTCCGTGGTCGAACACTGAGTGTCAGAATGCGCGAAAGGAACAGAACAGGGCAAGGAGGTTGCTGCGGAACTCGCCGACAGCGGAAATCCTTCAGAGCTTTAAGAAAATAAAATCTCGAGGCAGGAGAACGCGTCGGCAGGCCAGAAAAGAAAGGTGGCACAAGTTTTTATCAGGGATAAATTCATATACACAAGAGGCTAAAGTCTGGAACATGGTTCGTAGGGTAGCAAGAAGACAAGTACACTCACTCCCACTCGTAAACACACAGGGTGATAGCCTGGAAGATCAAGCGAACTACCTCGTTGCACACTACGAGCAGGTGTCTAGCTCGTCACACTACACTGAAGCTTTTCAAAGACACAAAGCAAAGTTAGAAAAGCAGAAACTAGAATTCAAGTGCACAAATTACGAGGCATACAACCAACCTTTCAACTTAGCTGAGCTACAAACATCACTAAACTCTTGCAATCATTCCGCTCCAGCCTACGACCGTGTCACATATGAAATGTCGAAAAACCTGCCGCTCAAAACGCGAAAAACTTTACTCTCTCTATACAATGCTATCTGTCTTTCAGGCACCATCCCTTCTTCCTGGAAAGAGGCTATTGTCATCCCTATATTGAAACAGGGCAAGGACCCTTCCTCAGTTTCAAGTTATAGGCCCATTGCACTAACCAGCTGCCTTTGTAAACTTTTTGAAAAAATGATAAACCGCCGACTTTTACATTTCCTTAAAACACACAATCTGCTCGACCAATTTCAGGGTGGGTTTCGAGAGGGTAGATCCACCACCGACCATCTGGTGCGTATCGAGGCACAGATCCGAGACGCTTTCGTTCACAAACAATACTTCCTCTCAGTGTTTCTCGATATCGAGAAGGCCTACGACACAACATGGCGTTTTGGGATATTAAGAGACTTGTCTCACCTGGGTGTGCGCGGTAGAATGCTTTCTATAATCGAGAGTTACTTGTCTAATCGGAAATTCCGCGTCCGTTTGGGCAGTATTCTCTCGCAAACATTTGTGCAAGAAATGGGAGTACCGCAAGGTGGTGTACTTAGTTGTACACTTTTTATTATTAAAATGAATTCCTTGCACCTGTCCATCCCCCGCAACATGTTCTATTCCACATATGTCGATGACGTCCAGCTTGGCTTTAAGTCATGCAACCTAGCAATGTGTGAGCGGCAGGTTCAGTTAGGTTTAAACAAGGTCTCTAAATGGGCAGAGGAAAACGGACTCCGGCTGAACCCAGGAAAAAGCACGTGTGTCTTGTTCTCCCGAAAGAGAGGCATGCACTCAGAACCGGACATTGAACTGAACGGCCAGCGTCTGTCTGTGAATGCGGAGCATAAATTCCTGGGCTTAATCTTTGACAACAAGTTGACCTTCGTACCACACATAAAGTATTTAAAAACAAGATGTTTAAAAGCCATGAATGTTATAAAAGTATGTTCATGTACTACGTGGGGTAGTGACAGGAAATGCCTCATGAACCTCTATAGAAGCCTCATTCGCACCCGCTTAGATTATGGGGCCATTGTTTATCAGTCTGCGACTCAAAGCGCTTTGAAGATGCTGGATCCCGTGCACCATTTAGGCATCCGCCTTTCTACGGGTGCTTTTTGCACCAGCCCCGTAGAAAGCCTTTACGTTAAGTCAAATGAGTGGTCGCTTCATCTGCAAAGAACCTACATGTCCTTTGTATGTTTCCTTAATGTGAAAGCAGACAAGAGGCACCCCTCATACTCTACTATTATTGATTTGTCGAGCTCAACTCTGTTTCAAAACAGGCCTTCGATGAGGCAGCCCTTCTCAATTCGCCTGAAGTGTCTAGCTGAAGAAACTGAAGTGTCACTTGAACACAGTTTAATGGCTCCTGTAGCATACCCACCACCGTGGCAGTGGCAGAATGTAGACTGCGATGTGTCTTTCTTAGAGGTTACAAAACATGCACCTATTGCCCATATCCGAACATACTTTCTGGAACTTCAACACAAATACACATGTCCTGAGTTCTTCACAGATGCCTCCAAGACTAACTCCTCTGTGTCCTACGCTGCTGTTGGCCCTTCCTTTTCAGATGCTGGCCCTCTAGATCCAGGCACAACTATCTTCACAGCGGAAGCTTACGCGATACTTCTGGCAGCTAAACACATCAAGCCATTATAAATACAAAAAGCAGTAATTTATACAGACTCCCTCAGTGTGGTAACGGCTCTACACAGTCTTGAAAAACCCTGTCCTCGTTTCACTTTACTCCACTTTATGCACACTCTACACACTCAACCAACATGTTGTAGTGTGCTGGGTGCCAGGGCACCGTGGGATTCAAGGCAACGTGAGGGCGGATCAGCTCACTGCATCCGTCCACAAAAGCACTGCCCCTACACCCATATCAATCCCGGCCCTTGATTTTAAGCCGTCTCTCAAACGAAACCTCAGGGTATACTGGCAGAGCAAGAGGGATACACACACACAAAACAAACTACACGTTATTAAGCCACACCTTGGTCATTGGCGGCCCGTATCGAAATCGTGGCATCCAGAGGTAATACTAACGAAACTCAGGATAGGACACACATACACGACACACACATATCTTTTGTCTGGTGGCGATCCACCAATGTGTGACAGATGTGGTGAAGCATTGACAGTCCTTCACATGTTAATCCAGTGCAAACACTTAGAAACTCTAAGAAAAGAACATTTTCCATTACCCTACAGACAACATATACCTTTACACCCTGCAATGTTCGTCGGTAGGGAACCGCTTTTTAGTCATAAATCCTTGTTAGCGTTTTTAAAAGCACTTCATAGTTTTCATATCATATACCCGGGCATTCCGTAGCACAACCTCTCCAGAGAGGTTTTTCTGCGGTGGCTACCCAAGAAAGCACTTGCCTCACGGCCCTTGGACGCAAGGGTACGAACGAGTGAGGCACTTGTGCTAATGCCAGACATGTCCACCATCGTTTTTCTTTATCACCAACTTTTGTGGCGTATTCACACCACACACACCTTTCATGGCATGGTCATTATTTTATTACTTGTATATTTTTACCCGCCTTGTTGCGAGGAATTTTATGGCCCTTATACAGCCGCTAATCACAATCATTGTCCACATTCTTTGTCCTATGAACTTGCGCTCTTTGGCCATCAAATGACTCTTGCGCCAAAAAACACTATATATCATCCTCAGTACCGGTTTTTTCGATTGGAATGATCAATGCGAAGCCTCATTTCAAGAACTCAAGCAGGCACTGACATCCCCACCGGTGCTTTGTTATTTCGATGACAAGGCACCTACGATATTGCACACTGATGAGAGTGGACAAGGTATCGGCGCCGTACTCCTGCAGCGCGACCATGCCTTTCGCGAGAAAGTTGTCGCGTATGCAAGCCGCACTCTGACCTCTGCAGAGAAGAGGTACTCGATAACCGAACAAGACTGCTTGGCTGTTGTCTGGTCCATCCAAAAATTTCGTCCGTACCTACATGGTCGACATTTTACTGTTGTGACAGACAACCATGCTCTTTGCTGGTTCTCCACAATCAAAAACTTGTCGGGAAGACTTGACCGCTGGATTCTCCGATTACAATCTTATGACTTTGACGTCATCTACAAGACTGGAAGACAACATCAAGATGCCGACGCTTTGTCACGATGCCCTTTGCCGCAGTTTTCGGCGCACGTC
Source organism: Rhipicephalus microplus (assembly GCF_043290135.1). NCBI lineage: Eukaryota > Metazoa > Arthropoda > Arachnida > Ixodida > Ixodidae > Rhipicephalus > Rhipicephalus microplus. The sequence continues at coordinate 80,151,542 of NC_134705.1, read as the reverse complement.
ACATCCCCTTGTCAAATTGGCTATACGGAGGGCGCCTCGTCGATATCATTCATTTTTTCCCTACCTTCGTCCACCTGTCCCTCAGTACTTACTACTCACCGGCGAGCCGATTCGTATTGCACTGACATCATTGGTCGGCTTACCGGTGCTTCGTCTTCCCCTAATGCCAGGCTCCGGAAACAACTCCGACTATTCAAGTTGGAGAACGATGTGCTATATCGATACATTTTCCACCCGGAAGGCCACCGATGGGTTCTCGTCGTACCACGCGCACTACGCACTGAAGTTCTGCGCGCTTCCCACGACGACCCGACGTCAGGACATTTGGGTTACTATAAAACATACGAGCGCGTCCGCAGTCGATTCTTCTGGCCAGATCTTTCCACGACAGTAGCTAAATATATTGCCTCGTGCGCACTTTGCCAACACCGCAAGCGGACCGCTACTGCTCCAGTCGGTACCCTACAACAACTTCCTTGTCCATCAGAGCGGTTCTCTGTCGTCGGAATTGACCTCTTCGGGCCCCTCCCAACTACATCAGACGGCAAGAGGTGGATCGTCACCGCGGTTGATCACTTGACACGGTACGCTGAGACGGCCTCAATCACTTTAGGAAGTGCTTCGGAAGTAGCAACTTTCTTCTTGAATGCTATTTATCTACGTCATGGAGCCCCTCGTGTCCTTTTCAGCGACCGGAGAAAGGCATTTCTTTCAAGCACGCTCAGTGAAGTTCTTAAAGCATCAAAAACAGTTCATAAAACAACATCTAGCTATCACCCGCAAACCAATGGCTTAACGGAAAGATTTCATCGCACGCTGTGTGACGTGCTGACCATGTATATCCGACCGGACCATCGCAATTGGGATGCCATACTTCCCTTTGTCACGTCAGCATATAATACGTCAGTTCAACGAACCACAGGCTATTCTCCATTTTTCCTAGTATACGGACGCCAACCGACATCACCACTCGACGTTTCATTCTTTTCTGGCCCCGTCAACTCTTCACCATTCGTTGGCGACCAGTTTCTGTCCTGCGTTGCTCGATGCCGTCGTCTTGCCCGTATAAACACCGAAGCTAGCCAAGAAGATCGCAAACGTCGTTACGATGCCACTCACCGCGTTGTTCTCTACCGCCCTCGCGACAATGTACTTCTGTGGACTCCTGCGCGAACACCTGGCTTATGCGAAAAGTTTGAGTCACGCTGTCTAGGCCCTTACAAAGTTATCGAACAGACCTCACCGGTGAACTACCGTGTCACACCTGTTCATGTTCCCACTGACCAACGCTGCCGCGGGACAGAGATTGTGCACGTTTCGCGTCTCAAGTCCTATTGTATGCGTTCCACAGCGTAATTCACGGCCAGGCTGGCCGCTTTTGTCGACGGGGGAAATTAGTGTGAGAACTCATTGTACGTCATCTTCCTTATCTATCAATAACCATCATCAGTCTTCGCCCCATTCCTCTTCATCGTCGGCGCCATCTTGCTGTTGCTGGAATAAAGCGTCAGCTGCACCGTTGTATTTTAATATATATATATATATATATATATATATATATATAGAGAGAGAGAGAGAGAGTGGGAGAGAGAGGGAGAGAGAGAGAAATTGAAAGGAAGGCACGACAGGTCCGGGTAATTTCTATATTGAATGAACTTGCAAATAGCACATTTGAAAAGAAAATTATATTTACTAACGTTTTGGCCATGGCATGGCCTTCGTCAGAGTAAGTAGGTATGTTACAATGAAGCCGCTTTTATAGGCTCACGTGATGAACTCTCGGTACCGCAGCCAGGACAATCAAAAAGAAAAAAAAATGTTATCTGTCAGAACCTTGTGTTGACATGAATGACATACGACGGGTGCATGAATATACAAGTTTCAAACTTCCTAGCGCTTCAACACGTGTGGCACAGTATGGTTGGCAGGACATGCAAAAGAGCTCTGAAGTAAAGAAACTATGATTGTCTAATTTACACTTTATTATACACAAAAATATTTTACTAATCTAAGAAGTCGTGTTGTTAGAGCGCTAGGCAGGTAAGCTTTCCTATGTTTTCATTGATACCTGAACGAATGGTGTTAAATTTGTAGATCAAAAAGGATTCCCTCACTTCCCTATCGTAATTTGTTTTCAAACCGGACTGAATAATAGTGGCACTAATTTTGTCGAAACCGGGGCCAGGCATACTGACGTGCTTCGACAGCAGTAGATTAGGGAGGCTTACGGTATGTGCAAGGTGATTATTAAAACAAATTCTGAAACTTGTCTCTGTTTGGCCTATGTACTGAGCTTTGCATGTTGAAAACTCGAGAATATTGATGTCGTTGATACTATCACATGTGTAGTTCCCATTCATACTTAAAGAAACGCTGGACGATATACTTAAAATTGTTTTAGATGTCGTTATGTGCGCGCACACTCTGCAACGTGGCTTGTTGCAGGGATGACAGCCTTCATATAGTGAACACGTGGTTTCAGATGAGGTTAGTATATCACGAAGGTTCCGTGACCGTCGAAAAACCACGCGCGGTTGTTCTGTAAAGATTCCTTTGAGCCACTCACTATGTATTAAAATGTTGAAATGTTTTTTTAAAATATGGTTCACATTTGGAGCTCAGGCCGCGTGTGTCAAAATTAGATTAGTCCGCGAACAATATTTGGGACCTTCGTTAGTACTCAGCAGGTCTGAACGGTCGAGCTCGTCTGCACGTTTGATGGCGTCTGTAATTATGCTGGCCGGATAGCTCTGTTTTTCGAGCGCGCTCCGTAGTTCTTCGCAGTGGCGGGAAAATTCGCTGCTATCAGAGCATATTCTTTTAAAACAGACTGCTTGGCTGTAGGGAATACCAGTTTTATTATGTTTCACGTGACTACTACTGAAGTGAAAGTATTGCTGCCTATCTGTTGGTTTCCTGTAAAGATTAGTTATCAGCTTCCTGTTACGTAGTGTGAACATGACATCAAAGAAGCTTATGTTCACAGGTGAATACGAGTACGAAAAAGAAATGGCCGGATGAGCGTTGTTAAGATCTGCTTTGAAAGATAGAGGTTGCGATTCACTATGGTGCGAGATTAGGAAAATGTCTTCAATGAACCGCTTATACTAAACTGACTTATATTCACAATTTGCAAGAAATTTGTTTTCAAGGAGCCCCATAAATATATTTGCGTAGTTTGGTCTGATTCTTGTGCCCATAGATGTACCGCTAACTTGAAAATAATGTGTCCTATTAAATTTGAAATTGTTAAGTTCAAGAATGAGTTTAAGCAACGTAGCTAACGTAGATGCGGAAACAGGTTTGTCGGTGTCGCAATCGTTGTATGCGCAGATAACTGCCTCGATGCCATAAGACAGAGGTATATGTGTATAGTGACGTGACATCTAACGTAACGAGAAACAAACTTTGAGGAACCTGTAGGTCAAGAGTATCTGTTGGAAAGTGAATGGTATCTTTATAGTAAGAAGAAAAGCTGGACGGAATGGTCTTGATGAGGCTATCTACATAACGGGAAAGGTTCTCAGTCACTGTTTCAATTCCAGAAATTATTCGTCTACCAGAATTATCTTTCTTATATATTTTGGAAAGAAGGTAAAACCTGACAGCTACTGGGCTCAACGGTATTAAGGATTTCAGAGTGCTGTAGCTCATTTCTTTATCATTAAAGAGCGCAGTCAGACTATCACGGACAATATCTTTGAACTGGTTTTTTGGGTGATGACCTTGCCGCTTGTAATATGATGCATCACTGAGCTGCCTATGGCCTTCGCTGATATAGGTGCTTCTGTCTATTACAACAATGGCGCCTCCTTTATCTGCAGGTTTTATAGTTATGTATTACTACGAGCGAGGGATTCAATTGCTTGTTGCTCTCTGTCAGTAAGGTTGCGGTGCAATGGTGTACGTTCTTTGTATGCCTGCATGACGTCACGTTGTACAGCTTTGATATAAAGGTCCAGACAATTGTGTTTTTGGGAGGGAGGTGGCCAATGCTTGTAAGATGGCAATGAAGAGCTATTGGTATTGTGAGCCGAGGACTGATCATAAAAGTACTCATGGAGGCGCATGTTACGTTCGAAATCGTGAAGATCCTTCACCAACTGAAATTGACTATAGCCTCCTCTTGCAGGGCAAAAATTAAGTCCTCGAGATAAGAAACTACGTTCCTCAATTGATAGATTGTGATAGAACCGTGGGTCCATGATAGAACCTCGGTAGAACCATGATAGAACCATGGGATCTGGGACAGCACTGAAGGATGATTTGAAAATACCCTGTGCACACTCCTACCACAGCAGTTGTGGGAGGTTTACAAACAAAGTATATACATCAATACTCCGACCCTCTCTGCAATGACACACCAGCCTTCATTTCGCAGTGCCCCCCCGCGGTGGTCTAGTGGCTAAGGTACTCGGCTGCTGACCCGCAGAGCGCGGGTTCAAATCCCGGCTGCGGCGGCTGCATTTCCGATGGAGGCGGAAATGTTGTAGGCCCGTGTGCTCAGATTTGGGTGCACGTTAAAGAACCCCAGGTGGTCGAAATTTCCGGAGCCCTCCACTACGGCGTCTCTCATAATCATATGGTGGTTTTGAGACGTTAAACCCCACAAATCAATCAATTCATTTCGCAGTGTGGTGCTACGAGCGGTGATGTGCGTGACTTACTGGACTTAGTGCCCCACTCAGCGTCCTGTCTAATTCTTCATGTTGGGATGGTCGATATGGCTTCGAGTTCGGGACACGAGGCGTTTGCAAAATACCGCGATCTACTGGAAAGCATTGCGAAAGACCGCCCAGAAATTCGGCGAATTTACGACAAGCTGATACTGCCTAGAAGTGAAAACTGTCGACAAAGGAACTGTAACCTGACATTCGTCCGACGCTGCAACAGAGAAGCATCAGTCTTCAACAACATGCTTCGGAATTTTTGCCGCTATTCCCGGCTAGTTTGCTACCTCGATCATGAAATCGAATGGTTACCACCCACACGCGTCGTCGCAGCAGACGGCCTTCATATGAGCTTCGTGGGTGTGTCGTTGCTTGCAAACCCCATCCGCCACCTGTGCTTTAGGAGACCGGTGGATGCGACATCAGCTGCCTGGTGCGATTCATCAACGAATGACTCTCCGCATCAAGTGGATCGAGCAGGGCGACCTTCAGCCCCCAGTCATCCTACAGCACAGCCGAACTCAAGAAACAACACCACGCCGACAGCATTCCTCACCCTGACGCGCAAGCCTTCCGTAGCAGAGAACATCACCTCGAAAGCATCGCGCGCCCACATGAAGTAGTCGCCATCTACATAATCTACGTCTGGCCTACGGGCGCCTGTGGTTGTTGCATCAGTTTCGCCGTCTTAACCACCCTACGGGCTCCGGAACAGAGGCACAACCACGAGAGGAACAAACTGACTAACACAACTCCGGCTGGGTGAGAGTACTTTGTTTGTTGGCTCAATTAACTTTTAGGGACCAGGAAGGTTATAGAAAAACGGACTCGTTATGAATCGCACATTTCTATGCTTAGAATGTATGTCACGGCAAGAAGTGCTCCTAAAGGTTTGCAACCAAAAATTGCATCGGGCCACATCAGAGATTTCAAAGAAAAACCTGTAAAGGTGGAATAACACCTTGAATCGGGCGTCTGTTGAGCTAACCAGCATACTTATTAGCCATTGTTAATCATCAGAAAAAGGTCTGTGGAATCAGGAAAAGCAGCTTTTGCAATCCTCTCAGTTTACAACTGAAGAATTAAAGGCCGCTGTGGTAGCTTAGTGGTTAGAACATCGAACGCGTTATTCGAACTGAAGATTTAAAAACTCTCGAAGTATATCGGTCACAGAAGTTAGCCGAGCTGGATGCAAAAAAGTAAAAGAAGGTCGCCCGTGACAACTTTAAAAAAAGGAATATTCTGACGAGGAAGCATTCTATCCGCAGCTGAAATGCGCAAGCCCAAACTGTAAAGTAAATCATCTGGACAGGATAACATTATGAATTTGCCATGGTACGATCTATCAATTGAGAAACGTAGTGTCTTATCTCTAGGACTTATTTTTGCCCTGAAACAGGAGGCTATTTGAATTTTATTTGGTGAAAGATCTTCACAATTTCGAACGTAACATGTGCCTCCATGAGTACATTTTTGATCGGTCCTCGGCTCACAATACCGATAGTTCATCATTGCCATCTTACAAGCATTGGACTCCCAAAGAGACGAATGTCTGAACCTTTATATCAGAGCTGTACAACGCGATGCCATGAAGGCATATAAAGAACGTACGCTGCACCGCAACCTTACTGACAGAGAGCAACAAGCAATTGAATCCCCCACTAGTCGTAATGACAATTATAAAACCTGCAGATAAAGGAGGCGCCATTGTTGTAATGGACAGAAGCACCTATATCAGCGAAGGCCATAGGCAGCTCAATGATGCATCATATTACAAGCGGCAAGATTATGACCCAACAAACGCGTTCAAAGATATTGTCCGTGATAGTCTGACTGCGCTCTTTAGTGATACAGAAATAAGCTACAGCACTCTGAAATCTTTAATACCTTTGAGCCCAGTAGCTGGCAGGTTTTACCTCCTTCCCAAAATTCATAAGAAAGACAAACCTGGTACACCAAGAATTCCTGCAAATGAAACAGTGACTGAAAACCTTTCCCGTTATGTAGATAGCCTCATCAACACCATTCGGTCCAGCTTTTCTTCTTACAAAAGATACCAATCACTTTCTAACAAATATTCTTGATCAACAGGTTCCTCAAAATTCGTTTCTCGTTACGTTAGATGTCACGTCACTATACACTAATATCTCTCACTAAGATGGCATCGAGGCAGTTATCTGCGCGTACAACGATTGCGACGCCGACAAACCTGTTTCCGCACGTACGTTAACTACGTTGCTTAGGCTCATTCTCGAACTTAACAATTTCGAATTTGATGAACACATTATGTTCATGTTAGCGGTACATCTATGGGCACAAGAATCGTACCAAATTGCGCAAACATATTTATGGGGCTCCTTGAAAACGAATGTCTTGCAAATTGTGAATATAGGCCATTTTACTATAAGCGGTTCATCGACGACATTTTCCTAATCCGGCACGATGGTGAATCGCAACTTCTTTCTTTCATAGGAGATCTTAACAACGCTCATCCGGCGATTTATTTTTCCTACTCGTATTCACCTGTGAACATAAGCTTTCTAGATGTCATGGTCACTCTACGTAACAGGAAGCTGATAACTAAACTTTACAGGAAACCCACGGATAGGCAGCAATATCTTCACTTCAGTAGTAGTCACGTGAAACACAATAAAACTAGTATTCCCTACAGCCAAGCAGTCCGTTTTAAAAGAATATGCTCTGATAGCAGCGAATTTTCCCGCCACTGCGAACAACTAAAAAAGTGCGCTCGAAAAACAGAGCTATCCGGACAGCATAATCACAGACGCCAGCAAACGTGCAGAAGAGCTCGACTGTTCAGACCTGCTGAGCACTAACAAAAGACACAAAGATTGTTCGCGGACTAATCTAAATTTGACGCATGCGGCCTCAGCTCCAAATGTTAACCATATTTAAAAGAAACATTTCAACACTTTAATACAGAGCGGGCGGCTCAAAGGAATCTTTACAGAACAACCACGCGTGGTCTACCGACGATCGCGGAACCTTCGTGATTTACTAACCTCATCTAAATCCACGTGTTCACATCATCCCTGCAACAAACTTGTTGCAAAGTGTCCGCGCAATGACGACATCTAAAACAGTTTTAAGTACATCGTGCAGCTTTTCTTTAAAAATAAATGGGAACCACACATGTGATAGTATCAACGACATCTGTCTTCTTGAGTGTTCAACATGCAAAGCTCAGTACATAGGTCAAACATAGACAAGTTTCAGAATTCGTTTTAATAATCACCGTGCACATGACGTGAGGCTCCCTAATCTACCGCTGTCGAAGCACGTCAGTATGCCTGGCCACGGTTTCAACTAGGAACACTATTCTTCAGTCCAGTTTCAAGACAAATCATGATAGGGAAGTGAGGGAGTCCTTCTTGACCCAAAAATTGAACACCATTCGTTCAGGAATCAATGAAAACGTAGGAAAGCTCACCTGCCTCGCACTATAACAACACGACTTCTTAGATTAGTAAAATCTTTGTGTATAATAAAATGTATATTAGTCAACCGAAGTTTCTTTACTTCAGAGATCTCTTACATGTCCTGTCAACCATACTGTGCCCCACGTGTTGATGCGCAAGGAAAACTTGTGTATTCACGCACCCGTTGCATGTCATTCATGTCAATACAAGGTTATGACAGATTACTTTTTTTTCATATATATTGACCTAGCTGCTGTACCGAGAGTTCATCACGTAAGCCTATATCAGCGGCCGCATTGTATGATACTTACTTACTCTGACGAAGGCCGCGCCACGGCCAAAACGTTAGTAAGTAGTACAGTTGATCCTTTTCAAATGTCTGCAAGTTCATTCAGTATATATATATATATATATATATATATATATATATATATATATATATATATATATACTTCGAGAATAGCGCAGTATAGGAAACAAAACAATAAAATATTTATTTATTCTCAACAGTTTCGGCTGGTGGACCAGCCTTCTTCGGAGGATGTAAGTGAAATGATACAAGTTCCCGTAGCAGAGGGTCACCCTCACAGTTTAAAGACCCTCCAAAAAAAAGGAGACAAACGGGTTAACGAGGTAGCAACAGACAACAAGAAGCAGAAGAAGGAGAGGAACTAGAAAGGAGCGACGGAGAGCCGCCGGAAACGAGCGGGTAATTCTGGCATTGTTACTGGGTATAGGTAAGACGCGCCGCCAGCGGAGGCGACCAAGAAAAACGGAAAAATGTGGAACATGTTGCCACTTACTCGCATCCCACACATGGATCGAGTTTAAGTTCACGTGGTTCGGCGGCTGGCCCGTGGCATCAGGCCACACACACACACACACACACACACACACACACACACACACACACACACACACACAGACACACACACACACACACACACACACACACACGAACTCCAAAAACACGCAAAATCGTGAAGCGTTCCACATTTTTACACACACACACAAACACACACACCCACGCAACACACACACGCACACGCACACACACACACACACACACGAACTCCAAAAACTTAAGTGGGGGAAATACACTGCTGCTGCATATCGACCTGCTCATTCCTGAGAAGCTAACTAATTTATTTATTACAGTTTCATGCTGCACTCACTAGGTTTTACCCACGTTATTTTTTTTAACTAATTGGCTTTTTCAAATAAAAATAAAAATTTGGGAACTTTCCCCTCTTCATTTATGTTAGATTGGCTTGAGCCTGTTATACCTCCTGGTGGTACGGGCTACCCCCCTTTTTCCTTTTAGTTATTTTTACATATAGGGGGCGGAAAAAGCACACACACACACACACACACACACACGCACGCACACACACACACACACACACAAGAAGCATACGACCCGCTCCAGCTTTCGGAATATAATGGCCACGTTGGAAAGCTAGTGTGCCCTCTCCCCCTCCCTCCACCTGCCCTCTCTTGCAGAAAAATGTACAACCAGTCATACTGAAAATAAATGAATGTGTATTCTTGCAAAGAATGAAAACGTAAACAAAAAATATATAAAAATAAATAATACTAAAAAAGTACTCAGAAATGAAAATAAAGTCTATTAATACTAACACACGCCGTTTGGTTCACGTAGCATCGAATTTGTTTAGTTTCACGCGCTATATTGACCACCTTGCGTGTGCGACTTCCTGTATGTATAAATAAATTATTTGAGTAATTCAATTTCTGTGTTTCACGAAACGTCGTGGAGGCACGTCAGTCACCCAGGGCTCTCGTTGATTCCGTAGGTAAGTGATCTGAATTTCTTTTTAAAGTATGACTCCCGCTGTTCGCGCTCCCGTGTGTTCTGGAAGCCGGATTGTAGGAGTATGACACTTACGCATTCCCACTTTAAAATACTCCGCCATCAATCCTCCCACAACGTATACAGATCAACGTGTTACCTCTCATCAATCTCCACAAAAAAGCACCGATGTCACCAATGTGGTTAACCTTTCCAGCAAATCTTTGACACCTGCGCAAACAAAGCTGCTATCAAAAGGTCTAACCTTCTGCCCCACCTCTGGCAAAATTGATGAGTTTAAACTTTACCAAGATTTGGACAACTTTGCCAGAACCATGCGTCTAAAAGAATATTTTCATGATCGAAGCAGCACGCAACAAAATCAATTTTCAGATAAATCTTGGACTCCAGGTGAACAACGAGACATATATCTAGACATGTGCATTTCAGCCGTCCAGGGTGATATAATCAGGGAATATGAAAAGCACCGACCCATTCGCAACAATCTGTCCAAAGAGGAGCGGGAGGCTTTGCGCAGTTTAAGTGACAGCCAGAGCATCGTTATTAAACCAGCTGATAAGGGTGGTGCTGTGGTTGTACTCGACAGGACTGACTACACCAAAGAAGGGCTTCGCCAACTGGCAGATGAAAATTTCTATAAACAACTCCCTTGTGATCCGACAGAGGAGTATGAAAGTACTATTAAGGCCTCACTAATATCATTACGTAAAAGTGGGAAGATAACCTACCCTATGCTTAAAATGCATGATGTGTCTGGCAAATCGTCTCACGGGCGTTTCTATTTACTACCCAAAATTCACAAGATTAACAATCCCGGCCGACCCATAGTTTCCAGCAACGGTACTGCTACTGAAAAAAAATTTCTAGTTTCATTGACTCTCTGATTAGGCACATCCCACAATCATTCCCATCATACATCAAAGATACCAGCCACTTCCTTCGAGAAGTCTCAAAACTTGTGGTACCTCTAGATTGCAATTTGGTCACCATGGATGTCTCATCACTGTACACAAACATTCCCCACACCGAAGGAATCGCCGCCACAGTCGCCGCCTATGGAAAAAGTAAATCGACGAGTGAATTCGACGAAAGCGCTTTAGAGGTGCTCCTAAATCTTGTACTTAAACATAATAACTTTGAATTCGACCAAAACATTATCTGCAAGTAAACAGAACTGCCATGGGAACTAAAATGGCCCCAAATTACGCAAATATTTTCATGGCGTCTTTGGAGATTCTTTTCCTCGAAAATTCTCCATTCAAACGTATATTTTACCGACGTTTCCTCGATGATATATTCTTCGTGTGGGCCGATAGTGAACATAATCTTTCCAAATTCATTTCCGGTTTCAACTCCGTGCATCCTTCGATAACAATCACGCACACGTATTCGCAGAAGAGTGTTCACTTTCTGGATGTCACTGTATCACTCAGTGGCACCACCATATCTACTTCCCTGTTTAAAAAACCAACAGACCGCCAACAGTATCTGCATTTCCATAGCAGTCACCCCCATCACTGCAAAACAGGTGTTCCTTACTCTCAAGCCCACAGATACAGAAGAATTTGCTCTGAAATCACGCAATTTGACACCCACGCACAGGAATTGAAAACAGCCTTCTTGCGTCAAAAGTACCCCGAAAAAATAATTGACAATGCAATTGAGCGTGCTCGTTCTTTGGACCGAGAATCAACAATGGGAGAAAAAGGTGGGAATAAAGATGATATAACTTCAGGGGCAAATTTAATCCTCACATACTGCGCCGCCGCCCCTCGGGTGAATTCTATACTAAACCGCCACTTCAACATACTTAAACAGAGTAGTCGCCTCTCTGCCATTTTTCAGACTCCGCCCAAGGTGGTTTACCGAAGAAATAAAAACCTGAGAGACTTACTGGTCAGGGCGAAAACACACAAATCCGACCACCATCAGGGCTGTACACCGTGCGGCAAACCTCGCTGCAGGGTGTGCACACACATGGTGACCACAGATACGGCCAAAGCCTCCTGTTCAGACTATGTGTACAAAATCAAAGACGACCTTAACTGTGACTCAGCCAATACGAAATTCGCTGTGAGGTGTGCAAACAGGAATATATTGGACACACGGAAACCGCGTTCCGTTTGCGTTTCAACAACCACAGGGCACACGTAAAGGGCCTCCCCAATTTGCCCTTCTCCAAACATATCAATCTTCCTGGTCACTCTTTCGAATGCGTAAGTGTCATACTCCAACAATCCGGCTTCCAGAACACACGGGAGCGCGAACAGCGGGAGTCGAACTTTATAAAGAAATTCAGATCACTTACCCACGGAATTAACGAGAGCCCTGGCGACTGACGTGCCTCCGCGACGTTTCGTGAAACACAGAAATTGAACTACTCAATTAATTTATTTATACATATGGGAAGTCGCACACGCAAGGTGGTCAATATAGCGCGTGAAACTAAACGAATTCGATGCTACGTGAACCAAACGGCGTGTGTTAGTACTATTAGACTTTATTATCATTTCTGAGTACTTTTTTAGTATTATTTATTTTTATATATTTTTTGTTTACGTTTTCATCCTTTGCAAGAATACCCATTCATTTATTTTCAGTATGACTGGTTGTACAATTTTCTGCAAGAGAGGGCAGGTGGAGGGAGGGGGAGAGGGCACATTAGCTTTCCAACGTGGCCATTATATTCCGAAAGCTGGAGCCGGTCGTATGCTTCTTGTGTGTGTGTGTGTGTGTGTGTGTGTGTGTGTGGCCCGATGCCATGGGCCAGCCGCCGAACCACGTGAACTTAAACTCGATCCATGTGTGGGATGCGAGTAAGTGGCAACATGTTCCACATTTTTGCGTTTTTCTTGGTAGCCTCCGCTGGCGGCGCGTCTTACCTATACCCAGATGATGATGATATATGGTGTTTTTTGGCGCAAGGGCCATTCGATGGCCAAAGAGCGCCAGTTCATGAGACAGGAATGTGGACAATGGTTGTGATTAGCGGCTGTATAGGGGCCATAAAATTCCTCGCAGTAAAGCGGGTAAAAACATACAAGTAATAAAATCATGACCATGCCGTGAAAGGTGTGTGTGGTGTGAATAGGTGACAAAAGTTGGTGATAATGAAAAACGATGGTGGACATGTATGGAATTAGCACAAGTACCTCACACGTTAGTACCCTTGCGTGCAAGGGCCGTGAGGCAAGTCCTTTCCTGTGTAGCCACCGCAGCAAAAACCTCTCTAGAGAGGTCGTGCTACGGTATGCCTGGGTATATGATATGAAAATTATGAATTTTCTTTAAAAACGCTAATAATGATTTGTGACTAAAAAGCGGTTCCCTACCGACGAACATTGCAGGTTGTAAGGGTATATGTCGTCGGTAGGGTAGTGGGAAGTGTTGTCTTCTTAGAGTGTCTAAATGTTTACATTGAATTAAAACGTGAAGAACTGTTAATGCCTCACCACATTTATCACACAATGGTGGATCACCACCGGACAAAAGATGTGTGTGTGTCGTGTGTATGTGTCCTATCCTGAGTCTTGTTAGTGTTACCTCTGTTAGACGTGATTTTGATACTGGTGGCCAATGGCCTAGGTGTGGCTTGATAACGTGTAGTTTGTTTTGTGTGTGTGTATCCCACTTGCTCTGCCAGCAGTCCCTGAGTTTTCGTTTGAGAGACGGCTTAAGATCAAGGGCCGGGATTGATGTCAGTGTAATGGCGGTGCTTTCGTGGGCGGATGCAGCAAGCTGATCCGCCATCACGTTGCCTTGAATCTCACGGTGCCCTGGCACCCAGCACACAACAACATGTCTGTTGAGTGTGTAGAGGGTGCATAAAATGGAGTAAAGTGAAACGAGGACAGGGTTTTTTTGTTTTTTAGGACTGTGCAGAGCCGTTACCACACTGAGGGAGTCTGTATAAATTACTGCTTTTTGTATTTGTGATTGTTTGATGTGTTTAGCTGCCACAAGTATCGCGTAAGCTTCCGCGGTGAAGATACTTGTGCCTGGATGTAGAGGGCCAGCATCCGAAAAGGAAGGGCCAACAGCAGCGTAGGACACAGAGGAGTTAGACTTAGAGGCAACTGTAAAAAACTCAGAACGTGTGTATTTGTGTTGAAGTTCCAAGAAATATGTTCGAATATGGGCAATAGGCGCATGTTTAGTAACTTCTAAAAAAGACACATCGCAATCTATAGTCTGCCACTGCCACGGTGGCGGGTATGCTACAGGAGCCATTAAACTGTGCTCCAGTGACACTCCAGTGTCCTCAGCTAGACCCATCAGGCGAACTGAGAAGGGCTGCCTCATTGAAGGCCTGTTTTGAAAAAGAATGGAGCTCGACATGTCATTAATAGTAGAGTATGAGGGGTGCCTCTTGTCTGCTTTCACCTTAAGGAAATATACAAAGGACATGTAGGTTCTTTGCAGATGAAGCGACCACTCATTTGACTCAACGTAAAGGCTTTCTACGGGGCTCGTGCGAAAAGCACCCGTAGAAAGGCGGATGCCCGAATGGTGCACGGGATCCAGCATCTTCAAAGCACTTTGAGTCGCTGACTGATAAATAATGGCCCCATAATCTAAGCAGGTGCGAATAAGGCTTCTATACAGGTTCATGAGGCATTTCCTGTCACTACCCCACGTAGTACGTGACAGCACTTTTATAACATTCATGGCTTTTAAACATTTTATTTTTAAATTCTTGATGTGCGGAACGAAGGTCAGCTTGTTGTCCAAGATTAAGCCTAAGAATTTATGTTCGGCTTTGACGGACAGACATTGGCCGTTCAGTCGAATGTCAGGTTCAGAGTGCATGCCTCTCTTTCGAGAGAACAAGACACACGTGCTTTTTTGTGGGTTAAGTCGAAATCCGTTTTCATCTGCCCAATTGGAGACCTTGTTTAAGCCCAGCTGAACCTGCCGCTCACACATGGCCAAGTTGCATGACTTGAAGCCAAGCTGAACATCGTCGACATATGTACAATAGAACATATTGCGGGGAATGGACAAGTGCAAAGAATTCATTTTAATAATAAAGAGTGTGCAACTAAGCACACAACCTTGTGGCACGCCTGTTTCCTGGACAAATGTTTGGGAGAGCACACTGCCCAGACGGACACGGAATGTCCGGTTTGACAGGTAACTTTCGATTATATGAAACATTCTTCCGCGCACACCAAGGTGGGACAGGTCTCTTAGAATTCCGTAACGCCATGTAATATCATAAGCCTTTTCGATATCAAGGAACACAGAGAGGAAATATTGTTTATGGACGAACGCGTCTCTGATCTGTGCCTCGATACGAATAAGGTGGTCTGTGGTGGATCTACTTTCTCGAAACCCGCACTGAAATAGGTCGAGCAAATTATTTGTTTCAAGAAAATGTACAAGTCGGCAGTTTATCATTTTTTCGAAGACTTTGCACAAGCAGCTTGTAAGTGCTATAGGCCTATAACTCGAGGGTAAAGAAGGGTCCTTGCCCTCTTTCAAAATGGGAATAACAATAGCCTCTTTCCAGGAGGTAGGAATAGTGCCAGAAGACCAAATAGCATTGTACAAACAAAGTAACGTTTTTCGGGTTTCGTTTGGTAGGTTTTTTAACATTTCATACATCACACGGTCAGAACCTGGGGCAGAAGTACTGCAGGAGTTTAGAGATGTTTGGAGCTCAGCTAAATTGAAAGCTTGGTTATATGCCTCGTATCTAGTGGATTTGTGTTCGAGTTTCTGCTTTTCTATTCTTGTTCTGTATTTTTGGAAAGTGTCAGTATAGTGGGACGAGCTGGATACCTGTTCGAAGTGTGCACCGAGGAAGTTTGCCTGATCTTCCAAGGTATCACCCTGAGTGTTTACGAGTGGAAGTGTGTATACTTGTTTTCCTGCTATCCTACCGACCATGTTCCAGACTTTAGCCTCCTGTGTGTATGAATTAACCCCTGATAAAAACTTCTGCCAGCTTTCTCTTCTGGCCTGCCGAAGCGTTCTCCTGCCTTGAGACTTTATTTTCTTGAAGGTTTCAAGATTTTCGGCGGTCGGTGAGTTCCGAAGCAGCCTCCAAGCTCTGTTTTGCTGTTTGCGCGCGCTTCGGCATTCAGAATTCCACCATGGCACACCTCGTTTTCCAAGGTGTCCATTTGTTTGTGGGATGCATTTTGTTGCAGCATCAATCAAAAACGTTGTGAAGTAGTTCACAGCAACATCGATGTTCAAAGTACAGATGTCATTCCAACCTAGACAAGCGATAGTATGAAACTGTTCCCAGTCGGCTCTGTTTATGAGCCATTCGGGAACACGTGGTGGACACTCAGTTACTGTCGTTGTGCTCAAAACTACGGGGAAGTGGTCACTTCCGTACAGATTACTGACGACTTTCCACTGGAGTAGAGGCACAAGAGATGGAGATACTATGCTCAGGTCTATGGAGGAGTAGGTGTTATTGGCGAGGTTATAATAGGTTGGATCTTTTCGATTTAGGAGACACGCGCTCGACGAGATAAGGAACTGTTCGATCAGTCGACCTCACGCGTCATACCGAGAGTCACCCCATAACCTGCTATGTGCATTAAAGTCTCCAAGGAGAACATAAGGCTCCGGAAGTTCATCAATTAGAGAGTGTAAATCGCGTTTTTGGAGCTGATAGCTAGAAGGAATGTAAATACTGCAGATTGTGATCAGTTTATCAAAAAGAACCACTCGAACAGCCACTGCCTCAAGGTGTGTTTGGAGTTGTAAGTGTGTGCATGCTATTCCTTGATTCACTATGATCGCAACACCTCCGGATGATGTCATAGCATCAACACGGTCTTTTCGGAAAATAACATATTTACGAAGAAAATTTGTGTGTTTTAAATTAAGGTGTGTTTCTTGTACACACAGCACTTTTGGCGAGTGTTCCTGTAAGAGTTCTTGGATGTCGTCAAGGTTTCTGAGAAGGCCCCTGACGTTCCATTGTATAATTTGAGTGTTCATGGTGAATGTGAAATAGTACTGTGTGTACGAAAAGCGAGTGGCTGTTTAGACGGGGAGTTTGAGTTCACCTAGCAGGGCCATCACCAGGCCCGTTTATTTGCTTTTTTGTTGTCTTGGCGCGCTCCAAGGAGCCGCGCCGCTCTTTCGGCACCTAGGGTGCCGATGTATCCATTGCCTCCTCGGAGGCACTGGATGCCCGCACATGCGGGCTGTTAGTTCGAATTTTGGGCCTCGCCTGGTGAGGGGAGGCCTTGAGACCCGAAGACTCTGGAGTCTCCGGTCTCTGTTTGGGAGTAGGCGGTGTAGCCTGGGCTACAGCCGCCTTGGGGGCAGGTGCCACAACCGCCGGCTCGAAATGCACGGGCCGGAGGGGTGGCGAGGGCTGGTGCGGCGGTGCCCCCTGACGCGCCGCATCAGCGTATGTAGGTCCATAGAATGGAGCGACCCTTCGCCGTGCTTCCTTAAATGTAATATTCTCCTTCACCTTCAACGTAATTATTTCTTTTTCTTTTTTCCAGTATGTGCAGGAGCGTGAATATGCGGCATGGTTTCCTTCGCAGTTTACACAGTGTGGCGGTTGTTTGCAGTTCTCAGACACGTGGCCTAGGACTCCACATTGCGCACAAGTCTGGCGACCACGACAGGTTTTAGAGCCATGGCCATACCTCTGGCATTGGAAGCAACGACGAGGGTTTGGTATGTACGGCCTGATAAATGTCTTTGTGTACCCTGTTTGAATTGATTCCGGTAGTTTACTGGATGCAAATGTAAGTATTAAGTGTTTTGTCGGTGTTTCTTTATTGTCTCTTCTAATGATGATTCTCTGTACATTAGTGACATTTTGGCTCTTCCACCCCTCCAAAAGTTCATTCAGTCTCAGTCAAGTCAAGTAAGTCCATGTCGGATACCACTCCGCGAGTTGTGTTCATTGATCTATGTGGTGTTACGATTATTGGTATGCCACCGAAATCTGAGAGACGGTCTAGCTTTTTAAATTGTTCTTTGTCACGGATTTCGAGGAGAAGGTCTCCACTAGCCATTTTGGTTACCTTGTATCCTGTGCCAAGAGTTTCGGTAAGACATCTAGAGACTAGGAAAGGAGAGACGGTCCCGACTTGCTTTTCAGTTTTTTCACAGTGAATGACGTGGAAATGGGGAAAAGTTTCTGTTGGCTGGTTGAAGAGATTTATGTCGTCGGTGCGTACCCGCTTTAGGCCGGTACGATCAGATAGTAGAGGGAATGCGCCATGCATGTCGGTCTTATTTTTGTTCAGCAGCGTTGGCAGCCACCCACCACGGAGCCCAACAAGGGGACGCTGCAAGTTTACAGGTGCTGAAAGCTTGCAGACGTCAGCCGTACAACACTGCCATAACCCAATGCGCCTAGACCAAGGTAGGCTATTTTCACAGGGTTAACCCTTGCCGCCAGGAAAATTGGAAGTAAACAGAAGAGAGTAGAAGACAGGACAGATAGATAGTGAGAGATAAAGACGAAGATCTAGGCAGAGAGAGATAGGAAAAGGCGACTGCCGATTTCCCCTGGGTGGGTCAGCCCAGGGGTGCCGTCTACGTGAAGCCGGGGCCAAAGGGGTGTGTTGCCTCTGCCAGGGGGCCTTAAAGGTCCAATCACCCAGCGTCGGCTCAACCCCCAGGATCCCCTTTTCCCCGGACACGGCAAAGCCACGCACGGCTAGGCGTGGGAGGGAGTAGGAACTCCCCCGTTAGCTCGGGTCCGTGGTGTCGCTACACACCAAACGCCTACTTGCGCAGGCGCCCCTGCGGGGGTTACCTATACCCAGTAACAATGCCAGAATTACCCGCTCGTTTCCGGCGGCTCTCCGTCGCTCCTTTCTAGTTCCTCTCCTTCTTCTGCTTCTTGTTGTCTGTTGCTACCTCGTTCGCCCGTTTGTCTCTTTTTTTTTTGGAGGGTCTTTAAACTGTGAGGGTGACCCTCTGCTACGGGAACTTGTATCATTTCACTTACATCCTCCGAAGAAGGCTGGTCCACCAGCCGAAACTGTTGGGAATAAATAAATATTTTATTGTTTTGTTTCCTATACTGCGCTATTCTCGAAGTTTATAACTTTTTTCACGGTAGCCGGAAGAAACTGTGATCATCTATTTTATATATATATATATATATATATATATATATATATATATATATATATATATATATAAGGTGCACATACCTAAAAACACATGTGGTAACAATATATATATATATATATATATATATATATATATACATATATATATTTTTACCACATGTGTAATTTAGGTATGTGCACCTGTGTTGCGGGGAACATGAAGGTAGGAGAAGAATAGGACGTTCGGTTGGTGGCGAGAGCTCCCTGCTCCGCGTTCACTGCGGTATACCGTCGAGTCGACTGTTACGTCTGCTTCGAATAAACCCCTCGTAGACGTAACAGAGTGGTGCAGGTGCTGGGTACGACACGTTGACGTACCACGGAGCCACAGCTGTTCGGAGTTCGCCGGAGCCGTCGTTTTGCCGGTCTGCCGCCGACAACAGTCGTCATGGCCCAGAGCAAAGGTTAGGAATCAACCCCCTCCACTTCGCGCCAATCTACGCTGGCTAGACCTAGGCATCACTACATGGAACCCCGCCCGTTCGCGGGAATGGCAGGAGAAGATGTGGACGCATGGCTAACGCACTACAAAAGGGTGAGCCGGTACAACCACTGGAACTCTATCGATCAGCTGGAAAACGTCACGCTGTTTCTCACGAACACTGCCCTGATGTGGTATGGAAACCACGAAGAGTCCTTGAAGACATGGGTTCTTTTTGCTCAAGAACTCAAGAAGTGTTTTGGTGACTCCGACTCAAAAAAGAAAAGCGTGGAGCGGACTCTTGCTGGAAGAGCCCAGACTCCTGGAGAAACCTGCACTGCTTATACAGAGGACGTTCTTAAGCTTTCCAAGAATGTAAACCCGCAGATGTCTGAAGAAGACAGGTTTGGACACCTATTGAAGGGCATAGTGGAAGACGTTTACAATTTTCTGATATGCAGGGATGACCTCACGTCTTCCTCCGACGTCCAAAATCACTGCCGCACGTTTGAAAAATTGAAAAATTGAAGACTCGTCGCATCGCCCCGAAATTTGGTAGGCTGGCAAATCTGCGAGGGTGTTCTGCGAGGGTTTTTTTTTTTGCACACTGTTGTTGAGTGTACTGATCGCGCTTTTTTGTTCTTGTTTACTGTTTTAAAGTGCATTTCGCGTGAACCGCTTTTTTCACTCAATGTAATCTAATGTTGTTTGGCGTTGTTTCTGGATTGCACTTTCAGTTTCTCGATGCAGTAGGCATGTATACCATCTCTGCCTTCATTTATGTTCTGTACTGTACTTGTGATCATAACCCCACTCTATCCCCCCTATTTAATGCCCATTCAGGCCTTTAGGGTATTTAAATAAAAAATAAATAAAAATAAAAATGTGACAACAGTTGCAGCGTCGACGTGATCCCGCCCACCGACCTTGCCGCTACTATTCGGGCAATTGTGCGTGAAGAGCTGCAGCGACAAGGTGGTAGGGTTGATGAAGCCATTCCTCATCCACCTACCAATCTACCCTACTACACGGCGGCACCATCAGCTCCTTTGCACCATCGGTATGTGTGGCAGACATCAGCGAAACTGGAAATCCGCGGCCACGCCGTGACTCATTCGCGGCCAACCAGCGATATGGCCAACGCCTTCGGCACGGCCCCGCCACACAGAGGTGGGCAGCCCCCACTCAGCAAGCTCGTCACCGACCCTTCACAGCTGAGCGGTCACAGAATTGGTTCGGCGAGCGTCTTCTACCAGTCTGCTACAACTGTGGCTTTGAAGGACACATTGCCAGGTATTGCAACTACCGGCAGCCGCCAAGATACGACGGATCACCAAGATTTAACCGTTCTGGCGTTACCCGAGCACCGACATTCCCGGGAAACGCGTCTTACGAGATCCCAGGACCGCTACGAAACCAATCTCCGGCCTCTGACCGCAGTGTGACACCACCACCTGCCCCTCGCGCCAACCGATCACCATCTTTTCGGCGCCGCCACTCCTCGCCTCCTACGGAAAACTAGCCGGCGCGGCCGTTGGAGGTGAGGTCGCCGGACAGTCTTCGATTTCAACAGATATACCTCCGTCAGCTTTCATGCTTTTATATAAGGTTCGAGTGCTTATCGATGGTGTACGAACGATGGCGTTGGTGGACACAGGTGCAACCGTGTCAGTGATGAGTGTAGTTTTCACCCGCCTTCTTGGACGAAAGGTTATGTTTCGTAGGGACCGTCCTGATACGTTTTGTGGAGTTAGCGGAGAGGTGTTACAACCTGTTGGTGTCTGCACTGTGACTGTTAGTTTGGCGTGCCAGAACTTTGTCGCAGAGTTTGCTGTTCTCCCTCATACTACGCATGATGTCATTCTGGGACTCGATTTCTTGAAGCTATCTGGTGCTACTGCCGATTGCCGCACAGGACAAATTACAGTAGATTCTGATATCCCAGTTTCGTTTACGGAAAGCTCGCCCTCTTAAGAAAGTGCTCTTTGCGTGTCTGTGGACACAACTGTGCCGCCGTTGTCTGCAAAATGTGTCCCTGTTGTCTGTTCACCTGCAAGCGAGAAAACATTTGACGCAACTGTGGAGCCCGTGCATCTCAGTTGCATAAAGCAGACAGTTTTAATACCCTACTGTACACTATCGTTTGCGCAAGGGCATACTAGTTTATGGGTGATTAACTGCTCTAATGAACCTACAGTCCTGCCGAAGGGTCTAAAACTTGCAGAGATTCGTGAACACCAAGTATTCTCGCTTGCCACCCTCGCAGAAAGCAATGATTTTCCGGATAAGACCCGTTGCGATAATCTGCACGCCAGGGACACCACCATTATGGCTATGATTGATAAGTCACTCAGCACCAAGGAACGTATTGAACTGGCGAGTATTCTGCGCAAACATGCCGGTATTTTTGATTTCGCTCAGCATGATTCACCGTCATTCCCTGCTTCTCGTATAAAGCACCGAATCAACATGACATCTCACAGACCTCTCCGACAGAAACCATATCGTATATCGCCTTCGGAACATGCAGTGATCTATGAACAGGTTTGCGAGATGCTCAAGCAAAATGTAATTCAAGAATCATGTAGTCCGTGGGCCGCTCCAGTAATTCTAGTGAAGAAGAAGGATGGGACATGGTGATTTTGTGTTGACTACCGCCGTCTCAACGCCATCACTAAAAAAGACGTACACCCACTCCCGCGGATTGATGATGCTATCGACTGTCTATCATCGGCCTCTTACTTTTCGTCTGTGAATCTGAGGTCAGGCTACTGGCAGATTCCAATGCACAAGGAAGACAAGGAGAAAACGGAATTGTTACAACAGATGGACTATTTGAATTCAATGTGATGCCGTTCGGAATCTGCAACGCGCCCGCAACCTTTGAGCGATTTATGGACAACATTCTGCGTGGATTGAAGTGGGAAGTGTGTGTGTGTCACTTGGACGACGTTGTAATTTTTGGGCGCACCTTTTGTGAGCACAACACACGCCTTGGCCTCGTACTGGACTGCCTAAGCAAAGCAGCTTGGTGCTCAACTCAAAGAAATGTCGTTTTGAAGAGCGCCAAACACTCGTCCTTGGACACTTAGTAAACAAAGAAGGCATACGACCGGATCCCGCCAAGACGGCCGCAATGGAGGCATTCAAGTAGCCAAACTCGGTGAAAGAACAGCGCAGCTTTTTGGGGCTTTGTTCTTACTTTCGCCGATTCATTCCTGGCTTTGCCAATATCGCATACCCGCTCACGTGTCTGCTTCAGAAAGGTGCGCAGTTTGACTGGACCCGGAATGCGAGTCTGCTTTTTCGGAGTTGAAGTTTCTTTTGACCTCCCATCCGATTCTTCGACACTTCAATTCTCTCGCTCCCACTGATAATCACACAGACGCCAGCGGTATTGGTGTAGGTGCTGTCCTGGTTCAACGCTTGGATAATCAAGAACACGTCGTAGCATATGCAAGTCACTCGCTCAGCAAGTCCGAGCGTAACTACACTGTCACAGAGCAAGAATGCCTTGCAGTAGTCTTCGCAGTGCAGCGCTTCCGGTCCTACTTGTACGGACGCCCCTTTACCGTCGTGACAGATCATCATCCTCTCTGCTGGTTGGTCAATCTGAGTGACCCATCTGTTCGGCTGGCGCGCTGGGCACTTCGGCTACAAGAATATGACTTCACGGTTTCCTATAAAAGCGGCCAACGTCACGCTGACGCAGATTGTCTTTCGCGACTACCGCTTCCAACGATGGAATGTGGCATGGACACCTTCGATACCTACATTGCATCACTCGACCAACCATTTCCCGATAACAAGACCTTTAAAAACGAGACAAAGGGACAGCACCTTACAACAGCTTCTTGCTACAAAACAAAAATCATTGCCTACGCGCTTCTACATCTTAGACGGGCTAGTTTACAAAAAGAACTACACCAACACCGGCTAAAGATATCTTCTGGTGGTTTCGAAGAGTCTTCGCGTTTATGTCTTGCAGGCTATGCATGATGACCCAACATCCGGTCATCTAGGCACAGCAAAAACTCTTTGCCGTCTTCACGAAAGATTCCACTGGCCCAAAATGCGCCAGACGACGACACAATACGTGTCTAGCTGTAACGAGTGCCAACGTCATAAGCGCCCAACAAGTGCTCCTTTAGGGAAATTACATCCGGTGCCGCCCCCTGGAACTCCATTCGAGCAAGTCGGAATGGACCTCCTTGGATCATCTGTCGGGCAGAAGAAGCTAGACGCCTTGCTTATATGCGCACTCTTGCTTCGCAAGACCGTTCGAAGGCACATTTTGACCGCACACGCCGACACGTGACGTACAATCGCGGTGACCTAGTGTTGCTGTGGACACCAACTAGAAAATGCGGTTTGAGCGAGAAAATGCTAGCGCACTATGCGGGACCTTATCTTGTTGTAGACCGTATCAGTGATTTAGTTTACCGCATAGCGCGTCTCCATTCAAACGGCCGACGGTCAGCAAAAACTGAACTTGTCCATGTTGCACGTTTGAAGCGCTTTATTCCTCGAGAGACTGTTTGACTCGCCCAGTGGGCTTCGTCTGCGGGGAGGGAAATGTTACCACATGTGTAATTTAGGTATGTGCACCTGTGTAGCGGGGAACATGGTGGTAGGAGAAGAAGAGGACGTTCGGTTGGTGGCAAGAGCTCGCTGCTGCGCGTTCACTGCGGTCAACCGTCGAGTCGACCGTTACGTCTGCTTCGAATAAACCCCTCGTATATATATATATATATATATATATACATATATATATATATATATATATATATATATATATATATATATATATATATGGGATATAGCACAACGGGAGCGCTGTCAACCAGGATAAATATATTTATCCTTGTTGACAACGCTCCCGTTGTGCCATATCTCATACCTTCACGAAGACTAACTGGCCCATTGAATTATTACTCCCACTATATATATATATATATATATATATATATATATATATATATATATATATATATATATATATACATATATATATATGAGGGAAAGAAATGTATATCTAAGCGCTCATTTCGCGTGTTTTGAGAGAATAATAATGAGAACTAATATACAAGATTGTGCCAAGGAATGTATATGGGAAGTTATTAGAACCAATGTAAAGTAAATAAATGGTGCAATTGCCAATGTAAAGTAAATAAGAAAAAAAGAATGAAAAAATAGCTTGCCGTGAGCAGGAATCGAACCTACGACCTCCAAATAACGCGTTCAATGCTCTACCACCGAGCTATCACAGCGGCTATTCCCCTGGTCACTTTACTAGGTTTATCTTTGAATTTAAACAAAAGAGTGTCAGTCAGTGCCACCTGTAGCCATGGCCGTGAATGCGGTATACTCTTTTTATGAGCCTGTATGGCGTCGCATAGCACGTGAGTTTATTACGAGCTGGCAGCTGACCAATAGTTTCTCTTATACAACCTAACGGCACCAAGTCTAACAGGACGAGACCCTCGCTAATAAATAAAGAAAAGCAGTGTATACCTAAGGGCTCGTTTTTCTGTGTTTTGACACAATAATAATGAGATCTAACAGACAATGATGCCAAGGAATGTATAGGGGAAGTTATTACAATCAATGTAAAGTAAACAAGAAGAAAGAAAAGTGGATGAAAAAATAACTTGCGTGAGCAGGAATCGAAGCTACGACCTTCGAATAAAGCGTTCAATGTTCTACCACTGAGCTTTCATGTCGGTTAGTCCCCCAGCCACTTTATTTGGTTTATCTGTGGATTTAAACGTAGGAGTATCAGTCAGCGCCACCTGTAACTATGGCAGCGAGTGTGGAACACTCTTTTTGTGAGCCTGTATAACGTCACGTAGATCGTGAACTTATTACTACCTGGCAGTTAACCAATAGTCATACAATAGTATACAATAGTCATACAATAGTCATACAATAGTATACAACTTAAGGGCATGAAGTCTGCCCGTACGAGACCCTCGTTAATGAATAAAACATACAAGTGTATAAATAAGGGCTCGTTTTTCCGTGTTTTGACACTATATATTGAGATCTAAGAGACAATAATAATAAAATTGTGGCCAGACCGTGCAAAAGGCAGACGAATGTCGTATCGAAGCGAGTCAAACTCACCAAGTAGCCATTGTGTAGTCGGCCCCAAAAGCCGACGATGACGACGTCGTTGACGGAGTCGTAGAGTTCAAAAATGGGAAGAAACTTCCCACTGTGGGAGCTCTAATGACAAAACGGCCTACCGGTGTTACGAAGGAAATGCCAACGCTGCCTGAAAAAGTTGTGGCTAAGAAGGTTACAATGTCAAGAGACACCGGCAGCTCTACTGTGGTCGTGCTGAGAAACTTTGTACGGGAAATGGAGTTTAACAGGCAAAACGAAACCACTTTGCTTAATTGACAGCACGGTTCGGATGCTTCCCGAAGCAGAGATTAAGGTTGAA
Organism: Rhipicephalus microplus; assembly: GCF_043290135.1. Lineage (NCBI taxonomy): Eukaryota > Metazoa > Arthropoda > Arachnida > Ixodida > Ixodidae > Rhipicephalus > Rhipicephalus microplus. The sequence goes on along the minus strand of NC_134705.1, from coordinate 80,125,616 downwards.
ACCCCTTACTTCAGCGGGAAGGTTACTGCCCTGTGTTTTACGAACCCCCTGTATGACCTCATCATCAAAAACATCGATGGGGCACGAGGGCCGGACGATCCCGAACGTTTAGGGAAAGACCCGAAGATGGAGCCCACGCCGATAAAGAGACCACAAGATACCGTGCAGGACATCCCACGACTGATTTCACCCAATCTCAAGGTGAAGGCTGGGTGCAAAAGACAGTGAATCAGGAAACGATCGTGTTGAACGAGAGAACGTGCCCTGCGGCTGCGATTGCGGCGGAACAACCTCAACCGACGAACAGTGAAAAGGTGAAGGAGTCGGCCAGCCAGGCCCAACGTCGTGACGTTAACAAGCTGGTGAATAACCAGACAAGATCGGTTGAACGTTATGACCCGTTAACGGTGTCGAAAGTGTCAACGATGGCTGAGACGCCGCCTCAGATACCCACGATTGGAAGGACTCGCCGGAACAAAATGAGGAAAAATAAGAAGAAATCGAGCGAGCACCGCCAGAAAGGGCGCAAGCGCTGCTCGAAGTACACCGCATAGATGCTGAGGTGGAATCGGAATGTGTTTGGCAGTGATGAACCTCAATGTGTTGTGTTGTTGTTATCATGTGTCACAAGTGTATGTCGAGCAAGTCTTAGTGATTGTTGTGGTGACGTGATGCGGTGAACAAGATTTTACCAGTCTTGTAAAGGCAGACCCTTGAACGCTTGTATTGTTCGAAATATGTATTGGATGGTTCTAATCATGTTCCTGTGGTTATATTCTATGTGTTGCGAGAATGACTTGCAATGTGGAAGCGTAATGAGCGTTCTGTTTCAGTTTCAGTTTTTCAGTTTTATTGAGCATTTTCTTCACAGAGTTGCGGGAAGAAAACGCAAGGATAAGAGTAAAAACTGCTATGTTAGCAGCTTGACGAGCCCCCCTACCCCTTTTCACTTGGCATTACAAATCCGCAGAGCACACACATGAAAAATCGATTTGACGTCAATTTTCAAACTTCAAGAAATTCGGAAATAAAAAGAAAAGGCATCAAATTACATCAAATTCAGGTTTACATGAAATAAGCAAACCACAAGGAGAGAAAAACAACAAATAAAACAAGAAAACAGCGTACGGTCAATCACTAAACAACGCACACGTTGCTAAACGGCTAACAAAGTATTACAAAATGATTATAAAACGTTTACAACACTGAGTATGCGAAATGCACAAGTTCTTATGTACAAGAGAAACACTGACGAGTGAAATGTTACATGTTTTACTCGTAAAAAAGCAAAGAAAAAAATGGCAGAGAAAGCAAACATCATAGAATTTCAAGTTACACAAGAGCACTATTATAGGGTGTTTTATTTACATATAGCAATTTAGCCGGACAATTACAAGAAGCTAAACTACACGCCGCCATTCTGGATGAGAAGCTTCTTAAGTTGTTTTTTATTTACAAATAAAGAAGGCGATGTTTTTCTTTTCAAACATGCTAAAATATGAAGGAATACAGTGTTCAAGTCTTCTCAAACCACGATTAGTTCGAGAATAAGGAGGAGGAGAAAAAAACCTTTATTGATGCTGGCTGTGCCAGATAGCCCTTATCCCCACCGGGCTGGTTGAGATCCCTAGTCCGGGACGTCATTCGTCGAGGCCACCACCCGAGCCCGCTGCACTAGAGTTTGCTGTTCCTCTAGTGTGGAACTATTGAGTAGGGTCGTCTCCCAGTCCTCTTTGGTGGGGTTGGGAAAGGGGGTTAATTTTGGGTTCATTTGGAAGGCCCAGACCATATGGTAAGTGTTGGCCACTTCCCCACAGTACTGGCACTGCCCACTTATTTTAGGGTCATAATATTTTAGTATGGCTGCACAGAGCAGCGTATTTGTCTGTGGGCGCCGCAGGATGCGCTCCTCCGTTTTCGAGAGTCCCTTCGCTGGTGCGGGATACAAGCGGCGTTGCTCAATGTAGTATTCTTTGATTTCTCGAAACCGTGTTAAAGGTGTGGGACGTTCAGGTCTATCAGGGGAACGGGGAGTTTCCCCGGAAGTAAGCACGCGGGCCACTGCATGTGCAGCCTCGTTACCCTGTAGACACTGTTGTCCCGGTGTCCATATAAGACGTTTTGGGGTAGGGTCGTGGTTCCTAATGCTGAATTTTAGAAGTCTATTAGCCAATAAAGAGATTTCTCCTGCAAGATAGTTCTCGCAGGATTTTCGAGAGTCTGTAACTATTTGTTTTGAGTTTGGATGGGATACTGCTAGTGCAATGGCCACCTCCTCCGCCTTACTTGAGCTTGTGGCTTTGAAAGTGAGGCCGTCCACCTGCGTTCCTTGATGTATTACCGCAGCCGTGTAGTATCCCCTAGGTGACGGCCCGGCCACATCGACGTAATAGACCCCATTACGGGAGCCAAGCCGTTGTTCAAGTGCCTCAGCGCGCGCTTGCCTTCTACCCTGGTGCGCCTCCCTGGTCATATTGCGGGGAAGCGGGGACACCCTAAGTTTTGTTCTCCAAAGTTCAGTAATACGCTCCGCGTTTTCGATTTCGCATTCGTGCCGGATCAAGAGGCGGTCCAGTAGGCGCCGCCCGGGGAGCGTCTGCGCAAGACGCGTATATTGATTTGTGAAGTGGGCTTCTTGGAGCTCTTTTATAGAGTTAAATACTCCCAATGCAGAGAGTTTCTGATTTGAAGTGCTGATGGGTAAATCAAGTGCGCGCCTAATTACTTTCCTAAGAATAGCATCGACTCTGTTCTCTTCGTGTTTAGTCATTCGTAAGTACGGTATTGAATATAGAATCCTGCTAGTTACAAAAGCATTGGCGAGCCGAATCGCGTCCCTTCCTCGTAGCCCCCCGCGCTTGTTTAACACTCGGCGGATCATGTGCCCTACCTGTTCTCCAATTTTCCGTAGCTTGTCTAGCGTGGTGCTGTTTTTTGTTCTGTTGTGAATCAGAAGGCCAAGGATTCGTAGTTCTGAAACCTCTCGTATTGTTGATCCTGATACCATCAAGTTCAAGGTCGTCCTATCTTTAATGTTTTCTCTGATATGCAGGAATTCAGATTTGGTTGGAGCGCACTGCAACCCACACTGGGCCGCATAGTCCTCCACAATGGAGGCGGCCTGCTGCAGGCGGTCTTCAATTTCTCCTAAACTGCCCCGATTCATTCAGATTGTTATATCATCGGCGTATATTGCATGATATATTCCTTCCACTACTGCCAATGCTTGCGGGAGTTTCATCATGGCAATGTTGAATAGCAGTGGAGACAGTTCAGCTCGTTGCGGGGTCTCCGCGTCCCCATTTTTAATGGTCCATGTTCCTCGTTAACTATGCGAATGAACGCCAGTCTTTCAGAGAAGAAGTCTCTGATGTAGGCAAGTACTTTCTTACCGCAATGGACACTACTCAAGTTCTTCAGGATGCTTTCATGTTTAACGTTGTCGAATGCGCCTTTAAGGTCGAGTGCAATGATTGCTCTGTCGCTGTGCGTCGAGGGAATGGGTTGGATAATGTCTCGTTTTAGTTGCAAGAGGATATCTTGCGCAGACAGGTGGGGCCTAAAGCCAAACATGGAATCTGCGAAATGCCCCTTGCTCTCGAGGTACGTGGCGAGACGGTCTCTAACCATTGTTTCCATCATTTTGCCGGCACATGAAGTTAATGATATAGGTCTGAGGTTGTCCGTGCTGATTTGCTTGCCTGGTTTGGGGATGAATGTGACAACTGCTGTTTTCCATTCAGTTGGCAGTGGTTGGCCATCCCAGATCGCGTTAATGTATTGCAATAGATGCCGATAAGAATTGTCTGACAGATTTGCAAACAGTTTTACCGTGATCAGGTCTCTGCCCGGGGCAGTGCCCCTGCGCATTTTTTTCAGTGCTGCTTTCAGATCGCACATTTCAAAAGGGCATCAAGCTGACTGTTTTCTCTACCTGCGTATTCAGATGCGTTCCTGTTGGGATCCGTGGTGCGACATAGCTATCTAGCACACAAATCATCAGCCAGCTGGGAGTTGGTTCTCTGAAAACTGTGCAGGGCTCGACGGAGCTGCTTTTGCGCTTCTTTTCGGGTTTGGGTGGGGTCCACGAGAGTTCGAAAAAGGCGCCATGCTTTCCTTGTATTCATTTCTTTAGCTACAACATTGCACCGTTCTATCCAGTTGGGTTCGTTCAGTTGTGCAGCATATTCATCCGCTTGCTTACTCAACTTGGCTATTCTAAGTTTAAGCTTGCGGTTGAATTTGTTTTTCCGCCAACGTTTAGTTAAGCTTCTGCGGGCGTCCTAAAGGTGGAGCAGGTACTTATCGACGGCGGGGGTGTCTTCCGTTGTCTTTATCGTTTTAAGACACTTGCAATTGGCTGCAAGAAGCTGTTTTGCCCATCCCGTATATCCTCCCGCTCCTTGCACAGAGGGGATCACCTGTGAGCGGAAGGCTGTCCAATCTGTCAGCTTAGCTTGGCTCCATTTTCTACGGCCTATGTGCCGGAGAGTGTGATTCTGAGGAGACAGTGATCACTGCCGAGCGTTTCTTCTGAGTTTTCCCATGTTGCGTAGGAAACGTTCTTAGTCAGTGATAGATCCGGGCAAGTATCTCGGTTTACAGAATTCCCGATTCTAGTGGGTTTCATTGGATCTGTGAGAAGCGATAGACGAAGAGTGGATATGAGTTCTGCCAATTTCCGTCCCTTGGGGACTTCGCGGGTGTAACCCCAATGATAGCTGGGGGCGTTAAAGTCGCCCAAAATCACTAGTGGGTTCTTATCTGCTTTCTTAATCGCTTTATAAAACATTTCGTTGAAGACACATTGCCTAGATTTGGGAGAACTGTATACATTCAGAATGTACAAGCTAGGATCTCGTCTTTTATTGGGAAGGACTTTGACCATTGTGTATTCATGCGCCTCTGACAGATCAAGGTCTATCTGACAAGCGGTATACTCCTTGTGTACGAGAACACAGGTGGACGCCCTTCCCTGAAATGAGTTGTAACCAGGCAATTTCGCCTGTAAGCCGGTTTCTTGTAGCGCCAAAACTGCAGGGGTAAAATGTTGATTCTGCAGGAAAAGGTCAAGAGTGGCCTTCTTTTTCCTATCTTTACACCCCCTGCAGTTCCACTGGAAAATATCGAGTTGCTGTTGCTTGGAGCTTTTAATAATATGTTTAGAATTGCCTGCCATCATGAATTTATTATTGAGGAGGTGTGATTTTCGCCACTGCATCCACCGTGAAAGCTTGGAGAGGCGTGGGGGACTCAGTTCAGTTCGTTAACGACTGGGCTATGTTGTTCTCGGATTCAGAATTTGCGAGGTTACGATGAACAATTTTGCGTCGGGGTTGTTTTGTCGTTTTAATGCTAGTTTTGAGTTGGTCCAATTGGGGTGTGAGCCAATTTTGAACGGTTCGTAGTACACTGGCTGTGAGAATTGGCAAAATGCTTTGCTTGAGGTCTTGCATAGCGGCTTGAACTGAAAGGTTCAGCTGCTGCGGAATAATGTCTTGTACTGTAAGCTTGGTTTGTTCTAGGATCATTTTGCTCTGCTCCTCAAGCTTAGCCTCTAGTCTGCTTAGTCGACCTTCTACGTCGTTCGAAGCACCTACTACAGTTTTAGACACACTAGTGTTACCCGATACGTCTGACTGAGTGTCCTGCTCTTCGTCCAAGCAGTCGGAGGTGTGCAGGGCCACCGGTTTTGACGGTGGTGGAGGAGTTGCAGCCTGCGACGCCTTCAGCGCCCGATTTTCGCGTTCCAGAGTTTCAATGCGTTTTTTCATGACTTCCAATTGTTTTAAAATTTCAGAATCGGAGGGGGGGGGCAGTGGTGGTGGTGAGAGACTGAGAGGAGACCCCTACCCAATTGCTCACCTGTTGGGCGGGTTTGCCAGTTACGGGAAATCCTCGGCGCCGAAGGTAGGCGGCCTCGACTTTTGTCCGGCTGGGGCTTTGATCGGCTTGGGCTTGTTATGCATGGGCTTCGCTTTTTCTTCAGTCCTGAGAGGGGCTGAGGGCTCTTCTTGCTTGTTGCCGCTGTGTTAGAGCGGGCTTCCATGCCTTCCGGAATTTTTCGACGCACTGCGCTGAGCCGGTGATATGGTTTTCACCGCATATAAGGCACTCGGGTTGACAGTCGTGCTTGGCTGGGCCCTCCGGAGTGAGTTCCACCTTCGCACCACAGTGAATGCACCGCTGATTGTCCGGATTGGGGCACGCATCCGGTCTGTGGCCCACCGTTCCACACCGGTAACATGCCGGAACCGTTTTCTTGTAGTAGCGCACTGGCACGTTTTCAGAGCAGTAGTGAATGAATCTTGGAACTCGGCGTCCTTTGAAGGTCACCACTGCAACGTTGGATGTTCCGAGTTTTCGCTCATACAAAATTTCGCCGTCGATCCACTCGAGCTTGCGTCGAAGGGATTCCGAAGTTTCATTGTCTGCGACGGTGACGACACCCTTGCAGGTTTCTCCGGCTGATTTCAAATGTCCGTGAAATGGTACCTGGCGGTTCCCGATCGTCAGCGTGATGTCCCCGATGAGCTTCGAGGCCAGGCTTTCCGTCTTCACACCTACAACAACGATGTTTTGGTCCCACACCGGCCACACGGAGATACCAGCGTTCGTGGTGCTGCCGGTGAAGCGTTGCACTGCTGTGCCAATCCCGCCTGGGCCGGACGCAGCGTGCAGATTCATGGTTATTTTTGGTTTAAGGACAATAAAGAACTCGTCCAACCGGATTCGAGGTGTGTGTGTTGGCTTCCGCGTCACCAGCTGCCGCGGGGACTCAACGCAAGCTGCGGGTATTGATCCTGTTTTGCGAACCTGTGGCTGGGCGGCGGCCGTCGATCCTCGGGGCTTCATTTTAGCGAGCTTCTCTTGCATTTGGCGAACCATGATCTGAAGATATTCGTCTTCACCTGGTATGGGGTCTTCCCGTGTTTCTGCCACCTCGATGTCAACCCACTGCATCGTGCTGGGGTCGTAGCCTGTCTTCGTGGACGCGGCCATGGCTGGGGAGCCCGGGCGTAAACCTCGTCGGCGTTAGGCTTAGCCGGGCTCGGGCGTCGCGTGGTGTTGAACCAGTCGTAGATTGGCGGAAAATGGGCCTACCTGAAAAAAATAGGTATCCAGAGGTTCCCGATGGCTCCGCCGAAATGCTGAACCCGGTTTCTGGTGTATATTTGCCAAAAGTCCACAACATTGGTCGATTTCCGACGGAGCCGACGTGCCATGCGTCTCACGCGCGCGCTGAAACGCCGCATCCACCTCGAGAATAAGGAACGAACCAAGAAGGCCTTTTCTGAATGCCATAATGGTGTTGTGTAGTTTTCCTGAGGTTACACAGTTCAAAAGAAGAAGCGTTGTTTGATAGCAAGCTTTGTTTGTATTTTATAATAAGGTTAAAGCTGTGTATGTGATATAACGGTAAAATGTTATATTCTTTGAATAAATCGTTTGTATTTGAGTCGTATGGTACACTTTCAATATGACGAATCGCTTTTTTCTGCCGTAAAAATATTTTGTTTCGATTTTGTTTAGGTGTATCTGCCTACGCTAGACTACAATAGTTTATGTGAGATGAAAACAACGTATTATAGTGCAAAAGGTTAATGTTTGCTGGAAGTATCTGTCGAAGTTAAGAGGGTGTACCACACGTCCTAGCTAAATTTCTAGTTATTTTGTTAACGTGTTCGTCCCAATTAGGATTTTGATTAAAAATTACTCCTAATGATGAAACTTCTTTGACAACCTCAACTTTTTCGGGCCCTAGGTGTATATCCAAATTATGGCATACAAGCTTCTGAACCGGTGCGAATACGACAGCTTTGTATTTTTTCTGTTGATCATTAAATAAATTGCAGAACTCCATATGAAGATATCGTTAAGATTGTTGTTGGCTGTGTCTGCAAGAACACCCAAATCATTACCATGAAAAAATATACTAGTGTCATCTGCATAAATTATAAAGTCCACACATTTGCTGACATTAGTTATGTCGTTTATAGAAATAATAAACAGTACCTGATATGTTGCTCTGAGACTTTATGACATAATGGTTAGTAAGGAGGAATGGCTGTCATTTATAACTACAGATTGCTTTCTTTGTGATAAATACAATTTCAGAAAGTCAAGTGGCGTTCCGTGAAAACCATAATGACGCATTTTCGCATAGAGCATTTCGTGGTTATTTCTGTCGAATGCTTTGGGATAGTCAATAAAACACCCAGTGTTAACAGTTTCTTTTCAAATGAGCTAGTATGAGTTATTTTTTAATGAGGAGAGCCAGTTCCGTGGACATGCCCTGTGGGAAGCCGAATTGAATCCATATTAATCCATATGAGCATATAATTTTTACGCACATGATTATATGCTCATATGAGTATCAGAACCCATATGAACGAATAACGAGACCACATGCACAAGTAAATCTTCAGGACATGGACATAGCAGAATTCTTTTGTAGCAGCAGCTTGAAGACTATATATACCACTGCTTTGGGACTGCACACCGCGTACTGGCTCGCAGTCACAGAGTTTATAAGATAATTGTTGTTCTCTAAACATCATTATGTCCCCTTCTATTTACTTCTGTTTGTGCTGTTTAGTAGTACGAAACTCTATTGTGATAGTGACGCGCCATGAGCGACGTACTATGTTACAGACTTTAAGTGTGTGGTGGCTGGTCGCACCCGTTTGTGTGGTTTCGAATATTATGAGATAATATTCTTAAAGTTTGGGGCAGTGTCACAAACGAGTGCTCAAAAAAAGCGCGCCACCAAATACTGGCGACCAAGCGCTATAGAGGCGCCCCAAGGTCAACGACAAAGAAGAAAACAAGCATATAAAGACACCCCGGGCGCGCTGTCTCTCCTCCTCGGAAGCGTAGTTTCGCCGACCAACCTCCTCACTTCGTTGGCCGAGCGAGCCCTGGAAAGATCTGAAAGGAAAGGGGCGTTGTGATGCAGAGTTGCGTCACGTGCCGCAGACGGCTCTCGAAATGTTTCGCCCGTTCTCAGCCTTGGCTGTGCATCGCGACGACAAAACGATTCGAATTTTCTGGAATATAGCGCGAAAGTTATTTAAGGGAGCAGCTGAGAGTGCTGATTAGGAAAAGAAGGAATTTCGCGCCAGTGTGTGTAGGGTGTTTCTGCCGTGTCGGCGAAGCCCTTTGCCCTCAGTGACAAAGGAGAAGAAGAAGAAAGTTTGCCCCCGTGTGCGTAGGCAGGAGATGAAAGTTCTGCGCAAGTGTGCATAGGGTCATTCCGCCGTGTCGGCGAAGGCTTCCGTCCTCAGTGACAAAGCAGGTAATGAAGAGGATTTACACCTGAGTGGTGAAGACTCGTGCAACAAGCAGAAGGGTGAGTCTATTGCCAGCGAGCGAAGACGCGTTGCAGCAGCTGGGCGTGGGAAGCCGACGTATTACCGGCGAAAAAGTTTGGTGCTTGGAGAGCGGCCAATTGAAGACACGAGGTTTCCTGGAAGAGAAACTTCGGTAGCAGCGGAACGACAGCAGCGCTGGAGTGAGTGATTCTTGGAAGAGCATTATTCAGGGATTGCTCCACGGGCTTTGTGCTGAATAAGTTTTCGAATTCTTCAATCTTTAAGTGTCTTGGTTGTTCGATGCATGTGATTGAATCGTAGCGCGTATTATTGTTTGTGTCCGTTATTTCGAGTGTAGCTGATTGTACTGTGTAGTAATTCGTTTGATTGGTTACATATCGTATTCAACGATTGTCGAGTGTGCATATTTGTGTATCGTTAGATCTGCCATATTTGAGAATATAGTTTTGTTTTGTTTATCAACTCTCGGCTCTGACTCGTTCTTTGGACCACAGTCGGCGTCCACTGGTGTGCCAGATAGGACCACTTCTAAATTGTCCGCGCTTTCGTAGTGCAGTTCAGGGGGCCAATACTTCGGCCCTTGGAATTAGCCCAGCAATCGCCTCTCTAATTAACGGGACCTGTGACAGTGAATCTCCTATGCTCATATGGACACATAGCGGCACATGATATGCTCATATTATTTCAGCATATAACTTTTGTAAGCACATGAATAAATGCTCATATGAGTATGAGAACTTATATGAGTGGATCACGAGACCACATACACAAGTAAATCTTCAGGACTTGGACATAGCAGAATTCTTCTGTAGCAGCAGCTTGAAGACTATATATTTCACTGCTTTGGAACTGCAGACCGCGTACTGGTTTGCCGTCAAAGAGCTTATAAGATAATTGTTGTTGTATTAGCATCATTAAGTTCCCTTCTGTTTACTTCTGTGTGTTCCGTTAAGTAGCACGAAACTTGTATTCCAAAGTAGTCAATACATGTACAGCTTGCCTAAATAATAATACTAATAATTATAATATTATATTTTACCCTCAGGACTGTACAGCATTGTAGAGGGGAGGCGAAAAAAGCAAAACATACATGTAATAGGCCAGCCAACGCACAAAACGTACAAAGCATTCAATAACAGAATACTAGTAAAAGCTAAATGGATAAAAGCAAAACAAACAGAAACGGGCAAAAGCGTAACCGTCAAAGAGCAAAACATGCACATATTAAGCCAGCTAACGCAAAAAGGTACAAAATATTCTAGACTTGAAAAGAAAGCGGTGTGAAATAAAGTTACGAAAAAAAGAGGCAGTATCGCGTGCGCAACATATAATAAATTTTATATGGAAGATGTCAAAGCCTGACGGCACGTGTCAGGCTTAGTAATACTGCGGTTGCTGCTCCAGAAGATCCCTTTCGCGACATATGTTAGGAACGAAATACTGGGAAAAGGTAATAGTGCTACTTCGAGGGTTATGCACTTTGTGGGGGTGATCTATGCGGCATATCAAAGATGCAGGCTGTAACAAGCAGATTTTAGAACGTGATTATGATAGTATATTTTTTGGAACGTGCAAAGGCAAGCGATTTTTCTGCGCATGACAAGTGGAGGGAGATTAAGGCTGATCTTCCTGATAGTTACACTAGATGTTCGGTTATAGATTCAAAGAAGGAAACGTGATGACCGGTCTTGAATTGCCTCTAATTTTTTAGTGAGTGTTACGTGGCCGGGATCCCGTACACATGCGGCGTACTCCATTATAGGACGAATGGAGGTGATGTACAGCTGTTTATTCAAAAGAGCAGGTGCAACAGCAAACTTTCTTTTCAAGTAGCCGAGCATGCGATTAGACTTAGATGTAACGTAACTATTGTAATGAGACCATGACAGTGAGTTAATAATGTGAACACCAAGATATTTATAAGACCAGACATACTCAAGTGGGGTTGCGTTCAAGCTGTATGAATAGTTCAGGCTGCAAGAAACTCTCATTGCTTTACATTTAGATATTTTGAGTTCCAACTTCCAAAGGTTATACCAATGTAAGATGTTGTTCAGATCTGTTTGTAAGGTATCATTGTTGGTATGGTCAATAATTTTATGATAAGTGACACAATCGTTAGCGAAGAGGTGAACAGGGGAGGTTATGTTATAAGGCAAATCGTTATTATCAATTAAAAATAGTAGTGGGTCTAAACAGAACTTTGAGGTATGCCGGAACGTACGGGCATTTCAGAGGAATTAACATCGTTAGCGCAAACAAACTGAAAGTGGTTAGAAAAAAATTCTTTTAACCAGTCTAGTAATAAAGGGTCAATGCACAAGCAATGTAAATTTAGTAGGGGCAGTTCATGGCTAACCTTATCAAAAGCTTTGGCGAAGTCTAAGACAATACAATCAATAGTCGCGCCTGAGTCAAGTGCAGCGTGTAGATCATTAGTCGGGTAGTAGTTGTGTTTCGCAAGAAAAAAATGTGGAAACCATGCTGAGAGCTGTGAAATAAGTTCTTTTATTACAAGTGTTTACCAAGGCTTGAGTAAGTTATGTGCTCCATTTGTTTGCAATAGACCGATGTGAGAGAAATCGGACGATAATTACTTGGGTTATGTATATCACCAGACTAATTGTGTGAGATCACCTTAGCGGTTTTCCAGTCTTGAGGTAGACAGTTATCGTGAAGCGATTTAGTGAAGAGGCAGCCTAACATAATGAAACTGTATTCTTTATTATTCTGAAAAATTTACAGTTGATTGAGTCAACTCCACACGATGATGGTCGCTTTAACTTATTAATAACTGTGGCAATAACGGGTGTATCAAAGGTCTGGGGATCCTTAGGAAGAAAGTCAAGATTCTGTATTCATGGACGATTGTTAATGATGGCGTTCGAGAAGAAAAAAAGCGAACGTTTCATTAGTAATGAAGCACAGTGACCTTTTGGGACTGAATTACCGACTTCATCAACAGGGCAAATAGTTGAGTCCTCTTTCAGCTTAAATGTGATCCCAAGCTGCTTTGCTCTAGTTTGCAAAAATGCTGGTAGTATGCTGCGAAATAATTGGTGTTCGGCACTATTGAGAGCGTCATTGTAAGACTTAGCTGCCGTTTTATAGACGGGCCGTAGTTCGGCGTTTTGTAATCGTTTCGCGACACAAAACAGCTGTGAATTTTTATTAGATAACCTTTTAAGGTGCATAGAATACCAAGTTGCATCAGCCTTGCTGTATATAGTTCTTAGAGGAACATGTTGGGCTGTTAGTTCAGCAACCTCTACTTTGAATGACTGCCATAATGTTTCAATGAGTTTGTGAGAATAATCTAAAAGAAATTCATCGAGAAAAGAGCAGTGACTGAAGTTTATAGCTTCAAAGTCTGCTTTGCTGCAGTCTATTATTCGTTTGAACAGTCTACGGAAGTTTGGTGCAGGAAGGGTAGCGGTAAATTGAAGTATGTCATGACCGTTTAAGCCAGAGGTGTGTGTTACAGAAGAAGCGATGTCAGGTACTGATCTTAGTATCAAGTCAAGTAGTGACGCTGTAGTGTGCGTTACACGTTTTAGCCGAGTTACCAACTGAGACAGGTAATGCCCAGGCATGAATGAATAAAACTGATAGCTTCCGCGGAAGATGCAATGAAGGACAGGTAAGGTGCTGGCCACTGAAAATGATAAAAATTGAAATCACCACCAATAAAGAGAGGCGCAGTAGAAACGTGACAGTGATCTCACTCACCGACTCAAGAAACACCTCCGAAAAACCACTAGCAGTGCCTGAAGGACAATAACAGGCACCAAGAATTACTTTCTTGAAGTTAATTGCTAAACAACAACAAATTATTTCCAAACTACTCACAGTTGAAAATAGAAAACTCTCGAAGGTTTGATTTACAGCAATGAAAATTCCACCACCAATTCTCTTGTCACTATTGTCTCGGTACACAACAAACTTTTTGTTACAATGAAACAGCTCATTGCTTTTTATTTCGCTTGATAACCAAGTTCTACCTAATATAGCAACATCTGCTTCCGAATCGTTGATTAGAGCACTGAGGCTCCCTTTTTATTAATAATGCTTTGGATATTGGTATACAAGACAGGTGCAAGAGATACAATGGCATCACCCGTCACAGTATCAAAGTTTTTGTGGCTTGCGTTCCACTAGAGCGCGTTAACCTAGGTGAGAGAGGGGCATTAAGACAAGAGCGGGAAGTTGACGCAGACTTGCGCACGTTGTCTGAAGGGTTTTCGCGAGTAATGCCATGCAGTCTGTCTTCGCCGGGATTGTAAATAAAGCGCTTACCACCTGCGAGAAGTTTATTGTAGGTTAACTTAGTGGTTATGTTAATTGTTTTGCTGCACTCGCTCAGGTATTTTCCAAGCAGTCTACGTAGCGAGTGAATAGTCCTGCTTTTTACTTAGTTTAGTTTCAGAAAGCAGATATAGCTTTGAAAAAACTGAATCTTTACATTATTCTGCAGTAAACTTAGCAATAATGGGTCTGTTACTTGCTGTTTTGTGTCGTCCCAGTCTGTGGGCACGTACAATACCATCTGCTGAAGCTGCAGTTGTAGTCTATCCGATGCAAGCACGATAATTTTTGCTGATGATCACTCTCAGTCTTCCAGAGGATCATCTTCAATGCCAAAGAACAGCAGGTTGCCCCGCCCAGAACGATCCTCAGTATCTTCAAGTGAAGCGCGCAATGTAAATAGTTTTTCCTGTATTGTAGATAGACATTCACGTGTGGGGCAGACGGCTCCTTGAAATCCCTCGAAACAAGCGCTTTGTTGTTCCACTGAATGCAAGCGCTCATTAATGCCCTCTACAGTAGACACCAAAGAAGCGTGGGCAGCTTAAAGGTCGTCCATTGCTTGCACAATGTTCCCTTGGTCTGCTTCAATTCGAATGCAACGAACATTCGTTTACTTCATTATTTTAAGTATTTCATCAGTAGGAACGGGATTTAGCTCGACGTTTCCGCACAACGCTAAGAACAAGGCACAAAAAGGTTCAAGCAAGACGCTAGGACACGGAAGCACAACAACGAATGGGTTGTCTGATAGTAAAGACTTGACAGGTGGTAACGAACTGCTCTTGACCTGCGCAATGATCAACAAGATTCGTGGGTGCCACAATTTGGCTGTGCGTCCATGCCCACTGGCCATAAGATTCATTAGATGGGCTTTTAAAGGATCCGCTAGGCTTGTAGTCGATGTCACAGTGGCTGTGATAATCCGTGGAAAGGCAAACTATAGGATACTGTACATGACATCGCTGTCGGTCCTCAGCAAGGTTGGTTGTATGCCATGAGTAGACCAGCCAGGGAAGTTGTATGAAGATCCTTTGTCGAAACCACCGTCAGTCGAGTTCGTGGACGTGGCGCCGCCTGTGAAGTCAGCAAATCCAACATAACCAATACGCTGCGCAACAATGAACAAGAATCGTGAGTGCTACATTTTTGTTGCGCGTCCATGCCCCCTCGATGTCACCCATGCTTACGAAGTCAACATTACGGCAAAATATACTGCGGAATCTGTGAAATATCTGGCAACGTAGGTAGCTCAGTAGTTGCTTAGTTAAAAAGACTAAAAAATGTTACCTGGTTAGTTACGCCTAATGTTACAACCCCTACAAGCTGATGGCTAGTAAAAATCTGCCGCGAAGGTAGTAAAATACTCCGGAAACTAGTAAACACACGCACTTACTAACTGATTACCAACATTTTTCCAAGGGGGTACAGTGGCTTGATTCAATTAGCGAAGTTAGTATGGCGTGAATGCAACCAAAAAAAAAAAGGATGAGTACAAGAAAGTAAAGAGCCACAATCGCTTTTTGTATTCACTTCCTTTATCTCGTCTTTTGTCGGCGCTACAACTACGCTATGATGAAGTAGTACCAATTCGCTCACGTCTCCGTTTTGCTCTACTAAAGTTACGTTACGAAAAAAACACGTAGTCAAAATAACGCAATATCGAAATTCCGCTGATTGTTCCGCTGATTGTTCACTGAAGTCCCGTGAAATTGCCCTAATATTGATCACATGTTTTGTTTATCAAGCCAACATTATCCAATCTTAGCACTGCCTGACAAGAATTACACAGGTAATTCAAAGAGAACTCACTTACCAATTTTTTCGCTGGAGGGCGTTTTCCACCGGAGAAAAACTGTGGAAAACGACTCTATTTGCTCCGGTACAATCCAGTTTAAGTGAGGCCACCAGAACAGCGTCATTCCGCGATTCCTCCCAGCTGGGTATACTTCTTGTTTACAGTGTAGTGTTCGCCTTAAAATCGCGTTTGACGGATGGTGCTTGTGTGTTTTTAGGCACTTCGCCCAATGATAACACCTAAATGATAGTCTCGTCTTCGAATACGAAGAAAACCTGTGGCGCTTTTTCAAAATCGCTGCGTAAATAAAACAGCATTCGTGGTATACTGTTTCTAGTTTTAGTGAGCCTGAGATTTTGCATTGACGGCCACTGTGGAAGTGTTATTGCCAATATTTCACTGCAATGGAGGTGCCTACACAGTACATGTTTTGCACCCTTATGAGTGTAAAAAGGGTGTTTTCTAAATTTACACCTTTTTTGAATGAATGTAACTTTTATTTTTCGCTTGTACACTCGCAGAAGAGGGTGTAATTAGCATAAGGGTGTTATTACGCCGTTCGTGAGGGTGTTGAAGATCTCAAGGGTGTACACCTGAAATTGCTGCAATAAAAGCTGTTGCGTTTAACGTCGCAAAGTTGTCATATAATCATTAGAGACGCCGTACTGAAGGGCTCCGAAAATTTAAACCACCTGAGGTTACTTGAGGTGCACCTAAGTCTAACTACACAGGTCTCGGACAATTTCAGCTCCACCGAAAATGTGGCCACCGTGACCTCCCGGGATTTGATCCTTCAACTTGCGGCTCAACAGTTGAGTACCATAGGCACCAGACCATCGGCGCAGGGGTGCACGTGCAAGAATCGAGCGGCATCCATCCTTGCAAATAAAATATCACGAATAGCGCAACGACTGCCTTTCCTAAGATAACAATGTCGTAGGGATGAAAAAATCAAGGAAATGATTGAGGCATCGGCACATTTCATAGAACACTCTAAGAATAATCGAGAAAATGTAAAAGAGAATAACTTCTTTCCGCACTGTAAGATTCGACATGATTTGTCACTTTATATCGTCCACATTAAATGTGAATAAATGAATGCGCTTCTGTCACGATCCATGGACAGCACATATTCATGTGTAGAAGCATTGAGAAAAAAGCTTGAATTTAGCACAAAAACCCTTGCTCGGTCAAAAGCCGTTCGAGCGCAAGTCGTTTTCACAACGTTATCGAGGACGAGACGTCCATGGCCGAAAAGGAAAACAATGTACTGTATTCTGCGACCCTGCGGAGCACGGGAAGTGATTCCTTAGGTGAAGAAATAAAGGTCAGAGAATGGCACGGTTAGCGCACGCAGCGCCTTTGCGAAGTGAAGGAGAGAAGGTTACGAGAGACACGCTCTCACTCCCGTACATACATACAGCCACACACACACACACACACACACACTATATATATATATATATATATATATATATATATATATATATGTATATATGTATGTATGTGTATGACGTCGCGTCCCAAGCCATAAAATTTGTATTTGCTATCGTTTTAGTTTGACAACTCTTCAGGGGGGGTGGGGGGTATGAGGTGATGAGTAGGGGGCACTGCAGCCCCCCTTTTTGTTACAGAGCCCCCTTTCTATTTCCCTATATATCCTTATGTCTTTACATTGACCCCTAAAGAACCAGGGGACGCCCCTGCCCCCTCCCCCGTGGTGGGCGCGCCTATGTATAAGCACCATCGATCATTGCAATAAAATATCGTGTGCAAATGTGTGCGTCAACAATAGTATATTTTGAATTAAAAAGACATGAATGCTTCTAGGTGATTACTACCGGAATTGTTAATTTGTTCAAAATATCAATGTACCTGCGAAGGTTTCAATATTTGCGCGCTCAAATTTCGCGTTTTTGTTCGTGGAGATAAAATTATTTTGCGCTTTACGTATTTATGATATATTTATTTACGTATATTTTTCATATTTAAATGCATCACCAAAGTTTTTCAGTGCGCCGATGTACGTCTGTGGGGCTGTAACCATGATACGTGTTTTGGCGTGCTTGCTCGCTAGTCGGGCGCCTCGCTGCTGGTCGGTGCTGCATCGATTTTTCTCATTTTTCTGGGTGTGCTTGCGCTTTGCGTTCGTGTTTTGTGTTCTACTGGTGTTGCTTATTACGAAAATTAACTCTACTCAAGCGACGACATGTAGTATCGTATTTTGAAGCACTCGCCAGGTATGTACCACATTCCTGCTGTCAGCACTTTGTCAACTCCGAGAGCGTGATAATGACGCCGGGTCACGTTTTTCGTTACATGTGGACGAGAAGTGATGTTTTTTCACAGAGCGAACCCGTTTGTGTGCGTCATTTCATCAGGGTGAAGGCGTTTTTGTGGGAAGTTAAGCCTAGGCGAGCTTTTTCTTTTGATTGAAGCATGCCTCGGTGTTTGAAGCACATGGCGCGTGCGTGTGCAGTTGGAATTCGGCGGCAGATTTGAGCCGAGTTGTGACAGCACCCGCCTTTTTCGGCAGTGATGATGACGAAAAACATTTATTATAAAAGAGAGAGGTACGCGGCCAAAGCATGACCCCGCTACATGGTCGGCATCCTTAGTCCGGGACACCACATGACGAGGCCCCTACTCGCGCCCGTCTCACCAGAGCCCGTTGCAACTCTAGTGATGAGCAGTTGAGGAGGGCAGTCTCCCATGCCTCTCGGGAAGGGTTAGGGGAAGGGGGTAGGTGGGGATTTTTCGGACATGCCCATACCATGTGGAAGATATCACACGTCTCCCCACAGTGTGGGCACCGCCCATCTGTGTTCGCATCGAAATGTTTTAGGATTGCAGGACAGAGTAGAGTACCTGTCTGCCGGCGCCTTAGAGTTCGCTCTTCCGCCTTACTCAGCCCCTTTGCAGGAGCCGGGTAAAGGCGGTGAGTGTCGCAATAATAGGTCAAAATTTCTTTGAACCGCAGAAGTGGTGTATTGGCCTCCGAGTCATAAGAGCCAAGCTGAGGAGCCCGGTGGGTAAGCGCTCGGGCAGCCGCGTCAGTGGCCTCATTACCTCGTAAGCCCTGATGGCCAGGAGCCCATACGATGCGTTTCGGGGCTGGATCAGTGAGAGCCCGTTTTATAATTTGGCTGGCTAGGGGGGATATCTCTCCTACCAAGTAATGAGCACATGCTTTGCGGGAGACCGTGATGATAACTTTCGAGTTGGGGTCCGCAGCAGCAACCGCTATCGTGACTTCCTCAGCGCGCTCTGGATTTTGTGCTCGGAACGAGAGCCCATTGACATGCTTTTCCCGGTGAACTACAGAGACCGCGTAAAATCCCGTGGGCGAAGGCCCTGCTATATCTACGTAGAATACACCAGGTCGGGAGCCGTGTTGCCTCTCAAGCGTACGAGCCCATGCCTGTCTTCTGCTTTCGTGCGTGTGCTTATCCATGTTACTGGGGAATGGAGAGACCGAGAGCATATGCCGCCACAGCTCAGGAATACGCTCCGCCTGCTCTGCAGTGCAAGTGTGCTATATATGGAAGCGGTTCAGCAGGCGGCGCCCGGGAGCCGTCTGCACGAGCCGCGTATATTGATTCACAAAGTGGGCCTCCCGCAACTCCTGGTAGGAGTTGAGCACCCCTAACGCCCTCAGCTTGGCGTTGGAAGTGGCCACCGGGAGATCCAGAGCTCGTTTAGTAGCCTTAGGAATGATGGCATCTATTCTTTCTTCTTCATGCTTGTTAGGGCGAAGGTATGGGACGGCGTAGAGGATCCGGCTAGTCACGAAAGCATGGGCGAGCCGAAGCTCGTCCCTGCCCCGCAGACCACCCCGCTTGTTGGAAGCGCGGTGGATCATGCGCCCTACCTGTTCGCCTATTCTCTTGAGTTTCGCTATAGTGGAGTCCGGTCTGAGTCTGCGGTGAATGAACAGGCCCAGAATCCGGAGCTCCTCCACCTCTCTGATGGGAACCCCAGACAGGGAGAAGAGTATGGCTGACTTATCTCTTGGCTTCGCTCTAACGTGCAGAAGCTCTGATTTGTTTGGAGCACATTGGAGTCCACAAACGTAGGCGTACGCCTCGACTATGGATGCGGCCTGCTGAAGGCGTTCCTGCATTTCCCCAAGGCTTCCTTCAGTGGTGTAGATTGTAGTATCATCGGCATATACTGCGTGTTGTGTGCCTTTCACCCTGGCCAATTTCCTTGGAAGGCGCATCATAGCAATGTTGAAAAGGAGTGGTGATAACACTGCTCCCTGTGGGGTACCCCGTGTTCTTATAATGTACGGGCCATATTCCTCGTCCTCGATCCGAAGAAGTGTCTGGCGTTTAGGGAGAAAATCTCTGACATATGCAAAGGCCTTAGCTCCGCAATCGGTGGAGCTCAAGTTAGCCAGGATGCTGCTGTGTTTAACATTGTCGAAAGCCCCTTCAGATCAAGGGCGAGGATGGCTTTATTATTGTGTTGCATAGTTATGGGCTGTATGACGGCCCTATGGAGCTGCAGAAGGACGTCCTGTCCTTCTCCAGCTCCATAGGGCCGTCACATGTGTGGGCGAAACGCAAACATGGTGTCTGCAAAGAAGCCCTTGCTTTCAAGGTATAGGAAGAGGCGATCCCGTACCATCATCTCCATAAGCTTGCCCGCGCACGAAGTCAGTGATATGGGCCTCAGATTTTCCGTATTCACGGCGTTGCCTGCTTTGAGGATAACAGTCACAAGTGACGTTTTCCATTCGGAAGGTAGCGCACGGTCGTCCCAGATCTCGTTTATGTATTCCAATAATTGGAGGTAGGCTGTGTCAGGGAGGTTTGCCAACAGCTTTACTGTTATGCGGTACAGCTCCAGAGCCGTACCCCTGCGCAATTTAGCTAAAGCCGCTTTAAGGTCATGCAACTCAAAACGGGCATCGAGTTGGTGATTAGGCTTACCAGAGTACGTGTACGCCGGCCCAGGCGGGTCCTCCGTATGACAGAGATACCTATCACACAGAGCATCCGCAAGCTGTGCCGGAGTGCCTTAGTACCCTTACAGAGCTCGCCGGAGCTGCTTCTGCGCCTTCCCTCTCGTTTGGGAGGGGTCTATGAGATTGCGAAAGAGACGTCATGTCCCTTCGAGCTCATCTGACGAGCTGCGGCGTCGCAGCGGGCTATCCAATTTGAATCTGAGAGCTGGGCAGCATACGCTGCAGCCTGTTCCGTGAGTTGGGCTATGCGGATAGTCTTCTGCTTTTTCCAACGTTTTGTTAAGCTTCGGCGCGCCTCCCACAAGTGTAGGAGGTGAGTGTCAACTGCGGGGATTTCTTCGTTGGTTTGGAAGGTAGTAGTAAGTCTTTTCTGAATGTTGTCTACGTGTTGAGCCCATTCTGCATAGCCTCCAGAAAATAGTACGGGAGGGATAGTCTGATTGCGAAATTGGGTCCAATCGGTCAACTTGGCTTGACCGCATTTTTTATGACCTGGTTTTCCCAGGAGTGTGACCCGGAGAAGGCAGTGATCACTGCCTAGAGAATCGCCCAAGTTCGCCCAGGTAGCATCCTGGGAGAACTTGGGCGATTGGTAGAACTTGAGCACGAGAGAGAGTTCCGGACACGTGTCACGGGTTACCGAGTTCCCCAGTCGAGTGGGGTTGGGGTACGCCGGATCCGTGAGCAGCGTGAGGTGAAGGGTGGAGATACGCTCCGCCAGCTTACGTCCTCTGGCCTTCTCGTAGTGATAGCCCCAGTGAAGGCTGGGAGCATTGAAGTCTCCCACGATCACTAAGGGGTCCTTGTTTGCCAACTTGATCGCCCGGAGGAAGATTTCGCTAAAAGTTACGCGGGGCTTATGCGGGGGGCTGTATATATTTAGGATGTGTATTGACTGGTCGCGAGGTCTGAGAGGCAGTACTCTGACCATTGTGTATTCTTGTTCAGTACTTAAGTTTAAATCGACCTGAATCGCGGTATATGCCTTGTTCAGCAGGATGCATGACGAGGGCCCCCCTGGAAAGTGCTGTAGCCAGAGAATTTAACATCCAAACCGGGCTCCTGCAAAGCAAGCAAGGCGGGCATGTTTCCGAGGGACTGCAAGTAGAGCTGGAGGGCGACCGTTTTTTTCAGGCTCTGAAACCCCTGCAGTTCCATTGTATAATCTCAAATTTTTGTAGATATTTAGCTTGTTTATTAGATCGGCTAGCCATCTTTTAGTAGTTATTTACGGTGCAGAGGACCGGTCCGGACCTGGAGCCGGCCCTGAAAAGCCTTCTTTTGCTGCCTGACGGGAGGCCGGCTTGCGTTTAACCTGCGGGGAGTCGCTCTGAGTGGTGTTTTTAATTTGGGCGATAACCAAGGGCTGCACGGCTTTAAGGACTGAGTTAGAGACCCGCGCCACAATTTCCGGAAATGCTTACGTTAAGGCTGCCGTGAACATGTCCTGAAAGGACTCGCGGACTGCCGACATGATTTGAGTGGGGAGGGCTGCCACGCTCGCCTCTAATTGCTCGGTTTTACGCTCTAGGGACTCGATGCGACCGATGGATCCGGTAATGGAAGCTGGTCCAAGTACCGTGTCTGCGTCCTGCCGCGAGACGCTAGTGAGGCGCGATGTGACGGAAGAGCCGTCATCCCCGTCCTCTGCCTCAGCTTCCTGCACTGGCTCGGATGACCCAACCTGCTTGGCTTCATTGTCGGCAGTGGTGTTGGCGGGGAGATGATGGACCAATATTTTGGTTAAATAATTGTTGGGCAAAGACATCGTTTGTTAGCTGTAAGCGTTGCTCACACCTATGGCAGCTATGCTTGGATATGTTAATAAGGGGATTTTTTGCATGCCTGTTCATATTGTGTGCTATAGGAGTCAGCGTGTCTAAGACAGCTTCATATGTTGCATGTTTTTTTTTAAACTGGTATCAGAAATTGCTGCGGGTTGCCGAACGTATGCTGGTGTACGCATCCGCGCCGGCACGCATCTTTGAACTACCGTGTTACTAGAGTTCGCGTGCAGCATGCTGCCTCGTCTTATGTACGGCTCGCAAGCGTTGCACGTACTCTTAGGAGTTTATGCAGCCCATTTAGTCAAATCTGAGCTTACGTTATACACCCGCAACATAGGTTTCCTGGTGCGTCTGGAACCCATGTATATTTCGCCGTTTGTTAAACTTGAACCGTATTTTCGAACAAAATTGTCATGGCTTATTGTAGCCGAATTGATGTAGCTTAACTGTGCGAGCCCTAATTCGATGAGTAGATCAGTAGAGCACATTTTATTTCATCCAGCTTTTTCATTATGATCAGATTTCGTTATTTTGTTGTGGTTTATTGAATACTGCATGTGCCTCTATCAAACTTTAAGTTAAAACTTTGCTAGGCACTTTTACTTCTAGGAACAATTAGCAGAGTTCAGACAACCACCTACCATGACATTCAATATTAGATGACAAGCTTACAATCATGTGGTCAGAAACACACATCAAACATTGAAAAACCACACACTGGCCACGAATAAAAGCACAATCTTTGTCACTTGTGAATAGAACTCCTGTTCGGGGGCCAAAACGTCATGTTTTTAATTGGAGTCAGCATGTTGTTTTAATTGTCTTCACATCAGATGTCAAGCTTAAGTAAATTCGCTAGGCAAGCGCTACAGTTGTAGAAGGGATCTGTGGTGTTTGCAGAAACGAATATAATATTTATCGCTCAAAACATGCAATAGCGTTATACATCACAGTATGCATACATAATGCATGCACGTGTTACTGTGAAAATGAAAAATTGGACAATATGAATATAGACACATCTGACAATCACGAATATAAACTGCATGTCTCCAAGCTGTTGGCATTGAAGCAATTATGCAAGTTCGCGAATCAGTCTCAAGAAATGTTCATTGTGTATTGCGAAATTGTAATCAATGCCTTCCAGTATTCTTGTTACTGGAGATTGTTGCAGAAGCTTGCATTCTTTATTGGGATGGTATGTACTTCAAGATGGGTGCGTTGTCTGTCTTAGCATTTCCCTATTTTCCCCATTATTCGTTAGACAACCTGCAATGAGGGGTATGTGAGGAATAAGTGATGGGCACTGCCTTTTACTTACCTGGAATCATTGAATTAATGGCCATAATTTAGCAGTTGACAATATTAAGTTAGTGGAACCAATTTTTGATGTTATAGGTATATTCGCCCTAATGTAGGCAGCCAGGAAAAGGTACATTAGTAGTGTTCAAAATAAAATTCGTAATTTAATTTTATATGTTACCTCCAATGGATACGTGATGAAAGTGCATACCGTGATGTATGTGCTGTCCTGTCACTGAATTGGCATGTATATGCACTACGCCAGAGCGCCATTCAAGTATACTTTCTGACACATCTGTTATGTCGAAAATGCATACTCTTTCGTTAGGTTGCAGTTATATTCACCAAAAACACTGAGGATGATTTCATTGTAACATGTCTGGTTTTAGTACATCCTGCTCTTTTAAAACACAACGTTTCTGATCGTTCTAAAAATAGTTCCAAATTCTGCTTCACTAACAGACACATCACTAAATTGTTTTTTGTTTGTTTCCCTTGCAGCCTATACCTGCTCGCCGTAGGAAGAGAGTGTAGAAGACGTCTGGACTAGCCTATCATCAATGCTCGCTCGTAGAAAACTTGACTGCTGGTGCACAGCAGCTGCGCATGGCTTCTGTTTCCGGTGAAAAGCGAGCTGCACATAGCCACCTGGTAGCTGTATTCGAGGAGCACAAAGGTTCAGGGTGTCCAAATTAACCCTTTTGTTTTTCTTTAAAAAAGAAGTCAGTGATGTATGTAAAAGGCACCTCTGCTGATAGCTATGTATCTAGGAGGACGTAATGTGAGACAATAAATATTACTGTCAGCGGTGCCAATATTTTAATTAACAACCTAATAGTGACCGCATCAGGAGATCACGTATGTGTTAAATATTTGAGGCAGTCACATTTCTACATAATATCATTTGCAAGAATTCTAGCTTGCCTGTGCTCAGATATCCTGCTGGAAATTTAGTTGCGGCTTGCATTATTATGTGTTCAGGACAGTGAGCACTAGCACAGACTCTCTGATTTCATGCATTTATTCTGACCGTATATCGAAGGCATGAGCAAACATTAAAATGGTTACTCTTGCTATTTGCTGGCGATAGCAAGAACCGACCACTCGTTCCGCTAGGGAGTAATATTTTGCTGAACGTGACTCCCTTGCATGCGTAATCGTGAAAAGCAAAATTAAACTTCGGAACGGGATATAGGAGCGTAAACATAAAGAATCTTTCCAAGTGGGACTGTCTAGAAACACGTTTGCCTCCAACATTTCAATGTATACATACCTGCTCATTTCCGTTACTAAAATTTCAATATTCTTGGTTGATTGGGCATATGACAGCATTATTTTCTCACTTTGTAACCCAATGAACACAATCTGCCAAGGTGTTTTTTTCTGTTCCTAAGGCTAAATATTAATCCAACTAGACAGCGCATTTATGAATGTGTCAGTGCTACTTACTGAGCTCTCTATTGCATATTTCGTTTTTTCAAGATCTAATGAGTGAGTTGCCCGCCAGACTCGCATGTCATGTTTTACTTGATTCCTTATGTGCTATTGACCATTTAAAAACACTTTTTGTGTTGTGATAAAAGTAGCACAATAATGATTTTATGTTCACTGTAACCTTCACTGAACATTCTATTCTAATATATGTTTGTTACCTTAGTTATTTCATTGTCTTTGAGAAGTTCATTTCGTAAATTCAATCAAGTGATTTCCCACTGTCATACTTCATTATATTTAACTTTGCCAATACCTAACCATGTAGGATATTTTACAGTGATATATACTCATGTTAAAAATCGTTAATGATAACTGATAGAAGGCATATTAGAATATTGTCACGCGAGTCCATGGATTTGGGGGGGGGGCTGAATGGTGAATTTTTTTAACAACATAGTAATATCTGCTTGCTTTATTTAATGTCAAGTGTGAAGAGAATAATACTTACTGAGGTTAACGTGTTAAAACCACGATATAATTATCAGGGACACTGGCGTGGAGGGTTTCAGATATTTTGACCACCTGGGGTTTTTTAAAATGCATCCACGTCTAAGCAGACAGGTGTCAGGCATTTCCTCCTTAATCTAAATTACAGCCACCACAGTCATGATTTGATTTTGCGGCCTTCAGTTCAGCAGTCAAGGGTTACCTGAAGGGCATATTAGTTGTGGGCTATAGTTAGTATGACGCCCCAATTACCAGCATGTGGGGTGCAGCGCAATTAATGCGGCTGATGTAGAGCGCGTAGCCAGTACCCAACCCGTCAACTAAGGAAGCTGATCGGTTCCGCGAAGGCGAGCGCGGAAGACCTGAGCGCGGGAAAGAAAAGAGACTTCTTCATTCTCACGGTTCCCAAGCAGAGCAGTCAAGGTCGCCCCCGTTCGGGATTAGAAGGGCAAAGCTTACTCAGAAAAGCGTCTGGCATGAGGCAGGTCAGGCGCCACCGTCCGAGTTTAAGCCATTGTTGGCAGGCACGCGTGTCATTGAGAATGACACAGGGACGCGACCACTTGGCTGACTGAGACATTAGGCCCGTTTACATTCACCCGACGAGGGCGCGTTGAGTCGAAATAAACAGGTTTTCTGGACTCGCCCTCCCCATGTATAAGCGGACGCGTCGGGGCGGAGAGTCGTCGCGGCGAGTCCCGTCGACCTGGAGACAGGGGGTAGGTTCACCGAACTTACCGCTCTCAGAAAGTGCATGTACAACCGATCACGCTGAGTTGACGGCTCGTGACCTCTCCCGCCCGTCGCGGTCTCCGCTTGCCCTGTCCCCATCACTCCGACGTTGCTCTTTCTCTGTCGGCCGGTACGCGCGCGCTATGCACGATGACATCCTCGCGGGCTCCACGCACCATGTGGAAAGATGATGAAACAACGACCATGCTAGCTTTAGTCAACGAGAAAAAACTGAGTGATTTGCTCGATAGCAAGCGGCAAAAAAATAAGGACATATTCATGGACCTGGAAAGATGTTTGAAGGAACAGGGCCTGACGTGGACGTGGGAGCAAATAAGGACCTGTTGGAAGAATTTGAAGAAACGCTTCACAGCTGTAAGTACCTCCCTGTTCGCTTTGATTCGAAAAGTTTTCAGGCGCTTTAATTTATAATGACTTTTTTCGGCATTCGCAGGAACGCCTGCTCCTATGCAAAAGTGGCGGGGAGTTGTCAAAGTGGAAGTGGTTTGACAAAATGAGCCTTCTGCTTGGCGACCGCCCAATGGTGCAAGCAAGAGATTACGGCGTTGACACCACCGCCGAAGACGAGGACATCGTTCTGTTATGCGGTAAATGCAGATCACTTTTACTTTTAAATCTTGCTTGGCACGTGCTTCGAGAACTTGTTGGCTATCGTTCTCACGACCGGCTATTTTGCTCAGCCCGTAGCAGGAAATCGGCTTGTGCGCCAGAAATCTCAAATACGTGCACATGAACGCTTTAATAAAGTTTCTGGTCACCTCGCCATCAGAATACATTTGCGTAAATTCACAGAATTGTCTACTAATGCGCAGCATTCCAACTCCGCTTGCATTTATTTTGCGTTCTTCACAGCCAGGTTCGACTATGAAAAGGCAAATACTTTCGGGTAATTTATTCTTTGTAAGTTTTGTTTTGGGTTTTTTGGCAAGTGATGTAAATTGACTTGATCACAAAAATTAAGTGCCTTTACCAATACATGTAATTTCCCCCAGAGGAAAAGCGTAGTACGGGGTTGGTCTCGCTCTTTTTAATTCGTGTTTCATGAATCCCTGAATAAACGTTTTTTCGGGTTTAGTGTTCGAGTTTTGGAGGAGATGAGGGTCGTTCCATACCAAATATCCCAGACAGTACGCTAGACCATCTACGATTACACTATAAAAAGTAATGGTTGGTCACTTTACTACACTATTCATTTTCGGAACCAATTTTCTAAAGAAAATTTTAATTTCTTAAATATGGTGGCAGTTGGGTTGCGACGAAACTTCGAAAAAGTGAAATATTATACGCAGCATGGTAAGACGATTCCAGTGGGTAGGAAAAGAACCGCATTTCTTTGTTAAAACGCATTCACCACTAGTGTATGTTAATGTGCTTTGCGGGGAAGCAATGCAGTGTTCTTGACCAAAGTCAGAAATTTTTACAGCTTTTCAACTTTCACAGAGACAACGCTGCTGCATAGCTTGTTTGCATTGTTCACGGTAAGTGGGGGAAAAACAAGAGTCGCTAAGACAGTAGTTTGGAAGCGCTGGCACATGCACTTTGAAAAATTTGCAATATTGCTCATGTTCAGGCACTTATCGCTCTGTATGGCGCTACATATAAAAATATACACTTTGGGTCATTTCAAAGGGTGCAGAAACGATATTTATTTCTGTAAGTTTAATACGAATCTTTGTTTTACGTGAGAAAGTAATATTTATATTGAGCTGCCCCCAAGGCTGTCAACGGCGGACCGTAAGCGCACTTCACTTCACCGAGGGTTCCTCGGCAGCCTCCTAAATGCACCAAAGCCGGCTTGTTGATTCGTCCTCCATTTTCCTGCGCTAACCGCCAGTAATAGAAACAAATTATGCATCTCATAAAAAGTTGTAAGAGCTGTAAGAAATGTGCATATATTCCCAAGAACAACGCATTGCTTCCCCTCAAAGAACATCTTGAGACAACCTAGTAGCTGTGGACGCGTTGTGCCAAGGAAACGCTGTGTTCTTCCTACCCACGAGTTTTTTTCACAACCTAGTTATTGGGCGCTGCCACGATATATAAATTGCTCTGAGAGTTAGAAATGATTTCCTCCGAAAACTGGTCTCAAAACAAAAATGGAAGCGATTAGTGAAGTCAAACGATCGACCATGAATTTTTATATTCTTATCGGAGATGGTCGAGCGTACTGCCTGGAAGTTTTAGCGTGGAATGAGCCATGTATTTATTTCGTAACTTCATTCTTGTGATATTTTCAAATTTTGGTTATTCTTGTTTTTTATTGATAATGACGTATGACCAATTAAGAAAATTTGCGCTCTTATTCATTTTTGTTTGAAGGCAGGGCATTCCACAGTCTAAGGTGCTGGGGTAATCGGCAAGGAATGCTACGCAGGATAAGCGTAGATCATGAATTGACCATGCACATGGTTGTACTGTGAATATTCCCGTCCCTGATTACAATGAAGAACTATGGCAATTGCACTAATCAAATACTTATAATTTCAGATGGCAGCGAAGAGGAAGGAGATGCGTCCGACGATCTAGAAACTTGCATGTTCTTTTTTTCTGCGCTGTAATGCCACAGCAGTCATGTTTCCTACTTCAGTGTTCAATATGACTGAAAAAAAACGATGCAGAGAACATGCGTGCAAGCTTTATTTACTGCATATACATGAGTTCATAGTAGGTCATGTTCACTCTTGGAACAAAATTGCCCGCAAAACAAGTGTGGTCAGGGGTCCAAGACATATGCGGCTCATGTTTTCCCTAAGGCACAAGTCACTTTTTAAAAGACTTACTCCACAGTTCCTCAGTTTTTCTATGTACAAGAATTCTTCGAGATATTAATTACTTTTCTCGATTCTTAGATTCCCTCCATACACAGTAAAGCCTCAGACCATAATATATGTGGGAAAATACAAAGTATTAAATAACACTTGTAGCACTTGCAAATTGCAAAGGTTAAGCCTTTTTCACATACTCGCTTTATAGCCAACATGCAGACAGACCACGTATTCCTACACATGTCATAAAAATGAGCATACATAAAACATCAAGGTCAATTACATCCCCCTCTGAAATGGATGATACAAAACTACATAAGACTGAAGAAGAAAAAAGCTGAAGAGGCTGTGATAAACGTGAAAAAGGGTCTCTCATGGGAGTTCTATTTTCAGCTGCAACATCTACGCCATCACAAGGAGAACCAAGCACATCAGGAACACAACGTGGAAACCTGACCCCTGATGCAACACCCCCCCCCCCCCTATGCGCCGCAAGACAACCACGTTTGAAAAGGTGTTGGATAAGATGTATGAAAAGAACATTGAGCAGCAAGAGAAGGAATATACTATTCGCTTCGAAATGGAAAATCAGCTTCTCCAAGGAGAGCTTGAAAATATGAAGGAGCTCCTGGCAGGAGTCGCAAACTCCTTCTTGCAGGGAACACAAGCCCTTATGGGACAGTTTCTTGCCCATCAGGCCAACCTTCTAAGCGGTCTTCAAGGCATGCCCACCCCTCCTCCTGCCCAAATGCCACCGTTCATGTCCTACCTGCCAGGGCACAGTCGCGCTCCGAGGCAATAGGCAAACTTTTCTTTGTGTGTGCAATGTATGTGTGCAGTTGTGTGTGGTTAACAAAATAAAAACCCCTAAAAATCTACCAATTTGTCGCCTACTGCCACTGAGTTCAGCCCAGTATTTCACCTCCAGGCTTACGCATTTGCCTTTTCCTCTGATTTTTCAGATATTCCACAGTGAAATGTCTCGCCTCGCTGCCTCTTTGGATAACAAACAAGGCACAGTAGTGAGAGACTAGTTCTGTGCATCTTAGGAAACTCTAGGACCTGAGTGGAAGATGGTCACATCACACCCATTCCGTTGTCTGGAATTCCACTTGGTTTTTACTGCTTAACACAAGTACGATACGTACACACAACGGCAGTGGGACACGACTACCGTAAAACCGCGATTGAAAAGTCGCCCAGGAACCATGAATTAAAATATTTAAATCAGAAACTTCCCAAAATCAAAACACCTTTATATGAGCCTAAAGGCAACAGCGGGGGAGAGCCAAAAAAACTTAAATTGAGAAATTCAAATAAGGTTTCACAAAATGGAACCTCAACCGCAGAAGGCGAAAATTGCCTAAAAGTTTTTTTTTTGCTTGAAATAGCCAAAAGCGTAAATTTATTGCACCATTCAGACGAAACTATATTTGAAATTTTTTATTTGCATACAAAATTGAAATCACAACTTTGACACACTGGACGACAACATTGGAAAAGAAAAAAGCGTCCACTTTTAGGGCTAACAACAGGAGCCATAGAAATATAGCGTCAGCTTGAAGGGACCAGGGAATATACAGCACCACAGGGGAAAAAAATGACATTACAAGTTTGAGCAATAAATACAATTAGACACACTCAGAGACTGCGGTTTCAAATTCACAAAGGAAAGGATGGCTACAATGAAAGTACATTTACATAGCAAAAAACTTCAAAAATGTTAAAAGTAAGGGTATTGGCAATGTAAAGTAATCAAAAAACCATGTAGCTCGAAACAAGCATACGCCTGCTGTACGCAGGCATTATCCACTTTAAACAGTTGACACTATAACAGTGCTGAAAGAAACAAATTGTTTGTCTACAGCTGCCATGTTGCCTTTGTGAGTACAGCCATTGCTGAGGCACAGAAATTTTTTATGGAAAGAAAATTCTGGGACAGTGATGGACGAAGCTTAACGAAAATCCCCAGTGACCAATACCCTACACTTGAGCAGTCAAAATGCGATTTCTCACAAACCTACACTGGCTTCTTACATAGCTTTGCGAGCATTGGTACTGTATAGTCATAGTGTCTCCAGTTCACGGACAAGTTTGACTTCCCTTTATGAATGGAGTAGTCTCAATAAATGATAACAGACAGTTGACCTAAAAAGTGAAATCAAGCTATACCAAGAGATTGGCAGTGAACATGCCTGAGCATAGCTACTTCATAAAGCTAATTACAATTCATGACAATGGTACGTTTCGGTGCCTGATTTGTTTACATCTGTTGCACGTTTTTGGTTGTTAAGTAGCTCAGATGTTCCAATTAGCATACACACGAAGACTTGGTCTTGAATTGAAATGAATATATCTTGTAAATGCTGAACGAAAAAACTTTGTTCGCAACACTGAATTTTAGGTGGATGAATAAAATGTTGAACTCAGTTGAAAACGGGGCATTTTAATGGAACTATGGTGAGAACTCTTACCTACGTCTCATTGCATAAACAATTCTTAGAGCAGAAATCATACCAGTCTGCTTCTGCGTAGTGGAAAATTAGCATTAAGGTGGTCTTTGAGAAGGTCCCTGATTTCTGACCGCACCCCGCTGCGAGGTCTGCTTGAGGTTTGTGGGAAGAGCACTGATTCACTTTCCGTGACAGCCTGATCCCACAAAGCGCCATAGCCTTCTGAATGTGTTTCGCAGAAGTTGTGAAGCGCGCACGTTGGTATAACAACAGTTGGCATAAACTTATAATATATGTCAGCACGCTTCAGCAGGATGCGCCAGCGTCCTTTCAGCCTACCGAATGCCTGTTCCCCAACATTCCGTGCGCTGCTTAAATAAATATTAAAGGATTCTTCTTCTCTTGAGAGTATACCTGTGTATCCCTTCATTATCCATGGCAGAAGAGGGTAGGCCGGGTCTGAAAGGGATGGCTGAAAAAGGGAGGCATGAAAGGGATGGCTGTGCCTCGGAGCATGCTGAACCCATGCGGCACCTAGTTGTCGCTGCGCTTGTACAGCGCTGACATCTTCAAGGCTGTGGAATCATGAGCGCTGCCCGGGGCTCGGCATGACACGTTCATAAACCTGCACAACGAAAATTCTAACGTGAGACAATACAAAGTGGGATACTCGTAGCTGCTGCTGCAAGTAAAAAAAAACCTTTGAACAGGCAGTAGCAAAGCACATATGAAATAAGGATCAATTTAGTGCAAAACATGGCCAATAACAGAAACTGGGCTCGAACTTTTCACCCCCCCCCCAAACATAGCCCCCGCTAGCCCCCGCGCGCGTACCCCATTTTAGAATGAACATGCACTCAAAGTCCTCCGTCATCCACCACTGCTTGTACGTTGTATGACGCCCAGTACTTCCGGTTCACGAAGTCTCGGTAGCCGGTCTTTGGTGCGGTGATTGGTATGTGAGTACCATCAATCGCTCCAACAATTTGAGGTAGGTGGCACTTTGCCTCAAAATGTTCAGCAATTTTTTTGCTTCATTTACTGACGGCAACTTCAAATATTTCTTTGCCAGGTGCGTTGTCACCGATTGGCAAAACATATAAAAAACTTCTTTACTGTTGATTTGTGCACGCCGAATTGTTTGGCCACAATGCGATATTCTCCAAAACTTGCTAATTCGTAGAGAGCCATAGCGACCCTCTTGTCTAGAGGAACAGGGGTCCGCACGTAGTTTTCACAAGGAGACATGAATGGCGCCACGGCAGCAACAAGGTGGCAGAAATTGTGCCTCGACATTCTAAAATTCTCCCGCCAGTCATTGTAATTGAAGTTGGTAGCCACAATTCGATCCCACCAATCTTGGCACCGTTCTTGCATCCACGTGGCCCGCTTAGTCGGTGGTGCTGTACACTTCAATCCTGCAAGGAAATATAAAAAAATAGCAAATTACTTTCATTTTTAAGCATAAACGAGGCACAATAGAAATAGAGGTGTAAAATTACGGCAAAATGGTATGCGGCCGTATGACCTTTTACGTAGGCCGATGGAAATTTTACTCAAATTTGTATATTGCATTCCAATTGAAAAACAAGCCTTCAGATTAAAAATTCATCGTGTAAGGATCTCACTGTCCAGTCCTCAGGCCACAGAAATCAGATTAGCCAAACAGGGTGAGGGTATGAGGCAAGAGGAACAAGGTGCACTTAATTGTGGTGGAACTGTACACTTTGTTCCAACAATTTATGAGGGTCTTTAGTCATTTTCATTTGAAAACTGCTTATTGTTTTCAATTTAAAATTTTCAAAGAGGTTCAGGGCACTGTTAATTCCTATTAGCGACAAGCCACAACGATTGCAAAAAATGACTCGAGCATAGGGCTTCAAAGGATTTTCCACAGCATCAGGTACACAAATGAAAGGCGTTACAAACCATGAATCACGGCGAATTTCTGGAGAGACCAGCCAGGGGTGAACAGGGGACGGTGCGTAAGGCCGCGGATACGCCACCGGCGAGTGCTGTGCCACAACTGGACTACTGCTGCCATCGCGTTGTGCAGTGTTAGCCAAGACACCAACACAACCATAAAGTACAGCTTGTGCAAACTGAGAAAAAATACCAAGACAGCCATCGCGGTGGCGGAGCGACAACTGCGTAAACAACCGCAGCCCACAGCGGCAAGAGGCGACAGCGCAGGCTTGGAGGAGCGGACACCGGTGCCTGAAGACGGGCTTTCGGCTCGCCTAGACGCAAAGCGTCGCTGCGATCACCGCTCACCTCAACTCGTCCGTGCGAGTTCATATAAACTCGGGCGCGTCGAGGTAAGCTGAACCCGCCACTCAACTCAGCCCGCCCCCGTCGCGTCCATGTACACGGGGCTATAGTGGCGGCAGGGAAACGACCATAATCTCCCCCGCTGTTGTTAGGATGGCGGGGCGCCTCGCTGTCGCATGCACACCTGGTAAGCGCACGGAGCCCAACGGTGTTCCCACCGCTCTTATGGAGGCTTCTAGGAAGCAGCAATTAATGAGAGAACTGACGGGGCTCGAGCGTGAGAACGGCCGATGGAGGCAACACTAGTAATATTGGGGAGCACGGCCTGGCATGGGAGAGAGTGTCACCCAACCGCGTCAGGGAGCGCTGTTCAGCCGGTGAAATGGCGATGCGCAGTGATTGATCAGTTGAATACCAATGTTTCCGTCCTGCTTACTCCCGCAGACTACAAATGCTTTCATCGTCACAAGCAAGAGCCAATAAATGATAAAAAGGAGAGTAATGCGAGAGACATCAGCTGTTTAAGACAGGGCATTAGTCAGTAGCAGTATGCACCGATGCGGGAGCCAGAACATGTGTCTCGAAGTAGCCCTAACGCTGTGCAGTGCACAATGGAGAAACAGGATGGCCGAGCAGGACAGCCGAAGCGAGATGAGCGTCTGGCTGATGTGCGGCATCAGGTGAAAAAGGGGTCGCACGTAAAGAGAACTGGTAGAAAGCAGTTAGACCGGAAGCAGCCAAAGTCGTGCCGAGACAAAGTGTTAACACACAACGACTCTTCCGGTGGTAAGTCGACAGGAAAGATGAGGAAACGCGTTAGCGCATACTTTGCCAAAAAGCGTTTGGCGTCGGTTTTCGGCGGTGGAACGAGGGGGTTCTACGTCTTGCGTATTCCCCGTTTAAAAGGAAAAGTCCCCAGATTAGGACATCGCGTTTCCGACTGAAGTGTAAATTCGAGCCGTAAGTTCCTTGGAGAATCGAACTACCGGATTTGTTGAAGGTAATTGTGATTTGCTTTGTTATTTTAAGGTTTGAAACACGTATCTTACGTGACGAAAAGTTGTTTTAGTAACAAGTTTTACGTTTTCTCTTTTTGGTGTTCAGTTACGGTTCGAGAGTGTTGAACACGCTGCCGTGCAACGTAGAGGCATTGGTAGCGTTTGATTGAGCTGAAAGTCTTAATGTTGTTTTCTCACTTTACGGCAACTAACCCAGCGAAGCTTTTTGTTTGCCTACGAACGCATCAGAAAGGGCAATGAGTGGTTCCCTCTCTCAAACGATAGGTGAATGGCAACGATCAGTCGCTTTATTCAGTAAGAGACTAAACCAGTCGCGACGGGAGACGTCCACAGTTGAATAAGAGGCGAATGTGAAAAAATAAATGGCTCGTATTGAAGGCGCGCTGAACGATGCTGCATGTGCTCTTTCGAGTCCCGGATGATCACTGGGTTGCGTGATTGTAACTCTTTGTAGTAAGGTGGCGTTTTGTCTGTCTCATATGGTTGAGTTTTTGTTGTTGTTGTTGTATTCAAGTAGTTTCTGTGAATTGAATGAATGTACAGGAGTTTGCATCACACGTTAAAGTGTTATGCGTGATGTTAAAGTGGGTCGAACAGACTAACAGTTCTAGCGTGGTGTGAAAATGTCTTTTTTGTTGAACACTTTTAGTTGAGTTGCTTCTTACGATACGAGCTTGCCTACAAGTGGTAGAACTGCTTTGAGGTGTATTAGATGTATTGTGTAGCAATAGTTTTGTAGATTAGATAACGTAGCGTTTGTGAAATGAGTTGGTCATAATTTTTTTTCCTGGTGCGATCCATTCAGACTGAGGTATACCTATAGCACTGGGTCCGTCGCTCTCTTTGAGTGTGTTATGTGGGGCCTGGAGGTTGCATGGAGAGGGTCTCCCGTGTTGGGACAATGACCGTGGGGTGTTGTGCGTTTAAAAGACAATGTGCCGCCGGACTATGCATGGTGCGTGTGCCCTGTGACAAGCTATTGTGAACAGACTGGCACTGTGGACTTACAATTCTGAATGCGTTTCATTGTTGTGCATTACAAGAGTGCTTTCTGTTGGACGACCATTTGAGAGCGTTATGTATGTGTGTTGCTGTGTCTATTTCGGAGAAGGACGCGAAAGTTATCCTGTTCATATGGAAGTGATAATCGGTTCATGCTTGTGCGTGCCCCGAGAGTAAGTTTATTTTGAGCTATTTTTTGTTTGTTTTGTATCGCGTTACTGGACAGCGAGTATCCAGTAACACTCTTGATGGGGGAGGAGTTAGTATGACGCCCCAATTACCAGAATGTGGGGTGCAGCGTAAATAATGCGGCTGATGTAGAGCACGTAGCCAGTTCCCGACCCGTCAACTAAGGAAGCTGATCGGTTCCGCGAAGGCGAACGCGGAAGACCCGAGCGCGGGAAAGAAAAGAGACTTCTTCGTTCTCGCGATTCCCAAGCAGAGCAGTCAAGGTCGCCCCCGTTCGGGAATAGAAGGGTGAAGCTTACTCGGAAAAGCGTCTGGCATGAGGCAGGTCAGGCGCCACCGTCTGAGTTTAAGCCATTGTTGGCAGGCACGCGTGTCATTGAGAATGACACAGGGACGCGACCACTTGGCTGACCAAGACATAGGCGTCGCAGAGAAACGACCATAATCTCCCCCGCTGCTGTTAGGATGTCGGGGCGCCTCGCTGTCGCATGCACACCTGGTGTTTCTGTGGTTGGTTGTGATGATGCGAGCCCCAACATGTGATTGGTTTTTGTGAAGACTCTTTGTTCGACCAAGGGTTGAAAAGAGGATGTTTGAATTTGAAATGAAAGCGGAGGTTTGGGCTGGGAGTCGGGCAGTAGCCTGAGGCCACAATAAAGTGTCTCTTCACTGGACTACGGCTCTTCCTTCGCGCTGCCCCCGTGCACTCGAGTCGTCGAGGGGACCCATTCCGAACCTCAAACATCTTCCCTCCTTAGCTAGTGTTGAAGCTAGTTGAGGAGAAGGAAATTAACTGCTATGTTCTTGCTTCCAAGATGCATCTTAAATACAGCAGTTTTGTGCCAACCAGGCATCTGTACTAGTGCACTGGTGCTGTGTTTTCGCATTCATAATTTACTGCATTGTTTAAGTATTTTATCAAGGTGCATTTCTGAGCAGCTCTGCGTAGTGTGTGCTGGTGTTTATTACATTCCTAATTTCTTGCAAGAGGTAATGATTGTTGCATGTATTCTGAGTTAGATATGAAGTTGTGAATATTCCTTTTTTATACTATGTAAGAGCCTGTAAAGCCCAAAAAGTCACCCTGATATACTTTGCATATGGTACATCAGATGGCTAATTTGTGTTTGCAGACTTTATATAAGCAGCCCATAGTGTTTCGAGTGCCTTGAAAACTGCCTTGGGATCAGAAAAACCTGTTGTGAAGAGTTGGATAGTCAGGGTGAACTATGGAAGTTCCTCAGGTAGGCTGGCTGACGTTTCGATAGGAGGACCTATGTTCGTCAAAGGTGCCTTGCCTTCTCATCCTTGGCATGTTAATTTCAAGGGAGTTAATATATAATGAGGTCATCTCGTGGTGATGGCCCGTGTCCCTATTGGCCATTGCCGTCTAAAACGAAAAAAAACTAAAAACCAAAGGAGTGCAGTCCTCGCTTCATTTCAATTTGGCTGGTAGCAATTCACAACGTTCGCGCTTGTCCCTGTCTTTCCGTCTGCTTCTACGTTGTGCGCTTCCATTTCATAATTAGTTCTCGAAGGGCGGAGAAAAAAAAGAAAAAAAGGAAACATCCAGAACAGGAGTGGTGAGCTGCCAAGGGGTGGCCGCTACAGACACAAATAAAGAAAAAAGCTTGAAAGTTCAGAGCCCGCAGACGGTCCCCGCGTCCAGCCACACAAAGGGTTGCCGGTGATAACGGCTTACGCCTGTTCTGGAACACCTATGAATAGGACTGATAACAAAAAAGTGGTTGCAAAAAGGGGCGAGAGAGAAGCAAGCTGCGTACTTTAATGCCAAGATGTCAAAGGTAAGCAATATCAGATGTGTTCGGAAGAGCATGTCTTTAATGGAGAAGGTCATTGGTTAAAGTATGCTTTCACTATCCCCGTAGGTGGCCCGCTCAACAGAATTGCCTCAAAAATGTGGCGACATGTTGGCAAAGCAATTCAGAATGCAAAGGAAATACGCAACGATGTAAAAAAAAGAAAGGAAAAATGGAAAAAGGTGGGTTGGTGGTAGGTGGCACGCTAGCCTTAACAGACGAGGAAAAAAGAAGGAGACACATAGAACTTTGTGGGTTGGCAATGACTTAACGATGCACGGTAGGAGTGTTTTTTGAAGTGACAAAATAGGAAAGAAAGGTGTGGTTGAAAGGTTCTAGAAAATAAAAACTTTGTATTTGTGTGTTTATAGACAAATGTAAATCTATTTTCAAATTTTAAAAAATTAGAAAGAGTATTATTGTACAATTTGTAGTCTAGGAGCGATTCCATGTAATACCGGTTATGTCTATTTGAAGGTTGAACCTTTCTCGCCTCTAAATGCTGCCGTAATTATGCTATGGCTTTCAGCAATTCCAAATTACCACGTGCTACATTGATTCGTGATGGGTGTAGGGACTTACACTTGTGTATCGAATATGATTCCATATATTTCCTGTCTCATTGCGAGCGGACATTTGTAGAACATAAAGCTTTGCTTGGCCGAAATTGTGATCCTTTTGGTTGAAGTGACTGGCTACTGCTTTTGGTAAATTGTGTTTTGTGTCTGCACAGTGGCGGTTCAGTCTAACGTGAATTAATTGGCTGCTTAGTTTTGCCTATATATTGTTGTCTACAGGTGGCACACTTAAAACACTATATTAGGTTGTTTGAAAGTGCAGGTGAAGATCTGTGTGACCTTGTGAATATAGTCAGATTCTGTGGTTTTTAGGTTGTTAGCCAGCTATATTTTTTTGCAGGTGGAGCATCTGGGCTGGCCACAAGGACCAGACGTTGCTTTACGTTTCGCGTGAATTTGCAATCCGTGGCACGTGGCATTTGAAACGCTAACCTAAAAGACATGCTTTTTAACGCAAAATTTAGACTAGGACGTCTCCTCCCTGTGGCCGGCCCAGGTGCTCACGCTGCAAACATATGCCGCCGGCTACCAACATAAAAAGCACAGCGTCTGACTGAATTCACAAGGTCACATCGAGCTTCACCTGCACTTTTAAACAGCCTAATAGACTTTGCTTAGTGTGCCAGCTGTAGAAAACAATGTATAGGTGAAAATGGGCCGCCAATTCACGTAAGATGGAGCGGCCACCGGGCAGACATAAAGCACAAATTACCGAAAGCAGTAGCCGGTCACTTCCACCAACACGACCACAATTTCGACAAAGCAAAGCTTTACAGTCTACAAAATAATTTCCGGTCACCACGAGAGAGGAAATACATGGAATAATACTTGATACACAAGTTTATGTCCCTACACCCATCAGGGATCAATGTTTCACGTGGTAATTCAGAATCGCTGAAAGTCATTGCATAATTGCAGACGTATTTAGGGACTAGAAACGTTCAACCTTCAAATAGACATAGCAGGTATTACATGGAATCACTCGCTTCTAGCCTACATATTGTACTAATAATATTGCCACTTGGCCGCATGTTACAGCGAGTGCAAGCCATGGCTGCCCGCGAGAACGGAAGACGATGTTCTGGGGCAGCGCGTGCTCTGGCTAGTTGTTGATTATTGAGGCAGCCATCTTGCCAGCTTTCGGTGTGTCTCCCTGCCGGCTCAGTTCTTCCTAGTTGAAGACCTTTTGTAGAACGTGACAACTGGTGGAGGTGCTGGGTATTGGTGCCAGTACCTCTCGCATTTCGGCAAAGGAACACGACGTCATAAATGCTGAAGTTGAAGAGATGTTGCAAGATGACGTTATCCAACCTTCGAAGAGTGCCTGGTTCTTTCCGGTCATGCTCGTGAACAAAAAAAGATGGATCACTGCGCTTCTGCCTGGACTACTGGAAACTCAACAGCGTGACTAAAAAAAGACGTCTATTCACTGCCCCGCATTGACGATTCCCTCGACAGACTGCGGCGGGCCAATTATTTTTCATCAATAGACTTGAAAAGTGGCTACTGGCTGGCTGAAGTTGAACGACATCGTGAAAAAACCGCCTTCGTTACACCGGATGGCCTCTATGAATTCAAAGTGCTTCCCTTCGGCCTCTGTTCTGCAACTGCGACTTTCGAGAGAATGATGGACACTGTTCTTACCTGTTTAAAGTGGCACATGTGCCTAGTTTATCTGGATGATGTCGTGTATTTTACCACCTTTCAGGGGCACCTGAAGTGTCTGCAGAATGTGCTGAAAGCGCTCCGCTCTGCTAACCTGACACTGAAGCCAGAAAAGGCCATTTCGGTTACAAGAAACTAACGTTTCTCGGCCATGTTGTCAGTGCGGATGTTATTCTACCAGACCCTGACAAAAGTACCGCCTTGGCCTCGTTTCCTGTTCCACGTAATAAAAAGATAGTACGTCGCTTTTTAGGGCTTTGCGCGTCGCCGCTTTATAGCCAATTTTTCTAGGATTGCTGAACCACTCACTTGACTCCCTCCTGAAGATGTTCCACTCGTCTAGGAGGAAGAACAGGACGCAGCTTTCTCTGAGCTACGGGAGCATTTGCAGACACGACTAGTTCTCGCTCACTTTGACCAAGACGCTGATAATGAAATTCATACTGATAACAGCAACGTGGGTCTTGGTGCTGTCCTCGTAGAACAACAAGAGGGCACAGAGCGAGTGATAGCGTACGCTAGCCGCACTCTTTCCCGTGCCGAGGTGAACTACTCCACGTTAGAGAGTGTCTCGCTGTTGTATGGGCCACGATGAAATTTAGGCCTTACCTTTACAGACGCCACTTCAAGGTAGTGACCGACCATCATTCGTGGTACTGGTTGGCCAACCTACGGGATCCGTGTGGGCGACTGGCGCGATAGAGTCTACGTCTGCAGGAATACGATTTCACGATCGCTTACAATTCGGGTCGCAAGCACGAAGATGCTGCATCATTGTCCCGTACACCTGTCGAAGTTTGTGGCCACGACACCGAGGATGACGCTGGTTTTCTTGGGGCTCTTACTACAACTGATTTGATTACACGACAGCGCGCTGACGATGAAATTCACGCAGTTATTGAACACCTTGAAGGACGCGACTCGTCCATACCTCGATGTATTTCTCGAAGTTTGTCGTCCCTCTGTCTGCGAGATGGGGTTGTGTATAAGAAAAACTCCCACGGCAATGACAGAACCTATCTTTTAGTTGTGCCAACTCACATGCGTGACGACATTCTTTTTGCTTGCCATGATGAGCCCACATCTTGTCACTTAGGTTCCTCTCGCTCGTGTTCGACAAGCATACTACTGGCCTAAGCTTTCTGCATCTGTTAAGCGATACGTGAAAAGCTGCCGGGAAAGTCAACGCCGCAAATCCCCGTCACAAAAGCCCGTGGGGATTCTTCAATCAATAGAACCACCCAGAGCGCCATTTAATCAAATAGGAATAGATTTACTGGGGCCCTTTCCGCTATCATCTGCCGGCAACAAGGGGATCGTAGTAGCCACCAACTATTTGACGAAGTATGCCGAAACAAAGGCAGTACAACGCGCTACGGCTTCCCAAGTTGCCCAATTTTTTGTGCACCAGATCGTACTTGACATGGCGCCCCGTCGTGCGTAATCACAGACAGAGGAACAGCATCCATGGCCCAGCTCATTCATGACGTCTTCAAGCTCAGCTACACGAGCCATCGCAAAACCGCGACATATCATCCGCAAAGCAACGGCTTGACAGAGCGACCTAACAAGACCATCGCTTACATGTTATCTATTTACGTTGATGTCCAGCAGAAGACCTGGGACCGGGTGCTACCGTACGTCACATTCGCGTACAATGCTGCCGTACAGAAAACTACGCGATTCACGCCTTTCCGTTTTGTCTATGGACGTGAGGTCCAGACCATGCTGGATGCGATGCTTCCACACAATTGCGACGCTTTGATCACTCCTGATGCTGTGCAGCTTACACAGCACGCCGAAGAAGCACGCCAGTTAGCACGCGTACACATTACGCACCAGCAGAGTACAGACTCATGCCACTACAACGCTCGCCATCAACAAGTTGAATACCAACCAGGCGATCAAGTTTGGGTGTGGACTCTAGTCCGACGCCAGAGATTGTCAGAAAAACTGCTCAGTCGCTACTTCGGACCATACAAAGTGTTACGATGCGTGAGCGATATGAACTACGAGGTAATTCCTGACGGCACCTTCTCACCACGGCGGTGAAGGCACTCCCCGAAAATTGTGCACGTAGTGCGACTGAAGCCGTACTTCACGCGGTAGTGTGACTGCGCGTGAACATTATCGCTGTTTTGTGTATGCGCGTATTTTCTGTTTGTTGGCCCCGACTTTGCTTTTGTACTTTACGAGCATCAGAGCAATGCCTTTTTTTTAAGATGGGGAATAATGCCACTTGGCCGCTAGTTACGGCGAGCACAAGCCATGGCGGTCCGCGAGAACACAAGACGATGTTCTGGGACAGCGCGGGCTCTTGTTAGTTGTTGATTATTGAGGCAACCATCTTGCCAGTTTTCGGTGCGTCTCCCCGCCGGCTCAGTTCTTCTTAG
Organism: Rhipicephalus microplus; assembly: GCF_043290135.1. Taxonomy (NCBI): domain Eukaryota; kingdom Metazoa; phylum Arthropoda; class Arachnida; order Ixodida; family Ixodidae; genus Rhipicephalus; species Rhipicephalus microplus. The sequence goes on along the minus strand of NC_134705.1, from coordinate 80,083,268 downwards.
TTGAAGACCTTTTGTAGCACGTTACAATACTCACTATAATTTTTTTTAAATTTTAATTATAGATATTCATGTGCCTATATACATACGACTACGCAGTTTTTTTTCTGGAACCTTTCAACTTCGGCTTTCTTTTCTCTTTTGTTGCTTCGAAAACCCTTTTTCCCGTGCATCATTGAAGTCATTGCCAACCCACAAAGTTCTCTGCGTCTCCTTTTTTTCTATCGTCTGTTAACGCTAGCGCGTTACCTACCACCACTCCGCCTTTTTCCAAATTTTTTCTATTCTTGTGTTTCCTCGTCGTTGCTTACTTCCATTGCATTATGAACTTGCCTATTTCTCTGCGAACACCGACAAACTCTTGAGGCAGTCCCGTTGAGCAGGCCACCTACGGGGATAGTGAAAGCATGTTTTAACCAATGACTTTCCCCATTAAACACGTGCTTTTCCTAGCCCATCTGATGTCACTTACCTTTGACACCTTGGCAATTTAAAGTAGCTGCCTGCTTCTCTCTCACGACTTTTGTAACCACTTTCTTATGAGTCCTATTCATAGATGTTCGAGAACCAACATAAGCCGTTATTGTCGGCAACCCTTTGTGATGGCCAGACGCGTTGACTATCTGCTGGCTTCGAACTTTTGAGCTCTTTGCTTCTTTCGTGTATGTAGGGGCCACCCCTTGGCAGCACACCGCTATTACTTTGCGTGTTTCCTTTTTTCTTTCTTTTTTTCTCCATACTCTGAGAACATCTTGAATCAATACCACCCAACTTGAAATGAACTAAAAACTGCACTCCTCTGCTTTATGGTTTTTTTTTTCAGACGACGATTGCTAACATGAACAAGGGCCACCACAAGGAGATGACGTCTCTACTAACCCCGTTGAAACTAACATGCCAAGGATGAGAAGGCTAGGCACCTTCGCCGAAGATAGGTCCTCCTATCATAACTTTGGTCAGCCTATCTGAGGCATTTTCACGGTTCACCCTGACTATCCCACTATGTGTTTCCACCTGTCGGCTCCCATTTTGATTTTGTTGTGAAGAGCGTGTTTTAGAGAAACTAATTCAGTCTCTATTACCTAGAAAGATGCTTAAAAATCTTAAAATTTTAATATGTAGTGAAGGTTTGTGGGGTGAGGGCTGATCTGTTAATCTAATCATTCTTCAGCCACTGACACTACCAGTTCGAATATTGGCGGTAAAATGCTCTAGACTGTAGTATAAATGAAAATAAACTGTATGAAATATCATAATAATTGTGTTTGTTTTCGATTGATAGAAAACCTGTGTTGTGGTACAGGTTCCTGACGTTTATTTAACGCCAATATATATCTACTTTTAGAAGGTGTGAAAAGATATTTATCAATAAGTGGAAACGATGTCTGCCAAAGCAGCTCTGTTGTTTTTGCATATAAAAAAGTATGAAATGAACTAGTTGAAGCTCAACTCACATGGTTTCGTGATACCAAGTTTAACTGGAAGTTAAGTTGCAGAAACATGTATATGTCTGCATCCTGCATGAGACGTGTGCACTGGTACAGGTACTAATGTATTCAATAAATTATGTTTGTTTGTCTACACAAACGTATGCATACGAAGCACCCTTGCTGTATCGACTCACTGAGCCACCAATAGATATACTCGAGATGCTTATGCTATTTAACACTGAATATTTGAATTCATTTAATCAACATAAAAGGCACTCTAAACTTCTATTGTCGGCTTTACAAAGAAGGCTTTGGGTAATGTCATTGCATTTCAGTAAGCTTGCATATATATATATATATATATATATATATATATATATATATATATATATATATATATATATATATATCTATATATATATATATATATATATATATATATTGTGGTAAAAAACGCTGACCTGGAGAGTGTGTGTCATGCTTTGACGTAGGAAATTGGTGTGCGGGGCCGATTTAGTATTTCAGGGTGCGCGGGAATCATCATGATGGTGATAGCGATAAAACTATGAGCTCTATGAGCTCGCCTATGCGCGTGCTCGTGCGCGTACCACATGAAAAGCTCCCAAGCCACGGGGACAGCTTGCCTAACTCCAGAGAGCAGAGAGCAAGGACAAGTTCGGGCCACGCCTCGGCTGCTCGTTCTGACCCTCCGTGTCCGGGCCTCGTCTCGGCGTTGAAGTCGCTCGGGTGCGTCCTGGACTGGGCGACGCCCCACCTCACCCCCACGTTGGTCTGAAGCGGTGTTAGTCACGGCCAGCTGCTGTTCTGGTCTCAGAGCGAGACGCTGTTCCAGGTCTGTTCGCGGCAGTCGGCGGTACGCTGTTCTCGGTGATGTACAGGCAAGCCCAGGCGTTGACCACCGTACTGGGATGCCCCTGGCGGTTATCTTCTAGACCGGGCCCCGCCTCGGTACGAACTCCGCAAGCACAAGGCACACCGCCTCCTGACTACCAGAGAGCTCAAGGTCGAGAACAACGTTCACGCCCTCAGAGTAGAATGTGAGTGGACGAACAAGAACAATAACTCCCTTTCGCGTAGGACCGTGAACGCGTGTATATATGTGTGAGTTTATGTTGTGTGTATCCCTTTGTCCGTCTTCGTGTATATAAATGTCTCTCTTTGTCCTAGATTGTCCTCTGTCCTCATCTGGCTAACCCGTGCCCAAAGTTGCCCACACACACACACACACACACACACACATATATATATATATATATATATATATATATATATATATATATATATATATATATATATATATATATATATATATATATATATATATATATATATATATATATATATGGGAAAGATGTGTATACCTAAGGGCTCGTTTTTCTGTGCTTTTGACAAAATATTAATGAGATCTAACAGACAGTAATGCCAAGGAATGTACAGGGGAAGTTATTAAAACCAATGGAATGTAAATAAGAAGAAAGAAAAGTGGATGAAAAAATAGCCAGCCGTGAGCAGGAAGCGAACCTACGACCTTAGAATAACGCATTCGATGCTCTAACCACTGAGCTACCACAGCGGCTTTCCCTCCATCCACTTTTTGGGGTTTATATGTGAATTTAGAAGTAGGAGTGACAGTGCCATCTATAAGGCAAGCGACAGGTGTGACCCACTTTTTTATGCGCACGTTTTGCGTCACGTAGCAGGTGAACTTATTACTAGCCGGCAGCTGATTACGAGCGGACAGAGGAAGTTATTAGAACCAATGGATTGTAAATAAGAAGAAAGAAAAGTGGATGAAAAAATAACCAGCCGTGAGTAGGAATCGAAACTACGACCTTCGAATAACGCGTATAGCTATATATATATATATATATATATATATATATATTTATATATATATATATATATATATATATATATATATATATATATATATATATGTATCGCCTCTTTTCTATTGTGTTTTCCCTGGTGAAGGCCGGTCCCCGGCTGAAACGTAGGAACAATAAAAAGTTTTCGTTTTGCTCGTCCTCAACTTTTTGGTATTTATTTATTTATTGATACAGTAATGCGATAAAAGAAACAATATGCCAAGGAAAGTATAGGGAAAGTTATGTGACCGAAATTTATTGTAAATATTGCCACGTTCCATTTCCCAAGCTTTTGTTATCGTCCCAAAACACCACACGTTTCTCAGCGCAAACCGCGCCTGCAGTTTTCGAGAGGGTTCCGGACTGTAGTAGATCATTTCGATAAGATTACGCCCACTGTGCGAACGGTACAGATTGTTCTGGAACGTACGCCACCGCCAGCGGTAGCGCTAGAACATTCGACGGCGGGAGTATAAATGCCGACGCGCTTCGCCGCTTGTCAGTTGTTGATCGAAGGCCGACGCTCCGTTCGCCGCTATCAGTCCGAGACTGCTATCTGTGCCAGACTGCTGCTGTAATTGGACTTTCCGTTTACCGGGCACAGGTTCGCCCAAATAAACAGTTAAATCCCAACACGAAGTTTCCTGTCTTCGGCCACGTCACGACCCCGTGACATCCGGTGGAGGTGCTGCTTCGTTCATGTACCGCACGCCCCCGTCAAGCCGTGAACCCAGCCCACGTCGCGGAGAAGACACCGACGCCAACCAGGAGCAGCGAACAAGCCGCCGACAGCAAGGGCTACCACCGGAGTACGGGATTCTAGAAGACAAGGCGCGGAAGACCAAGGCCATGACCGCGACTGCAGCGACAATGACAACCGCCGCATCCCTGCCCACGATGGTCATGCATCAACCCAGGGAACCAATAATTTTCCATGGGTCATCGTTCGAAGACCCGGAGTCCTGGTTAGAAACATACGACCGCGTGGCCGCCCTCAACCACTGGGACAACAAAGAAAAGCTCCGGCGTGTGTACTTCTACCTGGAAGACACCGCAAGGACCTGGCTAGAGAATCGTGAGTCCACGCTCCGAACGTGGGATATATTCTGCGGCGCATTTCTGCAAACGTTCGCGAGCGTCGCTCGCAAAGAAAGGGCCGCTGCTCAACTAGAGACCCGGGTTCAGCTACCGAATGAGAAGGTTGGAATTTTCGCAGAGGAGATGACCCGCCTATTTCGTTACGCTGACCAAGACATGCCTGAGGAGAAGAAAGTTCGTTTCCTCATGCGAGGGGTCAAACAGGAGCTCTTCGCGGGACTAATGAGGAATCCACCGAACACCGTCCAAGAATTTGTATCCGAAGCGACCACCATCGAAAAAACCCTTGACATGCGCACCAGACAGTATAATCGTCGCCTGACTCCAGAATGCGCTGCTGCTCAAACCAGTGACTCCGAAAACCTGCGTGAAACGATCCGAGCGATCGTGCGGGAAGAGCTGCGCAAACTGTTGCCTTCGGCGCAACCTCAAGTGGATTCGATCGCCGACATTGTGCGAGAAGAAGTTCGGCAATCACTTCGAATTCCCCATACACCGCTGCCCGAGCAAGAAACTATGAGCTACGCCGCTGCAGTACGCCACAACGCTCCTCCCCGTCCACGCCAAAACGCCGCCCCGTCGCACTTCCGTCGCCAGACACCACCGCCGCCACCACCCCCACCAGCGACCTACCGTTCACCAGCGGGCCAGCGCAGTGCGCCGAGAAAAACCGACGTTTGGCGCACCCCTGACCACCGCCCACTGTGCTACCACTGCGGCGGGGCCGGGCACACTTACCGTCGTTGCCAGTACCGACAGATGGGACTGCGTGGCTTCGCCGTCGATGCACCACGTCCGCAGCCAGGAGAACGACCACGTGACATCGCCGACTACCTGACAGGATCTCGGTGGACACCACGAAGCCCTTCGCGTTCGCCGTCGCCCAGCCGCCGCACGTCACTGCACCACCGACAGTACTCTGGCCCAACGCGGGGCCGGTCTCCTAGCCCGTATCCGGGAAACTAAGGGCAGCATCCGGTGGAGGTGCGGTTGCTGTGCGACGAACTACCGAAGATCCTCCGACGACGACGATGCCGCGACGGAGCTTTCCGAACACAACGCCAACCAGGCAAAGCCCTGACGGCGAAAGCTCACTTACTGAAGGTGGCCTGACGACGCAACATGGAAGCAGCGGAACAAGCCGACGCAGCTGTGACCCGACGCCACGCCCTAACTGTAATGCGAGACGGCGAACTAGCGACCTCGACGTTTTTATCGATGGCCACAGTGTGACCGCTCTCGTCGATACTGGAGCCGACTATTCTGTCATCAGTGGGTCGTTCGCCGCGAAGTTAAAGAAAGTTAGGACAGCTTGGAAAGGCCCTGAAATCCGCACAGCCGGAGGTCATCTCGTAACGACTGCAGGTATCTGCACAGCGAGAGTCACCATTAACGGCCGTATTTATCCTACAGACTTCATAGTCCTACAGCGTTGCTCGAGAGATGTCTTCCTTGGCATGGACTTCTTATGCCTCCATGGTGCTGTCATCAACCTAAAAACAAAGTCGATAACGTTATCCACAGAAGAAGCACTACCGCCGCGCACGCCGTCTGGACACGATGCCTTGAATGTGCTGGAAGAACAAGTCACCATTCCGCCTCGCTCAAGCGTCATTATTTTAGTCGGCGCTCCTGAATCACCTGATTTCAAAGGCGTCGTTGAAGGCAGTCAGCATCTGTTGGTCATCCGCAATATTTGCGTCGCAAGAGGAATTGCAGAGCTGCGGGGAGGCAAAGCAACGGTTATGCTCACGAATTTCAGCAATGAGTACAAACATGTGAACAAAGAAACAACGGTCGCATACATCGAAGAAATTGTCGAAGCCACCAGTGCTTTCGCCCTCACCGATTCTGCGGAACCTGCTCAGAGGAACCAAGCCCCTCCCATAGCTTTCGACGTCAATCCCATACTTCCGAACGATAAGCAAGAACAGCTCAAGGCCCTGCTCCTGCAATACGAAGATTGCTTTTCGTCGTCATCGAAAATTCGGCAGACTCCAATCACGAAACATCGCATCATAACCGAAGAAAATGCCAGACCACTCCGTCAGAGTCCGTACAGGGTTTCGACGCGAGAACGTGAGGCCATGAAGAGACAAGTTGATGAAATGCTGCGGGATGACAATATCCAGCCGTCCAAGAGCCCATGGGCATCCCCCGTGGTGTTATTGAAGAAAAAGGATGGGACCTTACGTTTCTGCGTCGATTATCGCCGCCTGAACAAAATCACAAGAAAGGACGTGTATCCTTTCCCACGAATAGACGACGCACTTGATCGGCTCCATAACGCCATGTACTTTTCATCAATGGACCTCAAGACTGGCTATTGGCAAATCGAAGTCGACGAAAGAGACCAAGAGAAGACGGCGTTTATAACACCGGACGGCCTCTTCGAGTTTAAGGTGATGCCCTTCGGCCTTTGCTGAGCGCCTGCAACTTTTCAACGCATTATGGATAGAGTACTGGCAGGATTGAAGTGGCAGACTTACCTTGTGTACTTGGACGACGTCGTCGTGTTTTCCTCGAGTTTCTACGAGCCTCTTCGGCGCCTTGAAGCTGTACTTCAAGCCTTCAAGACTTCCGGACTCACACTGAAGCCAGAAAAGTGCAGATTTGCGTATGAAGAGCTCTTGTTTCTGGGGCACGTTATCAGCAAGGTTGAAGTTCGTCCTGATCCACGGAAAACAGCTGCCATCGCCGACTTCCCGCCGCCCACTGACAAGAAAGCCGTGCGCCGATTTCTGGGCCTGTGCGCCTATTATAGGCGGTTCGTGAAAAACTTCGCCCGCATCGCCGATCCTCTCACTAACCTTACCAAGGCCGACGTGGAAATCAAGTGGGAAACGCCACAGGAACACGCTTTCCAGGAGCTTAAACATCGCCTCCAGACGCCTCCGTTACTTGCCCATTTCGACGAATTTGCCGAGACAGAAATACATACTGACGCAAGCAGCGTAGGTCTTGGCGCCGTTCTTGTGCAGAGGGCTGACGGACTTGAAAGGGTTATTAGTTACGCCAGCCGATCGCTATCCAAAGCAGAAGCAAATTATTCCACAACAGAAAAGGAGTGCCTCGCCATCATCTGGGCTACGTCGAAATTTCGCCCATACCTCTACGGCAGGCCCTTCAAAGTTGTGAGCGACCACCACGCCTTGTGTTGGCTAGCCACTTTGAAGGACCCTTCAGGTCGCCTCGCACGATGGAGCCTGAGACTTCAAGAATATGACATTACTGTCATTTACAAGTCCGGCAAAAAACACTCCGACGCCGACTGTCTCTCTCGTGCGTCTGTCGACCAACCGCTACCCGACGACCCGGATGACGACTACTTCTTGGGAACGATCACTACCGACGACTTCGCTGAACGACAGCGGGCCGACCCGAAACTTAAGGCCCTAATAGAATACCTCGAAGGCAGGACCGCCGAAGTCCCGAAGGTGTTCAAGCGCGCACTTGCGTCGTTTTTTCTACGAAACGGTCTGCTACAAAAGAAAAACTTTTCACCGCTTCGAGCTAAGTACCTCCTTGTGGTGCCTTCAGCTCTGCGACCAGAACTCCTGCAGGCCCTGCACGACGATCCGACGGCAGGGCACCTCGGTGTTTCTCGAACGCTCGCGAGGATACAAGAAAGGTACTACTGGCCGCGTCTTACCACCGACGTCACTCGTTATGTGAGGACATGCCGGGACTGTCAGCGACGCAAGACACCGCCGACAAGGCCAGCGGGACTTCTGCAGCCAATAGATTCACCTTGCTGACCTTTCCAGCAGATTGGTATGGACCTACTGGGGCCGTTCCCGACGTCGGATTTCGGAAAGAAGTGGATCGTGGTAGCTACCGACCACCTCACCCGCTACGCCGAGACAAAATCCCTGCCAAAAGGCAGTGCATCCGAGGTAGCTAAGTTCTTCGTCGAAAATATCGTCCTACGTCACGGCGCCCCGGAGGTCCTTATCACCGACAGAGGAACGGCATTCACTGCCGACTTAACTCAAGCGATCTTGGCATACAGCCAAACAAACCACCGCCGGACGACAGCGTACCACCCACAGACCAACGGCCTCACCGAGCGGCTTAACAAGACGATCGCCGACATGCTGTCAATGTACGTCGATGTCGAACACAAGACGTGGGACGCCATTCTTCCGTATGTGACCTTCGCATACAACACGGCGGTGCAGGAGACGACGCAGATATCTCCATACAAATTGGTCTACGGAAGGAGCCCGACAACGACGCTCGATGCCACGTTACCCAACGTCACCGACGAAGAAAACCTCGATGTGAGCGAGTACCTTCATCGCGCCGAAGAAGCCCGACAACTTGCGCGGCTCCGTATCAAGAATCAACAGACGACCGACAGCCACCGTTACAACCTTCGACGACGCTTCGTGGAATACCAGCCTGGTGAACGTGTTTGGGTGTGGACGCCGATACGCCGACGTGGACTAAGTGAAAAGCTTCTGCGACGGTACTTCGGACCGTACAGGGTGGTTCGACGTCTCGGCCCACTTGATTACGAGGTTGTCCCCGACGGCATCACCAACTCTCAACGACGCCGATCGCGACCTGAAGTCGTCCATGTCGCATGCCTAAAGCCGTTTCATGCGCCTTAACAAACTGAAACAGTGCTTTTTTGTATTATTGTTGTATTGTAATTTATTCATTGTACTTTCTTGCATTATTATTGTACCTTTTTCAGAGGGGGGCAATGCCACGTTCCATTTCACAAGCATTTGTTATCGTCCCAAAACACCACACGATTCTCAGCGCAAACCGCGCCTGCAGTTTTTGAGAGGGTTCCGGACTGTAGTAGATCATTTCGATAAGATCACGCCCACTGTGCGAACGGTACAGATTGTTCTGGAACGTACGCCGCCACCAGCGGTAGCGCTAGAACATTCGACGGCGGCAGTGTAAATGCCGACGCGCTTCGCCGCTTGTCAGTTGTTGATCGAAGGCCGACGCTCCGTTCGCCGCTATCAGTCCGAGACTGCTATCTGTGCCAGACTGCTGCTGTAATTGGACTTTCCGTTTACCGGGCACAGGTTCGCCCAAATAAACAGTTAAATCCCAACACGAAGTCTCCTGTCTTCGGCAACGTCACGACCCCGTGACAATAAACAAAGGAAAGTGGGTGAAAAGATTACTTGCTATGGACAAGAACCCAACCTGCGACCTTCGAATAACGCGTAGGCCGCACACGCTTTCAACACCTTCTTAGAAAGGTGTTGAAGTATAAGAACACCCTAACATTTTGCTAGACACTCTTCGTGTAGGGTGTTTAGCCAAATCCCTTTCAGTATGGTGTATCTGAAAACACCCATGGGGTGTCTCTCTGCCGTCAAGCCAGTGTACACCCTTTAGGTGCAAAAGTTTGCGCTAGTCGCGTCTTTTCGGATCGTTAATAAAGATTGACTAACCAACAAAGCGATTGTTCGGCATTCTATTAGTATGACGGGTCTGCATTTCGACATAAAGCATATTTTCGTCACACTTATAAAATGTGTAATATAAACGAGTCCGAATCCAGCCCTTTATGACAGAGTATTTCTTTTCGTCCCTGTTGTGTTCCGCTTGTGTTCTATAACAAGAATGTAATAATCAGTTTTTGGAGTTATGGAAACTTGGGGTTTTCAGTTGGTAAATATATTTTTTTGTTCACTAGCAGCAGTGTTTTTCGTACTTTATTTCCTTCATTTCATCACACTGCAGAAGGCCGAGAGACAACTTCATTGTAAAACATACTTTTAACAACAGAAGATCTTATAAAAGAGAAAATTCGCTTTGAATTTGTACATTGAAACGCGCCAAATAATCGAACTGACACCTACGGCAGCAGCGCTGGCCGCTAAAAACATCACCTAAAAATTCATATGGACGTTCTCCTTAACTTACGTTATGAAATTTCTGGTCAATGAGTGCTCATTTGCTTTGGTGAATAATTAGAAACAAGCGTTTTCCCGCGAACTGATGAGATAATTGTGAATAATTTCTTTGATGGAAAGCAGCATTATTTATTATGAGTTCTGAGGCCTTTTTATCAAAGCCGAGATTGTGCTCAGCGACTTCAACCACTTCCTGGTGGCCCTAGAAGGTAAGAGAATCATTATAAATGATAATTCATTCACTCACTGTTTATTCAGGAAAAACAATGATTGCCTAGGTTGAAGGGACTAAAGGCAGATTACCTCTCTCTGACTAAGGTCCCTCCACCCATACATTTGCTCAGGTGAAGTGGAACAAAGAATATAAATTTCATTATGCTTCGAAAAGAGGGGACACAAAATTCAAATTCAACAAGTGTAATAGATGTCGACACATACGTTTTAAAATAACACATTACCGTCATCACCAATTTGCAGTACCAATATAAAAATACATATATAATTGCAACAAGGAGATATTTCGGACAGAATTACTAAGTACCATAGAGAAATACATTTGAAAAGAAAGAAATTGAGCAATTTTCATCTAATATATATATATATATATATATATATATATATATATATATATATATATATATATGTATATAATCGCTTTCAACTTCACAAACTTTGTACCTTCCGGTCAACTCATTTGCCAGTTCCTACATCTGACACTTGAAGTACGCTTTCAGGTTTCGTTCTAGGGTAATAAAAGTCTGTCTTTAACTTTTTCAGATAAAAGAAATTTGCGTGCACCAAGTTTCAGGCAATCTCTAGTAGTTGTTATGTAGCTCAAAAGAACATTTGATCAACTACACTTCGCCAAATATGTGAAGGAATTGTGGATAATCAGCGGGCATTTTTCTCAAGCTCATCTTGCTCACTGATGCTGATAAAACCGGATGTCATCAAGGGTCTATGTTTGTAAACAGTGAGAGGGTCTGTAAATACGAAGAGCGTTTCGAACTCGCCGCCATGGCTACAGGTGGCAATGAGTGACGCTCCCGTGTTTAATTCACGTATAATCCCCATAAGAGGAGAAGGAGAATAGCCGTCATGGTAGCTTGGTTGGCAGAGATTGGGATGTGTTATTGGCATGTCATGGGCTCAGTCCCTGTCGAGGGCAAGTTATATTTTAATACACTTTTCTGTCTTCACTTTTACTATACAATTACTTTTATTACTACCTCCTATATATCCCAATGTTTGATAGCCTATTAAACGCCACTCTAAAGTTTCGTTATCTACTTGTAACACTACACTACCAGGAAAGATGCAAGCAAAAGCCACAGGGTGTTTCTTTCTCTTCATGTGTAACAGATCAGCTTTCCCTGAATTCAGCACCATGTTCCACTTATTACGCCACTCACGAATAGTCATAAGGGCTGTCTGTGTACACTCTTATTTGCAATAAACGATACTTTTTCAAAAAAACACAGTTGTCGGCTAGTAATCAAATACTTACATTCTTTGGCATGACATTCGCCACGTCATTGACATTCACTTAGGTTATAAATTACAGTCAACCCTGTACATTTGCACAGCTGCAGTGTTCCCCTACCTGGGGAACCCTGCAGCTGACGTGTGGCACCGCTTACTCAGATCTTATGATCGCCGCAAACTGTACATGAATGCAGGTAAGCAGTCATCATCATCAGCATCATCAGCATCATCACATTGACTGCACCCACAGCAGGGCAAAGGCGTCTCCCATGATCCGCCAATCAACCCGGTCTTCCGCTTTCTTCTTCCACGTTATGCTTCCAACTTTTTATTCTCAACAACCAACGAAGCCTTCCCCTCCACCTCGTTCCTTCGCCTTCTCTTTCATTCAATTACCCTTCATAACCAGCGGTTATTCTTCCTACGTCCTACGTACCCGGGCTATGTTCATTTCTTCTTCTTGATTTTAACTGTGGTATCATTAATCCCGGTTTGTTCTGACCCACTCTGCTCTCTTCTTGTTTCTTAAGGTTACGCCTATCATTTTCCTTTCCATCGCTCTCATCGTCATTCTCAGTTTAAGCTGAACGCTCTTTGTAGGCCTCTAGATGTCTGCTTCGCAGGAAAGTAGCAGCAAGATGCACCTTTTACACACTTTTATCTTAAGGGTTTGGGGCAGATTACCATCAATGAGAGTGCTTACTGAACGTGATCCACCCCATTCCTATTGTTGTTATTTCACTCTCATGGTTCGGCTGAACGGTTAGTACTGTCTTAAATCGACATATCCTTTTCAAACTTCCAGCATCTCTGCACCTACAGGAAAGTGCTGTTTTTGACCGAGACTGCTGTGCAATGCTTCAGTTCTATGCATAATAATTTCAGACCTATTCTTTCACTTTCTGTGTCCTGTTTAGTAATCATGAACTGTAGTTCGTCCCCTGAGCTACTCATCAAGGCAATGTCATCAGCAACTCAGAGGTTACTGGTATACTCTCCATTAACCCTAGTTCCTAACTCCCCTAAATCCTCTAAATTTCAAAACAGCTTTTAAACACGCGATGAACAGCATTTGAGAGATTCTGTCTACCTGCTTCACATCCTGCTTTATTGTAAATTTGTCGCTTTTTTGTGGAGGACTATGATGGCTGTGTATTCGCTTTAGTTTTCTTCCAGTGCGTTTATGTAGGGTTCGTCGAAGCCCTGATTCCATAGTTCATGCAATGGTGCTGATGTCTTGACTGAGTTAAACGCCTTCTTGTAGTCTATGAGAGCTATTGTAAAGATTCGTTGTGTTCAACGCATTTCACTATTACACAATTTAAAGTATGAATATAATTTATTGTGGAGTAGCCTGCACAAAATTTCGCTTGGTCATTTTGTTGATAGAACTCTTATATCGCTTTAACCCATATATACCTGCATTTAGGTAACTAAAGAAAACTAATTTATTTTGCCGAAATTATTCGTTTTACGACATCAGAAAATAGAATAAGGCTTTTATGCACAAAAAAACGTTTTCAAACAACAGTTTTGGCGCCGTCTTACATGCAGGGCACTAGGCAGATGCGCTATTTAATTGAATGGTACATTTTGAAGCATTTCACGCGCACACCGATGTCACATTTTTCACAACGTGGGGTTGTGTTCTCATGGCAATAAGCGCACCTTGTCTGCTTCTCTTCATGGATCACTGTTTGGTCAGTGCGGTCAAATCGGCTTTGCGCTTCGAGCGAAGATTGGCGGCTTTTTCCAAGCAATGGCTTGGGGCTATAGTTCTTCATATCTGACATTGCTACTGTCCTTCGAAACGTCAGAAGCTCCGCTTTTTCTGTTGCCCTTCTGTATAACTCGAATGCGTTGTTGACACATGCATCCAGAAGATTCGTCAGGTGTGATGAGTACCACTTCTTTCCTTTATGACAGTGCGGTACTTCGCAATATTTTGATCCAGTCGGTCAACCCCTCCCATGTTGGCATTTTATCTGGAGATGAAAAAAGGCTGCTTCACCGTGACCTTAGATCTGTTTTCTCTTGAGTACCTTTTCATCATTTGTTTTGGTTGAACCCCATGAGCATTCAAGACAACTGTAAATGTACTATTGTCCTTCCAATGGCATACCAAAATTTCCGATTCGACATCAATTATGTAGTTGTAGAATCCCCCAGCCTTGTTTTTCATTTGTTTCTGCGTGAGGATTGGGCAGTTTACAATACGGTTATCTCGCAGTGTGCCTGTGCTTTTGACACCGATTGTCGATAGCATTCTAACGAGCTTTAGACTTGAAAAGAAGTTGTCTTAAATACATGGAAACAGTTATGAAACTTTGCTTTCATTCTGGAGGCCATTTCTGTGACAACAGATTCTCCTAGGCCGAGCTTGTTTTTATCGTCAATGTGGACGCCATATTTTCCTTGGTAGGGCTCAACGGATAGTAAGTAGGCAAGGGGGTTGCGAACGCACCGAAGTTTATAGCCTAAACGAATAGGTTTCTCTTTCAGAAACTGCTTGCATCCAAGATTTTTGATATACTCGCACATGCTTTCATCAATGCTGAAGCAATTAAGTAATAGAGCATACAACAGGAACCGCTCATTCAACAGCTTGAACAGTGGTCGCAGTTTTCTGACTTTATCCTCTTGCACTAAGCTGTTGTTGTTAGCAACATGTATGTTTGTGAAGATGGCTTCAAATCGGTCACGCCTTATGGAGTTCGCGACGCGTTCATTGTGAGAATCACGTAAGTTTTCCCACAACATTTGACGCCTCGGAGCAGGTACAGAGCCACTGAGAAGAGAAATGCCAAGAAAACATTTAATCTCACCAGCATGTACGTTCAACAACCAATTCTTCTGTTGTGCATAGGTGTTGGTGTTTTCAACTAGCAGGTTGATTACCTTATCATTAAAAAAATTTCAAACGCCTCGACTGGAGTTAGTGCTGTTCCTTTGGCAGAATTCAGCTCACATGAAGCGCCATTTGGGAAGCTCGAGTTCGAGTCACGTTATTCCCACTTGACATGACGTTTCTGCAGTAAAGCTGGTGGCTCCTCCTCGTCCTTGTCGTCACTTGACTCTAAACACGAGTCGACGGCCTCGGCCCGATAAGTGCTTCCCGGTAGATGGCCCATGCTAGTGCCTTCTAAATCGCCGCTTTCTTCATCTGTCACTGCCGCAGCATAATTGTCGGGCGGAAGAATGGCCACAACCCAAGGCACATCTTCGCCAGCGTCAACACTGTTCAAAATCTCGTTTAGAGTTTGCGGGTCTTTTATTGAGTAAAATGAGCTGCAGGGAATCTCCTGACTGCAAATAAAATACAGACATGAAAGTACTACACCTACCTATTCACGCCATTACGTCACTACAAGCCTCACGGGCGCGACGCACCGCACGTTCCAGATTGACACGATGACGACACCCGATCTGCCTAGTGTGCTATATGTAGGACAGTAATGTTTGACAGACCGCAAACAAAAAACATTTGCGCGTAACACAGTCATACAAAATTTACTGAACGCCCAATAACTAATCAACACTCAACAACATCAGCAGAATCAAGAACAATTTGAATCTATATTCTTTACATTTTCTTTCGTGGGATGGCGCTCGGCTTCATGTTGTTTTGCGACTACGAGCACGTGGCAATTGCTCGCCTGGCAACCACCTAGACTTGCACGTAAGAAGGACAGGGCATCATAAACACACATCAGGTGGCGCTAGTTTTTTTACAGAAAAAACGTTCGAGTTACAATGAAAAGTTTCAGCGTCCTACATACAGGACACTAGGCATATATATAGCTAAAATGTATTAGCCAATATTTTTTAAATTGTTTGTAGAAAACGGACAGTAAGCTGATTGACCTCTAATTTAACAAGTGCTTGATGTTTCTTCTCTTATGAATTTAAATGATGTTGACGTTCTTCCAAGATTCTGGTACCCTTACCATCGAGAGACACCTCATGTATATGATGGCCAGTTTTTGTAACACGATGTCTCCGCCATCTTCTAGCCAGTTCATTGTCAGCTTATCCTCACCAGCGGTTTCACCTTTTTGCATCGCTTCTCGGGCTTTCTTTACTTCGACTGTCATTATTAGTAGAATTTCATATTCCTCTGGTGTATTAATGCTTCTTGCGACATCATCCTGTTTGCTTCGGCTTTAGTAGAGCTCTGTGTGCTACTCTTCTGCCACCTCAACTATCCTATTCATATTGGTTATGACATAGCCATCGTTGTTTCTTAATGCATAAATGCAATTTTCACCAAAGCACAAGTTTTTCGTCGCAGAATTGAGTTATTCTCTCACTTGGCACTGCTTCCTCTATTCTCTCCATGTTAAATCTTTTGATGTCGGCTAACTGATGCCTATTCATTACTTTAAATGCTCCTCTATCTCACATTTGTGAGGTGCATTTCTGGCTTTTATTCTTTCTCGCCTTTTAAGGAGATTTTCCGTCTCATATTATAGTTTGCCAGTGTCCTGTCTAGCGACTGTACATTCGACTTCTATTGCACAATCTTTGATGATACTAGTAACATTATCGCTCATAGTTTCAAGGCTAACGCTGGTTACCTCGTTTAGAGCGGTGAACCGTTAGGGAAGCGAAATTCTCGATGATGATGATGAATTTTGGTGCTTTGTGGCGCATGGGCCAATTGATGGCCAAAGAGCACAAGTTCATGGGACAAAAGATGTGGACAATCGTCGTGATTCGCGGCTGTATAAGGGCGTTAAAATTCCTCGTTCTAAGGCAGGTAAAAACATACAAGTAATAAAATTGTGACCGTGCCATGAAAATTGTGTGATGTTAATGGATGACGAAAGTCTGTGAGAATAAAATTCATAACGGACATGTATGGCATAGGCACTAGTGCCTCGATCGTTCACACCCTTGCGTCCAAGGGCCGTGAGGCAAGTGCTTTGTTGAGTGTAGCCACCACAGCGGAGACCTCTCTTGAGACATCGTGCTACGGAATGTCCTGGTATATGATATGAAAAGTACGAACTTCTCTCAAAAAAGCTAACAGTGATTTATGCTTAAAAAGTGGTTCCCTACCGACGAACATTGCATGAAGAAGGAGTATCTGTTGTCAGCAGGGTGATGGAAAGCGTTGTCTTCTTAGCGAGTATAATTCTTTACACTGGATCAGAATGTGAAGTGGGGTGAGCGCTTTTCCCCATCTATCACACAAAGGTTGATCGCCACCAGACAAAAGAAACGAATGTGTAATGTATGTATGTCCTTTTCTTAACCTTGTAAGTATTACTTCTGTTTGGCGTGATTTTTATACTGGCAGCCAATGAACCAGTTGCGGCTTGATGACATACAATTTATTACCTGTGTGTGTCCCATGTATTATGCCAATAACCCCTGAGCTTTCGTTTTAAAAAAAGGTTTTAAGTCGAGTGCAGGAATTGGTATAGATACACTGGCAGCGGTTTTGTTGGCAGACCCAGCTAGCTGGTCCACCAGAACGGTGCCTTGTATTTTGTGGTGTCCTGACACCCAAAAGACTACAACATGCTGCTTGTATGAGTAGACTGTGCACAGGAGCAAATAAAACGAGACAAAGGCAGGGTTTTTGTGCTATTTAGGAGTCTTCAGAGCTTTTGCTACAATTCAGAAATCCGATATATACTATTGCTTTCTGCAGTTTAATTTTTTATGTGCTTACCGGCTGCAAGTACTGCATAAGCTTTGCCAGTGAAAGTGCCTGTGTCAGAGTGCAGGACCCCGGCTTCCGAAAAGACTGGGTCGACCGCTGCGTACGAGACAGAAGTGTCGGACTTTGAAGCATCTGTAAAGAACTCGACGTGTGTATTTCTGTTGTAGTTCTAGAAAGTATGTCTTGATATGTGCAATTGGCGCGTGCTTCGTAACCTCCAAGAAAGACACGTCACAATCTATCGCCTGCCACTGCCACGGTGGCAGGCATATTACTGGAGCCATCAAACGCTGTTCGAATGGCACACCGGTTTTCTTCGCTGGCCCACTCACACGAAGTTAGTAGGGCTGTCTCATAAAAGGCCGTTCCTCAAATACAGCAAGGCTTGACATGTCAATAATTGTGGAATGTGAATGATGTTTCTTTTCTGTGTTCACTTTAAGGTACTATTTAAAAGACATGTAACATCTGTGTAGGTGGAGCGACCATTCGTTCGATTCCACGTGCAGGCTTTCCATGTGGATAGTGCGAGAAGCACGTAGAGAGACGGATGCCTAGATGATGAACAGGGTCAAACATTTTAAGGGCAGTAGGTGTCGCAGACTGATAAGCTACTGCCCCATAGTCTCTGCGGGTACATATGAGGCTTTTATACAAATTCAATAAACATTTCTTTTCACTTCCCCACGTAGTGCGTGACAACACTTTTAGAACGTTCTTAGCTTTTATGCACTTGTTTTTCAAACACTTGATGTGTGGTATGAAGGTCAGCTTGGTTTCCAAGATTAGGCTTAAGAATTTGTGTTCGATATTTACGAAAAGACGTTGCCCTTGGAGTTGAATATTGGGTTCGAAATGAATGCCACCCTTCCTGGAGAACAATACACACATGCTTTTCTGCGCATTCAGTCAGAACCTGTTTTCTTTTGCCGAATAGGACACTTTGTTCAAAGCAAGCTGAACCTGCCACTCACACGTGGCCATATTACAAGACTTAAAACAAAGCTGCACGTCGGCGTCATATGTGCAATAAAACATATTGTGATGAATAGACAAGTGCAAAGGATTTATTTTAAAAATAAAAACTGTGCACTAAGTACATCACCTTGCATCACACCTGTTTCTTGGACAAATGTTTGAGAAAGAACGCTGCCAACTCGAACACGGAATGTCTTGTTTAACAAGTAACTCTCGTATATAGTAAGCATTCTGCCACGCATGCCTAGGTGGGACAGGTCTTTTATTATGGACAGGTCTTTTATTAATCCAAAGCGCCATGTTGTATCGAAGGCCTTTTTGATGTCGAGGGACACAGAAAGGAAGTGTTGTTTGTGGACGAAATCATCTGTGATCTGTGTGTCGATATGAACAAGGTGGTCGGTGGTGGACCTACCTTCTCAAAACCCGCACTGGAATTGGTCGATAAAATTGTGTCTTTCAAGGAAATGTACTAGTTGGCAGTTTATCATTTTTTCGAGAAGTTTGCACAAGCATTTTGTAAGCGCAATAGGCCTGTAACACGAAACTGAAGAAAGGTCCTTGCCCTGCTTCAAAATGGTAATAACAATAGAATCTTTCCTGGAAGTAGGGATAGTGCCAGAGACCTATATAGCACGTACAAAGTAAGCTTTTTGCACTTCGATTGGTTGGTTTCATAACATTTCGTAAACCACGCGGTCAGAACTTGGCACGATATTAATGCAGGAGTTTGGTGATGATTGAAGTTAAGCTAAGCTAAATGCTTGGTTATACGCCTCGTATTTTGTACATTTGAGTTCTAGCTACTGCTTTTTTATTCTTGTTTTGTATTTTTAAAAAGCGTCAGTATAGCGTGACGAGCTAGACATCTGTTCGAAGTGTATGCCTAGGAAGTTCGCCTGATCTTCCAAGCTTTCACTAAGTGCGTTTACGAGTGGGAGTGAGTGTACTTGTCTTCCTGCTATTCACCGACCACGTTCCAGACTTTAGCCTCCTGTGGATATGAATTGATCCCTGATAAGAACTTCTGCCAGCTTTCTCTTCTGGCCTGCCTACGCATTCTCCTGCCTTGAGACTTAGTTTTGCTAAGGCTGTAGAGATTTTCTGCTGTCGGTGAGTTCCGAAGCAGCCTCCATGCTCTGTTCTGCTCCTTTCGCGCATTCCGACACTCTGTGTTCCACCATGGGACACGTCGATTGCCAGGCATTCCAAATGTTTGCGGTAAGCACTTGGCTGCTGCGTCAGTAAGAAAAGCTGTGAAGTACTGCACATCCTAATCTATGTCTAACCTACATATGTCGGTCCAACCTAAATGAGTAGTGTTGTGAAACTGTTCCCAGCCTGCTTTGTTTATCAGCTGTTTGGGAACATGTGTAGGAGATTATTATGATGTTAGTGTACTCAACACTACAGGAAATTGACCACTTTCATATGGATTATTTATGATTTCCCATTTCAGTAGGGATAGAAGTGATGGAGATACAATGCAGAGCTCTATGAAGAGTAAGCTTTGTTGGCGACGTTATAGTACGTTGACTCTTTTCTATTCAAGAGACACGCACCAGAAGAGAAGAGGAACTGTTCAATGAGACGACCTCGTGCATCACGGCAAGAATCACCCGACAAATTACTGTGTGCATTTAGGTCACCAAGGAGCAGCAAAGGTTCACGTAGTTCATCTAATAAAGAGTGGAATGAACGTCTTTCAAGACGATGGTGCGGGGCGAAGTACGTACAGAGAGCAGACGGTGACGAGTTTGTTTAGAAGTACTGCTCGGACAGCCACCGCCTCAAGGGATGTCTTGAGTGGTGCCTACACGCTACTCCTTGATTAACCATAATGACCATGCCACCCAATGACGCCACAGCATCATCTCGCTCCTTTCGGATTATGACGTAAGGACGTATAAAACTTCTATCGGAAAATTTAAGGTGTGTTTCTGTACACACAGCTCTATTGGTGAGTGTTTGTGTAAGAGCTCTCGGTTATCGTCGAGGTTTTTAGGCAGTCCTCTGACATTCAATTGTATAATTTGTGTTTCCCTAATGAAAGTAAAGAATTGCTGTGTGTATCTGAAGGGAGTTACTTGTTCAAGCTGAAAGATTGAGCTGATGAAAACAGTTCAGTCATCAGACCTTGTCTTGAGCTTTTTAGTTCTCTTGGCACCCCGCCACGGTGGTCTAGTGGCTAAGGTACTCGGCTGCTGACCCGCAGGTCACGGGATTGAATCCCGGCTGCGGCGGCTGAATTTCCGATGGAGACGGAAATGTTGTAAGCCCGTGTGCTCAGATTTGGGTGCACGCTAAAGAACCCCAGGTGGTCGAAATTTCTGGAGCCCTCTACAGCGTCTCTCATAATTATATGGCGGTTTTCAGACGCCAAACTCCACATATAAATCAATCAACTAGTTCTCTTGGCGTGATACAGAGAGCCGCGCCGCTCTTTCGGCACCAGGGGTGCCGCCGTATCTATTGCCCCCTCGGAGGCACTCGATGCCCGCACATGCGAGCTGGTTGTTCGAAAATTAGGCCTCGCCTGGTGAGGTGAGGCCTTGAGACCCGAGGACCCTAGCGTCTCTGGTCTCTGTTCAATAGTAGGCCGGGTATACTCAACTACTGCCGCCTTGGAAGCAGGCCCCCCAGCCGATTGTTCACTCTGCGCAGGCTGAAGGAGTGGTGAGGGCTGGTGCGACGCTGGCCCCTGACGCGCCGCATCAATATATGTTTGACACAAAATGGCAAGACTCTTCTTTTTCTTCTTTATATGTGATATTTTCTTTTATCTTTAATGTGATGATCTCTTTTTTTTCCAAAACGAACAGGACCGTGAATAAGCGGTATGATTCCCGCCACAGTTCACACAGTAAGCCAGTGCTTCGCACTTGTCGGACGCGTGGCCCACGACTCCACACAGAACACAAGTTTGCCTGCCACGACAACTTTGCAAGGTGTGGCCATATCTCTTGACTTTGGAAGCAACGGCGGGTGTTAGGACTAAATAGCCTCGCGGAAGTGTTTGTATATCCAGTTTGAATGGTTTCCGGCATATCACTCGAAGCAAAGGTGAGTATTATGTGTTAGTTGGTGTTTTTTCTCTTCTTATTTTAATACGCTGTACGTTGGTCACGTTCTGGCTCTTCCACCCTTCCAGAAGTTTAGCTTTGGTCCGGTCAAGAAAATCTACGTCTGATACTACCCCACGAGCCGAGTTCATAGACCTGTGTGGTGTAATGCTGATTGGTGTGTCACCAAAAGTTGTGTGAGAGTTCAGCTTTTCGAATTGGCCTTTCTCTCGTATTTCAAGAAGTAGATCTCCACTGACCATTTTGGTGACCTTGTTCCTGCCACCGAGAGTTTCGGCTAAGAACCTAGCCACAACGAAAGCGATACAGTTCTGGCTTGTTTGTTAGATTTCTCGCAGTGTATAACATGGAAGGGAGAAAAGATTCATCCTGGCCGCTTGAAAAAATTGACGTCCTTGGTGCGTACCCACTTCGAGGAGGCACGATCACTAAGCAAAGAAAATGCTTCATGCATGCTAATTGTATGTTGTTCAACAGCATTGGCGGCCACCCACCACGGAGCCCAACGAGGGGCCGCTGCAAGTTTGCGGGTGCTGAAACTTGCACACGTAAGCCGTGCAACACTGCTCAAACTATATGCTCCAAGGCCAAGGTAGGCTATTCGCACAGGGTTAACCTTTGCCGCCGAGAAAATCGGAAGTAAACAGAACGAAGAAATAGGCAGGAAAGATCAAAAAGTGAGAAAGACGAAGATGTTGGGAGAGATAGCGAGAAGAAAAAGCGGCTGCCTAGTTCCCCTGGGTGAGTGACTCCAGGGGTACCGTCTACATGAAGCCAGGGCCAAAGGGGGTGTTGCCTCTGCCGGGGAGCCCAAAGGTCCATTCACCCAGCACCGGCTCAACACCCATGATTCATTTTTCCTGGACACGGCAAAGCCACGCACGGTTATGCGTGGGGGGAGTCGAGACCACCCTCATCCCGTTAGCTGTGGTCCAAGGTATCGCTGCACAACAAACGTCTGCTTGCGCAGATGCCCCTGCAGGGGGCGAAATTCTTCATTCAAGCGTTTCCCTCTCCCAGCTACCTCTTTATTAGGCTTCTTGCGTATTGAATTATGCCTTTGACTTTTAAATGTATGTAAATACGAGCGCTTACCATTATATGATCCCTACATTGTATCCTTCCAAGTACTTTCACATTCTGTAACAGGCCTGAGTGTGCGGACAAAATTGAGAGCACTTCATTTTTAGTTCCATCATCACGGCTTTGCCACGTCTATCAATAGGTAGCCCTATTTCTGGAAAAAAGTATTCAATATACGAAAGGTATTACGTGTTCTGTATATTATACAAAATCTTTCCTTGGGCATTTTTAGATCCGATGCCATGTTCAACCACTGCATGGTCTCCGGCCTCTTTCATGCATACTTTGACGTTAAAGTGGCCCGACAGTATTATGAGATATGCTTTTCCTTTATTAATTGCTGACGCCAGCCCCGCCGCGGTGGTCTAGTGGCTAAGGTACTCGGCTGCTGACCCGCAGGGCGCGGGTTCGAATCACGGCTGCGGCGGCTGCATTTCCGATGGAGGCAGAAATTTTGTAGGCCCGTGTGCTCAGATTCGGGTGCACGTTAAACAACCCCAGGTGGTCTAAATTTCCGGAGCCCTCCACTACGGCGTCTCTCATAATCATATAGTGGTTTTGGGATGCTAAACCCCACATATCAATCAATCAATTGCTGATGCCACATCTACATGAAAGCGTTGAGCGAAATGGTCATTATGGTTCGATGTAGGCGCGTAGGCCTGTCCCACCTTCGTCTTGTACCCCTTGCTGACCCTATTTATGATACCTGCCACCATCTCACTGATGCTATAGTATTTCTCTACGTTGCCGGCGATAATCTTGTGTATAAGAAATCCCACTCCTAATGATTTTCTCTCAACTAATCTCTGGTAGCAGAAGACGCGTCTGTTATTCAGCTCTGTATAAGCTTCCAGAGTCCTTCTAACTTCTCTGAGCCTTATTATGTTGCACTTAACACCCTCTGATTTCTCGAACAGCACAGGTGCATTAGCCTCACAGTTAATGTGCTCCTCCTCTACTAGGTTCTAAACTAGCTAAGGAGGGAAGAGGTTTAAGGTTCGGAATGGGTCCCCTCGATGACTTGAGTGCTCGGTGGCAGCGAGAAGGAAGAGCCGTAGGCCAGTGAATAGACGCTATATTGCAGCCTCAGGCATCTGCCCGAGTTCAAGCACGAACCTCCGCACTCCCACTTCACATTCGAACGTCCTCTTTTCAACCCTCCGTTGAACAAGGAATCTTCCCGTAAGCCAATCACACGTAGGGACTCGCCTCATGACAATCAATTGCAGAAACTATTTCATAACAGACACTGCATTTGTAAAAACCACATTACCAAAAACAACAAGCAAACGGATAGGCTCTTCACGTGTCCCACTCAATCCCATGCCAGGCCGTATATCGGCCGACCTCCGTCAATAGCCTTTCTCACGCTCGAGCTCCATCAGCTTTCTCTTTACACGTCGCTTCATAGAAGCCTCCTTAAGCGTGGAGAGTACACTGTGAGGCCATGTGCGCTGACCAGGTGTGCACGCGACAGCGACGACCCCCACCATCCTAACAACAGTCGTTAAAGATGTATAGCGGGGAAGATTAGGCTCGTCGCCGCGCCACGGTGGTCTAGTGGCTAAGGTACTCGGCTGCTGACCCGCAGGTCGTGGGTTCGAATTCCGGCTGGGGCGGCTGCATTTCCGATGGAGGCGGAAATGTTGTAGGCCCGTGTACTCAGATTTGGGTGCACGTTAAAGAACCCCAGGTGGTCAAAATTTCCGGAGCCCTCCACTACGGCGTCTCTCATAATCATATAGTGGTTTTGGGACGTTAAACCCCACAAATCAATCAAGATTAAGCTCGTCTGCGTGCTGCCATCATGTCTCAGTCAGCCCAGTGGTCACGTTTCCGCGTCATTCTCAACGGATCGCGTGCATGTCTACAATGGCTTAAGTTCAGACGGCGGCGCCTGGCCTGCTTCTTGCCAGACGCTCTTCCAAGTAAGCCTTCCCCTTCTGGTCCTGAACGGGGGTGACCTTGACGGCTTCGCTCGTGAACCGTGTGAACGAAGGAGTCTTCTTCATTTCCCGTGTGCAGGTCTCCCACGTTCACCTTCGCGGAACCGATCAACTTCGTTAGTTGACGGGTCGGGAACTGGCTCCACGCTCTGCAACAGCCACATTACTTCGCTGCACATAACGCGACGTTAATGGTTACCTCTTACTAACTCTCACCAATCAGCTTTCTAGCGTTAAACGTAGCCAACTTCAGATTCGAATGATTGTCTGTGCGGACTCAAAAAGTCTAAGCACCCTCCGTTGCGTCGAAGGTCTGACCACCGCCTTCGATAGTTGCTTCGCATACGTTGGAGACGGGGGGGCCAAGGGTTCATTGCTGCGTTCTTATGGAAGACAGTGGCCAAGTACAGAACTAGGGTGGCCAATCCTCATCTGGTGTGGGAGTGCACTACCGACAGCTGGTCGCCAGTGAGGTGGCACCCTCAGCAGTTATCCACTGGGCAATAAACCTTAGTAGCCCTATTTGCTGCAGTGAAAACAACAACGTTCGATCAGACATTCTATCAAGTACTTTACACATATCTAAAAACAGCACATCTAGTTTTCCTGCCAAATACAAAACACTCGAACGACCTTGTCGAGTTGTTATAATAAGCTGAGTGATTGGGTATGTATAGGAATGAACAAAAAACTTTATTTACGCCCAGCAGGACGCGCCTAGCGCGCAGAGGGTGTCTCCCACGTTGGGACCGACAGGGAATATCTGGCGGCCACTTTGTGGTCCTGCGGGATGGCCCCTTGCAGGTCGGCGAGAAGTGAGCTCCGGAGGGACCTCTTTCTCTTGTTTGAGATAGTGTCGGGAGTTGTTCTACACTCCCAGAACATGTGTGCGAGTGTCGCCGTGTGTCCACATGATATTCATTTGCGAGAATTAAGTTCGTTTTGTTACTTGAACAAATGTTCATGTACTTAGTTACGACATGGTTAAACGGTTGGCAGGTGAAACTGGTAATGAATACTGGTTTGTATTTCGACACCAGTAACCCATCTCTTTTTAAAGCAGTAGCATCGAATAGCTCAGTTTATAGAAATGCCAGTATCGGCGTCGGTGTGGTTTTCGGTGGTGGGGAGCGAAACATAATGATATAAGTCGTGACCAAAAATTGAGAAATATGCAAATGAAATAAACAGCCAAAAAGTCCCTGGTCAAAGAGGGCGTCAAACCCGGGTTGTTTATGTGGCAAGTGCGAATTCTACCACATGCCCACACCTTTGCTTGTGAATATAGCGAAAAAACTTCCTCTGCTCGCATATGCAGTGAAAGTACCATGCTTTACAAACACACGCATCTAGTACGCATATTTCGCAGTACGCGAAATATTGCACTAATAATGTGTGGTACGATTTGTCATTGCCATCGGACGTCGGATTGTTATGACTTCGTGGTTTAAAGCCAGTGATCCACAACAGAACGTACACTAACTATTGCGCCTCTTGCCCTAAGGTCATCATAGCGGATGCATGGCAAGTTCAAAAAGGTTTTATGTACTAAGTGTTTGAAGTACACTCTAAGAACAGAATTTTGCTATCGCGTTCAACTCTTAAAGAGGAAGCTTCATGGTTCCCTAGCTGTTATCTATATAGGAACAACCTCACTAAGAATGGATGCTTAAGCAAATTTGTGTGGATTCATCTTGGTAAATACAGCGCACACGAGATGAATATGAAAAATACGAAGCCTTTCCTGCGTTCCGCCTGTCATCTCGTAAGATTAAACACTGTGAATGTACTTTTTTCTGTAGCTTTGTTCCTAGGATTCAGTTGTGGGAAAGTTGCCGATGCATTGCAGGAGTTTATGATCGTTCAAAGAGATGCAGACTGTACAACCAAATATCACTCCCAACTTACTTGTTTCTTAATTGATTTATTCATTTACTCATTTATTGTTGTTGCTAAACATAGCTGCTTCAATTTTTAAATCCACCACTCTTTTTGTTAATTTCTA
Source organism: Rhipicephalus microplus (assembly GCF_043290135.1). Lineage (NCBI taxonomy): Eukaryota > Metazoa > Arthropoda > Arachnida > Ixodida > Ixodidae > Rhipicephalus > Rhipicephalus microplus. The sequence goes on along the minus strand of NC_134705.1, from coordinate 80,056,712 downwards.
ATAAATATTTGTTCCTTGACTCTTCTCATTTCTACAAAAGCCATAAGCTATCAAAATAAAAGTATTTTTTTAGAACTATTCGGTTCTTGGGCAATCTTCAGCGTGGGTGTGTGCAACAGTTTTCAGGCTCCTCTTCTTTTTACTGTTCGTCATCATTTCGTTTGTGCTTTATTAATCGAGACTAACAACCCTAGCTTTAGGCCAATCAGCTGGAGCCACGTCTTTAGTAATAAACTTGCCAAACAGATTAACTAAAGTGGCAATAATAAATCCTTTCGGTGTAACATCTGAGGAAAACATTAAGAACTTTGCACGACTCTAGAAGTTTTTTATCACTCAACTATAGAGGTTTATTCACCCTAAGCCAAGCAAGCGACCTGATATTTACCAGCCTAGAATTTCAATTCACAATAAACAAAACTTTAGGAGGCCCGATTGACTTAAACATGAAAAACAAAGTGTCATTTTTTTATCAGTTGTATGCTTATGTCATAATTACTTGCAAAGTGCTGTACACACGACCCGGCTTGTCTAAAAAAGTCAGTCTCGCCTAAAGGCAGAAAGAATGGTGAGTGCGGTAGCAACAGAATGTTGTGTTATACGAAATGAGGCTGGCATCTAGGCCTTTTAGATGTGGTCTTGCACAACTCTAGAGAACGCTGTTTTAAGGAAACTTGGTCGCTCCATGGACATCTCGGACATTATCTTCGCATTGAGAGCGCAGGACGTATACAAGCTGTCCGCTGGCGGCTGCCACGAGAGTTATATATCATGCGCGCGCTATTACACCACTTGTAAAACGAAAGATTGCAGTGACTACTCGCAGGCCCCACCCTTAGGCCTTCTCACGCCCATTAGAATGGGCGGGATGTCTATACTTGAGCACTCAACGACGGGTCCAACAGGCGGTTAGGTCTTAACACGTGCGTCTCAAAGTAAAGAAGTTGGGCCCCCTCATTTGATTTCCGTTTATACCGCGTTCGTCATCACCTCTCGCACGCTATTACCCCCAGATAGAACGTACGGAGCGATGGAAGATTTTCTCAATTTGAAATTTATACGTGACATGACGCCAAAGGCGATGCCAAGAACCATCGAGACTGATCATATGATTGGTATCACAAAAAACAATCACTTTCCATTCGGGCAAATCTTGGCCATATTCTTAGGCGCCTCATACTGACGATTCGTTCTGGGTGCGTGTGAACTCTACTACTCGTACGTGCGCACTCGTAGGCGTTTTCAACTTCACTTAGCTGTGGTGACTAGAGCCCATTATTTCGAGTCACAATCAAACCAGAAAGAAACCAAGATGGGAGTTTTTGGCTTGTCCTCTAGTTTATTTCCATCTGTACATATTTTACGCCCTCTAAATGTGAGCTTAAAGAACGCCCATGGTATAGGGCATACAAAACGTGCAGATTGAGCAAAGAGTTGACTCCCTTTGTGGCTCAGTGAAACGAAACCCGTTGTTTCATGGTTCTTACTTGGAAGAATTTTCGGCGTAATTAGGGAATTACTTTACCCCCTTCTAGGCGGTTTCAAGAGGCATAGCGGGAGTATTTTGCTCACGTGACCACACTGTCTCTCTTTTTTTTATTCTACTTCGGAGTAAATAGCAGAAATCTATGGCTTTTTAGCTCGCCTTTTTTGGGAGTACTCTTAGTATTGTACGGCGGCAACCACTGCAGCCGGAGTAACTCTCTGAGCATGAATTCTTGCAAGGCTGCAGGCTCCATTCTACAAACATTTGACGTGAACAAAAGCTTAGTTACAGCCCATACACCAAATCAAAAGATAGAACTTTTCACAGTTCCTGTTTATGCACTGAGAGAGCACACAGACTGGAAACCTATGAAATATTTATTAGGGAGGTTAAATTACATATAAAGTAAAACTCTTGTGTTCATTTTCCAGGAGTGAGCATAAGTATTAACCACAGTATTCGTACAGCACGAGCCCAATAATTACCATCACATAAATTAATTTAAGTACAAACGCTACAAACACAACTTTTTCACATATTTGTAGCATAGAGTTGAATAGTTACAATCAAATGAATTGCAGACTTTTAAAAACACTTCGCCAATTACATTAAAGTATCTGGCTGGAAAGCTGCAAAACTTCGATGAGAAGACGATCTAATTTAGTAAAAAGTGAATTTCTACAGCTCTGGTACTGTATATTACTATGCCAGTAACATATACGTAGAACCTATATAATGTGTCAAGAGATAAACTTAAAAAACTTGTTTGAAATAAATGCAACACCAATGACTAATGTTCCCTTAAAATTTCTGGACATATTTCCCGACAGCACAAATCTAACATTTAAATAAACGGGCAATCCCGAAATGCTACAAATGGATGCACTATATTCTTCTCTAGGAAATTATAAAACCTCAAGGCACTATTGTATCAGCTTTAAAGGTACGCAAAGCCATTTTCACTTAGACTATCTCAAAACATCTTGAAATCACAACAGTACCAGAGAGGTTGAAGAGTGCACCAAATAAATTTGTTGCTTCAGTACTATAGGCAACCATATAGATCAAGCTCAACGAAGGCAGCCATGAACTTATGAAAAAACGCGCATTTTACAGAATTGGGTAATGCCATAAAAGTACTAACAGAACATACAACATTATTAAACTGGACAGAACAAGAAGACGCAAAGCACACGGTCTCTTCTGTCTCATTTTCTGATGTACTTTCTGCTGTTGCTTTCTAAAAAATACATTCAAAATTGTCTAAGATTCAACATTTCAAGCATTCTGCATTTAAAATGACAATAGGGCAAACCAGCACACACACGCACACACACACACATACACACACACACACATTCACACACACCCACAACAAATTAAAAAAAATGCAACATAACAACACCAGAACTTAAACTACACAATAATAAATCGCCACTGACGTCAGCTAGCATACTTGCGCGCAGTTGGGTCATGCTATTTATACACTCCTGCCTTTTCCCGAACACCACGACTGTAGCTGAAATAACTTCCACGTGTTTCTCGAAGTTCGAATTTTTTACTGCTCGCTTATTTCTGTTGCTGAAAGTTTTCCTGGTTAATTATAGTAGTCAGTATTCTTTTGCCGACAGAGCTAGAGGGCGTAAAAAACAATTTTTTTTGAAAAGATGGTTTAGGAATGCACTCAACAAAAAGGTATTCACGGCAAAGTAATAAAGTGATGCAAGTAAAAAAATAATGACTTTTTCTGTATATCAAATTTTTAGGGCTTTTCACATGAGAAAAGTGTATGAATTTATCAAAGGACATTTTTCGCAGGACCTTGCCTGGCTCAAAGAGCACAAATAGAAGAATTGCAATCAGCCTGTTTGACATGCAACAAATTAAACAAAATTTAGGTTCTCAAGGAGTAGCAGATCATTTGAAAAAATGCGAATTTCTCACCTTGCTGATGTTCAGCGCCAACTTAGTAATATAAATTGGGAGAAGAGGAAGAAGGACACCTTGAACCTGGGCCAAACAAAGGTGCCTGTGTGTGTCCCCCTTCGTCTTGCTCTGTAGTGATAAGGCTGCAGTGAACACCATCAACAAAGCTGAAAGCCTATGCCTGTGTCATTTCAGCCCATCAAAAATTTGTGAAAAGAGGAACTGTGTCATGTATGAAATCTGGTTTCAAAGTTCATGTTAGCATTAAATGCAGAGTTTTCGCATTTATGTACTCCACAATTTGGCGGCAGACAACAATCTGATGCTACATACAGATGTTCTTGAAACCTTGATTCAAAAAGAAAAAAAAACTAGCAGGAGCACGACATGTTAACAAGATCTACTCAGGTCATGTGCAGTGCCTTGAATTTATCAGGTTCCACATTAGCTCTAGAGAGTTGCTAGAAGGCACGATATCCCCCTTGACGCTTTTTTGTCGTGAACAGGCTCGTTAAGCTGTGGTTTCACAGAAGAGGTGGTAACAGCCATAGATGACAAATCAAGCAAGGCGTCTCCCATGTTTCATGCTGCAAGTGTGATGTAAATGCCATACTGCTGTCCTTTGGCAAGACATCAAGTGGGCACAACATCAATAAACGTTGTAGGCAACAATGCACAGAAAATAAATATTACTGTTCACAAAAATGCTCATTCTAATAACTGCTGCAGCTGTGCACTGCAGCTTTTGAGGCGTGGATTTGACACCTTATTGTTGCTACAAGAACGTCAGAAACGACCGCAACTTTTGTTTCGCCCACGCGCGCCATCGTCCAAGGAAGGGCGCTTTTGCGTTGGAAAGATGACATGCAGCGACTAACGACCCAGCGACGGCGCCACCGCCACTTTTCCACACCTGTACCTAAAGGGTCACACATGTGTTTTAGAACAAAGAAATGACCTCCAGAGGAGACGGGAGCACGCCTACGCCGCAAAAAGGTTTGGACTTCTTTAAATTCGGCAGTTGACGTGCAACCAGCAAGAAGCGTGGTCGTCGGTGTCGTGGGGCTCGCGTAAGTGGCGAGTATGGAGTGACCCGCGCAAAGTATAGACACGGCTACATTTCCGGGCGCCTTCGTCGTCTACGAAGCTGGCGAATCGTTCAGCGTACCCTTCAACTCCCCTACGGGTACAGGAAGCTGGCCTGGTCCGTATGGAGCTTATTGTGAATTTTTGTAACTGTAATTGTTTTATAACCAGCTTTTCAATAAGTGTAGCTGTGTGCGCTGCGACGCACGTACAAGTTCACAAGCGCGAGCATGATCGCTGCGCCGTTATTATTTCCTTGTATCTCTCTTTTAATTCCATCATGTTGTTACTTTATTAACATTCGGCGTTCTTTTTACTTGTACCTGCTCTAGCGTTCTTTTAAAGCATAGTTGTTTTGTAGTTGTTCTTTTCATCGTGTCTTAGTGTTTTTTCTCGATTATTGTTGTAAACTCGTATTATTGTTTTTTCTGTTACTTTTGTAATTTTCTTGATATTGCCTTTGTTTTATTTGAATCTGTGTTTGTTTTTAGGCAAATATGCTTGTCTGCTCTATGAGTGTCGGTCAGGCTCATGCATAATCACACGCGCAACACTGCGCGGGTCGACCAACCTTCAAATAAAGTTGAGTTGTACCACTTCGAGGCCTTTCAGGCGTCGCAGGCAGAAGCGTAAAGTCGAAGCCTGTGAGTCTGCCGCACATCGATGTTGGATCGGCGGTGCCTCACCCGAACTGTGTGACATTATCTGGCGTCCACGACAGGATGGGCCGACCACTTGGTGATGTCTGGGAGACCGACGTAACTGTGAGCGATCAGTATGTAGGCGTCCTTTTATTGCTTTGTTAGTTGGCAACTGTTCGTAGCGATGGACGACGTGGAGTTTGATAAGCTAATTGAACGAAGCAAAGCTTTGGGTTTCGTAGGCAATGAGGTGTCTGATTTCGTCGAAAAAGAACGAAATACATGGAAAGAGGAGCGCGTTTCTGAACAAAAGTGGTGCATGCAAAATATGCAACTTGAGACGGATTGACAAAAAGAGCGGTACAGACTCCGAATACAAAAAGCGAAAAAGCGCTTTTAGTTAGGACAGTTCACTACGCAGTCGCACCACTGCTGAGGCTCTAGAATTCTCAGTAGCGCGAAGATTCATAGCCCAACAAGTTGGTACAGTCGTACCAAGAGTACGCTGACAAATTTTGCATAAAGATTGAAAGCAGGCGGCACGAGTTTGAGGCACTAGATGCCATGCAAGAATTGTGCAAAAAGACCGTGGGCTCCCAACCGTCGAGAGTCAAACCAAATTATAGGACCTGTGGTGTAGACAGCCAGTTCATGACCAAACTTGGCGTGTTAGCTGCCGAAAGCGCCATGATGGCCCCTGCACAGGCCACTGAAGGTGGCCATGATGGCGACGAGAGGCTGTGCCGGCGGAGTTCTGTGAATACAGAAACGCCATCTGTAATTGACTTGGCACAGTCACCGTGTGTGTTCGTCGCCATGGCTGCTAGCTGGCCCGACAGGTGAGGGCCCCTGCACAGACAGTGAGACAGATCCCTGTGCTGGCGCACGCTGTGGGCTGGGTAGTCTTGCAGCAGGTACTTCCTATAGGTGCGAGCGGCGCAGCCCTGCGGAAGACACTTGCATTGTTCAGCATTCAGTTAAGCTGCCCACGTGTCAGGGTGTCGGCGATTTAAGGGGAAATCCCAGTAGTGTTGACTGTGCAATAGTTTAAACCTATGAGACTAGCTCCACTCAGCTGATGCTAGCTGATGTTGCCGAAGAGAGCACAGCAAAATGTGCCAAGGAAAAAAAAACACGCCGCAAGAAGAAAGGAGTGTCAAACGGTGCAAGAAAACAAAGACATTTCATGCAAAAGAGAGGCCTAAAACGTGACACAACGCAACAAAAGCCTCATTTTTGTTTTGTCGCATTGATAAAAACACACCTGCTTGCGCATGGCTACGCGAAATGCAAAGGATTTCGGCATGCTATTCTTGCAGGGGCGCAGTGTTGCAGCGGCGCAGTGCAGAGAAATTCCTGGTTCTTCCCCTGTCGGGTTTGTTGAACGAAAGGAAGGAGGAAGGAGCGTGTTTTGACAGAGTAACAAAAAGTGGTCTAAAGACCCGTTCCCACAGAACAAGGCGTCAATGACGACATGCCTCCGGGTTGTAGACTAGCGAGAAACTGGCCTGTCTGTAGCTGCCATCGTTTGTCTTATTTTTCCTGTTTTGCTCGAACGGCTCCGAAACAGAGACCACCTCGAGCACGAGTCAAAGTGGTGACTAGAGCCCACTATTTTGAGCTACAATCAAAGCAGAAAAAAACCAAGTTTGAAGAACGCCCATGGTATAGGGCGTACAAAAGGTGCAGATTGGGCAAAATGTTGACTCCTTTTGTGGCTCAGTGGAAAGAAACCCGTTGTTTCATGGTTCTTACTTGGAAGCATTTTCGGCGTAATTAGGGCATTACTTTACCCCCTTCTAGGCGGTTTCAAGAGGCATAGCAGGAGTATTTTGCTCACGTGACCGCTCTGTCTCTCTTTTTTTTATTCTACTTCGGAGTAATTAGCTGAAATTCATGGCGTTTTACCTCGCCTTTCTTGGGAGTACTCCTAGTATTTAACAGCAGCAACCACTGGAGCCGGAATAACTCTCTCTGACCATGAATTCTTGCAAGGCTGCAGGCTGCATTCTACAAAAATTTGACGCGAACAAAAGCTTATTTACAGCCCATACACCAAAGCAAAAGATATAACTTTTCAGAGTTCCTGTTTATGCACTGAGAGAGCACACAGACTAGAAACCTAAGGAATATTTATTAGGAAGGTAAATTACATATAAAGTACAACTCTTGTGTTCATTTTCCAGAAGTGGGCATAATTATTGACCACAGTATTCGTACAGCACGAGCACAATAATTACCTTCACATAAAGCAATTTAGGTACAAACGCTACAAACACAACTTTTGCACATATTTGTAGCATAGAGATGAAAAGGTACGATAAAATGAATTGCAGACTTTCAAACACACTTCGCCAATCACAATAGAGTATCCGGCTGGAAATCTGCAAAACGTCGATGAAAAGACGATCTAATTTAGTAAAAAGTGAATTTCTACAGCTCTAGTGCTGTATATGACTATGCCACTTCATATACGTAGAACTTAATTATATAATTATGTGTCAAGAGAACAACTTCAAACCCTTGTTTGAAGTAAATGCAACACCCATGACTAATGTTCCCTTAAAAATTCCTGGACATATTTCCTGAGAGCACAAACCTGCCGTCGTTTATTTTATTTTTTCTGTTTTGCTCCAACGGCTTCAAAACAGAGACCACCTCAAGCACGGGTCAAAGTTAGGTGCAACGCTCGTCAGATTGTAGTTGTAGTTCTAGGAAGTATTTATGTATGCGTGCAAGTGGTGTGTGCATTGTGACTTCAACAAAAAAAGACATCACAGTCTATAAGCTGCCACATACACTCCTTCCGGACCCCTTTTGCCAAAGTTTGGTTTTTATTTTTATTTGGATTTACCCATTACATGTTGTCGCCAAGCCTCATGTAACACGCCTCTAAATGGGACCTTTAGGGAAATAAACTGAACTGAACTGAGCTGCCACGGTGGCAGATATGCTGCAGGAACCATCAAACTGAGTTCGAAAAGAAGCACGCCTGTTTCTTCGGCCAGGCTCTTTACACGGAGCGAGTAGGGCTGCCTAAACGAAGCACGGTTCTCGAACAAGCCAGAACAAGAGAGCTCATTAATTGTGAAATGAGAAGGGTGTTTCTTTTTTGCCTTCACATTCCAAAAGTACAAAACAGACAGGTAACATCTTTGTAGGTGGAGTGACCATTCATTCGAATCCACGTACAGGCTCTTCACAGGGGTCTTTGAAAAGCACCCGTAGAAAGGCGAATGTCTAGATGGTGAACAGGGTCGAGAACCTCCAAGGCTGATGGTGTTGCCGACTGATAGATTATAGCAGCGTAATCTAGGCGTGTGTATGAGGTCTTGGTATAAATTCACTGAACATTTCTTGTCACTGCCCCATGTAGTGCATGACAACAATTTCAAATTATTCATTGTTTTAAGCACCTGTCTTTTAAATACTTGATGTGTAGGACGAAGGTTAGTTTTGTGTCTAATATTAAATTAAGAAACCTATCCTAGGTCTTTACTTACAGAGATTGACAATTCAGGTCAATGTCGGGGTCAGGCAGAACAAGACACATGTGCTGTTTAGCGCAGTATGTATAAAACCATTCTTATCTGCCCATCGGTATGCTTTGTTCAACCATAGTTGAACTTGACGTTGCATTCTGAGATGTTGCACGATTTGAAGTCAATCTGTACATCACCGACGTAAGTGCAGTAAAAAATATTACAAGGGAGAGGCAGGTGCAAGGAATTCCTTTCAACTAAGAAAAGTATGCAGCTCATTACACCTCCTTGTGGCACTCCTGTTTCTTGGACAAATATTCGAGATAAGACAGTGCCAACTCGGACTCGGAAATGTACGGTCGGACAGGTAGCTTTCGATGATTGTCAGCATTCAACCCCGCACACCTAAATGTGACAAGTGTCGCAATATGCCAAAGCGCCATGTAGTTTGATATGCCGTTTACATATCGAGGAACTCAGAAAGAAAAAAATGCTTATGAACAAAAGTGCCACGAATTCTTGCCTCGATACGGACAAGATGGTCAGTGGGGGACCGAGCTTCTCGAAACCCACACTGGTATGGGTAAAATAGGCCTTTAATTTCAAGGAAGTGCATCAGGCACCTGTTATTCCTTTTCTCAAAGACCTTGCAAAAGCAGCTGGTTAGCGCTTTTCGCCTCTAGCTGGAAACTAAAGGCGGCTCTTTGCCTTGTTTTAGACTTGGGATAAAAATAGCTTCCTTCCAGGCGGATGGTAGCTCTCCGGAAGACCATATCACATTATATAAGGAGACAATAGCTTTCTAGGATTCCGTGGGCAGGTTTTTTAACATTTCATATGCCACACGGTCTGGACCTCTTGTAGTTGTATTGCAGCAGGTAAGTGAGGCTTGTAGTTCAGCGAAACAGAAAGCTTCATTGTATGCCTCTTGTGTTGTAGGTTTGCGCTCTAATCTTTGTTTTTCTAATCTGATTTTGTATCGTCCGAACGCTTAACTATAGTGTGGAGAGCTGGAGACCTGTTTGAAGTACGGTGCGAGAGTGTTGGCCTGGTCTTCCAAACTTTCCCCTTGTGTGTCCCCTCGTGGAAGTGAATGTTCTTTTCGTCCTGCCACCTTACCAACCATGTTCCAAACTCTCGACTCATATGTGTATGAGTTAATGCATGATAAAAATCTATGCCAACTTTCTCTTCTTGCCTGTCGGCACGTCTTGCTTGCTTGCGACTTGATTTTCCCAAAGTTTACAAGATTCTCGGCTGTGGGCGAGTCTCTAAGCAACTTCTAAGCCTTATTTTCTTTTTTCTTTTTTGCGCATCATGGCACTCACTATTCCGCCATAGGACTCGTCGTTTGCTTGACGGTCCACATGTTTGGGGAATACATTTCGTTGCTGCATCAACCAAGAAAGCAGTAAAGTAGCACACAGCATTATCTATGCTAAACGCCACCATGGCATTCCAATAGAGTCATTTCTTGAAACTTTTCCTAATTGGCTTTGTCGGTGAGTCGTTTGGAAGCCTGTGCAGGATATGTATTTGTTATTGATGTGCTGATAACAATTTGAATATGGTGACTGCCATATGAAGTTTTGGTGACTTCCCATTTAAATAGAGGTAGGAGTAATGAAAATGTTATGCTGAGGTCTATTTATGAGTACGTATTGTTAGAGATGTTGCAATATGTTGGCTATTTTTTATTCATAAGGCACGCACCGGAAAAAAAAAGAACTGTTCAATCAGGTGACCTCGCGCATCGCAGCAAGAGTCACCCCAGAGACTACTATGTGCACTAAAGTCCTCTAGGACAAGGTAGCGTTCTGGAAGTTCGTCTATGAGGGATTGGAATTCATGCTTTTCAAGACGGTATTGTGGAGGTATGTTGAAAGAGGTATGTAGAGAGGTGAGGAGCTTATTCAAATGAACTGCGCGAACAGCCACCACCTCAAGGGATGCTTGTAGTGGTAGCTGTGTGCATGAAAATCACTTGATTGAAGATAATGGCAACACCACCGGATGGCACAATGACATCAATTCGGTCCTTCCGAAAACTAACGTAACGACGTAAAAAGTTGGTGTGTTTAGGTTTCAGCTGTGTCTCTTGTACGCACAGCACCTTAGGTGTATGTTTGTGTAAAAGTTTCTGAATATCGTCGAAGTTTCTCAGCAGTCCTCTGACGTTCCACTGTAAAATTTTCGTCCTTTTAATATTGTGGGGTGATGAGGGTACAAAAGTGTTGGGTTACGTTATAAAACCTTTTGGTGTCCTGTGATTCAAGGTTTTTGTTTTTAGCGTGCTCTAAGGAGTTGCGTCTACCCTTCGGCATCTGAGGCGCCGGAGGAATGCGACTTGTATCCATCACCTCTTGTGAGAAGGTGGATGGTGCCTGCTCGGCAGGCATGTTCACAGAACTGCCAGACCTAACTGCGCTTGCAGTGGTCCGAGGTCCAGCAGACACGGGGGTCTTCCGACTTTGTTTGTCAGATGGCGCAGCAGTACAGGCTGCGGAGAGTAGTACAGGCCTGGGGCGCTGGAGGCACTGCCGTGGCCACACTCCATGTGACATTCGCGGGTGCAGAAAAATGTGGCGCGGTGCCCCGGTGTGTCACATCGGTGAAGGAGGGAAAAGATTTGTTGTGTAGTGCCAACCGTTTACGTGCTTTTTGGAATGACAAAATAAATTTGACCTTAAGTTCTTCTATTTGTTTCTCTTTTTTCCGTATGTGGCATGATCGCGAGTAGGCAGCGTGATCTCCTTCACAGTTCGAACAATGAGTTGTTTCTGAGGTGCAGTTGTCGGCTAAGTGTTGTATAAATGCACACTTTGCGCAGGTGGCGCACCCTTTGCAACTCTGCGAGTCATGCCCAAAATGATGACACTTGAAACGTCGACGAGGATTAGGAATGTATGGTGTTACACGGAGCTTACAATAGCCGGTGTAAATTGATGCTGATAGGTCACTGGTTCCGAAGGTAATTATTACGTGTTTGTAGGGGTTAGTTTGTTGTCACGCTTGATTATTATTCTCTGTACCTTCACAACGTTTTTGTTTTGCTATTCTTCTAACAGTTTGCTTTCGCTCAAATATATAAGACCATCAGAAATTACCCCACGAACTGTTTTCATAGACCTGTGTGGCCCACTCAAACAGGATTGTCCCCAAATGTTACAATTCTGAATAGTTTGTCGTATGGAGTTTTGTCACAAACCTCCGGAATGAGATCGCCACTTCCCATAAACTTATAACCTGGCCCTACTGGTTCGGTGAAATTTTTCGACATGAAAACAGATGAAATTGCGCGTACTGCCTTTTTTTCGTTCTGACTATGAATAACTTGGTACTTTGAAAAGGTTGGTTTCGGTGTATTGAGCATGAACATGTCTTCGTTGCGCCACCTTTTCAGGGAGCGATCAGGAAGAGGGGGGAAGATTCGCCATAAATAAACTATAAAATTTGGCAGCAGTGCCAGCCACACCCACCACCGAGCCCAACCAGGGGACGTGGCAGGAGATGCTGGGCATGTCCTGTCGACGCCTGCTGTACAGGGCTGCTATAACCTAATATTGAATAGCCAAGACTGGGCATCATCACAAGGTTAATCCTTGCCGCCAAGAAATTTGAAAGTAAACGGAAGGGAGTAGAAACAGGACAGATAGAAAGTGAGAGATAAAGACGAAGATGTAGAGAGAGTGAGAAAGGAGAAGGCGACTGCCGATTTCCCGAGGGTAGGTCAGCCCGGGGGTGCCGTTTACGTGAAGCCGGGACCAAAGGGGTGTGTTACCTCGGCTGGAGGGCCTTGAAGGTCCAATCAGCCGGCGTCGGCTCAATCCCCAGGATCCCCTTTTCCCCGCACACGGCACAGCGTTGCACGGCTAGGCGTGGGAAGGAATCCGAATGGCCCCGTTAGCTCGGGTTCGTGGTGTCGCTACGCTCCAAATGCCTACATACTCAAACGCTCCTGCAGGGATGTTGTTATTTTATTAACATTCTGCGTTCCGGTGACTTGTGCCTACTCTCGCGTTATTTTAAAACATAGCTGTTTTGTAGTTGTTCTTTTCATCGCATATTAGTGTTTCTCCTCTGCTATTTTTGTAATCTTGTATTAGTGTTTTTCCTCTGTTTTTTGTATTCTCCTTGCCATTGCCTTTGTTCTAAATAAATGCTTGTTTGTGTTTAGGCAAATCTCCGTGTCTGCTGTATGAGTGCGTCAGTCAGGCCCATACACCAGCACACCTGCAAGCCCACACGGGCCGACCAACGTGCAAATAAATTTGATATGTACCACTTCTAGGCTTTCCGGCATCGCAGGCCGAAAGGTAAAGTGGGAAGCCTGCGAATCTGCCGCACGTAGATGTTGGATCGGCGGGGCTTCACCCGAAGCTTGTGACAAAGAACATGCAGCTCGGCATTTGAGAAGGGGGGCATTTTTGTATTTAAAGATAAATTCAGGACATATTTTGGTAGTACAACAATACGGAAGATGAAAACGTAAACATGAACTTGTATTCACCCATTCATCTCGAGTGTCTCCTGGGCTATTTGACACTATAGATCGATATGAAGTACGCCGATCACAATGCGGTTGTGGCACAAGATATTTTGTTTGAAGTTCTTGACAGCACAAAGCAAATCGAAAAAGGCGTGTGAAAGCTCTGCGTGCAGATTATCTATTCCGCTCTTAATGCTTAACAAAGAAATTCTTCACTTACACAAAACCTTTTTCAGGCTGCAATTTTGCAGCAGCAAAGGTAACTCTTATTCACTTTCGTTGACAGCACTTTAGGAAACAGCTGGTTGTCTTTTACAGGCCTCACTTACACTGCATCACACTAATACATCCAGTTTGTCTTCTGCATAGGTTCATACGAACCCGAGTTAAACTTTTTTTTGCCCACACTTCCAGATATATTTGGCCTAGAAGAGCGAAGACTTAGAAGGAGAGAAAAACTACTTATACACTACACATGCCACCGAGTTCATTTTGAAAAATATCTTAGTGTGAAAACGAATACGCAGGCACAGTCGCACTTGATGTTCACTGAACCAACAAATATCTGGGTAAAAAAAACCTGTGAACAGTACAAGATACCGTAAGTGTGTCATGCTTAATCAGTTTTTTCACCTAATTGCATTAAAGGAAGTTTATCTCCTTCATTGTCAGATGCACCGATGATGCACTAATCCATGCATCTGCCGCACTTTTAATGTAAACTGCCTGTAAGATTTTGCGCTCACACCTGACCTTAGCCCTGCCCTTGAGGTCCGCCTTCCCTATTAGCCACATGCACTGCAATGCGCAGGAAGGTGCGCCCCACTGTTCGAAGCATTCACCGAAGCTGCATGCTGTCCGAGTCTATCGTTATAGCATCGGCCTGTTAAGCCGATGTAAGCTTTACCACAACTGAGTGGTATCTTATATACCATTTCTGTAGCACACGGGACAAATGGCTTACCTTGTTTACGCCAGACTTCTTTCTCTGTTCTGTCAGCTTCAAGAGTGCAAAAAAAAATCTTTCAGGGTGCTGAGAAAACGTGGTTTACGTTATGCTTTTAACATCCTCTTCAGGTTGTGTAAAATTGCATGACTGTCAGGAATAGCAAAGAAATTGTTGAACCTCTGTCTTTTTGACAGGCTCTCTAAAGTCACAATCTGCTTGAATAGTGAGGATGCTATGGAAAGAAGCAATGTTAGAAGAAAAGCCGAAGCTAGAAGGTGCTAAATCTGGCAGTCAAAGCTAAGGCTGTCCTTATGATAGCATGACTTGGTCAGAGCCGTGTTGAGACATTAAGAAGCGTCCGCCTTTTCACCAGTATAGTATGGAAAAAGTCACATTAGAGCATAGCTTTTTTTTTATTGTGACTAGAACTCCAAGCAAATGTGGTCGCACAATTAAAAGGCAATGCTAAATAAAAAAACTGGATCGTACTGTTGTTGAGTGATTACTGTTTAAGCAGGGTTCACCCTATTTATCCTTTACAATAGACCTTCCCGACTACGATGCAATCGAGAAAGCATGAGACGACCACAATTCGTGGGAGTAGAAGCCACGGCCAAAAACAATGTTTTCTTCAATTTGACTCTTTTAATACTATACTGGTGTAAAGGCGGATTGCTTCTTTGTGCCTCAACTCGGCTGTGGCCAAGTGATGCTCTCTTAAGGTCATCTTTAGCTTCGATTACCAGATTTTGTGTCTTCGAACTTCAGGTTTCCGTTGCACATTGCTCGTTTCTATAGCATTTTCTCGTTTTAACCAGATTGTGGCTTCACTCCGCATGCCAACACAACAGAGGTCTAACAAATTGAGCAAGTTGGATGTAATTCCCTTCAATCACACGATTTCACGCAACCTTCAGAGGATAGCTTCAAAGCAGGGTACAGACCTCGTCTTCACTGCACTCATAAAGCTTTTCCGTTTGTGCACTTCTTCCAGGTGAAAGAACCGATAAAGAAGTGAGTGAAAAGAAGCATAAGAGGCCAGTTTTTCTGCTGTGCTACGGAAGTGGCTTATAAGATACCATTCAGTAGTGGTAAAGCTTACACCCTCCAACCGGCCAATACCCTAACGATAGACTTGGAGAGCAGGCAACTACGGTGAATCCTCAGAACAATGGGGCGCACATTTCTGCGCATTGCACACATGTGGCTGCAATTCACTTTTAGGGAAGGTGGACCTCAAGGGCAGGGCTAAAGGCAGTTGTGAGCGCAAAGTCTTACAGGCGGGAAAGATAAAAATTGCTGCACATGCATGCATTAGTGCATCATCGGTGCATCTGACAATGAAGTGAATAAACTTCCTTGAATGCAGAGGTGAGTAAAAGCTGATTAAGCTTGACCTCTTCATATTATTGTAGAATTACACATCTTTTTACCCAGATATTTGTTGTTGGTTCAGTGAAAATGAGGTGTGACTGTGCCCGCGCATTTGTTTTTACAGTGAGACCCTTTTCAGAATATACTCAGCTGCAAGTTGAGCGCCTTTTAAGTAATCTTTATTTGATTTCAAGTCTTCGCTCTTTTAGGCCAAACACAAACTAACTAGCCCAGCAATTCACTATATTGAAGCCTACTTCTACGTATAATGGCTGCTGTGGCCACGTGTTCACCTGAATTTAAGAATCACGGCACTTCCCATTAAGTCACCTCATATTTTTTTTGCTGATGCGACTGCCCAGTTGTTTGAATGAATTATTGTTTCCCGAATGGTTTTATTACCATATGCATTTGGCCTTCAATTATCTGTGTTAAGCACATGTCTTGTTGTTAAGCATAGCTAGAATGAGTACCTTTTGTCACAGCAATTTTCTGGCACATGGGCCTTGTGACAGATATAACTAGTTCTGTTTGTTGGCGTTATTTACTTTGAACTTCTTGCTTCAGTGCTTTCGGGAGAGCCATAACACATGCCACAATGCTTCTTTGCATATTTATTACATTTAGACGCTTTTGCAGACTTAGGACATCTATTTTAGCAGTTTTAATGTGTTCGATCTCTTGTCAAAAGCAATCAACTTCAAACAAGAGTTTAACTCAAGCTACCATGCTCCAGTGCCGATCAACCACCACAACAGTTACATTTGCGAGTTAGGTCCTTCAAATCTGCTACAAAGTTTTCATCACTTCCGTTGTGAAGCTGAAATTTATGACTGAAGTTAAACTTTTCAGAATTATGCTTATCTTCGAGCAGCTTTGAATTCGTATTGGTTTTCTTACCTTCTCGAAGAGCTTTTCTATTGGCATAGACAGTACCCAATTATTGTGAATTTGATATGCTTCAATGCCAATTGCTGATAAAAATAGGCAAAATTTCTTCTATTCAGTGAAATCATTTGCCCTGACGCTCCAAATTCTCAACAAAGGATTGAAAGCTCTCAACTTCATAGTTCACATAATTCGATCTGCAGACAGGAGCATGACGTGACCGGAGAAACAACAAAGCTACTTGCCGAGCTTTCTGAATCCTGGCTCACATTGTGGTTATAGCACATGCGGTATCCGTATGAAGCCATCACGTCTTTGTTGTATTGTCCAGCAGGCCCTCTGACACAGGTTCCATCCTGATTGCCAGATTAACTGTTGTACACTAGCCACAACGGCCATGCAGTGAAAAGGCAAATAATTTATTGACCACAAATGTTCCCCTTTTTATATATGCGACACACATAGGACCATACGCAGCTATTAACATCGCTATACTGCTTCGCAATAAAACGTCATACAAACGCTTGCACAACGACGCTAACGCCCCTTTCACTTTGCTTACAATTATTTGCTATTCCTCTTTTGTTTACTCATGCTAAATTTGAATCAGGTATGCTATATTAAACGAAGAGGTTAGCTCATTTGTTGGACTTTTGTTACGTTTATTTAATACACACCGTGACACAAATCAATGTGACACTCGGGTACAAAAAATCCTATTCATAATTGCAAGGCTGCCTGTAGTCTGCCATGGCTTTCGGGGGGTGGACATACAGTCTCTATACATCAGGCACATTAGATGTCGACAACTCTTTTTGCATCCACTGTTAGCAAAATCTGGTTTCAATATTTTTTACACCACACAGATATTCTTTACGAATATTGTTCTAGCTGTGTTTTTGTGGTACAGACAATTTCGGAATGCCATCGTTAAAATTGAAGAATTTAGGTTTGGAAAATATCAAATATTTTGACTACTATATTTGCTATTCATAGCATAGCGGCAACAACCTACACTTAATACACAAATGAAGTGCAAAATATATTTAGTAAAGTATTTTTTGCACCTAATTTTTTATTGTCCTAATGCTATTGAGCCCTCTTAAAAATGGCAAAAACTAGGTCTTCCTCTTAGCTTAACACTTGTTGCTAAGGGCCGAAGTGCTTGAAAGAAGCATGTCGAATAGCAATTGAGGCAATAAATTCAATCCCATGAAGGTTCACGGGTGTTGAAACAACACAGTAAAGATATATAATGAGCTAGTCATAACATAATCGAAGTGCAACAAAGTTGAAAACGTCAAGCCAGAGGTAGCAGCATAGCAGGGACGACTGTAGAGAATGATCTACCTACTCTCCTGCTACTTCCCCGCCCCGTACAGTGAATTCAAGTTGCCTGTAAGCTATATACTATGCCTACAAGAATTTTATTTGAAACAGCAGAACCACGATAGAGCCATTCAAAGTCCTTAAAATGTTCACTTCGTAGCTCAATGCCTTTTAATCATGCAATACTATCTTGACCCTAACTCGCCTCCATAATTGTGCAGTATATCTTGGCAAGATTTTCACAGAGTTTCTGAATGCTAGTGCGCTTTCCTATGTGCATGAGCTGAGCTCGACATCTTCTTTGCATACTTTAGTGTCACACACTACGATGGACTAACTTAAAGAAAAATCCTGCTGAGTTCCCACAGTTATTTATAACTGCTGCACGCATGAAAAACAGTCGCAACGACACATGATGGCCACAGCTTGATAGAAATGAAAAGAAATATCAGTAGGCACATACACACCAATACATACATTACCACAAAAGAAAACAGCAATAGGCCAATCAATATCTGGTTATGGGTCTGCATCTTTCAGAAAGATGCCGGGGTTCAGCTTCAATTACATTTTGCTGCAAGAATTAAATTGCATGTTAACACAGTAATAAATGAGTGTTACTTTGAAAAACACGACAAAAGTTATGAATTATGACTGTAACAAACACAGAACATGCAGCTTCCAGCTGCAAGTGCTTATTGCACTGCCTAGGCTGCTATGATGAGCTCAGAAGTTTATAAAGACGTTTTTGAACGCAGCACCACCTTTGTCTAGCTTGCAACTCAAACTTACAGGTGTAAGCAAAAGTGCGCAGTCCAAAAGGTCGCATGGCAGAACGCATCAACATGCCATCTCTGCACACTGCCTGCTGCAGTACGGATACCCGTTCAGTCGTAATCAGGTGACCTCACACAGCTCTTTTTTTGACAGAATTATGGCACTCATAGCCAAAACTACAACCGAGTGTTGCTTTCTTTGCTCCATCACGCATACGCCGCTCTTTCACGTAGCAGCTTAGGCAGGGCCAATCGAATTGCCAGGCGATTAGTATTTTTCCCCAGTTAGCCTAAATACACATAGCTAGCATATATAACTGAATAAAGCCAAACATAAAAAATTAAGTTTTGTCAACCCAGCTTGCCCTTATCAAATTAGGCCTAGTTAAACTTAACTTGTTAAGTCAAGCTCGAGTCAAAACTACTCAAGCATAATGTAGCATGGTATAACCTATAAAGGCCAAGCATAAGCAGATTAAATAAGCTAATCTTGATTAGGCATAGTCGTTTGCTACCTTAGCGTAATGGGCCGACATGAGCCAAGTTAAGTATATACAAATATAACTAGGCATAATTTATTATGGTATCACTTCCTTTTCGCCGAGCATACTTAGCTAATCGCAGTTGAATAATCCAAGTCGAGTTCCCCCTGAGCCAGAGAAGACAAGCCCAAACAGTGGCTGGCTACTCTTTGCTGATAATACTAAATAAGCTCATTTAGGTCTCACATGTTTTGACTCAGACACAGATGCCTCGTTAAGCAACAAACATTTCTATTACAATTACAGTGACCTTGGCAACAGAACTGAACATTTGCGTCACACACAACGCTCTGTTTGCATGTATGATAATTCCTAATTTTTCTTCCCCTCGAGCGAAGAAGCCATGATGAGTACGCGCTTGCAGCATACACCTCGCATTCTCACTTGAGGAGCAGGTGCCTAGTTGGAATTTTTTTTCGTGGCGGGGGGGGGGGGCGGGGGCGCTTTTTTATTTCCGAGAGGGCGCCCCTTTAGAATGGCTATTTCTTGCTCTCTATGGCATCAAGAAAAATTTTTGAATGGAGAGGGGGGCACGGACCTGGTGTGCCACTCCCTGGATACGCCCCTGTTGAGAAGTGAAACGAAAACATCAGGGCGGCCGGACAACCACGTCTACGCGCGTGGGTAATGTTCATATTTGTTATGCGCCTCGGGAATGCTGCGATCGCTGCTGTTTTCACGAATTAATTCGAGTTTGCTTCTTTCTGAGCGCTAGGTTCCGTACCAAATTTCAGCTTTAACGCAAAGTACTGTAAAGACACAACTCGAACTTTTTGATACTTTGTTTGGGGAGACACGCCAGCGGAAACAGCCCTAGCGGATGCACCGGCAGGGGCGGCGCCGAATTCAGTCGGCTGTGCACAAAAAACGAGGCACCTTGTGGTGTTCCAACTCCCTGCTGCTCTGGCTGCTGCTGCACCGTCCACTTCAGTGTTCTCGGCGATCGTAATCCAAACCAGGCTCTCGATGAACGCGTCCTCATTGAGGCCACCAATCTTGGAAGAGCTGCACGAGTAGTTTGCAATTAGAGCCGATGCAAGCCAGAGCCGATGCTTTTGCCACCATGTTGCATCTGCGGCCGGCTATTGAGACCCCATTTTTTCGTTCCAGCCTCGCCGCGTGGTTTTCCGGCGGCTTAAGAAGCGAAACGAGTGATTATCTGGCGAGTTTTTCCGCATTCGCTCCGGAGAGAACGAAGGTCGAATCTGAACCCAGCGTGAGTCTTCTAATAACGGATTAGGTTGCAGTGGCGCGCACACACACAAAAAATAATGAACAAGGCTCATTCGCATTACTCACCATGTGTCCTCAACTTGAATATCGGATAAAACCGACCACGTCGTCCCGGCCGCCGCTGGCTGCCTCGACGAACAGACGGCAGTACAGAAGCGACGCACTTTCCCGCGCTCCGAAGTACAGATGATGGCATAGTCCGGACCACTTTTTCCGCCGTGCGTGCATATCGTACTTCATACGCCGGGCCGTAAGGCACGGTTTACTAACTTTCGAAGAGCGTTGGCGTGCCGTGGGCTATTTCATACCTGCCTACTGAAATAACTTTTGCGAGGTTTACGCTGAGGCTTTCAACAATTTTTCTTGCTAGCATGTTCTTGTCCAAATGGGCATATTTGGATACAACATTATGACTCACGCCAATTTTGTGTTAACTTTTTTCATTCACTGTCAATGTGATGACGTTTATTCGAGCCAAGAAGTCGCAGCGAGGTCGCAACGAAAAGTGGGCGTACGGCAAGTCTGGCAGAGGCGGCACAAACTCTCGCGCAAGCAGAGCACGGGCTTTTTGTTGTCTTCCGAAGGCGCATACGCGTTGGTGCGTATGCTCCACTACAATACCCCCGGGATGAAGGGTAGCCATCCTGGCGACTCAGGGAGTGGGCACAATGATGGGGTCGTAGTAGGGCTTGAGACGGTCGACGTGTACGGTCTCGCGTCCTCGACGGCGCAAATCTGGTGATTGTGTTAACGGCTCGATGATGTAATTCACCGGGGAGGTCGCGTCAATGATACGGTACGGACCATGGTACCGGGCCAGAAGTTTGGAAGATAGGCCAGGAACGTGCGGGGGCACCCAAAGCCACACAAGGGAGCCAGCACGAAATGTAGGAGCTATGCGGTGAGCGTCGTCGTGTCGAGTCTTTTGTAGACCTTGAGCCTCACTTGTCAGAGACCGAGCCAACTGACGACAGTCTTCAGCGTATCTGGCGACTTCCGAAAGCGGGGAGCACTCAGATGCATCAGGGCGGTACGGTAGTATAGTGTCGAGGGGGTGGGAAGGTTCGCGGCCGTACAATAGAAAGAACGGAGAAAAACCGGTAGTCGCTTGCGTCGCGGTGTTATAAGCGAAGGTAACAAAGGGCAATACAGCGTCCCAGTTAGTGTGGTCGGAGGAGGTGTACATCCTCAGCATGTCGCCAAGTGTGCGGTTGAACCGCTCAGTAAGACCATTTGTCTGTGGATGGTATGCGGTAGATTTCCGGGGGATAATGTTGCATTCAGCGAGGATAGCTTGGATGACCTCCGACAGGAACACTCGACCCCTATCACTGAGTAATTCCCGCGGAGCACCATGGCGTAGAATGAAGCTGCGGAGAATGAAGAGTGCAACTTCGTGGGCGGTCGCTGCCGGTAGAGCTGCAGTCTCAGCGTAGCGTGTCAGATGATCGACTCCGACAATAATCCACCGGTTTCCAGAGCTACTATATGGGAGTGGGCCATAGAGGTCTATACCCACGCGGTCGAATGGGCGAGCCGGGCACGGCAGCGGCTGTAACATGCCGGTAAGGTGCCGCGGAGGTGTTTTGTTCTGTTGGCAAGTGGTGCAAGACTGAATGTATTTCTGCACAAAACGATACATTCCTCGCCAGTAATAGCGTTGGCGCAGCCGTTCGTAGGTTTTCAGGACACCTGCGTGAGCACTTTGGGGATCTGCATGGAAATTCATGCAGATGTCAGAGCGCATATGAGTTGGGACAGCAAGGAGCCACTTCCGACCACCAGGCGTGTAGTTGCGGCGGTACAGAATGTTGTCACGTAAGGAAAAGTGGGCTGCTTGCCGGCGTACCGCTCTCGTGGAAGAGACAGAAGATGGATCGGTAAGGTAGTCGACTAACAAGGCAAGGTATGGGTCTTTACGCTGCTCCGAAAGCATGTCAGTGCTGTCGAGTGGTGACAAGGTGGTAAAAGGGGGTGACAGAGAAGCCACATCTGGTGTTAATGGCGATCGGGAAAGTGCATCGGCGTCCGCATGCTTGCGACCGGAACGATATACGACACGGATGTCGTATTCCTGCAATCGAAGTGCCCAACGGCCCAGACGTCCGGACGGGTCTTTCAAGGTGGACAGCCAACATAGAGCGTGGTGGTCTGTGACCACATCGAAAGGACGGCCGTAAAGGTACGGGCGAAACTTCGTAAGCGCCCAGATTATGGCCAAACACTCCTTCTCTGTCACGGAGTAATTCAATTCAGCCTTCTTAAGAGCGCGACTTGCATAAGCGACTACGTATTCGGTTTGGGTACCTTTCCGTTGTGCCAAAACTGCGCCAAGACCAACGCCGCTTGCATCAGTGTGAACTTCTGTGGCAGCAGTGGGGTCGTAGTGGCGAAGAATAGGTGGCGAGGTCAGCAGGCGGCGCAGCTGGTGAAATGCGTCGTCACATGCAGGTGACCATGCAGATATACCTTTGCTGTTGGAAAGCAGGCTAGTCAGAGGTGCAATGATGGACGCGAAGTTGCGCACGAAGCGACGAAAGTAAGAGCAAAGACCAACGAAACTTCTTAGGGCTTTCAGTGATGTGGGCATGGGGAAGTCAGCGACAGCTCGAAGCTTATCGGGGTCCGGAAGAACACCGTCTCTTGTGATGACATGTCCCAAGATGGTTAGTTTGCGGGCTGCGAAGTGGCACTTCTTGGTGTTAAGTTGTAGGCCTGCAGAAGCTAGACACGCCAGAACCTCGTGGAGACGACGAAGATGTGTCGGGAAATCAGCTGAAAAGACTACGATGTCATCTAGGTAACACAAGCAAGTTTTCCACTTGTGGGCCCGCAATATGGTATCTATCATGCGTTCAAACGTCGCAGGCGCGTTGCAGAGCCCAAATGGCATGACTTTGAACTCATACAGGCCATCTGGCGTTACAAAGGCTGTTTTAGGGCGATCACATTCAGCCATTGGCACCTGCCAGTACCCAGAACGCAGATCCAAGGATGTGAAGTACTCGGCGCCTTGTAAACAGTCAAGAGCATCGTCTATTCGTGGTAGCGGGTAGACGTCTTTCTTTGTAATCTTGTTTAAGCGGCGATAGTCCACGCAAAATCGAACGGTGCCATCTTTTTTCTTTACCAGAACCACGGGTGACGACCAAGCGCTTTGAGAAGGCTGTATGACTCCACGTTTAAGCATGTCATCTACTTGCTCCGTAATGACGCGGCGCTCTTCGGCAGAAACGCGGTAAGGACGCTGTCGTAGAGGCGAATGTGAGCCGGTGTCAATAGTATGAGTGACAGTCGTGGTGCGGCCCAAAGCAGGTTTCTGAAAGTCGAAAGAAGAGCGAAACTTGTTAAGGAGAGCAACAAGTTGGCTGCGATGCGAGGGGGGAAGGTCTGCGTCAATAGCATCGTCGAAGGCTGGTGAGCTTGATGGCTCAGACGCCTGAGTGATTGCGGCAATCTGACATGGCGTTTCGTCGGGAAGAATAATATCATTGATATGGTCGACAGGTTGCACATATCCTAACGTTTCACCACGAAGCAAGCCAATGGGGTAGTTGCAGTGGTTGGTAACCAGCATTACGGTTAAACCAGACGCAATCGTAAGAACGGCAAATGGGAGCACGATGCCCTTGCGTTCAGTAAAAACAGGGGATGGCGTAAATACCACCGTGGCGTCAGGTTGCGCCACACATGAAAGGCTAATAGGGACTGAAGCTTCCGGAGGCAAGGTGATGTCGTCGTCAGCGATGAGTTTGCAGAGCAGTGGTGAATGGTCGGGCGATGGAAACTCACAATTTGGCACTAGGGACACTTCCGCACGGCAACAATCGATGATAGCTTCATGACCTGATAAGAAATCCCAACCCAGGATGAGGTCATGAGAGCAAGATGGTAGTACGAAAAATTGGACGATGTACAAAACGTCTTGGATGACGACGCGCGCCGTACACACAGACGAGGGCTGAATGCGTTGCGCGCTAGCCGTGGACAGCACGATGCCACAGAGAGATGTGGTCACTTTCTTCAGTTTGCGACAAAATTTTGCGTTCATCACAGAAACGGCGGCCCCAGTATCAATTAACGCTTGTGTGGCGACTCCCTCAACATTGACATCAACAACATTTCGCGGCGAAAATGGAGGCCTTGATAATTGCGCAGAAGTTGCAGTTCTTGCCTCTGGAACTGCACTGATTAGTTTCCCTTCTCAGGAGGTGGTCTACGACGCATAGGAGATGGTGATCGGCGACGAGGAGATGGGAAACGAGAAGTTGATGGGCGACGATCCGAGTCAGAGTGCCTCTGTTCGTATGCAGACGAGGTGGCCTGCTGCGACGCATAGGTAGGAGTTCCAAAGGAGGCGTACGCAGGTGTGGGACGGCGGCGGCAGTAGCGTGCAATGTGGCCAGCGATGCCACACGCGAAGCAGATAGGACGGTTGTCATGGGTGCGCCACTCATTAGATTGACGGAAAAAGCGAGGTGAGGGCCTGTAAACCGGTGGCGCTGCCGGAGGAGTTGGAGCCGATAAGGCGACTGGATGCGGTGGGGGCCGCGCGACCACAGCTGCGTAGCTGAGAGGTGAAGGCGGCGCAGTTGGTGCGTATCCAGCAGTTGAGAGATCAGATGGCACCGAAGTGCACGGGTAAGAGGCCGGAACTGTAGGGAGTGCATTGCAAATTTCAGTGCGTATGGCCTGCTGCATATTCGAAGGGAGGCTTGTCGTGGGCGCGTCACTATGCGGCAGCAGGGAAAGCTGTCGGGCGACTTCCTCCCTGATGAAGTCTTTAATCTGGTTCGACAGAGTTCCTTGGTGAACGTTGCCATTGGCGAGTGCGACGGCCGAGATGGAATCTGGTGATGGAACACTCTGTCGGGCGATGGAACGCTGACGACGCAATTCATCGAAGCTCTGGCACAGGCTTACGAGGACCGCCACCGTGGTCGGGCTCTTCGCCAGCAACATCTGGAATGCGCCATCCTCGATGCCTTTGAGAATATGTCGAATTTTCTCTTCTTCAGGCATGGATGAGTTAACACGCCTGCAGAGGTCGAGCACATCCTCAATATAGCTAGTAAAGGTCTCACCAGGTTGCTGGGCTCGGTGGCGCAGACGCTGGTCAGCGCGGAGCTTGCGGACCTCTGGTCGGCCGAACGCTTCGGTCACGAGGGTCTTGAAGGTGGACCAGCTGGCGATGGCGGTTTCGCGGTTGGTGAACCATAGCTTGGCGACGTCAGCCAAGTAAAAGATGACATAGGCAAGCTTGGAGTCGTTGTCCCATTTGTTGCTGGCACTCACGCGTTCGTACAAGGAGAGCCAGTCTTCGACGTCTTGCTCACCACTGCCGCTGAAGATTGGTGGGTCCCGCTGACGGGTAGCACCGGGGCAGGTCGACGGGGCAGCCGATGGTGCTGGCTGGGCTGGGACGGGCTGGTTGGCGACTGCATCAGTCATGTTTCGCGGTAGTCTTTCAGGCAACTTGCGAGAGCGGAGCTCCAGGTCTTCTTGGGGATCTCAGCACCTCCACCAAATGTGATGACGTTTATTCGAGCCGAGAAGTCGCAGCGAGGTCGCAACGAAAAGTGGGCGTACGGCAAGTCTGGCAGAGGCGGCACAAACTCTCGCGCAAGCAGAGCACGGGCTTTTTGTTGTCTTCCGAAGGCGCATACGCGTTGGTGCGTATGCTCCACTACAACTGTCACTTTAAACTGGTTAAACTCCGATATTTTTCCATTTTTAAAGATCATGGTAAAACAGCGGTTTCAGTCAATTTCATCCTTTTTCAAGAGAATCGCATTTCGGAATGGGTGGAAAAAGTGCACATAAACTTTTTAAAACTCTGTTATGGGCCTATTTGTGTTTACATTGTATTATAATTGTTTCTTAGTAAAGAAAGCTCATATTTTTTACTCAAGTGCATAAATTAAGCTTTTAACAAGAAATGCTCTTAACAGACATCCTATCAGTCACACTAGTGACGGTGCTCTAGGACAGGATTAGTCAACGTGCCACATTCACAGGAGGGGGGCGGGGCTGTTCACTGACGCATAGTACTTATTGCCAAGGCACGTTTAGCTCCAGCATAATGTGAGAAAAAAAGGTGACAATGATGACAACGAAGAAAGGTGAGAACGAAGACCAATGATATCGCTCTGGCGCTTCAGTCGTTGGAGATATGCTTTCTACGTCCGAATACCTGCATGCCCAATGGTCGGCAATGCGTCTATCTACACTCACAAAAATATATTTTCAGAAAAAAGTTTCTGATATCGTTTGCCTTATTGCTACTTTTATAGACAAACGAAAATATTGTGCTTACTGTTTGGCGGATAACGAGGTGGTGGACGATACGTCGGACGTTGTGTACCACTCATATGGTTAGTTGGTGGTGTCACATGTTTGCACTTTCTATGAAGTGTAGGTCCCAGTGCAAGCAAATGATAGTTCTGAATATTGGACAGCAGCACCAAAGAACCAAATAGGAGCACAAGAATACCAAATCCACCACTTTTCATGGTTGCGCTATATAAGAAAAGTCAGAGTGAAATAGCAAACGGCAAAAAAAGGTTCTATATTAGCCTACAACAATACAAGTTGGATGGATGGAGTTTTTAGTTGGATTTTTTTATGGTTGAACGTTTGACAAATATCTTTTGGTAGTTGTTCATTGAGCGTTTCTTCCCACAAAACACCGCCGCCTATGTTATTGTCTACCATATTCAAATAATTCGTAAGAGAGATATTCTATTGTAAGGTACGTTTTTCGTGAACAAGTGGTAGCGCTAAGAGCAAACAAGGTGAGAGAAATGCCTGAAGGTCAACTCCAATTGTAACAAAACATAGTATAGTCATACTCTGGCTATATAAATTATGTAGAAGACGAGGAAGTGCAATAAAGAAGAGGTCGACGGGTGGTTTTAACCATGAGGTTGGCGGCTCGTCTTTTTCTACACAATATTTTGGTGCCATGAAGCCCGAGAAGAGCGTACTTTGGAGGTGAGACCAAGAGAGCTTCATGAATTTCAACCGCAGTCGTAGCCTCGAGGACATTTGTGAAGCTGTCATATGTAAAGATAAAGTGCTAGGCCTAACTGTATACGAGTCAGGCACTCTATGTACGTCTAGGCACTCTCGTGATCACCCCCTTGACTTGGGCTAAACCAGATGGAGTGTGTTAGGGTAACATGGTCACCAAGTGATTTGCTGGTCATGACCTGAAAAAATATGACGATCCTGTCTCGTACGTCGTCCAATCCTTTCAGCGGGACACGGTAGCACATACTCGTACACCGCGGAGGGTGGCGGCGAATGACAGTTGGTCTGCCAAGGAAGGTCGAGATCAGATATTGGCATTGGTAACCCTAACGCGTGAACCTCAAGAAAAAAATGCTGCAACGTGCAGCATTGGCCCGTCAAGTGCAAAGAATAAATGTGAAGGTGCACCATTATACGTCTCCATCAAGTTCTCTATCACAGAGCCACGCCAGCTCTAAATACTGTCTTGCAGTAAGACACTATTCAGCGTAGCACTTGTAAAATGTCAGCTGTAGTTGCAACACTCCAAGGAAAATTAACCCGAAAAGGAGTAACGGAGCACAATAGGCGCGCGCGATGAACGGATAGACCGTTGTTGAGCAACCACAGAGGGAAGCGTGCCACGTGCAAACCACTTAGTCTCCAAACACGCTCCAAAAGGATGAGCCAACCGGTGAATGCAGGCAGCGCGCAGAGCGTTGCTAGGTCACTCGCCTTCCTCCTCCTCTCCTGGCTGAGTCTTTCCCCGTACTTTTCTGGCGACGGTTCGGGTTGCGTCACGCTCGGAGTGCTCGACCACGGCCGCATGGATTCGACGATCTACACTCTAAGCCAAAAATGGCCGAAATGGGAACAACGGCTGTTTTTAGTCCTTCAGACCAACTGTTACTCCCTGAAAGGACCAAGCGGAACAACATGGTCGATATGTTCGAAAACGGGGAAGGAACTGTATTAGTCTTAAGTTTGTAAGGGAGCAACGGAAGGAGGAACTACTGTAAATGCTCTCGTCACGCAACGGTTACTCCCCCGAAGGACACTGCACACAAATATGTATGCCGCCCACATTGATATTCATGGGTCAGATTATTATTTGTTCCGTGTGCCAAACTTCACCAAATCAAACCAGTGATTCATTTTAGCATCCGCAAATAATAAAATAGCAGCGCTGGCTGAACACGGAAGGCATGAGATTACAGCTACCGCGAGTGCCTAACGCACGCAGCAGCAGCATGGAGAGTCGGCACGTCAAAGCGGACCAAATGCCGAAACACGTGGAAAACAAGGATATTAAAAAAAAGCCTAGACACGCTGTTCGTTTGCTAGGGAAGAGCGTCAAAGCCAAACAAGCACTGAAACACGTGCAAAAGGAGCCCCCCCCCCCCGCCAAATATATAGAAGAAAAAAAAAGCAGACCCAGACGCGCTTTTCATCAGATGTAAAACTTAGTAGCACGCTTCAACGTGTACATTGACGGCAGGATGACAAATTTCTGCCATCTTCGCCCGCACGACAAGTGTGGCGCTAATACAGCAAGCGATGTAATTACAAAGTGATCATTATTCAATGTTTATGAGTACTAGCTATAAATAAAAATTAAACTTATTTTTTTATAAATAATTATGAGGTTCAGTACACGAAAGCTT
Organism: Rhipicephalus microplus; assembly: GCF_043290135.1. NCBI lineage: Eukaryota > Metazoa > Arthropoda > Arachnida > Ixodida > Ixodidae > Rhipicephalus > Rhipicephalus microplus. The sequence goes on along the minus strand of NC_134705.1, from coordinate 80,027,836 downwards.
TTTTTTATAAATCTATTAGGGGAACACACTGAAAGCATTGCGCTGACACCTATGCTGCCACTGCTCGACGTTTTTTTTTTCGGCGCAGCTAGGTTCGCGTTCGCACTACTCATATTCATATGGTTTGTGGTCGGTGAGCACATGAACATGCGAGCTTGTGTGCTATGTTTTGATCGTGCATGAGTGTCGCAGATTTGCGTTTCTACTTATTCTAGATGAAGGTTAATGTACATTTATCTTTAAAGAGTGCAATGTGTTTGTGCATTTTGCTCCTAGATGAAAAAAAACACAACGTAAACACGTCTTCACCTGCCTGCAAACCTGTTCGCTCGTCGGACAAAAGACTGCGCATGCATCAGCTTGCAAGTGAGTGGCGTTTCCATCAACATTTAGTGCTCTTGCAGTATGGGTAATTACAGTCTTACATAGGTTGGGCTGTTTTAAACCCAAAATTTATGCGTGTTCATAGCTTGTGAAAGATGTTGAGTCCTCGAACAGCTGGCTCATCGTTTTTTCTGCGAAGACATTGTTGAGTGGTTGCGCTATGAAAAGGGAAACGATTTGCTCTTGCTTATTCACCGTGTCTATTGCTAGCAGTATCGCACTTAATTACCTATATTATTACCACCTGCATGCCCACTTGCTGCCTCTGTCACCACTGCAGTGCGAGTGTACTTTTGCTGTTGAAGTTTCTTTCCGCAACAATACCCAGTTCGAAAAAACATTGGGACGGGGTTGTAGCTGCCTTCATACTGGTAATTGTCCATGATTGGTTTTATGCAACGCTAACAGCTGGGTGTTGGGGCATTCAGCTGTATTTTATAGAGCTGTGGAGTGTATGTAGACCAGTAAATGAACAAATCATTTTCGCATCACTTCACAGGCATAGCCAGGTGGCGGCACACGGAATTTTTTTGAGGCCGGGCGTAGGGAGCCCAATACGACGGCCATATTTGCTTGCCTGGCCTCCAATTCAGATAAGCGGACCCCCCGAAAAATCTGCCTACATCACAGCGTCACTTGCTTCACCTATACGCTGAACGTATTATTTTACGAGCGCACCGTCAAGGGAGCAATTCGCATATGGACAGTACAATGGGAGGAAAAATGTCTAAAATCTTTCAGATTTCTTTATTAATGCAAAACCTTGGCAAAACTGAATATCGTGAAAGGCAATCCTAAATGCTGTAGATTCACATTGGCGTTGTCATTGTTCTGCATCATGGAATATTTATAAGTCGTGAAAACTTGGCAAGCCTTTGAAGTCACATTTTGACGTCAATACCAAACGACAAATATTTCGACAACCTCAATAACGTCGTTTGGGGTTTGCCGCATGCACATAATTAGGCTGATTCCCACTTGGCTGTCCTTAACCAGACTTCACTCCTACCAAATAAAACAATATTTGATGCATGTCTTTCACTACTTTTGTTCAGGTGTATGAGACAAATTTGGTTATACTGCAGATAATGATGCTCCCAATGATGCTAAAGTACAGAAAGCAAGTGAATTTTGGTAAGTGCAGAGTTTTTGTACTACGTATATGAAATAATCGCTTTTTGGGGGGCAAACTGCGCATGAGTTGCCCTGCGAATAGTGTATCATGCCACATGCTTACATTGGCACTGCACAATTCGACATGGCTCCATGGCCCGTGTGTGTGCTTACACTGTTACCGTTAGGATTAAATGTTTATGTTTTTATTGTAGGGATTACTATTTGTACTACAAAACCAACTGCCAAGATTTGTGTACGCTGGTGCTACTAAAAGTACGTTTTCCCTTTTTACAACAGTTTCGGGTTGCACAAAGCATAGCACTTGGGCCTAGATTCACAAAGCTGTCCGTGCGCAGGCCTTCATAACAGCGTTTCTTGACTCTCCATTACCCTGTTTTCTGCGCATGTTTCGTGGGTTTTATTGTGCCACAGCATGTTGACCTCTTCCACTTATAAAAATTCTTCTTTAAAGCTCTGCAAGAGTGTGCCTAACTTTCTTGTGCGCCTCTTTGCTGTTCCAAGATCCTGAATTGTTATGGTCTTAATAGAGGTAGCAGTGTTCCTAATGTTTGTATTTCCATCACGTTGATCAAGTATGTGATGTGAGCTTGAATGGTAGCACATCCTCAACAAATGTCTTTGTGGCACGTACAGAAAGCAGTTCAGAATAAATAGGCAGACATTCACACCGTGCGCTAACTTCTAATAATGCATCTTTTGAAAACCACGGTAATCTTATTCCATTTGGTCAAACAGACGAGTAACCTGTGCGGCTATTAACCAGCAAGACCTAATAAAAGCTTCACCAATAACTAATACTAATAAAAGCTTCACCAATTGTTGCGCTCAGTTATATGTGTATCGTCAAGCTATCTGTCACACTGTCAAACAAAGGATTAGAATATCTCTGCATGCCTTAAGATATATTGCTTCGTTTAGAGATCTCATGGCTGTGACGTCTCAACTTAGTGAACAAGTGCACCCTAGTTTTCTAAATTTATGGCGTTATTTGAAGGTAGCGCGGTGTATAATTATATGTATCTATAGCTTTGTCCAGCCGTTTATGTCAGGTACAAGGAAATATACTAAAGATTATTATGTAGCCACTGCAAATGGTTGCTTTCAAGAAGGCTTTGCATGCTTGGCTTGTGCCAACAGGTATTGCACAATTCATGACTCAGCAGCGTATAATAGAACCGTAGAATCGAGAGCAACTGTGTGCACGAGCAAAATATGTATTTTAACATGAGCGGACGGTACGTGTTATTTGCCACACGCATGATCTCGCTTAGAATGCACATTGGTGAAAGGGCTCATAGAAATGTCACTCAGCTGTGTATAGTGCCACGTTCTATTTCCCAAGTTTTGTTATCGTCCCAAAACACTACACAATTCTCAGCGCAAACCGCCCCTGCAGTTTTCGAGAAGCTTCCGGACTGTAGTAGATCATTTCGATAAGATCACGCCTACTCTGCGAACTGTACAGATTATTCTGGAACCTACGCCACCGCCAGCGATAACGCTAGAACATTCGGCGGCAAGCGTATGAATGCCGACGTGCTTCGCCGCTTGTCAGTAATTGATCGACGGCCGACGCTCCGTTCACCGCTTACCTGGTGCTGGGATTCCCGTGACCAGGTGCGCTGCCGGTCGTCGACCTCATCTCATCGAGCATCAAGCGAATCCCTGGACAACCCCCTCGGCTCTGTCTAGGCCTTCATCGTGAGCCAACGCCCGGGCACCACAGCGCAAGCCGTGGGAGCCAGGGCCAGGACGGAAGTGTGATGACTTTCGCAGCACCACCGCCGAAGCTCATTGCTTCAACTTCAGCGCTCCAGAATGACCACCGTCGACGACATCATAGATGCCCTCGAAGCAGTAAGCGACCCAGCCGGTATCAAGTCCCTCCAGCACATGGGAGGTGCAAAGTTCGACGCCGCAGCCGCAAACGTCCATGCATCTACCAAGCTGAAGAGCCAGGGTGCCATTCTCTTGAACGGCGAATCAGTTCCACTAGTCGGCGTAGGTCCTGAAATAGTCCACGTCACGGTCTTCCGGGTACCACTGTGGTAAGCGACGCAGCCCTAGCGACTGCTCTCTCCACCTACGGCAACGTGCAATATATCCAGGGGCCAGTGTTCAAGGGCCGCCCTGTGGTTGGCACAGGTGTCAGTGTGGCGCGAGTGGAAATGAAAAGCCAAATACCGAACTTTCTGACAATTCAAGGCTACAATGTCATGTGTGACTACCGGGGTTTCAAGAAAGTGTGCTCTAAGTGCAGGAATGCTAGGCACATCGCCATAGTTTGTGCCACGCCCCGTTGCATGCACTGAAACGTGTTTGGACATGCCGCAGTGGGATGCAAAGAACCGTGCCGCAAATGCTCGGGCAGCCATGCAATAGTTGACTGCGTAAGTCCGAAGTCCATTGCAGCAGCTGCCGCAGCGGCAACCGAAGAACAAGCGTGCACCGACCTCATGCCCGCAATGCAAGATGATTATCCAGCGCTCGAGCCTGCGAGCGACACTGACACAAGCGACACTGATGCCCATGCTGAACCACAAGACGCAGGAGACCTGCCTCCCCTGTCTGAGAAAGCCTCGTCAACCCTTCACGCCCCGTCCGAGACCAGCGACTTCTCACCGGACGCCTATGAAGAACACAACTCACCAAAGCCGAAGCCCTAGTGCCCGTACCTAGCAGATACCACGAGAGCTACAGCTCTGACACAGTTGGCACCACCAGTAGCTCCGAGGCACCGAGAGCTTCGTTGGGACGCGGCACCCAAACAACGGGACGTGCAGACACTCCGGTCATTGGCTCAGGCAGGACCACAACGGTGATTATGCCACTGACAACGACGAGCGCCCGCGCCAGCAAGTACTCGGCTCAGACCCGCAAACTGAGCCTGTCAAACCCCATTTACCAGATTACAGGTGCGGCCGCCGGTGCTAGTGTCGGCGCCAGCGTCATGGAAATAGACCGTCCAGCCACCAAACGAGCCCACCCACCGACCACGGACTCTGAGGGCTCTACGGACAGTAGTAAGCCTCAAAAATTCGCTAATGCTCTGACGAAGTCGGAGCATTTCTTTCTTTAGACATGTTCACTCGTTGAGCGCTCGCCCCACTCTCTGCTAGGGATTTTTCTGAAGTTTGCGCGCGCTCTTATTTCTTCAAAATGGCTACAGTGCATTTTCTCTCCTTAAACGTCAGGGGTTTCAGACGCCAAGATAAGCAGAGAGAAGTCATGCACTTCGCAAGGTCACGTCATGTCGACATCCTTTTCTTACAGGAATGTAATTTTAGAACCCCTTTTGATGTGTAATCCTTTTGTTCACATTTTGGACTCGAAGCCTTTTTTTCGTTGACTGATTCAAAGATGTGCGAAGTTGGAGTTGTTTTCTTGACACCAGCGTAACGTTGACGAGCACACTGTGTTTATGGTTTTGACGACCGCACACAAGAAGTAGACTTCGACCTCCACGGCAGACGAGTAAGGGCACTCGTAATATATGCCTCAGCTGAACGTGGCGGCATGGTGGATTTTTTCATTTCACTCGACTCATTTATGTTTGACAGCTACGCTACTTTCTTAGTAGGGGATTTTAACTGTGTTGAGGGCACCAACAGAGATACGCGCGGACGCAGACAAAGCAGACAATATAGCGGAGTTAGCGCATTGCGACAACTCATCCGCGATTTCAAGTTCAGGGATGCATGGGTCGACACTCACGAAAACGACTTCGTCGCAACATGGCAACGGGGTCCCAATAAGACCCGGCTAAACCGCTTCTATTTTCCAGACGTGCTAGCCACACATGTTCTTAGTTTCGATGTTTTAAGTTTCCCACCGGACGTTCTATGCATTAAAGACCACTTTTCAGTGTCTGTAAAACTTCTCTTTGAACAATCCACTACATTTAGAAACCATTGTAAAATGGACACCACACTCGTGCACGACTCGGAAAGCGTAGCATTACTGCGCAATGCACTAGAGCAAGCATGCAAAAGGCCGCCTGAACCCCGTAACTGGGACACATTTAAACACATGGGGCGCACCGAGCTTATCAAAGCGGGGCGCGAAAGGAAAGCGCGCCTGATGACAGAGATAAATGACACGCTACGAAAATCACACATTGTACGCAGAGGCGAGACTCTGACGTTCGCGATGCACGACTATCTCGATCAGTTAAAGGCATGGTACGAAGTTTTGCTACGTATTAGTTCACGCACGGCTGCGCAGTCTTTTATCAACGGACTACCGGTTTGAGATCCAGCTGTTCTTCGAAGTGTTCACAACGGCTCCTTGGGTGAACAAATGCATGTCCCTTTCGTTCAGTTGCCAAACGGCGAACAGTCTGCACAACCAGAAGACATAATGAGGGTCTTTGAAACACATTTTAGATGCGGAAGCATCTTATACTCGCGCCTTGTAGTGCGCCGTCCGCGCCATCCGCACCGCTTCTCAAACATTCGACAGCTGACGCGCGCGCATGCGCTGTCGCGCCGTCGCCCACTCTTCCACCATCTGTGCATCCCTTCCTCCTCTACACACCGCGCGCGCTTCACTCCTCCACCATCTGTGCACCCTTCCTCCTCTACACACCGCGTTCGACATCTACAATTCTCCTGATTCTCCAGTGGACGCGCATGTGGCGTCGCGCTTCGAGAACATTCAACAGCTGACAGTGCATGCGCCGTCGTGCTGTATATATACTCAAGGTCGGCGCTCGCTCGCTCAGTTGCCGCTCGTCGGTTGGTTTGTACGGCGCGTCGACGTCCAAGGTCGCGGTGAAATGAATTCCAACGAATCCACAAACACAATGATCGACGTACCTTCGACCAGCGCCGCCCTTTCGCATACGTGTGTACGTGTTCACTCATTTAACACCCCCTCCTACAACCACGTTAACCAATTTAGCCATCGACCCAAGTAAGTCGCAATTTAACACCCCATTTCACAACCACGTTAACCAATTTAGCCATCGACCCAAGTAAGTCGCACTTTAACACCCCGTTAACCAATTATATGCTCCGCATCCTCCTCAGTGTTCCCCCGAGGGAAGCTGCGGGCAATTTTTTTCGAATCTTTTCAGGGCGGAGAACGCAAACGATGTGAACTATACCACCAGAGTTAATGAGTTTTGCGAGGTAATATCCCGTGTACCGGAGGAGCTCCGTGATGGTCTGTGCAGCCCAGTGACGCTGGGTGAATTACGCATCGTGCTTCAGCACATGAACAAAACCGCCGCCGCCTGCCCTGACGGGATACCTTTGAGTTTCTACAAAACCTTCCTTAAAACAATACAAGACCACCTTTCGACAATGCTAAATGGGCTTCTTGCTGACGGAATCAGACCGAATACGTTTCGTGAGAGCAGTTAGACTCTTGCTTAAAAACGAGGGGGAGCCGTCCGATCCAAGGGCGTGGAGGCCCATTTTCCTGCTTAACTCGGATTATAAGATATTTACAGCCATCCTTGCAAACCGCATAGCAACCATTCTACCGGAAATAGTAAGTGATATAGAAACATGCTGTGTCCCAGGTCGTACGATCTATCCCTCGCTTGTGCTGACTCGCGATTTATTCACGTACGCTACAAAAACACAAATATCTGGCATTTCCGCTTCCTTGGATCAGGAAAAAGTATTTGATCGCGTAGAATGGAACTATCCCTTCGCTGTGCTTGAGTGTTATGGCTTCCCAGCACATTTAACCGACACCCTCCGCTTACTCTACACAGACTTAGAAACGTCATTAGTAGTGAATGGCTATACATTGGAACCTATTGCAGTAAGTAGGGGCATTCGACAAGGCTGTCCCCTCTCCGCAATTTTCTTTGTATTATGCATAGATCCATTACTGAAACAAATCCAGAAATGCACTTCGATACGTGGTTTCCCTCTTCCAGGCTGTGGCGAAGTGAAAGTAGCAGCATACGCCGTAGACATCTCGTTGTTTATTCGGATCCTAGATAGCTACACAGCCTTTCTACGAATAATCCACACGTATAGCGGAATATTGTTGGGACCACACCTGTTGGGAGCACGTCCTAATCCCGGAAAAAGCAAGGCATTGTGATTTGGGATGCACACTGAAGAGTTCCCTGAAGGTGTCCAAATCGTCCAAGGCGTTAAAGTCTTAGGTGTAACTTTCCTTTCGACTGGTGAGGTAGCCCGCACCACATGGAAAGAAATTCAACACAAAGTGGACAGACGCATTGAAGTCACCAGAACGTTTCAACTACCTTTTACTGAAAAAGCTTATGTAACTAAATCCAGCATAACAGCGCCACTGCTTCATGTAGCCGGAATTGCCCGACCACCTCGACGGGTTTTGCTGAGAGTGGCTACTGTGTGCGGCTCCTTTTTTGGGATGGCCACGCCGAAGCTGTTGCCTGAGCCTTGGTCCGCCTACCAGTAAAATGGGGAGGGCTCAGTGTACCCAACCTTGATGTAATGTGCTGCACGTTGGCTCTCAAAAACACCTGGGCACTCTTAGAGAACTCATCGTATCGAGGCAGGCAACTTGTAGTGTATCGGCCAGGAACCTCTAGAAGACTTTTTGGTTTAGCAAATGACATGAGACCAGCTGCTGAGGAGCCACCAGCGTATTACACACATGTTATAAAATGTTTGCAACAATGGCGAAACAATCTTCCAGTTCAAGAACTTATGGAAATGTCCCCCACCAATATGAGCGAATTAACAGCATTTAAAATCCTATCCGAAGAATAACGCCGAAAATGCCGGGCGAAAAGACGCTCGACCCTTACAAACACGTCTCTCCCCTTCGAGGTCCGTGAACTAAACTGGCTCAGGAAATGGGGGGGGGGGGCTTTACTAACGGCCGACCGTCTTGCGGCGTGGGGCGTGGCGCCCTCCGCCACATGCCCGCAATGCGGTCGCGTCGAAACACTGAACCATGTCTTCCATGAATATGTACTAGCGCGCACCTTTTGGCGCATGGTTACCAGGATGTTCCAAACAAGTATGCAGTGGAAGTCTAGCCACAGGGAAACTTTGTCGTACTCTTAATGGCTATCAGAGCCTTCGTTTTATGGAAACGAAGGGGACTGGCCTGCCTGAGGGGACGCCCCCAGAGAGCCATGTTTCCTCTATTACATCGGCTAAGAAACTTAATGCTTATGCATCTCAACGCAGAACTAGTCATGCTGGGAGAGGAGGATTTCCTTCGACGGTGGTCTACGCGATTTATTATCGTAAAAAATAACAGTGTCCATGCATTTCCTCCCCTATTGAGGAGGTGGACTAGAGCTTGTACCACTGTGACATTACAGTGTGTATTTTTCTTTTCTTCTTTAGAAACACATCCTTTTGTGCAATATTGTTCTTGAGCGCGAGAGCGAATCGTCCTCATGGGTGAATGCAAAATATCACGCTCCACTGTGGATGACCTCCCCTTGTTTGTTCATATAGCCTTAAGTTTAATCATCTCGATGTCATGAATTTCCTGTCTTTGTTGTACAATTTTTGCATTGTACGTCACTGCATACGCTATAAGTTCTTTCGCGGTATATAACAGTCTGCATTGTACATACGCATTGTTCGCCATTGTCCATTTTTATGTGTGTACATAAGCTGTGTAAGATATATCCGGAAATAAAAATCTCTTAAACGCTATCTGTGCAAGACTGCTACTGTAATCGAACTTTCCGTTTACCGGGCACAGGTTGGCCCAAATAAACAGGTAAATCCCAACATAAAATCTCCTGTCTTCGGCCACGTCATGACCCCGTGACATCTGGTGGATGTGCTGCTTCGTTACTGTACCGGACGCCCCCGTCAAGCCGTGAACCCAGGCCACCTCGTGGAGAAGACACCGACGCCAACCAGGATCAGCAAACAAGCCGCCGACAGCAAGGGCTACCCCCGGAGTATGGGCTTCTACAAGACAAGGCCTGGAAGACCAAGGCCATGACTGCGACTGCAGAGACAATGACAACCACAGTGTCCCAGCCCACGATCGTCATGCATCAACCCAGGGAACCACTAATTTCCCACGTGTCATCGTTCGAAAACCTTGGGACCTGGCTAGAAACATACGATCGTGTGGCCGCCCTCAACCACAGGGACCATGACAAAAAGCTTCGTCGTGTGTTGTTCTATTTGGAAGACACCGCAAGGACGTGGCTCGAAAATCAGGAGTCCACGCTCCGAACTTGGTATGTTTTTCTGCGGCGCATTCCTGCAAACGTTCGCGAGCGTCGCTCGCAAAGAGAGGGCCGCTGCTTTATTAGAGACCCGGGTTCAGCTACCGAATGAAAATGTCGCCATTTTCACAGAAGAAAGGACCCGCCTATTTCGTAACGCTGACCCAGACATGCCTGAGGAGAAAAAAGTTCGTATCCTCGTGTGAGGCTTCAAACAGGAGCTCTTCGCGGGACTTATGAGAAATCCACCGAACACCGTCCAAGAATTTGTAGCCGAAGCGACCACTCACAAAAAGACCCTGGGCATGCGCACCAGACAGTATAATCATCGGCTGACTCCAGAGTGCGCTGCTGTTCAAGCCAGTAACTCTGAAGACCTGCGTGAAATGATCCGAGCGATCGTGCGGGAAGAGCTGCGCAAGATGTTGCCTTCGCCGCCACCTCAAGTGGATTCAATCACCGACATTGTGCGAGAAGAAGTTCGGCAATCGCTTCGAATTCCCCAAGCACCACTGCCCGAGCCGGAAGCTACGAGCTACGCCGCTGCAGTGCGCCACAACGCTCCTCCCCGTCCACGCCGAAACGCTGGCCCATCGCACTTCCTTCGACAGACGCCACCGCCGCCACCAGCCCCACCGACGTCATACCGTTCGCCAGCGGCCCAGCGCAGTGCGCCGAGGAAGACAGACGTCTGGCGCACCCCTGACCACCGACCGCTCTGCTACCTCTGCGGCGAGGCCGGACACACATACCGCCATTGCCAGTACCGACAGATGGGACTGTGTGGCTTCGCCATCAATGCACCGCGTCCACGGCCAGGAGAACGGCCACATGACATCACCGACATCCTTACAGGAACTCAGTGAACACCACGAAGCCCTTCGCGTTCGCCGTCGCCCAGCCACCGCACGTCACCGCACCACCGGCAGTACTCTGGCCCCAACGCGGGGCCGTGGTTCTTAGCCCGTATCCGGAAAACTAAGGGCAGCAACCGATGGAGTTGCGGTTGCTGTGCGACGAACTACCGAAGATCCTCCGACGACGACGATGGCGCGACAGAGCTTTCCGAACACAACGCCAACCAGACAAAGCCCTGACGGCGAAACCTCACTTACCAAAGGTGACCTGACGACGTAACATGGAAGCAGCGGAACAAGCCGACGCAGCTGTGACCCGACGCCACGCCCGAACTGAATTGCGAGACGGCGAACTAGCGACCTCGACGTTCTTATCGACGGCCACAGTGTGGCCGCTCTCGTCCATACTAGATCTGACTACTCCGTCATCAGTGGGTCGTTCGCCGCGAAGTTAAAGAAAGTTAGGACAGCTTGGGAAGGCCCTGAAATCCGCACAGCCGGAAGTCATCTCGTAACGACTGCAGGTATCTGCACAGCGACAGTCACCATTAACGGCCGTATTTATCCTACTGACTTCGTAGTCCTACAGCGTTGCTCGAGAGATGTCATCCTTGGCATGGACTTCTTATGCCTCCATGGTGCTGTCATCAACATAAAAACAAAGTCAATAACGTTATCTGCAGAAGAAGCACTACCGCCGCGCAGGCCGTCAGGAAACCATGCCTTGAATGTGCTGGAAGAACAAGTCACGATTCCGCCTCGCTCAAGCGTCATTATTTCAGTCGGCGCTCCTAAATTACCTAACTGGGAAGGTGTCGTTGAAGGCAGTCAGCATCTGTTGGTCACCCGAAATATTTGCGTAGCAAGAGTAATATCAGAGCTGCGGTGAGGCAAAGCAATGGTTATGCTCAAGAATTTCAGCAATGAGTACAAACATGTGAACAAAGGAACAACAGTCGCCTACATCGAAGAAATTGTCAAAGCCACCAGTGTTTTCACCCTCGCCCGATTCTGTGAAACCTGCTTAGAGGAACCAAGCACCTCCCATAGCCTTCAATGTCATTCCCAGACTTCGAACCCCAAGCAAGAACACCTCAAGGCCTTGCTCCTGCAATACAAAGATTGCTTTTCGTCGTCATCAAAAATTCGGCAGATTCAATCATGAAACGTCGCACCATGACCGAAGAAAATGCCAGAACACTCCGTCAGAGTCCGTACAGGGTTTCGACGCGAGAAGCTTAGGCCATGAAGAGACAAGTTGATGAAAGGCTGCGGGCTGACATTATCCAGCAGTCCAAGAGTCAATGGACATCCCCCGTGGTGTTAGTGAAGAAGAAAGATGGAACCCTACGCTTCTGCGTTAGCTATCGCCACCTGAACGAAAGCACAAAAAAGTACGTGTATCCTTTCCCACGAATAGACGACGCACTTGATCGGCTCCATAACGCCAAGTACTTTTCGTCAATGGACCCGAGGACTGGCTATTGGAAAATCGAAGTCGACGAAAGGGGCCGGGAGAAGACGGCGTTTATAACACCGGACGGCCTCTTCGAGTTTAAGGTAGTCCCCTTCGGTCCTTGCTCAGTGCCTGAAACTTTTCCACGCGTTATTGATACAGTACTAACAGGATTGAAGTGGCAGACTTGCCTTGTGTACTTGGACGACGTCGTCGTGTTTTCCTCGAGTTTCGACGAGCACCTTCGGCGCCTTGAAGCTGTACTTCAAGCTATCAAGACGTCCGGACTCACACTGAAGCCAGAAAAGTGCAGAATCGCGTACGAAGAGCTCTTGTTTCTGGGGCACGTTATTAGCAACTCCAGAGTTCGTCCCAATCTACGGAAAACAGCCGCCATCGCCAACTTCCCGCCGCCCACTGACAAGAAGGCAGTGCGCCGATTTCTAGGCCTGTGCGCCTATTATAGAAGGTTCGTGAAAAACTTCGCCCACATCACCGATCCTCTCACTAACCTTACCAAGCCCGACGTGGAGTTCAAGTGGGAAACGCCGCAGGAACACGTTTTCCACGAGCTTAAACATCGCCTCCAGACGCCTCCGTTACTTGCCCACTTCAACGAATTCGCCGAGACAGAAATATACACTGACGCAAGCAGTGTAGGTCTTGGCGCCGTTCTTGTGCAGAGGGCTGACTGACTTGAAAGGCTTATTAGTTACGCCAGCGGATCGCTATCTAAAGCAGAAGCCAACTATTCCACAACAAAAAAGTAGTGCCTCACCATCATCTGGGCTACGTCGAAATTTCGCCCCTACCTCTACGGCAGGCTCTTCAAAGTTGTGAGCGACCACCACGCCTTGTGTTGGCTGGCCACCTTGAACGACCCTTCAGGTCGCCTCGCACGATGGAGCCTGAGACTTCAAGAATAAGACATTACTGTCATTTACAAGTCCGGCAAGAAACACTTTGACGACGACTGTCTCTCTCGTGCGCCTGTCGACCAACCACCACCCGACGAGCCGGATGACGACTACTTCTTGGGAACAATAACTACCGACAACTTCGCTGAACGACAGCGGGCCCACCCGGAACTTAAGGCCCTAATAGAATACCTTGAAGGCAGGACCGCCGAAGTCCCGAAGGTATTCAAGCGCGCACTTGCGTCATTCTTTCTGCAAAACGGTCTTCTACAAAAGAAAAACTTTTCACCACTTCGAGCTTAGTACCTCCTTGTGGTGCCTTCAGCTTTGCAACCAGAACTCCTGTAGGCCCTGCACGACGATCCGACGGCAGGGCACCTCGGTGTTTCTCGCACGCTCGCAAGGATACAAAGAAGGTACTACTGGCAACGTCTTACCACCGACGTCACTCGTTATGTGAGGACATGCCGGGACTGTCAGCGATGCAAGGCACCGCCGACAAGGCCAGCAGGACTTCTGCAGCCAATTGAACCACCTTGCCGATCTTTTCAGCAGATTGGTATGGACCTACTAGGGCCATTCCCGACGTCGGCTTTCGGAAACAAGTGGATCGTGGTAGCTACAGACGACCTCACCCGCTACGCCGAGACAAAAGCCCTTCCCAAAGGCAGTGCATCCGAGGTAGCTAAGTTCTTCGTCGAAAATATTGTCCTACGTCACGGCGCCCCAGAGGTCCTTATCACCGACAGAGGAACGGCATTTACTGCCGACTTAACTCAAGCGATCTTGGCATACAGCCAGACAAACCACCACCAGACGACAGCGTACCACCCACAGATCAACAGCCTCACCGAGCAGCTTAACAAGACGATTGCCGACATGCCGGCAATGTACGTCGATATCGAACACAAGACGTAGGACGCCATTCTTTCGTACGTGACCTTCGCATACAACACATCGGTGCAGGAGACGACGCAGATATCTCCATACAAATTGGTCTACGAAAGAAGCCCGGCAACGACGCTCGATGCCATGTTACCCAACGTCACCGACGAAGAAAACCTCGATGTGAGGGAGTACTTTCGCGCGCTGGAGAAGCCCTACAACTCATGCGTCTCCGTATCAAGAATCAACAGACGACTGACAGCCACCGTTACAATCTTCGACGACGCTTCGTGGAATACCAGCCCGGTGAACGTGTTTGGGTGTTGACGCCGACACGCCGACGTGGACTAAGTGAAAATCTTCTGCGACGGTACTTCGTACCGTACAGGGTGGTTCGACGTCTCAGCCCACTTGATTACGAGGTTGTCCCCGACGGCATCACAAACTCTCAACGACGCCGATCGCGACCTGAAGTTGTCCATGTCGCACGCCTCAAGCCGTTTCATGCGCGTTGACAAACTGAAACAGTGTTTTTTGTATAATTATTGCATTGTATATTATTCATTGTACATTGTATTCATTGTTGTACCTTCATTGTTAGTTAAAGCATTGGGACGATGCCTTTTTCAGAGGGGGGAAATGCCAGGTTCCCTTTCCCAAGTTTTGTTATCGTCCCAAAACAGTACACAATTCTCAGCGCAAACCACGCCTGCAGATTTCGAGAAGCTTCCGGACTGTAGTAGATCATTTCGATAAGATCACGCCTACTCTGCGAACTGTACAGATTATTCTGGAACCTACGCCACCGCCAGCGATAACGATAGAACATTCGACTCGACGGCAAGCGTATAAATGCCGACGCGCTTCGCCGCTTGTCAGTAGTTGATCGATGACCGACGCTCTGTTCACTGCTATCTGTGCAAGACTGCTGCTGTAATCGCATTTTCCGTTTACCGGGCACAGGTTCGCCCGAGTAAACAGTTAAGTCGCAACATAATTCTCCTGTCTTTGGCCACGTCATGACTCCACGACAATAGAAAACAAGTTAACTGAACGTAAGGGTATCTTTAACTGTTACAAATATGCCTTCTTGAGGTGCTGCACATTTCTTCCAGATATTGCTATCTAAGACATCCTGTGAAGAGCGTCTACCACATCAGCATATATATGGCTCTCCAAGTAACGTTCGGCCTAACCTACAATTTTTTACACATTTCGTTTTGCAGTAGACATCCTAGAATGTAAACTCTGCTGCAGTGTATGTGACTAATTCTTATGTATTGATTCTAGTATGTTAAACCTCACACTTCTATTTTTTTTCTTGCAGCAATCAGATGCTTCACATATGCCTTTGGTGACATTCCACTGCGCTAGGCTGATAGAAAGACCAGTCCTGCGAAACTCGAGTCCTTCACGATTGGAGAAGTTGCCCTTCTCTCTTTAATGATGGCACAGACTGCCCTATGCTAGAAATTTCAAGATTGTTTTTCTACTGACGACGCAGAAAACCTTTGATGTTTTATAACGCTTGGTTAGTACTGGCTGTTGTGTGCGAAGTCTACTTCTACGTATGCTGACACGTCCCCTCAACAAAAAAAAGAAAATCAATAAGCATTTCTTTTCTCTGCAATATTGTCCAGCTTTTCGGTTATAAGCACCGAAGCAGGGCTCTTCCAAGGAGCTCTCGCCATGTGTTAAGCATGTGACAAGCATACTCTGGATAATATCCATTTCCACAAGGAGTAACTGAAAGCATGTGCAGTTGGTCCTCAGTTCGAACACGTTCATGGAATGGCAAAGTGTAACCGTTTGTCTTAGGGAAGCAACTGGTAGGAATAATGATTGGTGCACTGGGAGCAACTGGAGGGAGTAACTGCTCACCCTCCGAAAAAGGAACTGAAAGGAAAGCGACGGTTCGTCCCTCTGCAGTTAGTCCTTTTAGGGGAGTAATGGTAGCGGCAATGCAATTTCTCCCTGAAAGGAGCAACACCTACACCCCCGTTGCTCCCATTTGGCTTAGAGTGCAGGAATCGCGACGTGGTGCTTGTGTGTACGCTTGAATGAGCGTGGGCTACTGCTTTTACGTTTCGCTGCATCCATGAAGTCTGGAGAAAGTCTGGACACGTCACCACGCCGTGCTATATATCTCTAGATTCAAGATAGTCATGACCAACACACGACAGCAACAGTTGGGAAGGCCGACATGGCGGCCGAGAAGACAGCAGGCCTATCAGATATATACTTCAGTCCGACTCAGGGCAGAAATCAGTGCCGGATTCTTTTGCAACTGGGTTATCGTTCTTTATTCTACTCTTCTTTTCGTGTGGAATACGGATCGCGCTTGCCTGCAACGGGCTCGGTCGTGTTGTCTATCGCACACACGAAATGCACCATGAAGGTCAGCTTGGGTGTCTGCAGTTCACCTGTGCTTTGCGACCACCTGGATATTGGCCACCACTGCAGTCGGCCTCCCGTACGCTCACTCATCGAGTGCTCGCCTGTCTTCGCCGCCGCGATGAGCTCTGCGCTGACGATACTGGGCTTAGACCTCACCGCTGTGTTTCGTCGAAAACATGTGGCGGGTTCTCATAATGAGCTTGGTTGCAGTAAGTCGCACGCTGTAAGTGCACCAGCACGGGCTGGCGGAGCTTTCGGTAGCGTCTAAACTCAGTGAAAATTGGTCGCCATTACAGTTGGCTTTCCTGTCAGTCGGTCGCAAGCAGCTCGGCGCCGTCCGTTGGCCGCAGCGGTGGACTTGCACTTGCGCGCTGCAGTCGCTCGAGTTTGTGGAAAAAGGCCGCATTACCGTCGATTTCTTCGGCGCTAGCTCCAAACCAGCTCAGCGCTGTTCGTGGACCGGCCATGCGTACACTCACTCTCCTGTTCGTAGTTCGCTGACGGCAGACACTGCGCGTGCAGCGCCGTGTTTGGTCTCGAGTTCGCTTGCTCGAGCTCGTCACTCGCTTAGAATTCGTCGACTTGTTGGCGGCACGGAGGTTCGCGGAGTTGTGGCTGCGGCTGCCGCTTTTAAGCTGTTGCGCTACGAGAATCAAAATGAGCCTTTGACGATGTGTGACATCACAATAAAACTATTAGCACGTCATATCCCGCGCATGTTTTTATTTCACCTTGCACGTATTTCTTATATGCATTCGTATTCATCCTCTGTCGCGTGTGACTCACTATTCTACATACTTATTGTGCAGCCTCAGGCACACACCATGCAAAGGCTGTGTGCCCTGGCGTCTGCGATGCCTGTCATTCATCTTTTTTGTCAGAGCAGCTTCAAGAAGACTGTGCAAGATGTGAAGGTAAAGTTATTTGTGTGCCAGATTTTACGCGCATGTTTTTGTATTAACTTGCACGTACTTGTCATATGCGTGCATCGTCATATTCTGTCACGTGTGTCTAGTTATATTTAATATTTTATTGTACGTACAACCATGGGAGCACAACAGGCATAAGGCTGCGCGCACTGGCGTCTGCAATGCCTGTCATCTATCGCTTACGTCGGAGGAGCTCCACAAGGAGTGAACACGATGTGACAACGAGACTGGACTTGTACACTTCACCATGAATTCACTTAAAAGAATGGAGAAGCTTCAGAAGCTTCATGTGTATGTAGAAAAATAAAAGATTTCAATGTCTCACTTCTGTCTTTTGTTGTTGCTGTGGCTGCAAAAGCAGTTACACATGGGTGGTAAACTACTTTTTCGCGTGTTCTTTTCTGCGCTATTTGTTGCTCACTGCACAGAAAAGCCGGCGAAAAAAGTATTTGGCCTGGCGCAAAATATACAAAAAACAATGTTTGAACTGGAAATAAATAGTTCACCTGATTAGAGTATTTGAGTGGATCAACCGTTCCTTGAGTGAAGTGCAACTGTGAGGACTAATGGTTGCCCGGTAAGGTGTATATGTGGGGATTAACAGTTGCCTTATACGGTTCATATGCGGGGGATAACAGTTGCCCTATACGGTTAGAATGTGAGGACTAAATGTTAGTTCTTTGCGGTGAATTGTGGAACTAACGGCTGACCAAGGTGTGAATGTGAAGACGAAATGATGGTTTCTTGAGCTTGTCTGTGGGGGCTAACTGTTAGGCCTAGTGCAACTAGTCTTTAAAGAGATTAATGGTTGTGGCAGCCCCATTAGTTCCCAAAAAGACAAACCACATGCCCATTTAACACCATTTTGCTTTAGAGTGAATGCTGAATAAGAAATTTTGTAAACATTGCGTATGTACTCCTATGATACGGTTGTCACATCGAGTTAACACCATTTGTAGTTAAGTGCGATCCGCCGAAGCTTATTTGTCTAGCATTGTCCAGTGCTATCATCCTTGCGAGTACAGGGGCTATATATCAGCTATATCAGCTTACCGCTTCTGGGGTTACTAATATTCATGTTGCGGTTGCCATCATTACGCAAGTATAAACAACTGGTTATATAAATCATATGCGACTCTTCAGTATATGTCCATGTTTACAACATTTGTACGCATCTTTAGCGTCATTTTGTTAGGTTTTCCTAACTACAGCACTCTCAACTTTCCTCCGCATACTTTTTATAGCGTATGTTTTGAAGATATATGAGATACGCCCAATGGTTTGCGTTAAGCGCTTGATTGATTGATATGTGGGGTTTAACGTCCCAAAACCACTATATGATTATGAGAGACGCCGTAGTGGAGGGCTCCGGAAATTTAGACCACCTGGGGTTCTTTAACGTGCACCCAAATCTGAGCACACGGGCCTACAACATTTCCGCCTCCATCGGAAATGCAGCCGCCGCAGCCGGGATTCGAACCCGCGCCCTGCGGGTCAGCAGCCGAGTACCTTAGCCACTAGACCACCGCGGCGGGGCGGCGTTAAGCGCTTCAATTCACTATTAATGCAACTTGTCACTTCAGTACTCCTACAGATATTTCACAACAAATGACACTAAATCTATAAAAAAAAAAAAAAATAAAGTTTAATAAAATTTTGGTTGTTTAATAGCTTTCATCAATATTTACCGTTCCTTAGACAAAATTGGCACGTTAACCAAAGATTTCCGGGTGTCTATTTTTATCAGTGCAACGCCCGTTCACTGGACGGGGCTATTTCATGTAGCCGCTGCACATTTTTGTTCGGCGCAGGCTTTCTCTCCAACAATCGGCACGCTATGTATCTTCGCAACCTTTGTTAGAATGTGTGCGACCCGGTGTATCTGATCACGAGCCCAACTTTCACTGCACTCCACTCTTGCTCTACCCCGGTACCATGCTGTTGGCTGCTTAAATTCTGGAAGAACCGCCTGGCGACGGCAACAATGAGCGTGTCAGGTAAACCAGCCGAGGACAGCAATTCCAATTTGTTTTTAAAAGCTTTCTGCATATATCGTGAGCAGGATCTTTCAAGTGCAGACTCCACATACTGTTTAGCTGTGGTCGTTTTGATAGTTTTGAATGCTATGAATTGTACGGCAGCACTTTTTTTAGACGTAGGTGAGTAGCGCAACGAGATGTGACAGCTCTGCAGGGCAATGTTTAATTCTACAAACTGTAAAAAGCGACAAGGTGGCGCCTTTCATGAGCATATGAAAGCGTTCTCGAGTCAAGAAACGGCTAATAAATTACTATTCAAGTTACTGTTAAATTACAGATAACGTTAAGTTAATGTTAACAACATGCTGATATAAAGCAGTGGATAGCCATATTAAATTAATATAGATCGCCAATGTATCTAAAAACTTCAAAAAATTTCTCCATCATTAAAAAACGTGTTGCAAAGAACAGTCAATAAAACAGAAGAACAAATTGCGCAATGCAGGAGTGATCGAAAAGCCTGTGCAACGTATTTGCCAATGTACATGAGGAGGAGAAGGAGGCGGAGGAAGAATAAATGAGGAAGGACAGGGAGGTTAGCCAGTTCTCAGACCAATGTTCACGAGAACCTGTATTGATACGGATGGGCTTACTCTAAAGACATAAGAAGGAACATCGAAGCTACGACTATTTCCGCAGCATTCGAGAGGACATGACCACATAGGTAAATGCAACATCAATGTGACCCAGTTTGTTGCTTGTAACAAGATAAAATCGGTCCTCAGCATTCTTCTAGAGCGAAAAGCTTACCGAAAGATTCTTGTAATAAACGTTGGCCACACACAAGAAATCAGTCCGAAACGGGTCTTTCACGACAACCGAGCTTAGCTGCTTCAATAAAATCTGACTTATCATATTATACCATTTAGATTTTTCACGAAATCATCTGTAAAAGAACATCCTGTGTATGTGTATTCGCCGTGAAAAACACAGAAACAGCGTTCTTGCTAGATGGAATAGACCGTGGAAGTTTTCCAGGTGCCAATTTCACGTACAGGGCCACCGCTTGGCTTTTCACACTTGTTTCGCTGGCTTTTATCTTGAAGTTCTTGTTGACTGTCCATTGTGCCGTGATAATGTATGAATGTACAGCTTTGGCATGAAGCCATTACCTCCATCCTCATGAAGCTGGAACGAATTGTTGTACTTCAATGTTGACTGAACAGCTGCCGTAGTATCCTTGTTAAGCAGAACGGAAGGTTTTTCTCAGTTGTGGCCAGAGCTTCCTCACTAGCTTGTAAGAAACGGTCTTCAACTTTCACACCAGCATTTGTGCTAACTCATCTGGTCAATGCCAATACTTTGCGGGCCGCAAATGGAGTTTGCGGCCAATTTTGGGAAACTTCATTGAGTACAGAGTTTATGATTTCTGGAATGTGATCGTTTCTCAGCACAGCGAGGCCTTCTCTGTCTGGACGAGGACGTTTCTGGGGGTATGAAATTACATGCTGGAAAATGTTCACATTCTTAAACATCTTTGTCGTGTACTCATTAACAGACCGAAATTCAGCCGTGATGCATCAATGATGGCTCATGAATTCCTTACTACGAACTGATCGGTTGCCCAAAGAGCCGATGTGGCGGTTAGGATCTGCTCCTTACAAGAGGTCTTAAAAGTTCTAGCCAAAACCCTGGAACGGTATTTCGATATACATCACAGGGATCTTAAGGCAGCTGCTGCGTCGTTCATGTGCAACAATTTCTGCAGCTTCAACCGGACAAAATGCTCGTTTTGCGGCAATACATCGAGCTTCGTACAATTTCTACGCAAAAAAGGAGGCCGACACAAACTTCGTCAAGATAAGAGCCAACAAAGCAAGAGTAAAGACTTGAATTTCTGAAACTCGCACTGTTTATGGCAGCTAGCAAAAAAAGGCCTTTCCTGTGTACTTCACAGCCAAGACGCCCAAGCCAGGTGTTTCTTTCAGAACGATTGTTAATGATTGAGGTAAGTGGCTGAATAAGATTAGTCAATTTTTAATCAAGCAGCTGAGCTCAGTTGCCAGGAAAGGTGAATTTCAGAATGAGATTTGGTCGTTTGTCACCAACTTGCCTAAATTGAATTCTTTAATAGGGTACTTGTCTTCAAATATAGTTGCGGAATTATTTTATTATGACCTGTTAGACGAATTGTTTCCCTGCGTACGAAGTTACATAGACGACAGCAATGATGTCGCCTTCTGGAATGCCGCTGGCATGCTTGTAGAATCTTAGAAGTCCCTTCTGAAGTTCGATGTGAAAGCCAGCGCTAAAGGATAAACAGAGTTTTATAGCCAAAGTGAAAGCATTTGTTTCCATAGGCTATTATGTCCCTGTTTTTTTGCGTAATTTGTTCTAATGTTCTGTTATTGTTTCTTGCACTAGCATTTTAATAGGGAATGTGTTGAAGTATTTTGGACCCATTGAAGATTTTTCTTTATTTTAAAGCAACGAATCGCTACTACAAATCAGTTCATTCTTAAAAATGCTCTTGCGGCACTTTGCCCACTCAGAAAATCATTGCTGTGTGCACACGAATTCCTAGCTTGTGGCTCTCAGCAGTTTTCGAACTTGTAAATTACCTTGAAGGGCCGTCACAACTGCTGGCTTTATTTGCGAATGGCTTGAGCTCATGTGATTCCGGGCGTTTAAAATCTATGAATGACCAGATCTGCACCGTGTTGAAACTTGCACTTGACAGGTCATGCTTACACGATATTCAGAAGGCTTTTGAAGACCAGTTGAATTAATGATCCCTGGCTGCTTCCTCTCGCAAGTTTCTTATCGTCGCCGCTGAGTCACTCCTCCAGAAGTTTAAGACATAACGCCATAGCACCGGGGTAGAGCAAGAGTTGACAACCATGAGTCCTGAGCACGTGCCTTATATGATCCAGGTTGCACACAACCTTTGTGATGGTTAACGGACGTTCGTCACTATGTTTGTTGATAGCGGACGATAAAGGATTAACATGAACTTTTTATTTCATGGCATGGGTGGAACGGCTGACGACGCACGGATACGCTACCGTGTGCAGCGTCGTTGAGTCGGACGTCGCGGCCAACCCAGCAGTCAGGGTCGCAACTCCGGAGGTCCAGGATCAGGCCACGGCTCACGAGGACCACACCCGGTAGGCCTCGGCCACGAACCTGCTCCCGGCCACTGCACCCAGGCAGGAGCCGTTCGGAAGGTCTCGGCCTTGGACCTTGAACAGACACACCGGAGCTCGACCTGGCCGACACGTACGGGTCTCACGTTCGGCTCAGGAACGCTGCCAGGAACTCGTCCTCTCGAGCGGCACACCGCTTCCTCTGCCTTCGTGGCCTCAACCCTCGAGCTCTCTTTTCCGCACGTTCCTTTTTTTCGGCCAGGGCACCGCCAGGTACCCTCGGGTGCACCCTGCAGCTCATGAGCTCGTGGCCCACGTCCGAGTCTGGCGCGTGGCTCGGCACCGCTCGGCGATCCTAGATTCAGCCAGCAACTCCCCTGGCACCTGGATCCTCGGCCACCCTGGACCTCGCCCGGCTCCGTGGTCCTCCGTGCACACGCCCGCATCTCGCCCGGCAGAACGTCTCGCTCGTCCCTTGCCGATGTGCGACACTCTGGTGACACCAGCGCTTGATGGCGTGGGTGCGGCCACGGAGCAGTCAACCCGCATCGGAGACGCGATGCTCCATGCGGGGCATGGCCAGCCCGTCCAGCGAAGAGCGTGCGCCGAGACGCGATGCTCGACGCAACCATGACCATTAGCCAGGCCACGTTCATCGCTGTGTCGAGCGGCTGACCATGGAAACGCCACGCCGAGATCCGCGATGCCCTCGGCAAGGAAGAGAACAGCAGCCAGGCCGCGCCCCGAGATGCAGTACTCGTGCCGGCAACGCCGACACAGCTGGTAGTTGGACGGCAGTAGCGTGGACGGCCGCGTTCCCTGGCCGGAACCTGGATCGCCTGTGTCCGACGCTTCGACCCGCTGTCTCCCGTCTGCCGCTGCTTCGGCTCGTCCCCAGCCACAAAGCCCATTGCCACGTGATGGTCGACTGTGGCCCAATTGTGGGACGCCACCTCTATGGGCCACCACAGGTCATCAGCTGATTCGCTGACACTCACGCGCACATTACACGCGCCTTGCCCCGCACTTCCGTCGTTGTCGTTTTCTTCACTCATCACAACCTTAAACAGATTGCAAAAATATGTGTTATGCACACCGTTTTTTTTCAGGGCTACCGAAGCTATCTCAGCTCTTCCCCCATACAACACTATCTGCTGGCAGCAACGAAAGTGGTTGCCACTAGTAATACCCTAAATCGTGCACAGAGTGTACCACCATTGTAATTGAATTTATGCCATCCTGAGGCAAAATGTACGTCTGCCAGAAAAAAGCGATCATAATCAGCTTGCGTCTTAGCCTTAACTTTCGCTGATTGAAGGAGAACGCAGAAAGGAAAGGCAAGGATGTTGACCAGTCTAAAAGATTTGGTTTGCTACACTACGCAAAAGCAAATAACGGGGGAGTTTAAAGATAGATAAAGCGAAAAAGTTAGGACATCCCTGCTGATCCACTGTAATTCGCGCATGTCTAAGACGTGCCTGTATAACACTTAGATTCTCAGGAGAAGCAGTGACAACATGATTCGAGCATTGCTGGCTGTATCCCACGAAAATTGGCACGTTCCTTCGGTATCATGGATATTTCACTCTTTCTCTTGCAGGTAGCGGGCAACTTCTCAGATTATAGGTTTTTAGTAGAATTGTATGTGCTTGATGAGCGCCTGGCTTACTACGCATGCCTGTGCCTATATATTTTCCCGCAATATATGATGAATAGAGCCCCGCCGCGGTGGTCTAGTGGCCAAAGTACTCGGCTGCTGACCCGCAGGTCATGAAGTGGAATCCCGGCTGTGGCGGCTGCATTTCAGATGGAGGCGGAAATGCTGTACACCCGTGTGCTCAGATTTGGGCGCTCGTTAAAGAACACCAGGTGCCCAGTACTTCATAGCCCTCCACTACGACGTGTCTTATAATCATATGGTCGTTTTGGGACGTTAAATCCCACATATCAATCAAACCAGTATGATGAATAAACAGTCGAAAATTTTTGCTCGTCTTCAGTCAATTCCGCAATGTTTTTGCACATATAAACAGCCATATTTTTGATGAATATACTTATCCATTTATTTACAGCTTCAAACAATAGCAGAAATGTAAAAATGTGTGTTTAAGTGTTCTGAAATATTGAATTGTAGTTGAAGGGCAAGGATGAGCTAGCTGTTAGTTAAGTTACGCAAAGAAGAATTAGGATTGCCGAACTGCTGTCACCACTTAGAGCCCCAAGTGTGGCAGGTCAATAAGTGCTGCCCCGAAGCAATTTGTG
Source organism: Rhipicephalus microplus (assembly GCF_043290135.1). Classification (NCBI taxonomy): domain Eukaryota; kingdom Metazoa; phylum Arthropoda; class Arachnida; order Ixodida; family Ixodidae; genus Rhipicephalus; species Rhipicephalus microplus. The sequence goes on along the minus strand of NC_134705.1, from coordinate 80,003,332 downwards.
CCCAGTTCCTATTTTGCGACTAAACTTGCTCCTATTGATTTACTGGCGTTAGCGTTCACCCCACTTCTCTTCTTTCGTCTGTATTCGAATGCCAAACAAAAATTTCTATGCTCCTGCAAGTGTTAAAAGAGCTGCACAGAATAATTATTTTATTTTACTTCATATTTTTTGCCCCGCCGTGGTGGTCTAGTGGCTAAGGTACTCCGCTGCTGACCTGCAGGTCGCGCGATCGAATCCCGGCTGCGGCGGCTGCATTTCCGATGGAGGCGGAAATGTTGTAGGCCCGTGTGTTCAGATTTGGGCGCACGTTAAAGAACCCCAGGTGGTCAAAATTTCCGGAGCCCTCCAATTCGACGTCTCTCATAATCATATGGTGGTTTTGGGACGTTAAACCTTACAAATCAATCAATTACTTCATATTTCAAAGAAAACCGAATTTCTACGTAAAAGCAGTGCGCGCCAATAAGTGTAAATAAAGACCTGATAGCAAAAGTTTTGTTTCCGGCCTTTGAACTCTATATTTTAGCTTTGTGTAGGGTAATAACCAAACTTACTCGTAAAGTCTTCCAAGTCATGGCATAATTGATGCTACCATCGTTATTGAGCACAATTCAGTGTCAGTTTGAAATGCACGCCCCAATGCCACTACAACCTCGTTACGCAATTGGCACTCAGCGATGTATGGTTGGTATTTTATCCTTCTAGTAAGCTGTATTATATACACATGTTAATCATTGATGCTTCTGGACATGAAGCCTGTATAGGGTCTTTTATCGAAGTGGTTTCAAGCACCCCTATCACCCTGTGCTAGGATAGGGAGCTGCCACGAAGAGGGCAAAGATTCGTAACCTGTTCTGTCCTTGATGTTTCATTATATCGTGTTTTTGTTTTATTTCACGCGTTTATGGTCAAGGACTTTGGTGGTGACAGTGGCGGACAACTGCTGCTCCGAAAACTGCCGCTGTGATTTCATAACCGCTTTGGGTGTTTCAAAAAAAGATTGTTCATGAGGCGACATTAGAACCCACGGTCTCGATTGGAAGGCGAGTGTGCCGACCACTCATCTATCCAGGCACGCTAGAAAAACACAGTACAGCCTTGTTCAACAGGGGTCGGGTGAGATAGCAAGCGTTAGGGGAAGAAATGTGATGGGGAGGAGGAGGGGGGAGTAAAGTATGGCTTGTAAAAATGAGAGAGAAATGGGGGAAAAGAAGTACAGAAAGATGGAGATAAAATGAATGGAGGAAAGAGAAACACAAATTTTAGAAAGACGAAGCAAGCAACGCGTCGTACAGAGAACATATACTGCACCACTCGGCCAAGCCGCGCATGCGTTTAAGATAAGCCACGCCAACCGACGAGCGGAACCGCCTCTTTATAGCACATAGCCTGCCTGCTCCCGTCAGCGCTCTGCGTAGGCAAGAGTGCCTTCCTCGTTCTATAGCGTGCTTCGCTGTGCCGCGCTATACGTAAAGTAAATAAAGCTACCCACATTGTTTATAAATACGTTATAAGCACCTAAGAAAATATATACGCTGTCTGGTTTCAAGGAATATTCAATATTATTGAAGTAATTATGGCGAGCACATCGGTGTGGAGTCCATTCAAGGGCTCTTTTCACCTCTTGGCGGAAACAGATATTCTACTGGCAAAAACAAAGCTAGAAAAAAAGAGCTCTATTTGCAACGCAGATGTGATCTACCTTATCTCTCTACGAAATTTCATTTGTGCATTGTATATCCCTCATTCATCATCATATTGCGTCATTCTATTGTTGATTTTGCGAAAATCTTCGAGAAAAATTTCAGAATCCGCCAAGTGTTCACAAGCCATTCGATTCAGTGATGACGTCCACAGACACTTTCAAGCGTGGCCGACCGAAAAACGCCCTAAACAAACCTCAGTTTGCCAATTACTTTTGAAGAAAAAAAAGTGTCATATTGCTGCAGTAGAACCCTTGGTATAACGTACAAAATAGCTTACGACAAAAAATGTTGCCTTTTTATACAAATTATTCACACACGTTCGCCTAGACCGTGTTTCTTCATTGTTTGTCTTCTCAGAATTCAAGATTGTGGTGTCGCAAAAAAACTAAGTGCAGAAGCATCCGGTCCACTATTCCCGTGATGTTATATATGCTTAGCATAATAAGCACCAGGTCAAGGACGTTGCCCCGCCACGGTGGTCTAGTGGCTGAGGTACTCGGCTGCTGACCCGCAGGTCGCGGGTTCGAATCCCGGCTGTGGCGGCTGCATTTTCGATGGAGGCGGAAATGTTGTAGGCCCATTTACTCAGATTTGGGTGCACGTTAAAGAACCCCAGGTAGTCAAAATTTCTGGAGCCCTCCACTACGGCGTCTCTCATAATCAAATGGTGGTTTGGAGACGTTAAACCCCACATATCAATCAATCAAGGGCGTGACACTAGCCCAGTGGCCTCCAAATAATATGGAAGTGCGGGGCTTACAGTGGAACTTGGTGTAAAGAATTTTGTTTTAACTGCCTGATTTCGATGCGATTCTGCCTAAAGAGGTCATGAAACCCAATTTTCAACCATAATCTGTGTTGTGTGGGTTGATTCTTGTACTTTTACAGACAAGCTCGCGAAAATTCAGCGAGTTTGGTCGAGCTGGTATTTATTATACGAATAACTTGATAAACGAGCAAGCGGTCTGAGAGTCGCGCCATGCTGGCGCGATCATAGCCGTGACGTCAAGAACCACTTGCTGGGCGAACTGCTGCACAGTTCGCAATCCGGAGGACGATCGTGTTGCGTAGTCATCTGTGCTCCCAATCGAAAGTTTTTTTGCGTTGTTCAACTTGTCACTGCGGCTAAATACTTTCCAGGGGTTTTGATTTGATTTGTGGGGTTAAACGTCCCAAAATCGTCATATGATTATGAAAGACGCCGTAGTGGATTGCTCCGGAAATTTCGACCACCTGGGGTTCTTCAACGTGCACCCATAACTGAGCACACGGGCCTACGCCATTTCCGCCTGTATCGGAAATGCACAAGCCGCAGCCGGGATTCGATCCCGTGACCGGCGGATCAGCAGCCGGTTATCTTTTAGTCAGTAGACCACCATGGCGAGGTGATTTCCAAGGGTTGAGATAATGTTACCGCGTCACCCAATCAGCGCTGGTACTTCCAGAAAGCAGTTTTGAATTTCAAAAACTGTCGTGTGAATGTGTGATTCATATGCCGTATCACACTACGCATAAATATTTATTGAATTTCATCACAGGCAGTGCTTCGGTAGAGCGTCGCACTTGCTATTTGTTTTTACTGGAACCGATTGCAATCGACACAGTTCAAGCAAAGAGTCAGCCAAAATGTATATCGTGAGTGAACCTAGCGCCACACTGACATGCCGTTCACTTCGGCTTATGTTCAAACACGCCGCACACGCCATTTGATAGAAAAACAAGGGTTCCAGCGCGCTGAATCGCATCGACCACTTATTTATCATATTCAACATTGAAACTCATGCATGCATATATGTTAGGCAACAAAAATCGTCATGCTTTGCGATTTCCACAGCGCTAAGTAACAGTTACTCGCGAATGAAGCGTCGACGGGTCCCCGTATCCTAAGCTCGCTTTTCAATCTGACACGCTTACACGCTGGAACTAAAACTACTTATCCTTGCGAAAAGTCATCTGCAACGTCTGCCACAATGGCATCATGGTTCGCCCGTCTTCGACGCTTTTTTCGTAGCTTGAGCTGGTGGCGATGGAGTCGAAGTCAAAATGCACAACGTACATGAAGTCGTCGCCGCATATGATGATGGAACCGGTAACGCACCGCCACACTTCAAAGCCACTGACACATGCCACAATGCAGCAAGCAGCACTCGCAACACTGACCACGTGCTGAAGGTGTTTTTGGTTGCAGATGACGACACTGCTCCTTCGGTTTGTGACGTCACGCACGCCATGACAAAATGGACGTCAACAGTGGTGGGCGGAGTTCACAGCCAATGACTTCTACGGCCTATTTTAGACTGAAATAATCTCTTACAGTACAGTTTTCACACGTGTAGGAGCACATGCTACCCTCCACCTTCGTTTTTCGCCAGAAAACGTCAGTTCTTGGGTGATATGTCATGAATCCCATAAAAGGAAAACATCAGTTGTAGCGTATAGAGACTCCTTAAACTACGAAAGAGCCCCGCCACGGTGGTCTAGTGGCTAAGGTACTCGGCTGCTGACCCGCAGGTCGCGGGTTCGAATCCCGGCTGTGGCGGCTGCATTTCCGATGGAGGCGGAAATGTTGTAGGCCCGTGTACTCAGATTTGGGTGCACGTTAAAGAACCCCAGGTGGTCAAAATTTCCGGAGCCCTCCACTGCGGCGTCTCTCATAATCATATGGTGGTTTTGGGACGTTAAACCCCACATATCAATCAATCAAACTACGAAAGTCTCTACGCCAATCGACGGAGGAAGTTCAGCCGAACACCTGGATACCAACTATTGCAAGATGGGCCCGCTTTTTCGGCACTGACACCGATAATTCTGAGTCGCCACGAAGATCAAACATTGCGTCTGCCGCCGCAGCGGCGGGTAGAGCTAGGTCCAACGCGTCGACGAGGACGCCTGGGGCGACCCCGGAACGCCTCGACGGCGCGTCTAGCACCACGATGGAGGTTGTAAGCGTGGAAGGAGAAGATATGCAACCGGAGGACTTTACCAACGACGTCGGATGGTGCGAAGTCCGCAGAAGAAACATCACGAAAACATCTGGAGGGATTTCAGGCCCGAAGAGAACCATGCTAAGAGACGCTGCTGCGCCGACGGGCGCGCCTGGGGACAGCAAGTGGAAAGGTGAACGAACCATACGACAAATTGCTAATGCAAGCAGACTTCCTCGTCTACCGGCAGAAGACTACAAAGTGATCGTGCGACCACGAGGAGGACTCAGCGTTTCGGAGCACAGGCAGGCACGCATATACTGCTGCCTGAGAAACGCCGCTGGCGTCGGTCGCGAAGCAGCAGAAGAAGACAGTATATGCATAAACTACAAGCAGAATATCGTGGTCGTCAGCACGCCGTCCGAAGAGCGAGCCAGGCAGTACGGAGCCATCACGAAGATCCGAGTGGGAGAGCAAGAACACGAAGCCAGCGCCTACAGGGCAGCGCCGGAAAACACATCTAAGGGACTCATAAGAGGGATATCCCAAGAGGAAAGTTCCGAAGATATTATAGACAACCTAGTGACAGCAAGAAACCCAAGCATATTACACGCGAAGAGGATGGGCAACACAGACAATGTAATCGTGCTCTTCGACGGACTTCACGTGCCGAGATACGTGAAATACGGAGCGCTCATCGTCCGGTGCTCGCTATACAGAAAACACATTGACATTTGCTACGAATGTGGGAGGCTGGGACACAGGGCGGACGTTTGCCCCAACCCAGACGAAAAAATATGCAGAGGATGCGGCGTGGCCAACCCGCCGCAAGAACACCAGTGTGAAGCAAGATGTCAGCTATGCGGGCAAGCTCACTTTACGGGAGACAGATGCTGCAAGGCAAAGTACAAGATACCGTATTTGGTCCGGCGAAGACGCTGGGAGCGACGAAGAAGAGAGGAAGCGGAGGCCGAAACACCATACGGCATCAACGACTACAACAAACGAGCTGGCAAAGCAACGAGCGAGAACACCCAGGGATCAGAAGGCCATCGCACAGAAGGCTCACCCCCGGGACCATACGAGGGGGACAGTCGGAAGCAGCCCGGTCGCAGACCAAGGTCGAGGACCCGGTCCAGAACCCGTTCGAGAACCCGATCGAGAACCCGATCGAGATCCAGGGCAACGTCAAGATTGCAATCCAGCCGAGGAGCGGTAGAAACTCAGGCACAGGTGAGCTTTGCAGACGCGGTCTCTGGCACTGCTGTTACACCTACACGCGCGGGGTCCGCCTTAGAACAGGAAATAACACAGATTAGACAGTTGTTAGAGCAAATAAAGCGAGAAAACGCGACGCTAAGGGAAGAGGTAAAAATGCTTAAAGTAGAAAACGCTAAGCTTAAGAACCCAAAACACTCAGAGATGACCCATACCACGCCAACACCCATTAGGGCGTCGACACCTCTTCGAGCTCCGGCGACGCCCGTTCCCGCGTCGATGAGTGGAGAAACGCCACCGCATAAACGAAGGGCAAAGAAAAACGCCGATGAGCAAAGCGACTCTACACTCGGAGAAGTAAAAGGCATGTTTCAGGAAATGTTCGTAGGTTTACAGCAGCAATTCATGCAGATGCGCGCGGACCTACAACAGCAGATAACGCAGATGCGAGATGAAATGTCTCAGAGGTTCGACACCCTCGAGGGTAGGGTAGGGCAGCTGGAAAACGTCTCGAAAGACGCCCGACCCGCAGGAGCGAGGCCGGTCAAGAGCAAGCCGTACAGCAGACCACCTGCGGCTGAGAACAGCTGCATAGAAAACTCGAGTAGCCAACATGGCGCCGCCTAATGAATACACGATTTCAAAGTTTCAAAGTTTCAAAGTTTATTTGCAGGAAAATACAAAAACTTCCCTGCGGGAGGCAAAGACTAAAGGCTAAATAGCCTGACGAGGTCTTGACCTCCTGATACAGTCTGCATCAGTGCCATATTACACATATTCACACATCAGTAACATACATATACAAATAAGTGACATTATACATATCTTATTTAGTTACATAGTATACATTCAGAATATGTTTTACATAAACAGGAAACAATTTTGGTATCAAACGATTCTGTTTAAGTATCATTGTTCACAGTAAGAAAAAAAATCAACTCAGTATACAAGTATTCCTAAATATAAAAGCCTATGGATCTACTATGTCTTTAGTCAAAAGAAGAAAGGATTTATGATGACATTTAAATTGTTTAGTTTTCAGAGTAAAGTCTATATTCGATTCGTGAAGGTTTAGCAATTGTATGATCTTATAATCAATAGCCTGCTTGCCATAGTTCGTGCGTGTTTTCTTAGTTTTGCGGGTAGAATTTCTGAAGCCATAGGTTGTTGATACAGTGCGTGGAAAGGAATCCTGTAGTTTATGTTTGTGGATGTGTTGCATCAGTTTAAGATTATATACTTTCCTAGCAGATAGAATTCCATGTTTAAGAAAAAGCGGCTGAGTGTCTAAGTCCTTGGGGTGACCTTTATATTTTTCTATTACACGGAGCGCGCGCTTTTGCAAGATTAATATTCGATCGTAATTGGTCTTAGTTGTTGTTCCCCATACAAGCATTCCGTATAGAAGCTTGGAGTAAAACATGCTATAATATAATGTTTTACATAACCATGAAGGGAGGAGGAAAGCAATTTTACTCAAGCACCCTACAGAACGAGCTAGATCTACCAAGAGACTATTTACGTGCGGTGTCCATGTTAAGTGCTCATGAAACCAGACTCCAAGGAATTTTTGTGTGCTGACTTGTTCGAGTCGCTGATTGTCAAACAAGATTACTATATTATCACTGATGTGCTTGTTAATGGGCCTGAACATAATAAATTTTGTTTTTTGTGTGTTTAATTTTAGTTTGTTTTTTGTTAGCCAGCCTGAAAGTTTCGAGAGATATACATTTGTCGAAGCTTCTACTTCCTGAATGGTGGAGCCTGTGAAGAATATACTTGTGTCGTCAGCGAACATTTTAATTTCGGGTGTATACTGAACCTCTGTAATATCATTTATATATAAAAGGAAAAGCACGGGGCCTAAAATGGACCCCTGCGGAACTCCTTTCTTTACGCTTAAATAGTCTGACTTTTTACTGTCTATGCTAACAAATTGTTGTCTGGATGATAAATAGCTTCTAAATAAATCAGAGACTATTCCACGAATTCCATAGCGGCTTAATTTCAACAGTAAGATATTATGGTCAACAGAATCGAACGCTTTACGCAAGTCAAGGAAGACACCTAACGTGAACATTTTATTTTCAATATTTTCTATTATGCGGCTTTTTACATCAATTAGTGCCTCTTCCCTGGTTTTATTTTTGCGAAAACCATATTGATGCGGTGATAAGATATTGTACTTCTCAAGATATTTCATAAGGCGCGTATTTATACATTTTTCATAAATTTTTGAGAATACAGGTAATACGGATATCGGACGATAGTTTGTTAATTCAGTAGTGTTGCCACCTTTATGAATGGGTGTAACTTTGGCCACCTTAAGTTTTGTTGGAAAGATTCCAATAAGAAAGGAATAATTTACCAGATATGCTAATACGGGGCTAAGTATAGATGCGACAGCCTTAACTGGAGCCACCCTTACGTCATCATAACCACTCGCAACGTTTGTCTTTAGTTCTTTTATATATCGGTAGACTTCCTCGGGTAATACTTCGTGTAGTACGAGAGAGTTCATGCAACTACTTGTTTCATCTTCATATTGTGTTGAGTCTTCATCATAAACAGCCACATTTACAAAGTATTGGTTAATTGCGTTTGCCAGTTCCTTACCCTCCAGAATGATATTGTTGACTTTTACTTGTTTAGGTGTATTTGACGTTGCTGTTCTCCCAGTTAAGGAAATAACTTGTTTCCATATTTTTGCCGGTTCTGATTTTATACGTGAGAAGGTGGCTTCATAATAGGCAAGTTTAGCCTTCCTAGTGTCACTATTTAGTTTGTTGCGGAATCGCTTGAATTCACGCAATATTGCAATATCTCTAGTAGCAAGAAACCTGTGAAAAAGCGCGTTTTTCTGCTTGATTCGTTTCAGGAGGTCACTGTTTATCCATGGTTTTCTGTTCTTACCCTTTCGTGTTCTGATCTGTTGTATCGGGAAAGCAATATCGTAGCACTCAAGGAAAATAGCTAGGAAAGTATTATATGCGCTATCTGGGTTGCATTGCACATACACAGGTGACCAGTCAGCACGTTCAATTAATTCGGTAAACTTAAGCAGTGATTTGTCATCAATATATCTATACCGCGCGATATTTGGACATTTAATTTTGTGCTGCAGGTTTTGTGTAGAAATGTAGATAGGTAGGTGGTCACTTAGGTCTGAGCACAGTATGCCCGAGGTGTAATCGCAACTATTTAGGCTTGTTATACAGACGTCAAGTGACGTGGAACAATTGTGAGTAATACGGGTTGGATATATAATGGCATTCCGACATTCATATGATGCTACAAGGTTTTTCAAGTCAAGCGCGTACAGCTCTTCACTCATCATATTAATATTTACATCACCCATGATAAAATATGGTTTTTTTATCTCATTAAAACAATGCATGAGGTTTTCCATATGACTGAGAAAATGCCTCTTATATCCAGTTGGGGGTCTATACACCACGGCAAGTACAAAAGAATTTGTTTCTATTGCTAGGCACTCTATGTCACCATTACTCACAGAAAGATCATCAAGCATTTGAAAACAATATCGCTGCCGCAAGTATATAGCCAACCCTCCACCTCTTCCTGCGCGATCCAAGCGTGCTATATTATAGTTAGTGAACTGAGGAGACATGTCAGTATTACACAGCCATGTCTCTGTAAACAATATTGCATCGATGTCCACGTGAAGAGAACTCATAAAGACATCAAATGCTTCATGCTTGTTCCTAATACTTCTTATATTTTGATGTAGTATGGTAAAGGAGGCATCATTAATTATTGGTATTGTTGTTTCTATAGTAGACATGGTGAAAAAAATCCGCCTTCTCTTCTCCTTCCCTTCCCCTTTCTTTACTTAATGAGACCTAAATCAATTGGGCTTGTTATCCGGATTACATCTGACGTTTCATCTTTGCGCGCAAGAATTTTTCCTCCACTAGACCATACGAATTTCCATTTTGCAGATTTCTTTTTTGCTATGGCTGCGCCAAGAAGCTGCTTGTTCTGTCGCGTCAGGTGCTCGTTAACATAAATAACGCTTTCCGCTCCCTCGTAATCGAGGTGACTAGAAAGGATCCTTTGTTTCTTTGCTTTTGCGAGCACCGCATTACGTTTGTTGCGCGAGATGAGCCGGACGACGATGTTCCGTTCATTCCTTTTTGCCGTCGACACCCTGTGACAGATGTCGATGTCACTGTCAGATATTGGCTCGCCCACAAGCTCACCTATCTTTTTCACGACGATAGTTGAGTCAAGTTCCTCTGGTGCACCCTTTATCTCAAGATTGTTACTTCTTTGATATTGCTCAAGTTCTTCAACTTTCTTTTCAAGCCGATGATTCTCGGCTTTTAGTTTTTCGTTCTGAGAGTGGAATTGTCTGGCAGTTCTGGCAGTGGAATTGTCGTGGGTTTCGTCGTAAGCGGGGTAACCTGCAGCAATTCGTAAAAACCAAGCAAGCACCAGATGTAATCGCCCTCCAGGAAACTGGGGGGACCGCAAAATTATCAGGATACAAATCATATAGCACTTTAGCTGAAAAAGCAACAGTAACCACACTGATACATCGTAATATAACGGCTGTAGAACACGATACTGGCGTACGCAACATAGACCACGTCCTACTAGAAATTCTCCCGTCTCGAAAAAAGGAGGGAAGCTTGTTTGTGCTGAACGTGTACAGTCCACCACGACAAAAGGTAAAGTTTGGCTCGCTTTTCCGCAAAGTGCTAAACGTAGCGGGCAGACAAGCACTGATCGTCGTGGGCGACTTTAACGCACCACACGCCGCCTGGGGTTACACCATCGAAAACGTTAAAGGCCGCAACCTGTGGAACGACGCGCAGCACGAGGAGCTCACGCTAATAACTAACCCTAAGACCCTACCAGAATGGGGAACAGCGTCAGTAGAGACACCACGCCGGACCTTACATTCATAAAGAATATATCCAACCCTCATTGGACCAACACTAACGTAAATCTAGGCAGCGATCACTACATTGTATGCACAATTTTACAAGCAGGTCCGCGTAAAAAGAAAGGTAGAAAAATAATGTTAACCGAGTGGGACACCTTTCGTAAGATAAGAGAGGACGATGCTACAGAGACCATCGAAGATATACAGAAGTGGACAGACACACTCCAGCGTAGCGTGCAGAAAGCCACCAAACATGTTCCCGAAGAGGCAGGAATGGAAGAAATGGACAGCAAGCTCTTACACATGTGGGAGGCAAAACGCAGCCTGCAAGAGCGCTGGAAAGGTCAAAAGCACAACCGGCGTCTAAGAAAGAGAATCGTCGCGCTCGACAGAGACATAGAAGATTACGCAAATAGGCTGTCCCAGCAGCAGTGGGCAGGCATGTGCACTTTAATGAACAGGCAGTTCGGAATGTCCAAAACTTGGAACATTCTCCGAGGCCTCCTTGATCCAGAAGGCACGAAAACAACACAAAGACAAAACCTGCAACGGATACTACACAGCTACGCAGGTACAGAAGCAGAGCTCTTACGCGAGCTACGCCAGACATACGTAGGAGATGCCACAAAGGCGCGACTCCCAGAGTACGAAGGGAAGGATAACGTCGACCTCGACGCCTCCATAACAGAGGCAGAGATTCGATACGAACTCGGACGACTCAATCCCAAGTCCGCCCCGGGTCCCGACGGTATAACAAATAAAACACTTCGCAACTTAGATGGCGAATCCGTCACTGCTCTCACAAAGTACATAAACGAATGCTGGGAGAAGGGCGCCATACCCCAGCAATGGAAAACCGCCAAAATCATATTAATACCCAAGCCGGGCAAAAAGCCGCTCATCGGAAATCTCAGGCCCATTTCATTGACGTCCTGCATTGGAAAGCTCATGGAAAAAGTAATTTTAACGCGTCTCGTCAGATACATGGACGACAACGAGCTATACCCACACACCATGATCGGCTTTCGACCAAGACTCTCGACGCAAGACGTCATGTTGCAGCTAAAGAATCAAATCATAGACGGCGAAACGCACACCCTGGATACAAAAGCCATTCTGGGCCTTGACCTGCAGAAGGCATTTGATAACGTCACCCACGAGGCCATATTGCGCAACTTGCAAAACCTACACGTAGGTCGGAGAGTGTACGATTACATAAAAGATTTTCTCACCAACCGTAAAGCTACAATCATGGCCGGGGAAGCGGAATCCGAAGAATTCGTTCTAGGCAACAAGGGAACACCACAAGGTTCGGTGCTTTCCCCTTTCCTATTCAACGTGGCGATGCTTGGTTTACCCTCAGAGCTGGAACGCGTCGAAGGGCTTCAGCACAGTATCTATGCGGATGACATCACCCTATGGGTGACGGGCGGGAGCGACGGTCACATAGAAGAGATTTTACAACAAGCAGTAAATACGGTAGAGCGATACGTGGAGAACAATGACCTAAAATGCTCTCCTCAAAAATCGGAGTTATTACTCTACAGACCTACAAGCAGAGGTCGCAAGCGCATTCACGAACGACACAACATCACAATCTTAGCAGGAGGTTACCCAATACCTCAGGTACAACACATAAGAGTTCTGGGACTCCGAATATCCGAGAACGGACATAACGGGGAAGCAATAAAGTTCCTGGATAACAACACCCAACAAACCATTCGAATGATTCGAAGAATCGCCAACAAAAACTACGGCGTGAAAGAACACAACTTAGTGCAGCTCATCCAAGCCTTCGTCGTCAGCCGCATAGTGTATGTGACCCCATACCTCAAGTTGCAAGTGGCGGAAAAACAAAAGATAGAATGCATAATTAAAAAAGCATATAAGCAAGCCCTCTGATTACCGATCACCACGTCTAACGAAAAGTTCGAAGCGTTAGGAATGCATAACACGCTAGACGAACTTATTGAGGCTCATATGATAGCGCAATATGAACGACTCGCGCAAAGCAACACGGGAAGACACATCCTGCACAAACTTGCAATAACGTACGCTGGCCAAAGCGGCAATAAATACGACATCCCAAAAGAAACCAGAGAGCGCATCATAATACCTCCGTTACCCAGAAACATGCACCCCGAACATCACCGGGAGCGGAGGAATGCAAGAGCGAGAGCACTGCCCAAGAAGTTTCAACATGACGCGGACGTGGTATATGTAGATGCAGCCGAATATACAGACGGTCGACACATGGCAATAGTCGCTTCAAATCAAGCGGGCCACCTGCTTGCTAGCGGCACCATTGAAACAGGAAATTCGGAAATCGCTGAAGAAACGGCCATAGCGCTGACGCTTGCGTCCACAAGGGCCAGCGTCGTAATCAGTGATTCTAAAACCGCGATTCATAACTTCGCTAACGGAAGGGTCTCGAAAGAGGCGTTAAGAATCTTAAATAACTTTCGCGGAGAGCGCGACGTTTATGTTATATGGACGCCCGCCCACTCCTCCCTCCCGGGCAATAAAACCGCACACACCCTAGCTCGAGAGTTAGCGAGCCGAGCAGGGGCAGGAATGACGCGGAGCCCGCGTGCGGAGAGAGACCGCATGTTCAGTTACAACGAAATTACCAAGCACTACAGATTAGGGAGGCAGCATTACCCGCCACCACACTCCTCATTAAATAAGCAGCAGGCGACAGCGTGGCGCCTATTACAAACAAACACGTTCCCAAACCCAATCGCTTATAATCATTGTTACCCGGACCTCTACTCAGACAGATGTAAACACTGCAATCAGCGGGCGGACCTCAAACACATTATCTGGGCTTGCCCCAACATCGTGAAGGGGCCAAACACATTCATGAATACGGAGCAGTGGGAGACCGCGCTGCTAAGCTCAAGCATCGAGGACCAACTACAGGTCATCAGGCAAGCCGAAGATGCCGCTAGGGCCCAAGGACTCCTAGCTGCCATCTAAGGGAGGGGAGTCAACTCCTCTAACACTTGCCGTTTCAATAAAAGTTGTTTCTCTCTCTCTCTCTCCTTAAACTACCAATTGCATGTACAAAAACATTGTCAGCTTGTTCATTATTTTCACATTAAATATCAGGAGCAAGGAAAAGGAGGAAGCGTAGCAGAGCCATCTGCAGTCTAGTTGAGCGTAAAGAGGGGCACCAATGAATGCGGAAAAAGATGATGAGATGCTATGCGGTCAGATGTTTCTTCAGTCTTTCGGCCTTTATTGTGTATTTGCTCCAGTTTTTAGATACATCTTCAAGACGCAGCCTATCGTTCCCAACGTAGTAACTGCACGCAGCGGCTCCTGTGCCGTTAGAAGGCTTCTTATTAACCTTCGAAGTGCGTTCTAAGCTCATTCACCACCTGTCTGCCTGTCGTAATAGTGTAGCCTGAACCAAGCTTTGTTAGTGTCATACGAACCGGAACTCGAAAACTGTATCTACGTGGGAAAAGGGCAAAGCAGTAATCACGACGCATGACGCTGTACATGTTGAAGCGAAACTAAGATTCATACAGCCCACGTACGCAAAAACTCTGGCAAGCCCCGCTACTTAATACTGGTCGACTAAAACCGTAGAATTTGTCTCAAGTAAAAAAAGAGCGTATGTGTGACATATATTGCGAGAATCCCACTTACATCACTCGTCCACTAAACTGATTAGGCAAATACGTGAGGCTATACACCAATTAAAGCTTTCTCTACCATTTTAACAGGGATTGTTTATGAGTAGTAAATGAAGTTACCGTTCTCTTGAAAGAGGAACTGATTGATGCTGTTGTTTAGGGTTTCAGATGATAAAGGAAGATTTGGTCTGAAACATGAAAATTATAAAAACTAGCTTCATAGAAAAGATAATGTTACTCGGCGAAAGGCCAAAAAAATATCAAAACGTACACTTTGAATATAATGTCTATATAAAACAATACTGCATATACAAGCTCCGTACGTACGTAAATTCTTTGGCTGCATGCAAAACATTAAGCCCTAAAGTCTATTATTTTCCCTTTCGACGCCATCGTCGAGGCGGGGAAATGAAGCTGGGCTGCACTTGTCTCGCAAAAACAATTTATTCTTCTCAAGTATGTTCTTTACGTATAATAGTTTGCAGTTTTGGTATATTTTGTTCTTTATTAGAAATGTACATCACCAACTCCAGTAGCAATGCAGGTGCAGTACTTATACAATTCCTGTGTGCACCAGAAGTCTGATGAGCCTCAGAATGTCGTCCTCAATGACCGCACTGTAGTGTTCGTCCTCTCATTGTGCATTGGCTTTTGTAAAATATGACTCGCCGCATACTTGTTTCAGCGGTTCCACAACTCACTCCAAACAATAGCGGCGAAAAATAATGCAGATCAGCCACCGCATGGCACTCCTCTTTGTAAATTCGGCACCAAGTTATCCCACCCAAACGAAGTTGAATCCTTACTGAAAAGAACTGTGACCTTCTCTACGCACTGAACACGTTTACGTGAACACACGGTATCGACGAAACTGCCCAAGATCGAAACATACCGGCGAATACCGCGGATACCACAAAAGGATGCGGCACACTTTTGCATCCCGGTGTTCGGCCAATCGCTCTCATCTTCCCTTGGGTGCTTTTATTGCCATGCGGAGGCTCCCACATAGTTCCATCACAATCCTTCCAAACGCGCCCTTCTCGCGGAGCGTCTGCGAGGAACATCAGCGTCACAACTAAAACCATAAAACCATAAGCTTTCACCTCCCCAAATGCGAGGGAGTTTCAAGATTGATTGATTGATCAATTGATACGTGAGGTTTAACGTTCCAAAACCACCATATGATTATGAGAGACGCCGTAGTGGAGGGCTCCGAAGTTTCGGCCACCTGGTGTTCTTTAACTTGAGCCCAAATATGAGCACACGGGCCTACTACGTTTCCGCTTCCATCGGAAATGCAGCCGCCGCAGCTGGGATTTGATCCCGTGACTTGCGGGTCAGCAGCCGAGTACCTTAGCCACTAGACCACCGCGGTGGGGCGGAGTTTTGAGAAACCACTCGACAGAGTGTGTCATGGTGCCAAAATGAGAATGTACAATGTTTCTTGAAATTAGCTGCATCCAGAGAAGCTACGTTACTGATGAGATTTAACGTGCAACAGTCACACGCTGATGTACTAAAGTTGTCTTATTTCGGTCAACTTTTTGATGAATTATTATAAAATTATATATATATATATATATATATATATATATATATATATATATATATATATATATATATATATATATATATATATATATATATATGTTTATGTATTTTGTCAAATATATGCATGGGAACTAATATGACAAGTTGAATTTATTGGAAAATCGCAGCGCACAACGCAAAATGCTAGGAACCGAACTCTCCCCAAACATCGCCTCTATAGTACGTGCTCTCGCCTGCTGATAGGCAGTGGCTGCGCCACTTTTACCACTATCGGCTGCCAGTCATCCAATTAAAAATAAAGCGTTATCAGAACATTTATTTCTTGACGTCGCTAGTGAGGTCATAAAATAGAGGGAAACAACGCAAAACCGAGAGTAGTAGGGTTGCCAGAGAAGCCCTTCTTTCCCACTTCACTAGAAAGCGAAATATTTTCGTGCCCTCTTACAGGTCCGCTGGCCACTTGGGTGATGTGGTCATTTGTAAAAGTTTACTATTTGCAATTTTCTTCATGTGTTCTGAAGCGGTGAAAGCTAAGGCCACCGATTTGTCAGTATTGATTGATTGATATGTAGAGTTTAATGTCCCAACACAACCCTAAGATTATGAGAGACGCCGTCACGGGCGGCTCCGCAAATTTTTATTACCGGGAATTTTCGCACATGGGCCTAAATTTGAGAGCACAAGCCAACCGCATTTTTCGCCTCAATAGAAAATGCAGCCGCTGCAGCACGGATTCGAAGCCGCCACCGGTGAGTCAGCAGCCAAGCACCTTAGCCACTAGACCACCGCAGCGGGACCATTTCTCAGTAAGACGAATTTCAATTCATACAAATAAAATTAACTTTTCGTTGCAGGTTTTGAAATAAGAAACTAGAAACTGTTGTTTTAGTAAACAACTAACATATGAATTTAATGAGAAAACACTGAACGCCGAATATTCGAAGCAAAAACTATCTACAATTACGAGCACGGCGTATTTCACAAATATCACATTTTTAAAGAAGCGCGCATACTTTTGTGGCAGAACTTTGTACCAAACAAGACTGAAATTCAAAAAAAAAAGATGGAGGCTTGGAGCGATCACTAATTCTCCGAGAGAACCTCGCTGGACACGGTGTTTCGGCAAGTTCAATTGTGTTCGTCAGGGCGACAACGTTGTCGTGGCGAATACAAATTCAATGATCAAAGTCACTTGCCTCCTGCGGCATTTCTTGTAAATATTTTTCATATGTATTCAGTTCATCACATGTTTTTGAGTGAGAATACTACAATTAAAGACCCACAAACTTTTATACCATGGTTAGGTGAATTTCACGAGAAAAAAAAACTATCTTTGCTTCACACCATTTAAACCACACGCTATAAGTAAAAGAAGCAAAAAAAATTTGCAGATCCCACATACCCAGAGAGTCGCTGTCATTCAAACCATGTGGAGGGAAATGGGCAGCATTCTATTTATTTATTTATTTATTGAGCGGAACTATATGAAATGACGCTAAATATAGGTAAAAATTTTACAAGCACAGATATTTGTTAAACAGTTTCAGCTGTTTATGTAACCTGTTGTTCACGCCTCCGTAATGATGACAACCGGAACAAGACTATTAGCAACAGCAGGAGTGATACGCTCATATGAAGCGCTTGTGCTCGCGAGGATTGTAGTCCTGGACACTGCTACGTAAATCAACTTCAGCGGTGGCACTTAAAGGGGTGGTGCCACTACATTTGTGGCATGCGCGTTCTTTGCTGTAAGCGTTTCCTTCAGCTCCAGGAAGCATAATACACACACCAAGATTCGTGTACTTTCGCTAATCATTTATTATTGCGCTAGATATGTCGACCATTTTCGGTTTCGGTTTCACGGTGCTGAATCGGGAGTGACGTCGATGCATAGGTGGCTTGGCCACGTGAGCACACAAAGCTGTGACGCACATCGTGATGAGTTTTGTCTCCTCTCATACACACGTGCCAAACCAAGCGCCAGCAACAGAAACGTACTGACAGTCCCCGTGGCCAGCTGAAGTAGCATCTAGGCTTTGGCAAGGCAAAATACAGCAAGAAGGAAATAAAGCACTTATATTTACAATACATGCACAGAACATGGACGAGGAAGCCGCCCGACGTTCGATGCACCAGCCTTTTATAGGCGCCGAAATGCTGATTGAAGATCAGACAGTCCCGCTTTTGCACGCACGCAGCGTCTCTGAACGATGCGTAGGTGTCTTTTCCAAAGCACTTTGAGTCCTTGACTTGCGCACACGTGACTTTGCAAGAGACGCCAGCACACTCGTAACAACAGGCATGCTAGTTCTCTTCTTGTTCATAAAATGCGTTTCCGAGACGGCGGAGGTCACTCACGTCACAACAAATCTAGTGCGACGTAACGACAACTGCCATTGCTTCCCCTATTCCTAAACGTCAGTGTTGCTGTGCAAGTGATCTGCCTAGGTCACCAGAGTGAACATTCAGCTACACATTTCTAAGTGAATTAAAATATATTCTACGCGTTTGTTGTGTGTGACTCTTCCTGTGGAGAGTCCTTGCATACAGAGGAAACCCACAACAGGCTTGCGATAGCCTCAAAATTTCGTGTCACCACCCCTTTGGGTAAAAGTGACGTTAACCCCGCATGAAGGCTGTGTCACAGGATTACACATGTAAAATTTAAAAACTGTGTAGCCATCACTGCAACAAAAATTGTCGTTTCAGGAACATTAGAGTTTGTTTGCAAAGCAGTTCCGAGACATGGCGTGACTTTTTGGTAGGATACTTGACTGCCATGCTAAAAAATAAGGTTCGATTTCTGCTGGGACCCTGATATTTATTCCTTGCATTCATCAGGCCCTAATGCTCCCGCGTGAAATGTATGTTCTCGCCGCTGTAGACAGCAAAACTAATGTACCTACGCTTTCGAAGTATAGTACTAAAAACGTACGACAGAGGGAAGAGCAGAAGCGGAACTTCTCCTGGTCGGCAACATCATGGCTGGCGCTTCCACAGAAAATGTCCGAGGAAGTCTCTAATAAGATAGCTTTTCGCAAAGCCTCAAAACCAGCTTATAATAAGAACAAGACTACAGTGAAAAACATTCCAAACAAAACAAACTCTGTCGAAGAAGACGCCCAGCTCATCCACCGACTCAAGATGCTTGTCAATGTCATCAAATCACTGATTGCCGGTCGCAAGATACCAACAGCACTAGCCGTAGAATAGCTTATAAAGGCGCTCGTCCCAGTTCTCGAAGGCCTTCACTTAAAAAAAACGGACTTGGCGTCGCGTTTATAGATATTTTTATGTGACTATTTTTTGTGAGTGTTATTTATTTCTGTTTGTTTTAAGTTTTCTCTTCTCTCTCCTTCTTTCTTCCCTTATTTCCTTTATGCCTCTCCTTCCTGAAGGAGCAGGCAGGCGTCGTGCCCTAATAGGTTGCAGATGTCAGCCCGTTCCCTCCATATTTCCTCTGTTTTCGTGTTTTTTTTAATTGTAGTCAAACCAAAACTAACTGTCCATCACCTGTGGCACATACTCGCCCACGGGTAGGTGTCACTGTCCAGCAGAAGAGATAGAGAAAAGATTTTATTGAATTACCCAATGGACCACTATTGCAGCCCCGTGAGTGGAGGGTTATCATGTTGAAGCCACACATCAAGTCGGCGTGTCGTCCTCTACTCGGTGAGCACCCCTCGCTTGTTCCGCTTTGTTTGGGCATTCTGAGGAATTCTGAAAAAAAAATCTCAGAAATGCAAGGACATTGACAATTTTGCCACTGTGCCTTGCGGCCACCGCGAAAAACGACCAACAAGAAGAACAGTAGCGGACCATCCAGTGAATCTCGGCGGCCCTCGGAAAGCAGTGCCCAAGCGAAAGTGCAAGGTGCTCGCTACCACTCCAGCATGGGGGTGAGCCCCAGTGACAGAAAGCGGAAGTAGATAGGGCTGTCTGGCGGAAAGTACTCAAAGACGCAGGCAACTGAATCGTAACATTATCCGTGTCTTCACCAGCGCGCCATATTCGCATAACCATGTTACCTTCTTATACTAATCTTGTTTCCCTCGAAGTTATGGGGTTGATCACGACAACACCCAGACATAAGCGGCTAGACAGTGTTACGACCGCCTCCAGGGCTGACGAGGAAGTGACGTTCTTTCTTCGTTAAAGAAGTCTCCCACAGGCTGCCGCTGTGATGCCCACCGGGTATTGTCCTTAGTAGCCAGAAATCGAAGCACCGTACCGTCAGATGCCGTAAAGAGTTCCTCGAGATGGCCACAATAGTTTTCGTGGTCTCATCTTCGTCGGAAGAGACAGCGGTGTCAGCCCCGACGACAATTCACCCCGATATTTGAGCGAGCAGTTTAGTGGACCTTTTGAAGTTTCTTGCGGTGGGCCCTTTCGATGGACGTTGTCGTCGAAGCATGAGACCTATCACCAAGCGGCACCCTCACGGCAAGGAAGAGTCACGTTGCTGAGACATTGCAGCGCAAGAACCTCACCCCAATAGTGGATGTTTACCTGGATAGGTGTGGGCGTCACCCTCGCAGGTTGTGTGGCATACGATTGGACACTGCCCTCTGCATCCATTCCCCGATCTAGGGATCTAGGAAAAAAACATGCCCTTTATGTTGAGCCACTCAGCTTATTCGAGAGAGCTCACCATGTACAGAATGTAAATAAAGATTTTTTAAATTCACCTTAGGCACTGCGCCGTGCTCCCGGCCGGGCTGCAGAAATTAGGTGCTTTTCTTCTCTTCTAACCACTACCACCACAAATTCACCTTCCTGTGGACTCGACATCTTCATCCTGGTTCTCCTGCGCCTAGAAATGTCGATCGCAACAACACGTAGATAGATAGATAGATAGATAGATAGATAGATAGATAGATAGATAGATAGATAGATAGATAGATAGATAGATAGATAGATAGATAGATAGATAGATAGATAGATAGATAGATAGATAGATAGATAGATACCAGAAGTTTTTGCAGTACGCATTTCGCCTACAGCAGCTTGGACGCCATCTTGGCCAATAAGTGTAGCAAAACAGCCCTTCTGTCAGTCCAGACAGGCTTGCTGGGAACTAGTGTGCTCATTTCTAGTCATTCCAAAGAAATGACTGCTAAAATAACGCACCCAACTGCCTATGCTATTCTTTGCTACCAGACAACCAGAAATACCATCGCACAATCAAAAATACCAGGGTTAACACACCGCAGAGCGTTCAAAAAGTATCGCGGGATGAATCGCAGCTGCGGCGGCTGCATTTTTGATGGAGGCGAAAATGCTGTAGGCCCGCGTGCTCAGATTTGGGCGCACGTTAAAGAACCCCAGGTGGTCGAAGTTTCCGGAGCCCTGCAATACGGCGTCTCTCATATTCATACGGTGGTTTTGAGACGTTGAACCGCATATAAAAATGAATTCGAAAATCATGTTTTCTGTGATCTTCGTTGAATGTATTGTGGCCTTGCTCCACGTAGCTCACTGATGCTTCCGTTCTCGGCCCGCCGCAACATTACGCCGCACCGCCACGGTGGTCTAGTGGCTCAGGTACTCGGCTGCTGACCCACAGTGTCCGTTGTGTAAGCGCTTCACTCACGCTCGATGCATGAACGCCTTGCACGAAAAACGCTGCGCCAGGTTCTTGGACGCGCTATGTATTTTTGCTGTGTCAATCGTGATTGTTACTGAAGCGACACTGTTAAAACAATTATTGAGCGAAAACCAGATCTGGATGACAGCTTCACACCAGAGGAGCTCCAATATGTGTTGTCTTCAGTAAAACGAACAAGTTCACCAGGAACAGATGGAGTTACATACGCAGCTCTTGCTAATTTGTGCAAAAAAGAAAAATTACACCTGTTGGACATCTATAATAAAGTTGGCAAGAAGAAAAAGTTCCGGAGAGTTGGAAGATATCAAAAGTAGTACCATTGCTAAAGCCAGGGAAGAGCCCTATGCAGTTGGACTCGTTTAGGCCGGTTAGTTTGAGAAGTTGTTTTTCAAAAGTGATGAAAAAAATGATGAATGAACGAATTTTATGGTGGCAAGACATGAAAAAACTACTACCAGAGAGCATTGCCGGCTTCAGAAGAGGTAGATGCACAATGGACTGCATTCTGGATTTGGTCACAGATGTGGAAAACCAACAAACGCAAGGAAACATCACTGTCGCTGTATTCCTTGATGTCCACCGAGCATACGACACAGTGAGTCACGCTCACGTTCTGGAAGGCCTGGCGTTACAGGAATTCAAGGGCAAGATACTGCGTTGGATCGCTGACTTCCTGAAGCACCGAAAAATTTTTGTAGTTACGCAGGAGGGCCCAACGTCAGAACATGTCGTCAACCAAGGAGTGCCACAGGGCAGCGTACTAAGCCCTACTCTCTTTAATACAGTCATGGCGCAGCTCCCGTATAATCTTCCACCCAACATCAGATGTTCAGTATATGCTGATGATATAAGTATATGGACGTCTGGTCCATCGTTTTTGGATATACAACAAACTCTACAAGAAGGATTGGATTATGTAGACCATTTTCTAAAAAAAGAGGTATGGCATTGAGTCTGGCCAAAACAGCCATACTTCCGTTTACATTAAAAAGACCTGAAAATTTCCAGATTATTTTGCAAAATCAGCTGATTAAAATGGTTAAAACTCATAAATTCTTGGGAGTAATTTTAGATAGGAGACTAACATGGTTGCCTTATGTTCAGTCCCTGGAACAAAAAGTGAATCAGGCCATTCGAATCTTCCGGCATCTCTGCGGGGCCAAACGGGGTGGTACTACAGAGTCGTTATTAGCCCTACATGTTGCCTGGATACGCCCCATCGTAACTTACTCACTGCCCCTGCTGCACGGACTCCCAGCCTCCACCGAAAGGAGACTTCACTTGTTATCGGCAAGGAGCTTGAGGGTATGTCTGGGTTTACCACGGTCAACTTCCCGTGCTTTAGTGTATGCGGAGGCTCGAGAGCCACCTTTGGCAGTACTCCGAACTAAAGAAACATCTCGAAATTTATTTAGAATTTTCACGCAACATGAAAGTCATTTTTTATCTGGTGCACTAACACAAAGAATGACAACGAGACTACAGGATATTGTATCATCATTTCAAGCAGTTGTACCAGAATTTAAACATTGGAAACCTTCAAAGCCACCTTGGACGCTGCCACTTCTCAACGTTATTGGTGAAATAGACGGCTTAGAGAAGAAAGCAGACATGGCACCTCTAGTAGCGGCACAGTTGGTACTTCATCAGCATCATGTAATGAATAAGGAAAAAACGAAGATATATACAGATGGATCATGCACAGAAGAAGCGTCAGCCTGTGCGGTTTTTATACCCAAAATTCAGGAAAAGAAGATGTGCAAATTATCGCACAAATCTTCATCGACGACAGCAGAATTGGTGGCTATCTTTGAAGCAGTTAAGCTTATCTGCGAGAATCGCAAGCCACGAAAATGGGTGATATGCACTGATAGCAAACCTGCTCTTCAGCTAATCAGAAATGTGAGATCACCTTACAGAAATGGTGAAATAGCACAATGTATCACAGAAACTGTGGAATATGCCGCATCACAGGGTCCCAACAGCGTATTCCAATGGATACCCAGCCACATTGGAATAAAGGGAAATGAAAATGTTGATAGTGTCGCGAAGAAAGCATTGAAGGAAGGACGGGATTGCACAATCCCTATATCTGGGACGGATATTCAACATTTTGTATCGCAAGGAGCTAACCATTGTTCGATGGAGAAGTGGTTTGAGAGCCCTAAATCAAAGGAAACGGTACTTTATGAAGTTGATCCACACAGAAAATTTTCCTTAGCAACAGACCTCCCACGACACCTAGAGACATTGATCCACCGATTTAGATTGGAAGTAGCATACACAAACAGCTTCCTGCACAAGATACATCGATCCAACTCACCGGAATGCCATTGTGGTCATGCAGAAGAAAATATTCGCCTTATTCTTTTGGAGTGCGTTAAGTACGTGAAGGAAAGAGAAAAATTAAAGAACAAATTAGCAAGTTTGGACAGACGGCCCCTCACAATAAAGAAACTACTTGGACCATGGCCTGAGATGCATCTCCAGAAAAAGGCAATAATATTCCTCACAGGCTTTTTAGTGGAGACCGGACTGGACAAGCGCCTATGACTGACAGCCAGAGATGGGTATTATGTAAAATGTGGTCATGTATATACTGGCATTATAGTAGTAAGGTGTGCATGTAAGTAGTTTCTGACTGTGTGAACTGCGTGAAGAAAACTGTATTGGCATGTTATTTGAACTGGTTTCAGTGTGCTATTATGTGTTATTTTTTTTCCTTTTCCGTATTGGTAATGTTTGGGTACCGTTCTGTATTATTATTTTATTTTTCGCTGCAGAACTTTGTGATATAGAGTAGCCGAGGCAATAGGCTCCTCAACCTCTCCACAGCAAAACAGTTAAAACAGAACAGAACAGAACAGAAAAAAAGGTTTCGTTTTTTAAGGTGTCATTCAATACAGGGCTACTTTAGAGGAGATGATTAGCGTTGAAATCTTCAACGACAATGTGCGGGCTCTACGCAGCCTGAAGCACAGACTCATCACATTTGTATTCAAGAGTCCCCTTTCTTTTGCAGCTTAGTCTATGAATATAGCGACCACTTGCCAGCTTTAGTTCAGTTTAGGTGGTACCGCCGTTTAGTCACCCACTGTGTTCGTCATACGTGGAATGGCGTCTCTTCAAGTCATCTGTGAAAACTGGTAGTCAGCGCATTACTACACCATGCGATGTAGAAGACATAATTGTTTCGTCCCAGCGTGATACACACAAGAGAAGTCACCACTCTTCTGCAACCATTGAAATTCGCTTACAATGCAGGGCCCTTCATGCTATCGGTCGCCACGCAGAATAGCGATACGGAAGAGTAAGATCACCGTCAAGCCTCTCAGACTGCCATCCCGCTCAACGACACCTGCTTCAGCATCTCGAGAAGCCGGACACGCAACGATGGAAGTCATTGTGTGGTTCTTTGGACCCAAGACAGCATCTATCTAAAATCTGGCGGGTAGTACGAAGTCCGAAGTTCTCTCTACAACTTATTTGGTAATTCCATGTCGTGGCTCTACATGAGGGTCGGAGTGAATTAGAGGGGGCCAAGGACTACTGTAGCCGTGCCATTTCCTCCTCTAACACTGTGACCCCAAACTGTTACCACCACTGTTCCCCCGTGTTTTGATGAACACCTCGATATGCCGTCAACAACGCAACAATTGGACGCTGCAGTTTCACTTTCGCGACGCTCATCGGCACCTAGGCCGGACAGAATTACGAACGCTGCACTTCGCCATCTTGATACAGAAGCACGATAGATTCTGTTGTCTTACTACAACACCTCCAGGAAATCAGGAAATGTTCTAGATTATTAGAACTGCAGCTGCACAGTCGCACTGCTTAAACCGAGGAAATGCCCTAATGAGTGCTCTTCTTACGAGCCGATTGCCTAAAGTAGCTGCATTAGCAAATTCAAGAAAAGGATGGTATTCTCCAGATTATAGTAGTGCTTACAGAGAAATAATTGCTTTTCTTAGTTCATAAGTGGCTTTAAAAGAGGCCCCATTGACGGTATCGTGAACATGGTATTTTATGTTGAACAGGACAGATGTCGACGCCGATTAATGTATGCTGTTTTTCTTGACAATGAAGAGCCACTCACCAGGCGCCATAGCAGATTTTAGTTAAACCATGGGCTTTGTTATGGATCCGATGAGCAGAATTATGCCAAAAACATTTTTTGCAATCGATTCAGTACGAGTTGAGAAAAGTGCCTTTTTTTAAGCGGCCCGAAACGAGGATTAGAGGATGTGAGCTCGAAACATTCGCCATTTGCCCGTGTAGCCTACGGAAGCCAGATCTCTTCTCTACCCTCTCCGGCGTCCGAACAAGAGGTCCCGTGCGCCTGACGCACCCGAACAAGCCCAACCCAATAGCACGCTAGTGGCGTTGTTTTGTTGACCAGCGTAATTTTGTGGTGTACTGCCTGTTTCTGCTGGATAGTTTGGAATCGCTAGCTAACACGCAGTAGAATAGATGAACACAATAGGTGCGCGAACGTGTAGGAGTGATGCTTTCGCTTCCACGGCTGTCGTATCCTCGATGCGCTGACCACGAAACACGAACGCATGCGAAAGGCAGGCATATGAGCCCCGCATCTCGTTGCAGTTCATGCGACAAAAATAAAACAAAAGAGACACGCACATGCCCTTATTGTGTCTCAATATTTATTTTAAATTTTATTGATTTCTACAAGCAAAAAAATTGACAGATACCACGTACAGTGGGAATGATATGCGGAGCACTGAATGAGAAATGAAGTGTCACTTTAAAATTAGCACAACGTTACTAGGTGAAGGTAAATGATGCCGTACATGACTTCCGTGTCATGATTATCATGTTTGAATGTGTCGTCTACCTTCATCATCTATTCACGTCACGTGATGCCAAATTTAGTATACGTGGATTCAGCGAAACGGCCGCGAGCACGCTATCAACGTGGTATGTTGCCATGTTCTTATGGCCCACGAGTGTCAGGATTATCATGTTTGCTGCAGTCATATATTTCGTTCCTCATTGACTTCACGTAATACCAAATTTTGTATATGTGGAGCTAGCAAAACGGCCACGAGAGCATCATGAAGGGCCCAATATACTCCCATGTACCGTTGGCGCGTGCGCCCGCTGGGCATAGTGACGCTACGTTAGGAAACGCGAACACTCTATAGTCTGACGCCAGGCGCTACCAACGTCCGTCGGTGCGGCCCGACCGCCACCAGCGCGAAATGAGACATGCCAAATTTCGCGCTGATAGGTTACCCAGACAACACTGCGTCTCCCTCTTTTTGTGACAGACGGACGCCGGACGCGCTGAAACGCGCATGCGTCAAAGCAGCGCAGGGCGGCGCGTGGCAACACCGGCGTGACGCAACGAAATGAACGCCGGCGAGCACGCGCACCTCGTCACGTCCAACTGTATTGGCACCTTGACTGAGGCATGTAGTCTTGTTCTCACATGACACGCATCTCACGATTATCATGTTTGCACCAGTCACATACTTTCGTCATCTATTGGGTTCACGTAATACCAAATTTGGCATATGTGAAGCTAGCGAAACGGCCACGAGCGCATCATCAGTGTGACATGTAGTCATGTTGTTACATAACACGCATGTCGTGATTATCATGTTTGCGTGTGTCATTTACCTATGACATTCGTTCACATCGCGTAATGCCGAGTTTGGTACATGTGAACCTAGCGAAACGGCCACGAGCGCAACATTAGCGTAGTATGTAGTCATGTTGTTACACGACACGCATCTCAAGTTTATCAAGTTTGCACCATTATTATGCTTTTGTCATCCATTCACGTCCCGTAATAGCAAATTTGGTATAAGTGAAGCTAGCGAATGACATTATGACATTCATGACATACATGTCATGATTTTCAAAGTATGAGTACTCAAATATGTTTTTCATACAGTCATGTTATGCCATACCAAGTTTGGTATCGAAACGATTATCGAAATGGCCAGGAGAGAAAAAAGTCGTAGGCGGCTAGATAGATACGCTCAAAGTCGCCGTAGTTCGCTAATAAATGAAGTTCAATAAGGTGGAATGCTGGGCCAGTTGGCAAAACCTAATGCGGAAATATATGAGTACACATGGGAGAAGGAAAAGCACTTGACCGGAAAGACGCTGTCATTGCACGAGAACACAAATGCGCAGGTAAAACCAACTCTCACTTCAGGTTACACCCCCTCCCCTCTCTTCCCCCCCCCCCTATAGAAGGTATACGTTTATCTACTTCAACAGCTCAAAAAATACACCTCTTTTTCACTTATTGCTACCGAAGGAACACTGGTACGCGTGCTTGCGTTCGCCCTAATGTGTTCTGCTTCCAGGATTTCTCTGGTCAGTTTGCGTTTTGATTTTCAGCGTATTTTCTGTCAAGTGCTTTTCCTTCTTCCTTGTGCACTCATATGTTTCCATATTTCGCTAAAAAATGCTTCGCATTTAAAATTACATGAACTACGCATGTCGTGTTCAATAATTTTCGCCAAGTCATGTGACACTGTTTGCAACGTCAGAGCACAGTGGTCTACGTAAGAGACCAACGTCACTGCACTACCATGTACGCAGGAAAATTCATAGCTGCGCGTCTTGCCCTCATTTTCTCGGCGCGCGCCAAGTTAAAGAAGGGAAGCAGCGTTCATTTTGAAATTTGATTCATTTCTGCGGCATGTAGCGCTGCGAATTTTGCGAGACGTGATCACGAGCGCCCCATCTACGTATTGCGCTTGTCAGCTCAAAAGTGTCAAACCTGGTGAATGGCCCTTTATGGACGCCAACGACGATGTTTTACATTATGCTATACTTGATGTACCTGAGGATCTAGAAATTTGCGAACGACTGCATACGCATGGATCGTGAGCTAGCTTGGCGCATGTTCTGTGTATATGTCGACAATTGATGGAGATACAGATCGTTATAACGTTCACAGCGGGGTTTCCCAAGAGAGAGCTCTCAGTCCGGCACTTTTTTCACATCTTGATTGGACTTGCTTCTCTACTTCCTGCCACAGTGAAGGTGAGCACATATGCGCACATCTGCATCTGGGCTTCTGGGGCTACACGCCCCCATCTGCGTGCTCGACCTCAACGCACAGTGACCTTCAAAGCAAGGTACCTACGTTGTCGGGGTCTCGCACCGCTGTGTGAAAAATGCATAACGCTTGCATTTACACAAAAACAAAAGATAAGATACTAACTGAATTGTGAATGAAACACAAATTTGCGCTGTAGCGCAACACAAATTTCTAGGTGTTATCATCGACGGTAATCTGCTCTGGTCAAAACACATCTCTGCCTTGAAGTCATAGCTAAAGTGGTTTGTCCACGTTCTTCGGGTCGTGGCCAGAGAAAGATGGGACCCTTCGGAGGCAGTTCTCTCTCAACTGTACTGTAGCACCACGCCAGTATTGGCAAGCTGCCACGCTAAAGAAGAAGTGAGCCGCGTGGCTCGTGATGCGCGAACCACGAGGAATTAGAGAACGGCTGAGCTCCTGACCTAGCTGGACAATGCAGTGGTGACTCCGCCTACGCCTGCATCCCGAATAAATGCTGTGACTTCGGCACGGGCTTGTCACCGCCGTCTCGTCTCCCGTATCTCAACAGTACCATTCTTTATTCCTAGGGTACTTAAGTGACAGCCAGCCCGTGCTTTCAAGCATGAAGCCCAGTAGTGTGAGCACGCTAGAAAGCATCTAAGCTCAACGGTTGCACACGTGTTTGGGCTTACCCCGATGCACATAAACCAAGGGATCTTCAGTCGAAGCTCGGGCTTGTCCTATCAAAGTATATGTGTTCTGCGAGCCTCTTTGAGTCCACGTTCATCTGCTGACTCGACACAGGCAAGATCCCCTATCTTTGTTCCCTGCCATCTACCGACAATGCATTTATTCAAGAGCTAAATGGCGGCACGAGGACATAACACCAAGATTTTCCGCCTTACATGTCAATTCAATTCAATTCAATTTTATGTAGCAGGAGACAATCTCGAGTGACACCTGGGCAAAAAGCTGTCGCAGCAGCTTGGCAAAGGCCCAGGGTCCCTACATGGCCATAGCGCATATATGAGACATGTCAAGAAGTGTTTTTACATGAAATTCACATCGAAAGCATTATACATCCAGATCAGCATAGGTCACACGTACACATAAAATGTAACAATAACATTTCGCACAAGAATGAAGGGTAATGCGTTATTATAAAGATAAAAGGTTGTCGCGCAGATGTTTTTTATTTATTGTGGTTGTGTGTTTGTACCGGTTGAGTATGGTTCGAATAGTGTGAGCTAGTGATTGCTGGTGTAGTTATTCCGGAACCAAGGCACCTTCCATACTACAGCGTTGCGGGTGTTACGTGTTGTTGCGCAGTTCTAACTTAGCGAGTAACGTAAAGTAATTTTTAACATTTTGCGATGAGAGATACATTTTCTCTGATAAGCCATATTCATTGAGCCTGTCCACGCGGTGTAATTGTGTTTGAGAGATATAGCGTGTGTGGCTAAAAGTTCATCAACATTTTCAACATAGCGGACATTTTCCTTTTGAATTGTTACAAGTTGTTGCAGGTTGCATTTTGAAGTTGTTACCCAGACAAAGTAACAGTAGTGGACTGGTGAGAGAAATACGCCGTAATAAATTTGCAGCTTTGCCCACACAGGCAAGAATGCGTGGCTGCGCGCCCTAACAGCAGTAACTGCAGTTAGCTTACCGCAAAGATAATTGATGTGGGTATCCCAACGTAAGCCAGAAGAAAAATATACTCCAAGAATTTTGAACTAATCCACCAACTCAATACGTGTATTGGGAAAGTAATTATCATTATTAATGACGAGGGGTTTATTTTTACCCCAAACACGTTTTGTTTTCTTTGAATTTACCTTAAGCCTGTTTGCCTTAGTCCAGTTCGACAAACTGAGCATAATTTCATAGCACATTTCGACAAGTTTGTTGGCATCAGGACCTGACACACACAATGTGCAATCATCCGCGTACATGATAAATTTCGCATCATCGGCTATACTTACAATGCCATTAATAAATACAAGAAACAAAAGTAGTCCAAGAATACTGCCTTGGGGCACACCGCATAGAACAGGTAAATAGGATGACTTGTGGTTATTGATGGAGACACACTCATTTTGTTCTTTAAGATACGAGAAGTAATTCTAACGGCGTCGACAAAATCCACATAGGGAAAGTTTGTAAATAAGAATCTTGTGACCAAGACTATCGAAAGCTTTACGAAAATCGGTGAATATACCAGCTGTACAGCAGTTATGTTCGAAACTCTGTAATATGTATTCCTTCAGTGCTTGGAGTGCGATTTCTGTGTACCTGTTTTTTCGGGAGTCATAATGTGAGTCAGTAAGAATGTGCTTTTATTTAAGAACTCTGTCATTCGAGTAGATACGAGTTCTTCTGTACCCTTAAAAAAAACTGGGAGTACAGATATCGGTCGGTAGTTTGACACAGGATTCCCATCTTCACTCTATAAATAACTGAAACCTTAACGCATTTCGTGGCGCTTCAGTAAATGGAAGTTTCTAAAATTAGGTTATAAGTGTGCACCAGTGGAAGTAAAATATATCCTGAAACATATTTTATAGGATTAATCTGCAAGTTATTTATATCTAAAGCTCTACTGCTCTTCAATTCCATGTACACTCTGTATACTTCACCCCCATCGGTGAGCGCAAGCAAAGAATGCACTTTCGCGAATAGCATTACAGCAGCCGCCTAATTCCTTCACGCTGCCATTACGGCTAGAAGTAACACTTTGCGCTATTGCGAAATGATTATTGAAGTGATCGGCAAGGGCCGTGCCTGCTATCTCACGTGAGTCTACCTTTATCGATGTTAGGGGCGTAACCTGTTTGTGTCGACCTACGACCAAAATAATTGTTTGCCATGGGATCTTTGGTCGTTGCCTGGAGACATTTGCAAGTAATTCCTGGTAGTACATTGCCTTTGCCTGTTTTAGTTCAGCATGTAGTCTGTTTCAAAATTTTTTTAATGTTTGTAATATCAAGTCGGACCGTGTACCTAAGAAGGAATGGTAAAGATTATTTCCTATTTTATTATTTTGGCAAGCGTATGTGTACCTCAAGGCTTTCAATTTTTTTGCCAATGCTTGGCTGTTTTCATAGGAAAATTTGTATTATATATATCGATGCTATTCCAATAAAATTGCTGTATGCATCATTTGCATCTGTTTTTTTTTCTAAAACATGGGACCAATTGCGGTTCCTGACGTCAACCTTAATTGCTCTAATTTTGCTTGAGTGTCACATGGATAAGTTGCCTTTTGACTTGCGTGAACCATGTTTTCCCAGTCATCAGAGTATATCAACTAGATAGGGCAGTTGTCGCTTAGGTCACACACCAATGCGTCTGTACTGTATACAGCACTAGTATATTGACAATTAGAAGGTCAAGAAGAGAAGACATAAGACTTATACGTGTTGGTGTAATGATTCCTGAGATACCTCCCAGGCTGATGTCTAGAACAGTTGTCAGACTTCAGAATCCTGGGATTATGAAAGAGTTTCTTTTATCATCTATCGGCCTAAAGCAACTTACACTCCGTCACATTTTATATTGTGACGGAGTGCCCATGGTGTGGCGCACGTATATACTTAGGGATCTATTACGTCGTTTATTTCCACCACAGCCCTTTGTCATCCAGCAAGTGAGGATAACTCGACATTTATAGATAGATCATAAGATCACATCAACTGCCGCGAAGCTTTTTACTACTCGAAAGGCAATACGTTTCATATCCGCAGAGCCCGCTCGCAGATGGACAATACTGTGTGATGCCAAAGGTTCTCTTCAAACCATCGAAGGCTTCATGAGCCAAGATCCATATTGTACTTTATCGATACACTCGCAGTGCTTCTTGGCATTTCTACAAAAAATGAACATCATGTACCATTCCAGCGGATACCTACTTACTGTGGCATAATAGGCAATGTAGAGGCGGACGCTGAAGCTAAAAGAGCTTGAAATAATATCCCGCAAGTGCACATAGCTTTTTTCTCGACAAGACACTGATATTTTATTTCGACGCCTAATGCGCCTCTCCATCTTCAGCGCTGAAAAAAAACGAACACCAGCAACAGCGACTGCACAAATGCGACCGAGAAACGAAGTTCCGTATGCCTCACAAGTTAAAGCAAAGCGTTGTAGGCATTATTCACCGCATTTACATCGGTGTGGCGTACACGAGATGTTACAGCCACTTGATTAGATGTAATGATAGAGACCCCGATTGTGGCCACTCTTGGTTGCCAGAAACTCTCAAACATATATTTTCCGACTGTCCAGCATACGCAATGAAACGCCAGCATCTTATATTTTCGATTGGACGATATATCAGACGACTTTTAACCGATGAGGCTGTGTTACGAATCAGCACAAACGTAGCGTTAGAAGCTGTGATAGCTTTCTTAGAAGCCGCTAGACTTGATGCACATCTGTAGAGTTACCCCAGCCTAACAAGACCATTTTCTCATCTACCTACGTAACCATCGTCATTCATCGCTCTTTCTCTTCCCAGTCACGCTTACCCAGAGCAGAGTAGCATACCAGAGCAAACTGTAGCTCCGGCCGACCTTTCTACCTTTTCTTAATTAAATTATTGCTCACTCTCTCACAAGTAACGCAAAGCTTTGTCTAACGTGTAGAGGAGAAGGATAAAGAGGAGGTGGGTTTTATACGAAGGGACAGGGAAGTTAGCCAATTCTTAAACCACCTGGCTAACCTGTGCTGGAAAAAGGGGTGACGAGAATGAAAGATGATAGAAAAGATATAGTACGAAGATTAAGAGGGGGAGAGAAAAGACAAAAGTTAGCAAAGGAGAAGAAGCAAAAACAGAGAAAATACGATACTGAAATCTGTCTCTAAAACCAGTTGTCCACAAAAAAACGTAATAGAGCTTTCAAAGCCTTCGGGGCTGAGAATGGATTTGGCCAATGTCCCAAAATCTTTTGTTACGACAAAGGCTGATCATCCAGTCTATCTGAAGCTTCAGTAAAATCTTGTCTTGGCGCGTCGAAGTGGGTACACTCACACAGAAGATGGGCGATTGTTTTTCGCAGCTGCAATAATTGCATGTAGAGGAGCTGACCATTCTAATAAGAAACGAGTATGCGTTGTTGAACACACGCTAAGCCACAGGCGGCACAGAAGAGTGTCTTCCGCACGAGATATTCCTGAAGGAAGAAAAAGCTTGATATAGGGATGACAGCTATGCAGGCGAGCGTTTCAGAATTCAGCCGAGTTCTACTGTACCAGTGTGAAGTCACGCGCAAGCGAACGAAGTCTTGCAGCTGCGTCGGTTCTTGGGAATGGGACGGCTGTGTATTGCGTACCTTCATGGGCAGGCCTAGTTGCCTCATCTGTGCGATCAATGCCATATATACCGCAATGACCTGGGATCCACTGATACGCTATGCTGTGCTGCCTTTCGATGGCTTGGTGGTGAGGAACCCCTATGTCAGCTACTAACTGCTCATTAGGTCCATGGCACAAGGATGACCTGATATATTGAGAAGCTCTTTTCGAGTCCGAGAATATAGACGAAGCTTCCAAAGGTTCTTCAACTATAAACTCCAAGGCTGCATGAATGGTGGCGAGTTCTGCAGCTGTCGATGACGTCTAGTGTGATGTCTTGAATTTATTTCGTAATGAACTTCGCAGAAATAACTGCCACCTCTGCTGAGCTTACTGAAGAAACAGAGCCATCCGTGTAGTTGTGAAGGCGGCCATTGTTATTTTCGTGCGAGAACAGTGAGGTTTTTGTATTTCGCTTGTATTGCGCGCATGTATTACGTAACAATAAATTGTTTATATGAAATTATAGTCTCATGAAAGAAAGCATCAAGGATGCATAGCACTCCCCTATGAAAGAACAGTCTGGCACGCCATTCACTGGCATTCTCTGAAAGAAAACCTTCTTTTCTAGCATCTTCACACAGACACATTCGTAGAAGGCAGTGGCCCCTGTTCCAGCATAATGGGGTCCCGCTTTGAAAACATTCACCGACAGCTTTTAGTCGTCACCACTTTAGCCGGTTACATCGCCATGACGTGAACTTAACGATAACGTATGCAATGAACCCCCCTATTGAGCACATGTTGCTTTACGTGGTTTTACTTCGTTGAAACAAGGCGTCAAATGAACTATTGGCGTTTACTTTACACACGAACAGAAGCAGGGTGACCTGAGACGCACATTCGGTATTTACACCAGCACAAAAACCTAATTCAAGGAATCAATCTCGGTTCACTTCTTCAATCTTCGCTTTTATTTACAGTTGCCATAATAAAAGCAGACAGCCAAGAAACCTTGAAGTGAAAGTTCTGTAAAACAACAAGAACATTGCAAATTACCTTACCACAGGTGGTCCATGCTTAACTGTGTGACTTCATGATTTTTCATTAAGATTTGAATTTTATTGAAATAATGTTAAGGACTTGCAAGATATTAGTTGTATACGTGAAATATATTACCAATCTTAAGGAACTACTTCCATTTTAACCCGGAGGCTGGGAAACTAAAGGCAATAAGGCCTCAAGGGTGAAGCCTGTATTTATTTCTAGGTTGTCACCGTCAATAAATCTTGACCTCCAAGGCAGTTCCAGTGGGAGATCTCATGTCTGCGTTGTTGAATAATAAAAATTTTCAGCGTGCTCGTTAACCAAAAGTGGACGACGGGCCCCTCTGTCCAGCCGGAGTCTTCTGTCTTTCATTGCTCATTAGCAGCGATTGGCATCTTCCAGTAGAAAACCTTTTGTGCAACGCCACGATGACCTCAAGTGTCAACGCCGCCACCAGTGTAAGCGTTAGCGCCCGCTGCTTGAACTATATGAATAGTTCTCTTTTTCGGAAGACAGCAAAAATTTTCTTAAGCGCTATTACTGTGCTGCAACATCGAGCAAAATCTAGGGTCTAATGTTGATAACATATCATGTCAACAGCTTAGCGCGAAATATACGCTCAAACTGGTCTTCAATTACTAGTTAAATTTTTTGAAGGTGGAAAAGAAATGATTCGATGTATGAACAACTATAACGCGGCACCGCCTTCTTACAGAAAACCTTAGTTGAGCCTAAAGACTAGCTATATACCTTGGAGGAGTAAGTCACGCCAATGTCCAACGCTTAGCAGGAACTTGCTTAGGTAAAATCTACTATGCAGAACTTAGATAAAAGCATTACCGAGCTCCCCAGAGCTGACGATGACGACCTCGAAAATACGAGCAGGGGAAATAACGTTATGATTCAAGCTTTACACCAACCTGCTGATGAAATATTCGCTTCTTTGTGTGAGTGTGTTTCTATGGCTTTAATAAAATTCAGCTTTCGTATGGTACAGAAAGATATCACCGAATCGGATCAAAACGCCCATACAAAACGAGACCAATCCTTATCAAACTACTTGATTAAAGACAAAAACAAACAATTCTAAGGATTGTTGGCACACGAAGATTATATTATGAATGTGACCGAAGGTTTTGAGACGTTAAACCCAATGTATCAATCATCATTATGCACGTGAATAAACATCACTCGGAAAAAGAGTGCCACAGTAGAAAAAAGGTTGTGGGATTGTACCAGTGAAAACCTAGAACGCTCGTACTGTGTTAAACGCTCCTTTAAAATGAGGCAAGGTCTTGAGCCCATGCCGAATTGGTTTCAGGCATGGTTGCTCAATTTGGTGTGCCCATGTTATTTAGAAAGTAGAGTACAGCTTGCCGGTTATAAGAAACTTTATGGCGCCTTGTTAACCCTAGACATCAAAAAAGGTTAAGACAGCGTGGACAATTCAAAACTAATGAACTCACCTAAAAAACTCAGGTCTATCCCAATACTTTGTTGCATGGGTAGATTCGTTTTTAAACGACAGGAAATTTTACTATTCTCAATCTGGTTTGTCGTCTCCAAAGCACAAGCAAACTAGAGGTCTCCGACAAGGATCAGTGTTATCGCCACTGGTATTTAATACTTTACTATGCACTATTCATGTACAGATGGATGTGCAAGTGTATGTATATGTTAACGATATCGCGTTTTTTGCTACAGATGCAGGTACACACTCACTGTATCGAAGTAAGTCTGCAGACGTATATGAACGCTCTGGAAATGTCTTCGAAAAATAAATTTATCACTGAATGTCAAAAAAAGTGCGATGGTAGTTTTTCCTCTCAGTGTTCCGGTTCATACCACTTTGCATTACCGGCCACACGTTATCCTGCAGGTATAATCTGGTAAGTATTTAGGGATCACTTATATTGAAAAACTTAACTGGAGTCTACGTATAGAAAATATGGCTGCCAAAGGAACACGTGTGCCGTGGATGTTTTGTAGGCTCAGCAACAAACGTTCAGGATAACGCCGTGATGTCCTAATCGTGATTTACTGCAGGCATAATGGCCTGACATTATAATTCGACTGCGTCTTGTTTTCTGGTGCACCTGCATACAAACTACGACCACTGGTTCTTTTAGAACGCGATTCATTACGATTGTCTTGGACTTCCAAAATTAGTATCAAATTCTATTTTATACAAAGAAGCACGCCTGCCTTCTCTCCGTAGTCGGTTGAACATTCTAACCGTGCATACATTTCTAAAGATCTATGTATAGCCATTGAGGAGATCGCAATATATTTTTCTTGAACATTCGACGGAACTTTTCGGCCATCAGTGGTCAAGGATACGGTGTCCCCAAGTCAATCTCACACAGACACAATTGGAAACTATATAAGTGCAGTTCCGTGACATACTAAATATAAGCAGATCTGTACAAACAAGTCGAATAGAATCTGGTCACATATTTCCAAAGAATTGCAAACATTTAGCGAGTAGATACTTCAATTGCATTTTGGAGGACCATTTATCTAGATTAAAAACGGCTGCAGTAATAGCAACTGACGTTTCAGTTTGCGAAGAAAGGGCAGGAATGGGAATTGCATCAGTATATTTAGATTGGTTTTTTAATGCAATTACCTGATATTACTCCTATTTATCATGTGCCATTACTTGCCATTATATTAGCTCTACGAAAAAACTTCTTTCATTATCAGAAGCTGTCAATCTGACAGACAGCCCATCTGTCTGTTCCTCTTTAGCTGCATCAGTTTTTCAAATTCTTTAGGAATTTCTTTACACTGTGCAACGTCAACGAGCTTGGGGGAATGAAAGTTCACTCCTACATTCCTGTGAGCTCTAACGTCGTCACTGGAGTCATCTACAATGTGGATACTGCCATTCCCAGCTCCGACTTCGATGTTCTGGTCAAACCGCCAAATGAAGCCAGCGTCATCGCAAAAGTTGTTCGTTTGGGAAACTCACGCTGCTTGAAAATCATGTTCATGGGCGACTCTCTTCCTTCACACGTAAAGGTGGGCCATTTTCGGCATTATGTGCGACCTTTCGTACCGAAGCCCTTACAGTGTCATAAGTGCATGAAGATAGGCCACGTCAGAAGCGTTTGCGAAAATAGGACGGTGTGTCCTCGTTGTGCGGAAGCCCATTCTGCGGATGGCTGCGAAGCCACTACTCTCAAATGCTCGAATTGTCATGGGTCACATGCAGCTTCGTAAAAAGAACGCTCCAAAATCTGAAGAAAAGTAGCGGTATTGAAACGATTGGTCAGAGACAATTTGTCGCATCGAGAGGCTGCCAGGACCGTCAGAAAGAGGCGTCATCGTCGCTGCAGTTTATCGAAGAATGCCGCAGACGCTGCATCGAAAGCGCCACTCCACCACCCTTCTCTTCTACCGCCCTTGCCTCCCAGACCGAAGGAGGCCAGCGCGGTCAACAAACCATCGAACAGCAACGTTGCAGATGAATCAGTTTGGCCTTCATTGCCGAAATCATTGCCACCTGCAAATACCAAGCGCACATCGACAATCACATCCCTCCAGCCAGCCGCTGACAAGCTGCCTGAGGAGGACACAGAAGTGATCACAATGTTCCGAAAACTGCTGGATGCCATGTGAAAGCTGTGCAGAAGCCTGAAGTCTCCACTCGCTCACAGCGCACTACAAGTACTGGATGCTCTAAGTCCAGTATTTGCAAGTCTTCAGTAGCAACCATGGCTCGACCAACTTTCTCCTTCCGCAACGAAGTCCGACAAGCGTCGATAATGCAGTGGAACGCGAGAGGCCTGAAATCCCGCATCTATTCATTCCGTGATTATATATTCATGAATCATATTCCTATAATTGTTATATGTGAACCAAATGTGCAGCAACCTCTTAAACTATCAGGGTATGAAACTTTGGTTTCTTCAACGTGTGAGCACAGCAAGGTGGTTATTTACATTCGCACAGATTTCACATATCTGCATCACGCAGTTCAACCGCATGACGGCAATCAATATGTCTGCTTACGTGTTAATAAGGAAAAAGTGTCATTCACACTAATTGGTGGAGTCTACATATCACCATCCGGACGATTTGAACAAGACCGACTACAAGACAAACTGACAAGAACGGGTTCATGGGTTACAATTGGAGCCTTCAACGCACACCACTTAATCTGGGGTAGTTCGACGATCAACGCTAAAGGAAGAAGCGTCGTGTTATTCACCTCCAAGCATGACCTATGTTTCTTAAATGATGGCACTCCTACATACCTGCAGAGCGTTTCATACAGCAGTTGCCTCGATTTGACTCTGGTATCCAGAAACTTCCGGTCGCAAGTGCACTGGTTTTCAGACATCGAAACGCATGGGAGTGATTACAATCCAACTTATATGCGAATAAGGGGTCTTACTAACTTTCGTTTTAAGACCACCACAAGAAGAATTGATTGGTCGAAATTTCAGCGACTCATGGAAAATACATGCCATGAAGACCCTGACCACAACTTGGAAGATGTCATCAAAGAGGCAATGAGGGAAGCTTTCTGTCTCCTCCCGTTAACCGGCAAGCGTTCAGATTTCCACGTTCAACTGCAAACACTGTGTGCGCTTCGCCGAAGGAAAGAAAGGAGATACAGGCGGACGAAAGCAATATGCGACTTGAGGCTGGCACGACGCATACAGAAAAAAGTCCGACGACGTTTAGACAAACTTAAACAGGAACGCTGTAAATCATTCTGCGAATCATTGGCTCCCCGAAAGCCGTTGTCACGCATCTGGAGCACTATTCGTGGCCTTTACTCGACTCCCCAACAAAGACATCCTTTCATGGCTTTATCCCTACATTTAGGCCGCACCCAACTTGAAGTGGCAAATGAGTTTTGTACGCAAATTGCTTGTGTGTCCGCCTTGTCCGCTGGCACCATTAGTAGTGTTATCCTTGAACCCCGCATCTCTGAAATGAACAATTTTTTCACTATAGAAGAACTTGATGCATCTTTGGCGGCTTCTCGACAATCATCTTCACCAGGACCCGAAGGCATCACCTACGCCGCTCTAGCCAACCTTCAACAGGAGGCAAGGGAACAGTTCTTATGCTATTACAACCACTCATGGCATGCGGGCATTGTTTCCCAGGATTGCAAGTTAAGTCGTCTTGTGCCACTACTCAAAGCAGGAAAGTCACCATTTGATTTGACATCGTTTCGCCCTATTGCCCTCGCAAGTTGCGTAGGAAAAGTCATGGAAATGATGACACTTACACGCCTAGAATGGTACCTCGAGCAATACAACGTATACCCAAACTGCATAACGAGTTTCCAGCGAGGTAGGTCATCTCTTGACAACGTGATTGATCTCACAACAATTATCCAGCAACAGAAGAGCCTCAAGCGCATACCACTGGCACTCTTCCTTGACGTCAAAGGACCTATGATAACGTAACATATAAAGCCATCCTAGACTCGTTGGAAGCTGTCGGGATTGGTCGTCGGATGTTCCAATGGATCCACGAATATTTTACGAGAAGGTCCTTTTTTGTACCAACCTCAGATGGACCTACCACCAATTACTATACCTCCCGTGGCGTCCCTTGGGGCGCTGTATTAAGTCCCTCTTTATTTAACCTCGTGATGATAGGACTTGGTGAAATTTCGCAAAGTATATTCTCATATCTATATATGCTGACGACATTTGTCTATGAACTTCGGCTGTAACTCACCTACAAGTACGTGCAAGAGTCCAGCAGGCTGCCACCCTGACATGCTCATATCTCCGCAAGCAAGGTCTTTCGGTCTCAACATAGAAATGTGTATTGGTTGCGTTTACTCGCAGAGCCACGACACAATTATCCGTTACCATCAATGGACAAAATATTCCATACCAGAAGAACCATCGCTTCCTGGGTGTGATTATTGACAGGGACCTTTCGCGGAATGCCCACTGCAATTACCTGAAGAGAAGGCTAACTTCCATTGTCTATATAATGCGGTTCTACTGCGGAAAATCTTGGGGCACATCAATGAGGTCAATGATGCAGCTACACAGGGCCCTGTTTCTGGGATTTTTGCACGACAGCTTGCCGTTACTGGCAAGTACGTGCAAGACGAACATCCGCACCCTCGAAGGTCTGCAAGGACAAGCACTACGCGTGTGCTTAGGATTGCCGCGATGCACCTCAACCTACGGGGCATGTATGATCGCAAGAGAGCATTCAATTCAAACATTCATCACCACTGACAATTTGAGAGCCTACATAAGACACCTCTGCCGAGTTCCTGGTCACCATGTTGCAGTGTTGCCATTTCAAAGACCACAGGCGATGTTTTCAAAGATTACTTCTGCCAATAGAGAATGCCTTCCTAGTGAATTCACTCCAGCAACAAGCCGATCGTCACTTCCGTGGTGCCTACGACAACCACAGGCGTGCCTCACTATTCCGGGAATAACGAACAAGAGTCGTCATTCAACAATGGTCCTATGATAGGTGACATTGTCGCTACTCAACAAAAATACGGCCAGAGGACCCACATTTACACCGCTGGATCGGTCTCGGCTGACAGCTCCACAGGTGCTGTCGTTATCCCGACGTACCATGTCACTATAAAGTTCAAACTGTCGCATAGAACAACATCCACAGCAGCGGAGCTTGCCGCCTTACGTGCTGCTATATTTTATATCACAAAAGCCCGACCTCAAAAATAGGCTGTGTTCTGCGACTTCAAGGCATCCCTTCAGAGATTGCAATCAGCTTTACGACAAAGGGAGCTTCAACAACTAGTGAATGAAATAAGAGAAGTGATTCACGAAGTTTTATCAAAAGGGCATGGCGTGGTGTTCCAGTGGTTACCGGGACATTGTGGTATTGTCGGTAACGATCTTGCCCATA
Source organism: Rhipicephalus microplus (assembly GCF_043290135.1). Taxonomy (NCBI): domain Eukaryota; kingdom Metazoa; phylum Arthropoda; class Arachnida; order Ixodida; family Ixodidae; genus Rhipicephalus; species Rhipicephalus microplus. Next base: position 79,961,506 of record NC_134705.1, on the reverse strand, counting down.
ATGCTGCCTGATCCGCCCACGCGGACGCCGAGACAACCCCAATTCCGTTGTCGAGAACCGACGCTTCAAGGGGTCTTCACTCGTTCACTAACACCATGTCGGAAACTTGGCTGAGTGACCCGAGTGTCAGGAACCGCCGCCTACACAAATTGGACCCATCGAGAAAGCTTCAAGTTCTATCGGACCTCTCCCGCAAGGGTGCAACGTTACTGTGCCGCCTGTGATTAGGAGTTGCTTTTTCAAAGGCGCACTCCTTTCGCATAGGAATGGCGGATAGCTCCTGATCGTGCGACACTGGCGAGACAATAGAACATCTTCTGTGTTCACGTGAACGTTTTGCGAGCGAACGCAACTTGCTACGCGAAACGTTAGAGACACTAGACAGTAGACCTTTTTCCGAAGAGAAGATCCTTGGTTCATGGCTCTACGCGTCGCAGGCCAGCAAAGCGACGCGGGTATTGCTAAGTATTCTAAAGACGACCGGACTACGCGACCGCTTATAAGCGTGCAATGGGCAAGGTCACATCTACACACACGTTGCCTTTCACTTCTCTCTCTCTTCTCCTTTAATCCCCTCACCCCTTCCCCCAGTGCATGGTAGCAAACCGGACGTGGGTCTGGTTGACCTTCCTGCCTTGCATTTTTTCCCTTCCGCCTCTTCCTTTAGAAATATTTGATACCTCATTCCAAGACATATACGTATTATTCGCTTGGTATGGGTACCTGGGCTCAAAGGTATACCTCTAAATGAACAGGCGGATGAACTCGCACTTTTATCATGTATTGGGCTGATAATGCCTATTTTGCCGACGTTGGCGTTTGTAACTGCGGCGGGTTTGAAACATGTGCCGTATCGGACAACTTCGCAAAGTCTGCGTTGTCAGTTTCTGAGTTCCCTCACCTCACTTATTGTTGGAAGAATCGTTGGTGTTCCTCCAGAGGAACCGAGATCGCAGTTACCAAAATACGATGCCGAGTCCCCCAACTGAATTTTACCTACACAGGTCTGGTGTGGTACAGTCACCTTTATGCGTCCATTGCAAAGAGTATGTATATCGCTTGATCAAATTCTTTCCAACGTGCAGATTATTCATCAATCAGAGGAAAAGACTTCGAGACGAACCGCTTTGAAGGTTGAGATTAAGTTTAGCTCTTGCGGTTCTTCTTTTCTTTGGGGCTACTGTGCTGGGTTTTAGCCACAGGACCATTTGCGACGCCGTTTGCGATTTCCTTCGGGAGACGAGAAGAATAGAAGCCTATGTTCATCGGTAAAAATATTAACACAATTGAGCATATTCATTAAACGTAACATTTCGAAATTAAAAACATTTCCTTTTAAATAGCAAGACACTGTTCGTTTCATGACCGATCCCCCATTGTGGGTTTCGCAAGGATAAAAGGCATAAACAACCAAACAAACATTCCTTTGACAAGATATCTGTCTACGGAACTCTGCATATCTTGTATCAGACAGCTAAGGTAAAAGCTGAAGTTCGTAGAAACAGAAAACAATGACCTCAATAATATCCCTCTTCGTGAAAACTACTGAACGCAAACTACCGAGCCATTGTGCGCAACAGTTTCCATTTCGAGCACTTAACTTCAATTCGCGACCCTAACTTATTTGCCTTGACCGGAACATGGCTTTATAGCCATGTTTTATTAGCGAATTCACGCCCGCTCACTTTTGCACTCAAAGAAGGGATAGGAATTAGAAGGCAACTCACCAGGTGTAACAATTTTGAGTTGACAAGCGCAGTGCGTAGACGAGGTGTTCATAATCACGTCTGCCAATATTTGCAATGCTACGCGCCACTCAAATGGGTCAGATTTTAAGATTAACGCTGCTCTCTCTATACCTGCTGCCGGCGCGCGCCCAGAGAATGAGGGCATAACGTGCACGTATGCATGGTCCTAGGTAATCGGCAATACAGTGACGCTGGTCCTCTACGTAGACGACCCTGCACTGATGTTACAAACAGTAGTACGTGACATGGCAAAAAATATTTAACACGACATGCGAAGTTTATGTAATTTGTTGCTTGAAAAGATTATTAAATTTATAAATAACTATTGAGACGCAATAACGCAGTTTGAGCGTCTTTTTTCCATTTTCCTCACGTGAATTGCAACAATGTGCGGGGCTAATGAGTCGGCGTTTCGCATGCTTTCGTGTCCCGGCGGTCAGCGTATCAAGCAGACGACCGCCGTGGAACGCCCCTACGCGTTCGCGCACTCATTTTAATTATCTATACGCTAGCTTTTCTTTGCAACGAACGGTGGTGAGTTAGCTTGGAGCGAGATTGCGGAAAAGATAGAACCACAGCCTCCTGTACGCAGGCTGTAAAGCAAGTGAGCAGCCACCTCCAGACCGGCCGCAGGTAGTTATAAAAGGGACAATAAAAAAAACAATGGCTTGATCTAGATTGAGACTGTGGTCTATGAACTCTGATGCTATAATTTTTACTGTCACAAGTTGATTACTAGAGGATAAAAATGAAGGTCAACGTTTCTAGGTATATTTTGTGCTGAAATATTTTCCAGCGGTGCAGCAGCTGAAATAGAATTTGGAGCAATTTTAGGAGCTTCAAAGTGTTACTTTTGGAGCACTAAAACCATATTTAGAGAGTTTTACTGGAGAAAAAACATTAATTTTTTATCACGAAAGACCCAACTTCGAGCAGCTTGAGAAAGAAGGCTTAGATTCAGAAGAAAAAATATATGTGTGCAAGCCATTCAACATTCTCTAAATCGTGCAAAGTGAATATGAGCATTGATATTTCAACATAAGTTACTTTTTTTATTCACCCCAATCTGCAAACAATGACGATGTCCCCATTAGAAGTTGCCACGCCTCTCAAATTGCTTGACAGAGTCTGAAGATTAGAATGTGGGTCTTCCAAGATGGTGAGCATGAAATTCGTAAAACTGAAAAAAAAAACTGTTGGCTTTTTACGGCTGCAGAGATGTCGTCTTGTACTCAAAATCATTTTGCGAGTAACTTTTTAGACGTTAGCGAGCATATTAGTACTCACCATTATGTGGTGTATACACGCATCAGTCATTGAACAACTGTGCTGTGTCTTGACTACTAGTATAAGCCCCTTCCAAATCTCGTATTGCTTTTTTTCAAATCACTTGTGCACTGTGACAAAGGTGGCTTAATCGGTGTTTTTGCATGGGTTATAACAAGGCCAAGACATTTTCGAACCACAACTCCCCCCCCCCCTCCATTTTTTTAACGAAGGGGTTCAGTTTAGGGCACAACTCCTCGGCTTGCTTGCAAGGAGCGTTTGACCAAATAAGGTAATAACGGCACGCGCCTGTTGGCCTGGCAACGGTGCCGGATATCTATCTCATGTGGCGTTGCTATGGTAAATAACGTGGTCACGGCATGAACTAAAGCTGAAAGCTAACAAACTCGACGTGCTGAGTGTTTGTACACTTCTAGCAGTAGTTTCTAAAGGTTCCTAACATGCTATGGCCACGCTTTCTAACTAGAAAAGTCATATTTCTCAGGAAACGTTGCTGGTTACGGCAACACAATTTCTTCTTGCAGTTGCATCCTCCCGCCAGTAAACATCTGCATCAAACTGGCGAAATTGGCGCAGCTGTTCAACGCCTGCATTTGGGAATCACGTAGCGAATTACAAAATGTCTTGTTCATATTGTTATGAGACAATGTCCCACAGAAGCGGTTATATAGGCGCGGAGAAAGACGACATAATTTTGGGGTAGGGCCTCCGTTGTGGGTATGCGCCAGGGTAAGAAGGATCATCGTGATCAGCTCTTGTCCTCCATCTTGGCTTGCGCGTTGGCGTGGTGCAAATATATCTTGAAACGCCTAGTATCGCGTGCACCTTCACGTAACATTTTGGTGGAAGGTGCTGGGTTACAACGCACGACGGAGCTAAGCAGTGGACGCCTTGTCCCTGCTTCCGACATGTCCACCGGCAGCAACGCTTCGTCAACTGCCGTGCGCAATGCATCAACGGCACCAACCTCCCCTCTTTTTCACGTGGCCGCTCCACCCCGCGATCCCGGCAATCTTTCGGTTTTCGGGAACGGATGGCGAGGACATGGATAAGTGGCTTAAACTCGATGAGCTCGTCAGCGAAAATCACAGGCGGGACCCAACCTTGATGCTGCCAAACGTCATTTTTTATTTGCAAGAAACGGCCAAGGTATGGTTTAACAACAATGTGGACGCGATCACGAGCTGGGACGTTTGCAAGACCAAGTTAAGCTAGTTGTTTGGTCAATCTGCCAGCTGCAGGTAGGCCGCTAGGAAAGAACTTAGCACACGTGTTCAGACGTCCAAGGAATCTTACCTGGCGTATATTCAAGATGTGCTGACCCTTCACCGTAAAATTGACCGAACCATGGCTGAAGCAGACAAGGTAGCGCACGTGCTCAATGGCATCGCAGACGATGCATTTAACCTCCTTGTGTGCAAAGGCTGTTCCACCGTGCAAGAGTTTATCTTGGAGTGCCAACGCTTTCAAGAGGCGAAAATTCGTCGCATTGCCCACCCCTTTATGCGCCTCCCCAACAATGCTGCGACGTCAACTTGCGAGGATCTTCGTTTATTGACCCAGCCCAATTCACACTCTGATGACATCACGAGAATTGTACGCTGCGAAATCGAGGCCATATCACGCGCACACTTGAGAGCACTAGCACCGAGTGATCCTCAGCCGACCATATCGCTAATACAAACCGTTGTTCGCCAAGAACTAGCCAACGCGGGTATTCACACGGTCTGTTCTGTGCACAGTCCCTACGCTGTCAGTTCATCTACCTCAAGCCACCCACAGCATTATCGCCACCCTGCTCTGCGTAACTGTGACCCAAATCCGTGGAGGACGCCTGATGACAGGCCGATTTGCTTTCGATGTGAACGAGTGGGACATATTTCCCGCCATTCCCGGAGCACGTGGACCTCACAGTATCGAGTAAACTCAAGCTTCTTCAACCTCCCCTCACCAGCCCGTCTCTATGGTCAGGAACTACCACGGCGTGATGGCTAAGCTAATTACGACCTGAACACTATGACCACTGCCCAGTACAGTCGCTCACCTTCACCTCAACATAGATTTTCCCGGTCTCCACCGCCACCCCGTTCCCCGTCCCCATCCTCTGCCCGGCGGTTTTCCTTGGAAAACTAATGGCTGCAGCTCCTGGAGGTGACGCTGCTGATACGACTTGCTCTCTAATTCCTCTGTTGACGCTGCCGACCAATCAGAACCTGATCGACGTTGAAGTGGACGGTTAATCTGTTAAAGCCTTGGTGGACGCTGGCGCCCATATTTCTGTGATGAGCTTGCACATTCGTAACCGCTTGAAGAAATTCCTTACTCCAGCCCCTTCACGCAGTGTTCATGTTGCTGACGGTGTTGCGGCTTCTGTTATTGGCGTCTGTACTGCACGCGTCCCTATCGCCGGCCGCTAAACTTCAGTTCTCTTCACTGTTCTCTCTCACTGCACCTATGATGTGATCCTCGGTCTTGACTTTTTGTCCACTCATTCAGCCCTAATCGACTGTTAAGCTGGTACTGTGCAACTTGACCTAACGTGTCCGATTGATCCGCCCAGTCCACCCCAAGCTCGTATGTGCTCTGCTGAGCATGTCCGTTTGTCACCGCAAACTGTGACCTGCATCACTGTAATGCCCTCGCCACCTGTATCCGATGGCGACTATGTGCTCACGCCCATTACATTCATTCTTTTGACTCACAGTGTTGCCTTACCACACACTGTTATTCAGTTACGTGCAAACCACGCCTTCATTCCGGTGCTCAACTTTGCTCTGTGTCCACAAGTGCTCCCGCGAGAAATCGCCCTCGCCAAGCTGACTCCCTTGGAGGAATGCGTCATCTCAGCTCTATCTTCGAACGACGCTGGACACTGTAGCTACACGCATGCTCGATCTTCGCAAGCAAGCCCGTCTGTTGACGTGAAAAAAATGATCGCGCCAGACCTTCTGCCGCATCAAGCTGACGCACCCCTTCACGTCCTTGAGTCATGCTGGGACGTATTTGACTTTTGTGATCGTCCGCTTGGTCAAATCACTGCTGTAAAGCACCGCATTGACACCGGCGATGCCTCCCCTGTCCATCGGCGGCCATAACGCGTATCTCCAAACGAGCGTGACATAATTCAAGCAGAAGTGGAAAAAATGCTCGCCAGAGACATAATTGAGCCATCATGTAGTCCATCGGATTCCTCTGTAGTTCTTGTCAAAAAGAAGGACAACGCTTGGCGATTGTGTATTGACTACCAACATCTGAACAAGATTACTAAAAAGGCGTCTACCCGCTACCGCACATAGATGATGCCCTGGATTGTCTTCACGGCGCTAAGTATTTTTTGTCCATTGATCTAAGATCAGGGTACTAGCAAATTGCTGTCCACGACATTGACTACGAAATGACCGCTCTTGTCACGCTCGGTGGCCTTTAATAGTTTAAAGTCATGCCCTTCGTGTTATGCAACGCTCCAGCCACCTTCAAGCGGATGATAGACTCTCCTTTGCGTGGGTTCAAATGGTCAATTTGTCTATGTTACCTTGACGACGTTATCGTCTTTTTTCCGACCTTTGAGACCCACGTCGACTACCTATCTTCGATACTGGCTGTTTTTCGCAATGCCGGTCTCCAACCGAACTCGCCAAGTGCCACTTCAGACACCAGCAACTAACCATTTTGGGCCACCTTATCGACTCCTCTGGTGTACGCCCTGATCCCGATAAAGCGCGAGCCATGCGGAACTTCCCCATTCCGACCTGCACCAAGGAAGTCCGCAGCTTTCTCGGTCAGTGCTCCTACTTTCGACGTTTTGTGAACAACTATGCGGAAGTAGTCTGACCTCTCGCAAACTTACTGAGAAAGAATCTCTCATTCACAAGAGGTGCTGCTCAGGCTACGGCGTTCTCTTCACTTATTACATTGCCAACAGAACCACCTGTTCCGGCCCATTTCGACAACGCCGCCCCTACAGAAGTCTGCACTGATGCCAGTGGCCACGGAATTGGTGCTGTTTTAGTCCACCATCAAAGCGGCTGCACCAGTGTTAACGCCTATGCCAGCTGTCTCCTCTCACAGGCGGGAAATAACTACTCAATCACCGAAAGGGAATGCCTTGCTCTCGTTTGGGCAGTAGCAAAATTTAGACCCTATATACACGGTCGACATTTCACCGTCACAACCAATCACCACACATTTTGCTGGGTAGCATCTTTGAAGGACCCCACTGGGCGCCTTGGTCGATGGGCATTACGACTCCAGCAGTGTAACTACTCGGTGTCCTACAAATCTGGCCGCTTACACCATGACGCTGACTGCTTATCTCGAAATCCAGTAGACCCACCTGAGGCGCTCGATGAAGCGCCATCTGTCCTGTCCCTCTCCGCTTCAAGCAACATCCGTGAGGAACAGCGCCGAAATCTTGTCTTACGTAACATTATCGAGAACCTTCATTCTGCAACACCCGATCCGTCTACTCAATTGTTCGTGCTAAAGGATGGCACATTGTACCGTTAAAACGTCCGCCCTGATGAACACGAACTGCTCCTTGTGGTACTTTGCCACTTACGTGCGAGCGTGATCGGCCAGCTTCACGACGCTCCCACTACCGGTCACCTCAGGCTGTCTCGGACGTGTGACCATGTTCAGCGTCAATTTTACTGACCCAGTCTTTATCGCTCGGTCCGCAGCTAAGTCGCCTTATGCGACCAGTGTCAACGCCGAAAAATACTTTCGGTGAGCCCTGCTGGGTTCGTCCAACCACTTGACGTTCCCTTTGATCCGTTCTTTCGACTTAGTCTTCACCTTCTAGGCCTTTTCCCTGCGTCCACTTCTGGGAATAAGTGGATAGCTGTTGCGACGAATCACACAACGCGGTACGTCATTGCACGGCCTCTACCAACCAGCTGTGCCACAGACGTTGCCAATTTCCTTCTGCATGACGTCATACTTCATCATGGCGCACCACGCCAACTCTTCGCAGATCATGGGCGCTATTTCCTTTCCCGAGTAATCAACGACCTGCTTCGCTCCTGCGAGACTAAACATAAATTCACGACAGCCTACCACCCCCAAACTAATGAACTGACTGAGCGATTCAACCAGACTTCGACCGATATGCTCACCATGTACGTATCATCCGACCACCGTGACTGAGACCTTGCATTGCCCTTCGTTACGTTCGCCTATAATTTCTCACGCCACGATGCAGC